>NC_064428.1:13837487-14515820 GCF_023375975.1 Astyanax mexicanus | reverse complement strand
TGTTTTTCATTGGACAGCGACGATATATACTTATAACCTAATATAAAACAGCTGCACTCAGAAGAAAGTTTGGGATTTTAATGCTATAGATAAAAAACTAGCTAAGGTATCTCATCTTAAATTAAGGTATTTTAACTTAAATTAGGGTATCTCGTCTCCATGTGGGTAGTATGGTACACTGTGGTGGTTAGTATGAGTTTAATAGCATTCCAGTAATGTGTCAGATTAATGTACAATACTTCTAGGAGATTGCTATGTGGAGTTCCCAGGTGGATAGTATGGTATATTGGTGTGGTTGGTGTGAGAACGCTTAAATGTTCATGGTGTTCCAGGTTCAGGTAAGGTAAGGCACTTTTTGTTGCTGGCTATGGATAAAAGCAATTTTTACTTATTTAATTGTGATTTAGAACACGTTTAATCGTTTTTTTTTTTTTACTGCTTCAGGATGGTTTATGAAATAAAAAGGTCAATATGAAATATGTACTTTATTACACACAAGCTTTCAATGCAATGGAAATAAAAAAAACTATTTAAAAAAGTATTTTAGTTTAATTTTAATTGCATTTTTTTCTGAATAGATTTTATAGTAGAATATAAGTGTCATTTTTTATGGGCATTACAAACACCAATATTTCTTTGATTTTACCAAATTGAAAACCTCTGGAATATAATCAAGAGGAAGATGGATGATCACAAGCCATCAAACCAAACTGAACTGCTTGAATTTTTGCACCAGGAGTAAAGCAGCATAGAGTTATCCAAAAGCAGTGTGCAAGACTGGTGGAGGAGAACATGATGCAAAGATGCATGAAAAAAAAACTTTGATTAAAAACCAGGGTTATTCCACCAAATATTGATTTCTGAACTCTTAAAACTTTATGAATATGAACTTGAAAGGTCTGAAAGCTCTGCATCTTTTGTTCCTATTTCAGCCATTTCTCATTTTCTGTAAATAAATGCTGTAAATGGCTTAAATATTTTTATTTGGAATTTGGGAGAAATGTTGTCTGTAGTTTATAGAATAAAACAACAATGTTCATTTTACTGAAACATAAACCTATAAATACCTGTATATTGTCATTTTCTATAGTATAACCTTTTAATGTATACAGTTGTGATCAAATTTATTCAACCCCCAATGCTGTGAAGGGTTTTATGGAATTCAGTGCACATTTGTAATTGTGTTCATAATGAAATCTTACAAGGACTTGTTAAAGAACTAAATGCAACTAAGATAGCATCACTTGTTTTTGTCATAAAGTATTAAATGGCCTTTTTGTGATTTCTTCATTGACACAATTATTCAACCCCTTTACGACTACCACTCCTAAGAACAGAGGTTCATTCCAGTGTTTTCAATCAGGTATTGAAAACACCTGTGGATGTCAACGAGCAGCAATCAAGCATGATAAGCACCAATTAGGCAGATTTAAAAGGACTGTCATACTCAGCTCCTTCTAGACATCTACTGGTGTGTTTACAAGCATGGTGAAGGCAAGAGAATGGTCCCAGAAGACAAGAGAAGAGGTTATTGCTCTTCACAAGAATGGCAATGGATATAAAAAGATTGCGAAGTTGTTAAATATTCCAAGAGACACTATCGGAAGTATCATTCGCAAGCTCAAGTTAAAGGGCACAGTGGAAACGTTACCTGGTCGTGGCAGAAAGAAGATCCTGACCGCGACTGCTGTGCGCTACCTGAAGCGTAATGTGGAGAAAAATCCCTGCATGACTGCTAAGGAACTGAAAAAAGACCTGTCAGATGTGGGCACTGAAGTTTCAGCTCAGACAATAAGGCGCGCACTGCATAACGAAGACCTCCATGCCAGAACTCCCAGGCGCACCCCCTTGCTGACTCCAAAGAACAAGAAAAGTCGACTGCAGTATGCCAAAAGTCATGTGGACAAGCCACAAAGGTTTTGGGACAGTGTACTGTGAAGAACCAGGCTTATGAACAAAAGAACACCTTGCCTACTGTGAAGCATGGCGGGGGGTCAATTATGCTTTGGGGCTGTTTTGCTTCTAATGGTACAGGAAAGCTTCAATGTGTGCAGGGTACCATGAATTCCCTTCAGTACCAGGAGATCTTGGAGGAAAATGTGATGGAGTCAGTCACAAACCTGCGGCTTGGGAGACGTTGGACCTTCCAACAGGACAATGATCCGAAGCACACATCCAAGTCCACTAGAGCATGGTTGAACATGAAAGGCTGGAACATTCTAGAGTGGCCATCGCAATCACCAGACTTAAATCCAATTGAGAACCTCTGGTGGGACCTAAAGAAGGCAGTTGCAGTGCGCAAGCCTAAGAATGTGACTGAACTGGAGGCTTTTGCCCATGAAGAATTGGCTAAGATACCCATAGGTCGCTGCAAGACACTTGTGTCAAGCTATGCTTCACGCTTGAAAGCTGTCATAACTGGAAAAGGATGTTGTACTAAGTACTAAAAAAATAATGTCACTAGGGGGTTGAATAAAACTGATAATGATGTGAGCACAGAAAAGACATTTGTGGTTATTCCATCATAAATATTATGTTATATTTGTCTAATTTATAAGTGCCTCTTTGATATAATTGTAAATAAGATGACTGAAATGATCAAAATCAATGTCAAACTGGCCAAAATACTTTATTTCAGTGGGGGTTGAATAAATTTGATCACAACTGTATCTCTTCCAGGCATATGGTCTTTTACACACACACACACACACACACACACACAGGTTCCTTGCTTTTATTCCACCTTCAGAAACAAGAACAGCAAAGAACAATTAAAGCTGGATTTTTCTTTTTCTCTTTTGGCATCAGGAGAAAAACATCAGCAGCAGCTTGAGAAAAGACATCAATCAGCGCTGCTGCGGAGCGAGCGCTCAGCATCAAAATTTCATCTGAGGGCATTATGTTCGGAGGCTCGTTTTGTTGCGATGCGCCGTTCTGAAGGCTTTTTCTCCGGCGCGAGAGAGAGAGATAGAGCGCGAGAGGGAGAGATAGGCGAGAGAATGAGGGAAAGAGGGAGATGCTGCTTTTGAAGTCACCTCTTCGGCACAAGCCCGCGGGGGAGCTGCATGTCAGTCGCTTCTGTCTCCGAGTCCCCCGCCAGATGGTACAAAACTCCTCTTAAGGACTTCATCTGGGTGCAGGAATGAATATCTCTAGGAAAGGCTCTTTTGAAAAGAGGGGCGACTGAAGCTCGGCCTCGATCCCTCTGCTTTCTCTTGGCTTTGCTTCTGACAGTCCACGGCACCGTCGTTCCTCAACGTCGTCAGTTCACCCATCTGCAGAAACGTCGTCTCGTACCACGACACCAAACCTTCTGGCTGTTTTCACTTATCTGCTTGTTTTGTGTGGTGCAGAACCTTGTTAAACCCGTCCCACCGCTCACTCTCAAGGATTTTCCCATTCTGATCCAGACCCGGTTTATTTAGCATTTCGTTTTTTCGTGGAAAGCAGGTTTGAGTTGCTTGATGCTGTGGGGCATCTCCAGGCGCTCCCAATCGGAGAGCAGTAAGGTTTTGAAGGGCTGCTACTTGATGTTAATCCACACCTAAAGCGAACGTCTGCTAGAGGATAGAGGATTAGCATGTTGAGCCTCTAAAATGAGCCATAACATTGAAACCACCAAATGCCACCAACAAACAGCTTCACAGGACTAATGTAGGTGCATTTGTACCAGAAAATTCCCAACAATAAGGCCTTTCACGCCCATGACCTCGTCGTTTGTTCACCGGTTCAATAGTTGCTTCTGCTCCGAGTCCTCAAATCACATGGTACAAAACTCCTCTTAAGGAGTTCATCTGGGTGCAGGAATGAATATCTCCAGGAAAGGCTCTTTTGAAAAGAGGGGCGACTGAAGCTCGGCCTCGATCCCTCTGCTTTCTCTTGGCTTCGCTTCTGACTGTCCACGGCACCATTGTTCCTCAACTTCATCAGTTCACCCATCTGCAGAAACACCGTCTCGTACCGTGACACCAAACCTTCCGGCTGTTTTGACTTATCTGCTTGTTTTGTTCGGTGCAGAACCTTGTTTAACCCCTCCCACCGTTCACTCTGAAGTATTTTCCCATTCTGATCCAGACTCGGTTTATTTAGCATTGCGTTTTTCCGTGGAAAGCTGGGTTTGAGTTGCTTGATGCTGTGGGGCATCTCCAGGCGCTCCCGATTGGAGAGCAGTAAGGTTTTGAAGGGCTGCTGCTTGATGTTAATCCGCACCTGAAGCGAACGTCTGCTAGAGGGTAGAGGATTAGCATGCTGAGCCACTCCAATCAGCCAAAATATTAAAACCACCAAGTGCCACCAAAACAGTTCCCATCAATAAGGCCTTGCACACCCATGACCTCGTCATTTGTTGACCAGGTGTCGCTTCTGTCTCCAAGTCCCCAAACCAGATGGTACAAAACTTATTTTAAGGACTTCATCTGGGTGCAGGAATGAATATCTCCAGGAAGCTTAGCCTCGATTATTTTGCTTTCTCTCGGCTTCGCTTCTGACAGTCCACGGCACTGTCGTTCCTCAACTCCATCAGTTCACCCATCTGCAGAAGCGCCGTCTCGTACCGCGACACCAAACCTTTCGGCTATTTTGACTTAGCGACTTGTTCTGTGTGGCGCAGAACCTTGTAAAACCCACCCCGGTTTATTTAACATTTAGCATTTCGTGGAAAGCTGGGTTTGAGTTGCTTGATGCTGTGGGGCATCTCCAGGCACTCCCAATTGGAGAGCAGTAAGGTTTTGAAGAGCTGCTGCTTGATGTTAATCCGCACCTAAAGCGAACGTCTGCTGGAGGACAGAGGATTAGCATGCTGAGCCACTTCAATCAGTCATAACATTAAAACCACCAAGTGCCACCAAAAAACAAAAAGAACACACTTTACTAGACTTCTAAAAATGTTCTGTAGTATCTCGTACATCAACCTTACCATCAATAAGACCTTTCACGCTCATGAACTTGGCAACTGTTCACCGGTTCGTTTGTTGCTTCTGTCTCCGAGGCCCCAAACCAGATGGTACAAAACTCTTCTTAAGGACTTCATCTGGGTGCAGGAATGAATATCTCCAGGAAAGAACTGAAGCCTGGCCTCGCTTCCCTTGCTTTCTCTTGGCTTCACTTCTGACAGTCCGCGGCATCGTCATTCCTCAACGCCATCAGTTCACCCCTCTGTAGAAACGGCGTCACATATGATGCTACCAGACCGAACAGCTATTTTCAAGTCAAGTCAAGTAGTTTTATTGTCAATACTGCATATGTACAGGACATACAGAGAATTGAAATTACGTTACTCTCCTTCCCAATTTTACAGCAAGTACAGATAATAGATATAATAAAGGAGAATGGGAGACACTATGTGTACAATACAGCAGGGACACAAATAGACATACATGAGACAAAAACAAGGTGCAGTGGTGTGGGGGAGGAATAGATATATAAATATAAGTAAATAAGTAAAAAATAGATATATAATTATAATATAAAAGAGTGGGAGACACTATATGTTCAATACAGCAAGACACAATAAACATACGTAAGACAATAGTGCAATATTGATGGTGATTGAGATGGAATGACAGTAAAAATAGTAAATAACAGTAGTGCAAATACGGTATATGGTATATAGCTTAAGGCTGGTAAAGTGAATGAGTCCTTAAAGTTCACAGTTTAATTAAGTGCGTATTGACAGTGCAAGTATATCAGTAGTGCAGGTGTTGTGTAGTGCAAGTCCGTTTGGAAGGGACCAGTACTTTGTGCATTGTAGTGCAGAGTTTCAGTACTTTATTAGTGGGGGGGTTCAGGATGCTGAGTGAGTGTGTGCTGGGGGCAGGATTGGGATGGGGGTAGAGCAGGAAGAGAGTTCAGCATCCTCACAGCCTGATGGATGGGGCTGTCTCGCAGTCTGCTGGTCCTCGCCCCGAGACTCCGCAGTCTCCTCCCTGATGGCAGCAGGCTGAAGAAGCTGTGTAGTGGGTGAGAGGGATCTCCTGCCAGACGGAGGGCTTTCCGTGTGAGGCGGGAGCTGTACAAGTCCTGAAGGGAGGGGAGAGAGGTGCCAACAATCTTCTCAGCTGCTCTCACGATGCGCTGGAGGGTCCTGCGGCAGGATGCTGTGCAGGCCCCGTACCACACGGTGAAACAGCTGGTCAGTATGCTCTCGATGGCCCCTCTGTAGAAGGTGGTCATGATGGGGGTGGGGGCTCCAGCTCTTCTCAGCTTGCGGAGAAAGTAGAGACGCTGATTTGCCTTCCTGGCCAGTGACGCTGAGTTGGTGCTCCAGGAGAGGTCCTCTGTGACGTGCACACCCAGGAACTTGGTGCTGCTCACCCTCTCCACAGCAGTTCCGTTGATGAACAGAGGGGTGTGCAGTGTGTGAGTTCTCCTGAAGTCCACAACAATCTCCTTGGTCTTCTCTGTGTTCAGAGAGAGAGAGATTGTTCTGTTTGCACCAGGAGGCCAGGCGGCTCACCTCGCTCCTGTAGTGTGACTCATCGTTGTTGCTGATGAGACCCACCACCGTCGTGTCATCCGCAAACTTGACGAAGAGGTTGGAGGTGTGTGCTGGTGTGCAATCGTGGGTCAGCAGAGTGAACAGAAGGGGGCTCAGCACACATCCTTGGGGAGCCCCTGTGTTCAGTGTGGTGATGCTGGATGTGCTGCTGCCAACCCACACTGCCTGTGGTCTTCCAGTCAGGAAGTCTAACAGCCAGTTGCAGTTTTGACTTATCTGCTTGTTTTGTTCGGCGCAGAACCTTGTAAAAACCATCCCACTGCTCTTATTCTGATCCAGACTCAGTTAATTTAACATTTATTTTTTGTGGAAAGCACCTCTGAGATGCTCGATGTTGTGAGGAATCTCCAGGCACTCTCGTTTGGAGAGCATTGAGGTTCTTGAGGGCTTGTGGTTTTGAAGAGCTGCTGCTTGATGTTAATCCGCACCTACAGCAAACATCTGCTAGAAGATAGAGGATTAGCATGTTGAGCTGTTGAGCAACTCCAATGAGGCACAACATTAATTCACTTTGTGTCACCAAAGTGGGTCTGGTTAAAAAAAAAAGACCTTTACAGGTGTGGTGTGGTTTTTCACAAGACCAATACATAAGCATCAAGAACCCCTGGTTGGCTCCCAAATCCCTCAATAAATTAACTTGTCACACTTTTTGGAAAGTTCAAGTTCAATTTCACTTCTAGCCCCAAACAGACCTGATTACTGACAGACCTGTAGAATCAAGAAATCAAAACCTGACAACATGAAGCAGATAAACGATCTCAAAAACAACAAATTATATTCTGATCTGAGAACAAACCATTGTCCTGAAAACAAAGTCATTGATCATCTATCAGTCTGGAAATGGTTATAAAGTAATTTCTAAAGCTAATGGAGAAAAAACATGAAACACTGGTGAACCTTCCCAGGAGTGACCGGCCAACCAAAATTACTCCAAAAGTGCATGAACATCTCATCCGTCCATCTGTGACCTCAAGCTCTGGCGTACTTGGGTTGTGCAACAGGACAATGACCCGACGTGGTCTAGGTAAAGTCTGATTGAGATGCTGTGGATGATCTTAAACAGGAAGTTTATGCTGGAAAATCCTTCAACAATTCTGTAAAGAAGACTGGAACAAAATTCCTCCACAAAGATGCGAAAGACACTTTGCATCGTAAATGAGCTAATTAAGTTTATGAAGTAAATGAATTGATAATTAATAAATGAAATTATCATTTATAAACAGCTTTTTTTGTGTTTGTGTGTTTACTAAAGTGTTTGTTAACCCTCCTGTTATGTTACGGGTCAAATTGAGACGTATTAAAGTTGAAGTTGAAAATCTAGGAAAAATAGTTGAATATATTATTTTATATATATATTTTTTCAGTATATTACTTCTTCTGCTTGCCTTATCAATCAACAAAATAACATAACAGGAGGGTTAATCAAAACAATTGTCAGTTTGATAAAAAATAAGCAAAAACAAAATATATTTTGGTAACACTTCCTATGAACCCTGTATTCATAATGTATTATAAATGCATTTATAATGCATTATATGACATGCATAATACCCTGTATAATAACTCATAAGTACTTACAGCGGCATTTATAACGCATATAAACTACAAGTATAAGGGTTTATAAAGAAAGGACTTATAATGCCTTATAATATATGTTCATAAGAACATTGTAGAGTGTAGTGTTGTAATGCACTATAACACAGATTTGGTATATTTTGGTATAATGCATCATAATATGCAGCTATGATTTCTCAAATTAAGCTTTTATATAAGTGCGTAACACTTATAAAGCCTTATATACAGTCATTACTGTCAAGACATTATAGTGAGGCATAATAAAATGTACTTCATGTTTAAAAAGCATATGAAAACTCACTTCACTTAAAGCCAGTAATGACTGGATATAAGGCTTTATAATGTGTTACACACTTTTATAAAAGCTTAATTTGAAAAATCATAGCTGTATATTATAATATATTATACCAAGATATACCAAATCTGTGTTATAGTGCATTACAACACTACATTGTACAATGTACTTATGAACAGATATTATAAGGCATTATGAGCCCTTTCTTTATAAACCCTTATACTTGTAGTTTATAATGTCTTATGAATGATGCTGTAAGTACTTATGAGTTATTATACAAGCTTATTACAATCATTATAAGGTCATGCATGTCACATAATGCACTATGAATGCATTCATAAGGCATTATGAATACAGGGTTCATAGGAAGTGTTACCGATATTTTTTCATAGCCTTGTACATGTAAATATTGTAATTTGTATTATTTTTGTAGTATTTTCCACACTGTCTCAGCATTTTCTAAGTTAGGGTTATAATCAGGCACGTTCCTGGCGTTCGGTTTAGTCCGCCAGTTCCAGATGCCCTGAGATGCAGCGACAGCAGGAAGCGCCCGGGGTTAATAAATTCTGGATCTGGAACAGAACCCGCCAGCACACAGCAGGATCATCCTCAGGGACGGCCTGAGCCGTCGCATACGGTACGAATCCCATTCACGGCTTCCCAAGGTCATCCGATGACAACCGTGGGCGACGAGGCGTGAAAATGCAGATGTCCCCACTTCCCCACCTCACACTGACTCACGCACCAGTATAAATCACGTGAACTCTGGGGTCACCGCCTCCCAAAAACAGAGCGAGGGATGCAGCCGAGGCCGAGAGACTCGGAACAGATAAGTGCAGTGAGCAGTTTCGGGTTGGTGCAGAACTTTGAAGGTCAAACTGGCTTTTTAACCTCGGGCTTGTCTGAGTTATGACCATGATCGGTAGCATCTTCCCCCGAGTTCAGAACATAATGAAGCTCATTCACTGCAGACAATCACCACAGATGTTATACACCAGCTAAACAAGTCAGATGCAGTTTTCGAAGCTACAGTAGTAGTGGTGACAAGTACAGCGCTCCAACTGTTAAACATGGGGGTGGGTGGATTGTGCTTATAGCTAAACAAGTCTAATGCAGTTTTGGAAGCTATAGTACGGTAGTACAAACAAGAGAGGTTTTAAGTATGGATGCAGAATTCCATGACAAGAACACCCCTCCAACTGTTAAAAATGGGGGTGGGTGTATTGTGCTTTGGGCTTGTGTTGCAGCCAGTGGCACATAGAACACTTTACTTTCCACCATCTGGCTTGAATTTTGAACATGTTCTGTATCATTTTTCCCAGAATTTAGAACATAATATCTTCCCCCGAATTTAGAACATAATGGATATATCTAGGTATAACATCTATGGTCATTTTTGGAAGTGAATAAAATTAGCAGAGCGCCTAAATCTTAAATTATTTGCCTAAACATAATTATTTTTTGTTTATTTAAATTAAATTGACCTGTTTTTTGATAAACATGCACTATTTACTGGCTTAATTTAACAAATTACGAACAGTACATTTCAACATTTTTTTTTTTTTTGCAGATTGAACATGTGAGGTTTGATTGAAGTTTAACAGAAAATAAACTTGGTCCATGAATTCAAATCTATTTAATTTTAAACTCAGAAATAAACATCTATGTCAGAGGTCTAACAGCCTGTAGATAGATTTTGATTAATACATTTTAGAAAGTGTATGGATTTTTTTTTTAATCTGAAAATCTTAACAAAAGCATTAATGAAACTCAATTTTCTCCCTAACTTATATCAATACATATTTTAGTTCAAGTTATTGAAGTTAATCAAAAGCAAAAGTTTAAGTAAATTTTAACACACAAAATTCAGTTTCTAATAAATGTTAGCTTTTAAGCTCCATAACCTCCTGAGTTTTCTTGTAGAACCGAATGATTCTGAGCTGCTTCTAAAAGCTTTGTTCAGGAGTTTACACGCTGCGATCTTCACCACGGTGGCCGTTAATAAGTTCGGAAGCTGACGGGTTTCTGAACCTTTGCTTCGGGCGCAGTTTTCTTTAATCTGAGAGGAATATCAGACTCTGCGCCGTTTCACATTTTTACCTTCTGATTTTTTTTAATGTGTCTGACTCTGTGACTTGGCATTCTCCTGACATTCAAACCCCCCCGACGACTGAAGCAACAAAAGAGCAGCCGCATTTAGACTGAAGTATCGGGAGCGTCGCGGGGATCCGGAGATCCCGGTATAAAATGTTAATATTTAAACTCCGCTGGCATTTCTCTTTTTCTCCGGGTCTTTATTCGGGGGACGGTAAAGCAAGTTCTGGTCTTCTTCTCTCTGGCTGAGCTGATTCGGTGGAACACATGGTCAGTTTTAACACCTCGTAAATGTCACGTCTCGCCGCTGTGAATCGCCGCTCGCCTGCAGTAACGAGAAGCTCGGCTAAACACCTATTTTTTGGGTTGTTTTGTTTGAATAAGTTTGGACAGACTGAGCTGAGGAGGTGCGGTGTGTTTGATCGTGCTCTGCAGGAGCAGTGTAGTGATTTCAGAGCTCTGAGCTCTAAAAGCTTTCTGGTGCAACAAGCTGGTTTTATAGAACTCTAAAATCTGAATTATGCGAAAGTGAATATAGACATTTTTCCTCGGTTTGATCTCCCATTACTCTGAAATAAAACAATAATATCACTTCATACTTATATGGAAAGTGCCCTTCCAAAATGTAGTGCTGTCATTTAATAACAGTTTGATGTGCTGGTTGATTTGCTGTTAGGGGTGTTGGTTGGCATTATTGGGATTGGTTGGCATTGGGGAAGTTGGGGGAATTTTGGGCATTGGGAGGGTTGGTAGGCATTAGTGGGGATTTGAGGGGGTTGGTGGGCATTGGGGGTTGGGGTGTTGAGCATTTGAGGGAGGTTGGTTGGCATTAGGTGATTGTTGGGGAAGTTGGTTGGCATTGTAAAGATTGATTGGCATTGGGGGAGTTTAGGCAGTATATTGGGAAGGTTGGTAGGCCTTGGGAGGGTTTGTTGGGATTGGAGGGTTGGGGTTTTGGGCATTGGTTGGCATTGTAAGAGTTGGCTGTTGTTGGGGGAGTTTAGGCAGGTTATTGGGAAGGGTGTTGCGCATTTCTTGGTGTTGTAAGGGTTGGTTGGTTGGTGTTGTAAGGGTTGAATGGTTAGTGTTGTAAGGGTTGGTTGGTTGACGTTGTAAGGGTTGGTTGGCGTTGGGGGTTGTTAGGTACGTTGGTTGGTGTTGTAAGGGTTGGTTGGCATTGTGGGGGTTGGTGAGCATTATGGAGTTGAGGGGGATTGTTTTTTTTTTTAGAGGAGATGGGATTTTTGGATGTTGGTGGGGTTTAGGGGTTTGGGTGGTTGTTGGGCGTTGGGGGGTTGGTGAGCGTTGGGGGTTGGTTGGCATTGGAGCGATTAGGGGGGTTGGTTGGTATTGGGGGGTTGGGTTCGGGGGTTAGTAGACATGAGGGGGTTGGTGAGCATTGGGGGATTAGGAGGTTGGTGGGTGTTGTGGGCAGTTGTTGGCGTTGGGAGGTTTAGGCAAATTGGTGGGGGGTTGGTGAGCGTTGGGGGTTAGTGGGCATTGGTGCAATTAGGGGGGTTGGTTGGTATTGGGGGGTTGTGTTCGGGGGTTATTGGACATGAGGGGGTTGGTGAGCATTGGGGGATTAAGGGGTTGGTGGGTGTTGTGGGCTTTGGAAGGTTTAGGCAAGTTGTTGAGGAGGTTGGTTGGCATTGTGAGGGTTGGTTGACATTGGGGAGTTGTTGGGCATTGTGGGGGTTGTTGGGTGTTGTTGGGGGGTGGGGGTTGGTGAGCATGGGGGGGTTAGGGGGGTTGCAGGGGGTTGGGGGGAAGGTTGACATTGAGGGTTTTGCATGGTTTTGGGGGGTTTGCTGGGCATTGGGGGTTGGTTGGCATTGGGGGGGTTGCTGGGCATTGTGGGAGGGCGTAGAGGCCCAGCAGAGAATAAAGGTGGCAGGCTACATTACCGTTAGCGAGCGGATCGTGCCGCTGGAGTAGTTGGGTGAAGTTTTAGCGTGACTTTTACAGCAGCAAGCTCTGCAGCCTCGGGTACTGTCACCACGCGTCCACCCGGCACGCTTGAGTACGGCGCTGTTCTGCAAACCCGGCAAAAAAAATAACAACAGAACCAGCAGCCCAGCGGACTGACCTCATCCCAGAGAGAGAGGAGCACAGAGTCCATCATAAAACACTACTGTTATTATTATTATTAGTCTGAACTTAGCATAGGCTTAATGCTACATACTGAACATATAGTATTTGTTGAGTAATAAGTAGGTACTGAACAATAGTTCTGTTAGTAGGTTAGTAGGTACTGCTTACATAGTAAGTACTGAATAATTACAACATTAAATTATTATTTGGCATTGAATAAATAGTAATTACTGAGTAATATACTTTCTGAGTAATAAGTAGTTACTAAATAATAATTACTGGGCACTGGATAATTAGTGTTTGTTGAGTAATTAGTAATAATAATTAATACATACTGAGTATTTAGTATTTAATAAATAATTACTAGGTACTGAATAATTACAATATGATAAATAATTGTTAGACACTGAATAATTAGCACTTATTGAGTCATTAGCAGGCAATTAATAATTACCAGGTCCTGAATATTTAATACTTACTGAGTAATTAGTATTTATTGAGTGATTAGTAGTTATGATACACTTGTAGGTACTGAATAACTAAAATATATTTATTAATTTAATGAATATTGAATAAGTAGCACTTACTGAGTCCTTAATATATGATGAGTAATTACAAGGTCCTGAATATTTGATACATACTGAGCAATTTGCAGTTATCAAACAATTACTAGGTACTGAATCATTAGTATTTATTGAGTAATAAGTAGGTACTGGTAAAATAGTAGGAAATGAATAATTACAACATATTGAATAATTGTTAGACATTGAATAATTAGCTTTTATTGAGTTAGTAGCAGGCAACAAATAATTCCTAAATCCTGAATAATTAATACTTACTGAGTAATTAGTATTTATTGAGTGATTAGTAGTCAAGATTAATTTGTAAGTACTGAATAATTACAATATGTTTAATAATTGATGGGAGGTACTGTATAATTACTAGGTACTGAAAAAATACAAAGTAATAAATACATGTCAGATACTGAATAATAACTAGATAGTAAATATTTACTACTTATTGAATTCATGTTTAAACATATTTAATGGACATCCTATAGCAATAATGTTGTTAAAGTTTATTTTAAGGGACCTTTGGACGTTTTTTTGGTGGAACTAAGTGTCGCTAAGAGAAGCATCTCGGTCCTCTTCAAGCTGCTAATGAGTTATCGCTTAGCATACGCTTACACGACTCCTGTACTGATTTAGAGAGCTGCAGAAGATGCACCACAACAGTTCAAAACAAGCCCGCTTCCTGTTCACCTGCTAATGAGTTAGCGCTTAGCATACGCTAACTCTGCTCCTGTACTTCTGAGGGATCTGCAGAAGATCCTCCGCAGCTCAACTTCAAAACAAACGCTGTTTATTTGGTGCTCACCTGCTAATGAGTTAGCGCTTAGCACACGTCTGAGATGCTTTATAGCAGATCTAACAGGGGCATCTTTTAATTAGCGGCGTGGATAACGAGGACGTCATATTGTTTAGTCTCTAATTGGGAGTGGGGCTATCAGGGTGTTGTTTATAGTCGTGTCCCCGTCGTGTCCTTGCGTCCCTGTGGACGACCGCTGGACACGCTGCCGGTGCAGCAGAGGAGTCACGTCGGGGGAGATGGCCTGAATCCGTCACTGTCCGCGGCGGGGACGGGTTAGCATTAGCGCTAATGCTGTACTGGAGAGAAGACCAGCTCACCATCCTACAGCTATAACATTTACAGTTTTTATTGCTACTAATTGAGCATAAATGTCCTTTAGGAACAACAAAGTATCTATCTATCTATCTATCTATCTATCTATCTATCTATCTATCTATCTATCTATCTATCTGTGTCTCTGTCTGTCTATCTATCTATCTATCTATCTATTTGTCTGTGTCTGTCTGTCTTTCTTTCTATGTCTGTCTCTCTGTCTTTCTTTCTATGTCTATCTCTTTGTCTGTCTGTCTATGTCTGTCTTTCTTTCTATTTGTCTGTCTCTCTGGCTGTCTGTATCCCTATCTATCTATCTATCTATCTATCTATCTATCTATCTATCTATCTATCTATCTATTTGTCTGTGTCTGTCTCTCTGTCTTTCTTTCTATGTCTATCTTTTTGTCTGTCTGTTTATGTCTGTCTTTCTTTCTATTTGTTTGTCTCTCTGACTGTCTTTATCCCTATCTATCTATCTATCTATCTATCTATCTATCTATCTATCTATCTATCTATCTATCTATATCTATATCTATATATCTATCTATCTATTTGTCTGTCTGTCTTTCTTTCTTTCTATGTCTATCTCTGTCTTTCTTTCTATGTCTATCTCTTTGTCTGTCTGTCTATGTCTGTCTTTCTTTCTATTTGTCTGACTCTCTGTCTTTATCTGTCTGTATATCTATCTCTCTGTCTGTCTGTCTATCAGTCAGCTGGTAAACTAAGGTGGATGGTTTATGTGGTATACCCACATGGCAGGTGTTAAACAGGTGTTTTTAGATGTTTTACTCGATTAACAGTGAAATATAAAATAAACTGTAACGATATTATGGGATGTTATTAGAGCTGAGTTTACAGTAATTATATTATGGGATGTTATTAGAGCGTGGGTCTGGATGTAGTATAGTGTTGACAGGGTGGGTCAGTGGTATCCGCTGGCTCTGGATTACAGGCTCGTCTCTGTTCCCCAGTTTAGCTGTTAATCTGGCTCCCGTCCAAATCTGAGTCGCTGCTGGGGACCATTATCTGCTGTAGAGAAAAGACAAGATACAACAGAGAATCACTGTAAAAACATCACAAACTGTAGATTAGATCAGATCAGATTAGAGTAGATTAGATCAGATTAGACTATGTTAAATTACGAGAATTAGTACATGAATACATGATGTACTTTCCCCGTCGTTATGATAGCAAAGACACACTGACACGCCCTAAATCAAGCTGCATAGTGTCTCTTTAGCTCTAAAGTCAGTTTTTGCATAAAATAAATAAATATGATGATATTTACTGAGCTCTCTCTGAATGCAGGTACTGCTATCTGAGCTGTTCTTCAGTTTATCTCTGAAAAAGCTTGATTTCAGGTCATCAGTGTCGCGACGAGGATGTATAAATGTGGGACGGATATTTATACAGTGCAGCTTCAACTGTAAAGATGGAATTATCTAGTCCAGTAGCTTCTTTTGTGCATTTAAAGGTCCACAGGTGTGGGACATCAATAAAACAGACAATCTGACCTGAAAGCAAGCTCATGAATTACATTAACTCCTTACATTTAGCAACAGATTTACATATATAAATGTGAGGATACAGGACGCCTACAAAAAACTTTCTATGACTATTATAAATTAGCAAAATCTATAGAAATGATTAAAAAATGTTTATTTAACAGATTATTTTCTTGATGCTAAAGAGTTAAGTCATATTTATTTCTGTTATATGCATCAACACATACAGAATATTATACATTTAACAGCATCAGTAATCTCAGCATTAATTATTAAAAACAATAAATAAAGAACAATAATAAGGGCTAGAAACACCTAACTTGGACAGCCACCAGAGCATACACTTATTGGCCTGATGGTGGCGCTATAGCAAATAATTTCACATTTTGAGCCATAAGTCCTGAACCATGGGGTTTATTCTCAAAATTCTCATTTTTTTCAGGCTTTATTCCTTGGGTCAAGCTACGTATCTTTGCTTACATTTTTTAATGGCACTTGACAACAGCATTCACATCTTGATTCTGAGGTGTTTGTCTATCGCTTAAAATCTCAATAAAATACAGTATCCCAGTGCTGGGACCAAAAACATCCCAGTTACAGGATAAAACAGCCCTAATGATGATCTGGTGCTGTGTGTGTGTGTGTGTGTGTGTGTGTGTGTGTGTGTGTGTGTGTGTGTGTTAGCAGGGGGTTGCAGGTGTTCTGCGGCGTGATTGGTCAGCCAGTCATGCAAATTCAATTAAACCTGTAAATAGGTCATTTTTTTAATCCGGCTGCAGATTCAGGTGTAAATCACTCACACGCTGAATATTCACCATTTAAACACAGTAAATATATGTGTTTTATCAGTGTGTGTGTATGTGTGTGTGTGTGTGTGTTAATTGGAGTGTGGGAGGCTGATTGAAGGCTGTAAGTAATGGGACAGTGACACAGTTCTGTATCTCTCTGAAGTGAATCAGTGACCGCGGGGTTAAAGTTACAGGATCAGATATATATGTGTTAATATTAATATGCTCCAACAATTTAAATCAGTTATAAATTGGAGTTTAATTCACTGCTGTGTTGATTTGATTCACACGTTTGATATAGTTGATAAAATATAATCTACTGTTTCCTCATATATAATATTTTCTCTTTATTATATTATATTATATTATATTTATTATAATGTATTCTTGCTGATATAATGTGTAAATATAGTCTATAATATATACTTAAGTGTATTCTATATTACATGTTGCACCTTAATCACACAGCCTTTACATATTTGCAAATTTAAATGCAAATATTTGTATGTATTTGTATTGAAATTATTGTCTTTTTTACCTGTCTATTGTCGTTGCACTATTGTCCTCATCTTACCTATATTGTCTGTATACTGTCAACAAAATGGGTGGGGCTAAACTGTGGTAGGCTTAATGAGTGAGGGTAAGCTAATGTAGACTAAATGGGTGGGGCTAAACTAAACTGCTGTAGATTAATTGGGCGGGAATTAAATACTATAAATTTAATGGGTGGGGCTAAGAAGCTAAAATACTAGAAATTAAATGGGTGGGGCTAGACTTATGTAGATTGAATGGGCAGAGCTCAACAGATAGTCTGAGTGGGAGGAACAAAACTAGACTTCAGTAGACTAAATGGGTGGAGCTTAACTGTTGTAGGCTTAATGGGTGGGGCTTAAGTACTATAAATGTAAAGGGTGGAACTAAAATGTTAAAATACTAGATATTGAATGGGTGTGGGTACACTGATGTAGACTCAATGGGAGGGGCTAAACTAAACAGCCGTAGTCTAGTTGGGTGGGGCTTAAGTACTATAATTTAAAGGGTGGGGCAAATGCGCTAAAATACCAGAAATGAAATGGGTTGGGCTAAAATAAACTGATGTAGATTGAAAGGCTGGGGCTAAATGGTTGTAGATTGAATGGGTGGAGCTAAAATAAACTGCTGTAGATGAATTGGGTGGAGCTTAAGTACTCTAAATTTTATGGGAGGGGCTAAAGTAAACTGCTGAAGATTGAATGGGTGGAGCTAAACTACAGTTGATCAAATGGGTGGAGCTAAAGATCTAAAATACTAGAAATTGAATGAGTGGAGCTAAAATAAACTGCTGTAGGCTGAATAGGAGGGGCTAAAATAACTGAATTAAATTGAATTGATTTGAATGGGTCTTAACTAAACAGATGTAGACTGAATGGGTGGGGCTAAACTAAGATGCTGTAGGATTAACGGGTGGGGCTTAAGTACTATAAATATAATGGGTCAGGCTAAAAAAAACTTCTGTAGCTTTAATTAAAGAAGCTAAAATAAACTGCTGAAGGCTGAGTGGGTGGGGTTAAAGTACTATAAATATAATGGGTGGGGCTAAAACTTCTGTAAATTGTGTGAAATAGTTGGAATAGGAGTTGGAATCCTGTGCAACAGAGGTAAGTCTTGCTCTTCCTTTCCTGGGGTGGTCCTGATGAGAGCCAGTTTCATCATTTCATCATAACATTTTTGATAAAGCTACTGTAACTGAGAAAATAAAACATATTGTATTTGTTTTTTACATTTTCATCATAGTTTGTCTGATTGCTACTGTACTGTATATCTGCCAGAAGTAGAGATAAATAATAAATAATAAGAAGGCTCACGGGACGAGACCACAGCAACCACCCCCCCCCCTCCCCCCCACCCCATGATCTAAAAGCAGCCGTTCTTTCACTTATGGATACGTAGCGTTAGCCTGAAGCGCTACATGCGCTACACAGTGTTTTCCCCTTTCATGCTTTGCTGAGTAATTACCCAACATGGGCTACACGAACAAAACCGCGATTCTAAAGATGTTTCACGCCGTTATGCATCTTTAATAAGCCGACATTAAAGTTTAAACCTTGTCATTGAGGGCAAAACGTTGCCTTTGGAGGGGAAGAATAGTCTGCGTTTTTCTCCACGTTAATAATTCAGATTAATGAAAGTGTCGGGGCGCGGCGGCGGAAGCCCCGGATCCTCTCCGCCGAGTCCAGCCGAGCATCACCAAACCATCACGACACGCCCCGGTCCTGCTTCACATCACATCTGCTGACGCACCACTTCGGAAAAAAGTTCGGAAGATCCGTCACTGAAAGAGGAGCCGCTAATTAATCACGTACGATTTAACTGATTAAAATTAAAATCACTTCTTCTCTCTGAATCAGCAGTAATTAGTTGGCAGGTTATGTAATGCAACCTGCTCACCTTTCTCACTTTTCACTGCAAAAATATAAAAATAGTTTCTTAATTTCATTTGATTACAGACAGTATGAAAAAGTATAAACCCAAAATGTTCCAGTTTTTTTTCCTCTCAACATTTCAGAACATTTAATTTATTAATATACATCCATTCTGTATCACATATTTTACAGGAACATTTAGTGCTAAACCACATGCTGCACACATTACAAATGCATGCATTTTTAATCTGTTTTGGTTTGGTTTACATTCATTTGGTTTGGTTTGGTGTTATCTGTCTTGTCTGGTTTGATTTATTTGATCTAATGTAGTCTTGTTTTGGCTGGTTTGGTTTATTTGCTCTGGTTAAGTCTGGTCTAGTTTGTTCTGGTCTAGTTTGGTCTGGTTTAGTCTTGGTAGTCTCATTCGGTTTGGTCTTGTCTTGTTTCGTCTGTTTCAGTTTACTCTGGTCTAGTTTGGTCTGCTTTAGACTTATTTGCGTGGTTTGGTCTTGTCTAGTTTTGTCTGGTTTGATTTATTTTGATCTAATATGGTTTGGTATTGTCTTGTTTTGTCTGTTACGGTCTATTTGGGTCTAGTTTGGTCTGGTTTAGTCTTGATAGTCTGGTCTGGTTTGGTTGATTCTGGTTTAGTTTGGTCTGGTTTAGTATTTTTTGTTTGGTTTATTTATATGTTTATTCTTGTTTCTCCGGTTTGGTATTTTCTTGTTTTGTCTGGTTCGGTTTATTCTGCTCTAGTTTGGTCTGGTTTAGTCTTGTTTTGTCTGGTTCGGTTTATTCTGCTCTAGTTTGGTCTAATTTAGTCTTGTTTTGTCTGGTTTGGTTTATTCTGGTCTAGTGTTGTCTGGTTTAGCCTTGTTTGTTTGCTTTGGTCTTGTCTGGTTTGGTTTAGCCTTTTTTAGTCTTGTCTTGTTTTGTCAGGTTTTGTTTTTTCTGGTCTAATTTTCTCTGGTTTGGTTTGGTGTGTCTGTCTTGGTTGTTTTTGTTTATTCTGCTCTAGTCTTGTTTCTCTGGTTTGGTATTTTCTTGTTTTGTCTGGTTTGGTTTATACTGGTCTAATTTGGTCTGGTTTAGTCTTGTTGGTTTGGTTTAGTCTTGTCTTGTTTTGTCTGGTTTGGTTTATTCTGGTCTAGTTTGGTCTGGTTTAATTCTCTTGGTCTGGTTTGGTTTTGTCTTGTTTTGTTTTGTCTGGTTTAGTTTCTTCTAGTCTCGTTTGGTCTGGTTTATTATTGTTTAGTCTTGACTGGTGTGTGTTTTCGTGTCTAATTTTGTCTGGTTTGGTTTGGTCCTGTTATATTTTGCCTGGTTTAGTTTATTCTGGTCTAGTTTGGTCTGATCTGGTTTATTTTTGTTTAGTCTTGTCTTGTCTTGCCTTGTCTTTCCTGGTGTAATTTGATTTGATCTGGTCTAGTTTTGTCTGGTTTGTTGTGGTGTGGTGTGCTATTATACTACTATACATTCTGCAATATATAAAGTTTAATGCATGGAGAATAAACATTTAGAAATGTCAGATTGGAGCTTTAGTTTAGTCTGAATAAATGTTCCTTACAGTAAAATATTCTCATTAATCCAATAACTGTCAGAAATGCAGATGGATTGCTGCCAGAAACAGAAAGAGTTCAGTGTGCTATTCTCGTTAAAGCCGCGATAAAATGATGTTTTATGGATATTTTTCCACGTCTTTAATGAACGCTGTACCATCACGTGCCTCTGGAACGTCTGTCAGGGTTTTAATAAGCATCACTAGACTGCAGCATGAGCAGGAACTGCTGCTGCTGCTGATTCTGTCTCATGCTATCATTTATTTCTCCAGACCATCAGCTTTATATCCACTACCAACATCACTATACATACATAACAAGATATTCTATTCAGAATGAAGATAAAGGTTAGCAGTAACAGTAAATGATTATAAATTTAGACTGATATTTAAGGTAATACTTATTGATATACACATACAGAAATAGTGTGTAGAAATACAGTACAGTAATAGATAATACAGGCACTTTATTAGCCCAATGTTATGCTAATGAGGTCCTGCAACCAGGGGCTCTATTCCAACAGGACAATGATTATAAGGCACATTTTAAGAGACACTATAAAGAACTTAAGGGTAGATAACTAAATTAAGTAAAGCTAAACTAAGTAAACAAAATGGATATTAGTCTACACAGATTTCTCTCCTGAACTGTTTATTTGGGTGAGTAAAGCGCTTTTGTTTATTTACAGTAAGCTTAGATTCACAAATTTCTCCAGCACTAAGGCTGGAGCATTAGTGGCTATTAGTGGTAAACATGCAGACTACAGTCCAATATACTGACCTCTGAACGATGAAAGAGCTAATGTAGTTAGCAACTAATGGTAATGCTGCTCCAGCAGAGCTAGCCAGGGTTTGGAGCAGGCTACAGGCCGATAATACTCACCTCTGAGCAGCTTAAGAGCTAGCGCTTAGCATGGGTAGCAACTAATGCTTATGCTTCTCCAGCAGTGCTAGCCAGGGATGTATACATACATACATACATGTTTCTCTGGTTTGGTCTTTTCTTGTTTTGTCTGGTTCGGTTTATTCTGCTCTAGTTTGGTCCGGTTAAGTCTTGTTTCTCTGGTTTGGTATTTTCTTGTTTTGTCTGGTTTGGTTTATACTGGTCTAATTTAGTCTGGTTTAGTCTTGTTGGTTTGGTTTAGTCTTGTCTTGTTTTGTTTGGTTTTGTTTAATCTGGTCTAGTTTGGTCTGGTTTTATTCTCTTGGTTTGGTTTGGTTTGGTTTTGTCTTGTTTTGTTTTGTCTGGTTCAGTTTCTTCCAGTCTTGTTTGGTCTGGTTTATTATTGTTTAGTCTTGACTGGTGTGTGTTTTTCTGGTCTGTTCTGGTCTAAGTTTGTCTGGTTTGGTTTGGTCCTGTAATATTTTGCCTGGTTTAGTTTATTCTGGTCTAGTTTGGTCTGATCTGGTTTATTTTTGTTTTGTCTTGTTTAGCTAGTCAGGCTAAAGGCCGATAATACTCACTTCTGAGCAGCTTTAGAGCTAGCGCTTAGCATGGTTAGCAACTACTGCTTATGCTTCTCCAGCTTCTCCAGCATATATGTGTGTGTGTGTGTGTGTGTGTGTGTGTGTGTGTGTATGTGTGTGTGTGTGTGTGTGTGTGTGTGTGTGTGTGTGTGTGTGTGTGTAAATCTACAGTATATGAAGCCTTTAGCTTTATGCTGCACAGAATAAAGTGTTGGGGGAAGACTATGGAGAAGCAGTGGGGCGTCAGACAGCTGAATATGATGTATAATTACTGCAGTCTAAACACTCAGTAAAACATAAACACTGAAGCTTGTTTGAGACGACAATAGTAAGTCAACCTAAACCAAGCAAATTACACTGAGATTTTTAGGAAGTGATGGAAACTGTTGTAAAGAAGAACATGGTTGTGGTTCTTATTCACGATTTTAAGAGGAGGTTCTATTCCTAAATGAAGAGAGCACTTCAGCAGTTTCTGAATCAGTTTCTCTGATTTTGCTATTTATAGGTTTATTTTTGAGTAAAATAACCATTTCTCCCAAATTCCAAATAAAAATATTTAAGACATTTACAGCATTTATTTACAGAAAATGAGAAATGATTGAAAAAAGTCAATTGAGATAAGAAAAGCTAAACTAAGTAAACAAAACTGTAATTCCTAAAAATATATTTTCTTTTAAAGTCAAACGAGCGCTGGATGTTAATCTACACAGATTTCTCCCCTCAAAATTTACAGTAAACTTAGATTTCCAGATTTCTACTAAGTCTGGGTACAGCAGCATTAGCATTAGTATTTTCCTACATAAGTGTACTGATGATTTTTTGAAAAATGAAAGGGTTTTAAGTGCGCTATATAGTGGAACGTCATCTTAACAGAGCAATCACACCACGATTGGTTCGTCCTAATTTAATTTCTTCTTCTTCAAAAGCTTCTCATTTTAATTCAAGGTTTCATTTTGGACATGTTGAATACTGAACAGTGCAAAATATTGGACAAATGAAGTACTTCCATTTATGTAGAGTAAGCTTAGATTTCCAGATTTCCACTAGGGCTGGGTGCAGCAGCATTAGCATTAGCATGTTACCGGACTGGTAAAATTCCTACCAGATTATAAGGTGCAGTGACGATTTCCAGGAAAATGAAAGGTTTCCTTTGAGTGGATTTTCTCAGTACTTTGAAACAGTCTATCTGTTTTAGCCTCCAACTTTCAGGAAAGTTAATTTTAGACAGATTGAATGTTGAACAGTGGAAAGTATTGAACAATTAAGCACTTCCGCGTATTTACAGTAAGATTACATTTCCAGATTTCCAATAAGGCTGGGTGCAGCAGCATTCGCTTTAGCCTTTTACCTGTCTGGTGAAATTCCTACCAGATTATAAGAAGCACTGATGATTTTTAGAACAATTCATGGATTTTTAGTGCATCTTACAGTGTAGTGTAAAAAGTATGTTATACTTGGCCAGTCCATCTACTTTACCTTCACATTTAGCTTCTTCGGGTAGTTTCTCTTAAGAGGAACTCCTTCTTAAAGAGTTCCTCATTTCAATTTTAGGTTTCCTTTTAGTGAATCTTCCCAGTACTTTCAGACAGTTTATCTGTTTTAGCCTCCAACTTTTTGGAAAGTTCATTTTGGACAGGTTGAATACCGAACAGTGGAAAGTATTGGACAAATAAAGCACTTCCAATATTTACAGTAAGCTTGGATTTCCAGATTTTTACTAAGGCTGGGTGCAGCAGCATTAGCTTTAGCATTTTACCTGACTGGTGAAATTCCTACCAGATTATTAGGCACACTAATGATCTTTCAGTGGATATCTTCCCACTACTTTAAAACAGTCTGATCTATTTTAGCCAACAACTTTCAGGAAAGTTAATTTTAGACAGATTGAATGTTAAACAGTGGGAGGTATTGAACAAATAAAGCAGCTGTTTTGGGAATCCCCACAAGAGTTTCTCCTGTAACCTTTTAGCTTTAGCTTTCTGATAATTTCGGTAGTTCCAGGAGTGTCTACTTTAGTCTATCTGAACTACGTGAGTCAGAAAATCACTTTAGGAAGTAAGCAGAGAGCACTTATTCCCTAAATACCACCCGTTTATATCAACACTGCGCTGCTCAGTTTGCTCACAAAGCAAAACACTGGCCTGGAAAGTTTACGGCGGCGAACATTTGCATGGAAGGTCCTTCAAAGAGCCTTCAGCAAAACATCCTGTTCCTCTGAACCCAGAACCAGGACACCTGTTTACCATTAATTACCCTGCATCCAGATCCAGCCTGCACTCGCTTCTGCATTCGGATCATTAAAAGAATCTGTTCGGCTTCTGCTCCCCTCATTACCCACCGCCTGGTACCCAGCGGAGTCCCCTCCCCAACAGTCGCCAACGTCTCGCTCACGTCTCGCCAACGTCTCGCTCACGACTCCCTCACAACTCCAGAAAACCAATAAATAAACCCAAATAATCCAACAACACTCCATAAAACTGTCTAGAGATGACGAACCATCGCCCCGCTTAACCGCATTCGCAAAAACGAATAACGATTATAATAATAATACGAAAATAAACCGCAAGACGCTCGCTCCCTCGCTCTCGCGCCGCACCGTCCCATTAGCGCTCGCCCGCGAGAGGCCAGCCACTCATTATCCTGCTGACGAGGTATTTACAGCGTGCTCTCGTCCACCTCAATTACCCACAAAAACACCACTTTATTTGCGTCTCAACCTCAAACTACACTAAAATAAAAACCACAGGACACACTTGAGTCCTGTGTCTGTTTCTCTACAGACTTTATTAATATTATTCTCTATTTATTCTATATTTTCTCCCTGTTCTTCTTCAATACTCAGGACCCACAGCATATAAAACCACCTCCTATCTATAGGAGACTATCATAGGATGCTATTTACAGGACAATGCCTATAGGATGCCATCTACAGAATGCTGCCCATAGTATGCAATCTACAGGACTGCCCACAGGATGGCGACCATAGGATGCCACCAATGGGACACAGCCCACAGGATGATATCTACAGGACAATGCCTATAGGATGCTATCTATAGGACAATGCCCATAGGATGCTATCTACACTACACTGTCCATAAGATGCCATCTATGGGAAGCAGCCCACATGATGTCAACTACAGAAAAATGCACACAGGACGTTGCCCATAGGACACCATCCAAAGGATGCTGCCCACAGAATGTTATTTACAAGATACTGTCCACAGAATGCCATCCACAGGAGTTCCCATAGGATGTTATCTACAGGACACTGCTCATAGCATGCCATCTACATCTATTCATCCAATATTGTGACCGCACTAATACGCTTTATCTTGTCGATAAATGCATTCAAATCTTAACAGAAATTTTCTAGAATCTTGTAGTAAGCTCACCCTGGGCAGTAGAGACAGTTACTCCAACAGAAGCTACGGCTACAGGACACCTCCCACAGGACACCTCCCACAGGACACTGAGGTGTTTAAAAACTCCAGCAGCACTGCTGAAACTGGTCCACCACCCGAACAATAATAATTGCGGGGAATAATAAGGGGTGGTTTTCTATCCTGTGGGTTCTGAGTTTTAGAGAACAGAGTTAAAATAAGTAGAATATTAATAATAAAGTATGTAGAGAAACACAGAGTGATGTATTCGCTGGATATAAAGCTCTCAGACTGTCGTGTTTGACCTCAGATTAGTGAAGCCGGATTCACAGCTGGGCTCTTCATTTATCATTCTGAGAGCAAACTAGACGCGGTGAATCTCGGCTGTTTATCTCCGGGTTTCTGTATGAAGCCAAAACAGCAAATGTTCCGTATTTAGCTGCGTCTTCGCCAAACACGTCCTGCTGCTGTTAGCGTCTGACTTCATATCCTGTCCTGTCTCTGCAGGACGTGCTGAGCTGCTGCTCGCTGCGGGAAACGACTTCTTATTATACATGTATGCATTTTTATACTTCTAACAGCAAACTATAAAAATACAGTACTGTGCAAAAGTTTTAGGCACCTAAGCAAATTACACTAATTACTCCATTTATCTCAGCAATACGAGTGATTTTACCTGAGAAAGCACCACATATGTATATTATATTATGTTCAGTTCCGTCAGCAGCTCACCCGATTTACCACATTTTCCAAAAAATTTATCAAACCAGGTAAATTGTTTATTAATATGATGAGATCTGGAAATAACGCTATTAAACTCTCTATCAGATGAGGAGGTGAGATTAGGAGATGTTGTTTTAAGGACAACCTTTAGCTTTTTTTTAAATGTCTCTTTGTATTTATTGTAATGCTAAGCTAATGTGTTTTACTGAGCTAATAAATAAACACTTACTACCCAGATGAGAAGCTTTTTTTATTGTTTACTGAAATTCCCACAGGTGCCCAAATCTTTTGCACAGTAACTGTAGAGTACTGATCATTTTTTATTTTTGAATTGGGGCGTTAATAGGGAGTCTGCCTGTGTTCCTATTATAGAAAGATTATAGAAAGTACTTTAGATTGTGCTTCAATGGGCTCAGATGTTAGATGATATGTGGTTTGAAGGACCATCATCGTAATGATCTGTGTGAATGTAGTCAGTCGTGCATCGGTCACGCAGCCGTCTGCCAATGGTGCTGGCACTAACAGGATGACTTATGGAAGGCATTACTAGCATAGCATCTGTGTCTTGACATGGTAGCAGCAGTGTGTGAACGAGCATTGTTCTATTGGAATTGGAATTGGAGCTTTACCCAGGTAACGTTGGGCTGATAACGTTACTGCACTGCAAAAAAATATGTCGGCAAAACTAGACAAAATATATTTAAATTGAGACGCAAATGCCTAAACGAAGCAAAAAATCTGCCAATGGGGTGAGCAGATTTTTCTTGGGAAGATTTTTATAAAATAACCAATCACAAAGTCTCAAAATGAGTTAAGTGAGACTTAAATCAAGCCAAAATTCCTTATTTTTGTACAGAAAAATCTGAATAACTTGACCTGTGACTTTTTGTGCTTATTTTGAGTTTACATTACTTAAAACGAGGTGAAAATTCTAAAAAAGACTGAATAATGATTTTTATTTCCAAAATTTGTAAAACAATCTTACATAAAACAATGCTTATTAAGCCAAAAATTCTTATCGGAAAAAAAAAGATTTATTGCCTTGAAATTATATTATTTCACTTGCTAAGAATTCGTTTTTTTTTCTGGTATGAAATTACATCCCATACCATGATACCAGATCTTGAGATCATGGTGACTCCACACACCTTGGTTTGGTTGTTTCTACCAAGAGTATCATTTTGAAGATGAACATACTGTATATCCCAATACTTAAAGAATGTTCCCTCTTCAGAACACAGATCCACTGATTCACAGCCAAACACCGGTGGTCCTATTAGCCCCTCTATCTGCTGCTAAAGCTGCATTATAAACAGCATTAGAAACTTATGAATGCGTGTAATTTGAATACGTATAATTTATCATAATGCTGCATGAATGCTGCAGTGAGCATGATCAGTATATGTAATCTGTGGAGAAGCAGTGGGGCGTCAGACAGCTGAATATGATGTATAATTACTGCAGTCTAAACACACAGTATAATAAACACATTATAATAAGCATTAGATGCTACTGAGCAAAGTGGCTTCAGAACATCAGCTTATTGGAGACGATGATGGAAACGAAAATATGATTTTTACAGCTTCTTAACGACAATGGATGTGTGTGTCATATTCATTGGGTTGATCATTGTAATGTAATTAAACTTTATAATGTATATGAGAATGTAATGATGATATATTAGACTGATTACAATAGTAGAGTGAAAGAATCCATAAGTTAATTGGCAAAACCAACCAATCAATCTATCCGTCTATTCAACCCTGCATCCATTCATCCAACCCATCCATCCATCTGTCCATGCATCCACCCATCCAACCCATCCATCCATCTGTCCATGCATCCACCCATCCAACCCATCCATCCATCTGTCCATGCATCCATCCATCCAACCATCCATCCATCTATCCATACATCCACCCACTAATCTATCCGACCCACCCATCTCTCCATCCATCCAACCAACCACCCATCCATCTATCCATACCTCCACCCACTAATCCATTCACCCACCCATCCATCCATCTATCCATACATCCACCCACTAATCTATCCAACCCAAATTGTTGGTGCACGTCTTGCTGGTGCATCTGTGAGCAAGACAGCAAGTCTTTGTGATGCATCAAGAGCCACGGTATCCAGCGTAACGTCAGCATACCACCAAGAAGGACCAACCACATCCAACAGGATTAACTGTGGACGCTATAAGGGGAAGCTGTCTGAAAGGGAAAACATAAAACCACGGCTGATTAAATCACGGCAGAATTCAATGTGCACCTCAACTCTCCTGTTTCCACCAGAACTGTCCGTCACCACAATAAATTATTGTGCTCTAAAACCAGGTGTTTCAGTTTCACTGTCCAACCCCTGCATTTCTATACTGTTATATTGTTTATTCTCCGTCTCGTTTGTGCTCCCGTTACTCTCCTGTTTATTTCCATAGTTTATTTCTTGTTTTGAGTTTAGTTTTATAGTTCCTGGTTTCCTCAGTTGTTCCTCTTTGTTTGTTTCTTTGTTTAATAAACTATTTTAAATGTTGTTTTTATCATTACTATTATTATAATGATTTTTCATCAGCCCAAACTTTTCAGAATTCTGTTTCTCAGGAAGTCTGCTGAGGTCTTCAGTGAGTTCTGTCGCACTTTGCTGCTGCAGCAGCTTCTAATCTACAGGGAAGGATTTACTCTAGATGCTGGTGGAACGTTGCTGGGAGGAAGAAGTGATTGCGTTGAGTCTCGAGAGAGAGAGAGAGAGAGACAGAGAGAGAGAGAGAGAGAGAGAGAGAGAGAGCGAGCATCACTGAGGTCAGTAGCTGGAGCTGGACGATTAGTTTTGCTACTCCAGCTCATTCCAAAGGTATTGGATGGAACTCCATCACTCCTGAGAACTCTACAGCCAAGAGCAGAGGAGCTGTAATATCCCCCCCAGCCCTGCGATTTACAAACCGTGGTCCTGGAGGACCTTCTGAACTTCACATTTTAGTGTTTACCTGCTCCCCAAACACCTGATTCAGCTCATCATTTAATGACCAAACCCTTCCTGAGGTGACGGTGGTGTAAAACAAATGAAAAAATACATTTTCTTTGACTTTTATGTGATTGCAGACAGAATAAAACCCAAGAGAAAGTAGTATTTAACACTTTGTAAAGTTGCCGTTCCTTCTCACAACATTTAAAAGACGTTCTGGCACTGAAGAATCTATGTAGATTCTAAATTATGGACCTCCCTACAATAAAAAATGATGTGCTCGTCAAGATCTCTGTCTACTTTTCTGCGAACTCCTCCCTAAACGGTTTAATAATATTATTATTGATATTATCGATCAATAACGACAAACAGAATCACTACTTAATCATTATTTAGTGTTGTTTTTTTTTGGTTTGTGTTTTTTACCTCGTTACGAGCAATGGTGCGAAAAAAAAAGTATCTCAATTCTCAGTTACTCTGTAGGTAGAATAGATTATAGAGTTTAGATACTAGGGACTGATAAAATACTGTAGAATTTGAAGAATTCAATGAACCTTATCATATTACCATATCATTACCACGGTGTTAGCATTATGGCTACAGACCTTGTCCCACATCATAACCAGAGGCAGAAAAAGTAATGGAAAATTGTAATTAAGTAAAAGTACCTTTAATTTGCTAAAATTCTACTCAAGTAACAGTAAAATAGTCCTCAATTTAAAATTTACTTTGAGTAAAAGTTACATAGTTACTTTTATTTATTTGATGTAAAAAAGTACAAATCATAAAATAAATATTATTTCAATAAGATAAGTTGGGTCTTTCAGACCACGCCATAAAACATTTTTAAGAACCAGTGGCATAGGTTTCTATTTTCATTTTTTTTATTTACTGTTAAAAAATTATGGTCATACAGGTCATATAGGTGACTATAAACTGTATTTTTATAGTTTTACAGTTCATTATTATTTTTTAAACTTGCCATTGCTTTGCTTTAACTGCTATTTACATGTTTTATTTTAACATCCAAGTAGATTGTTTAATGTTCCCAATAAAAACGTAAGGAATTATTATTAAAAACATAAAATCATACAAAAAAGAATGTTGGTCATCACATGCACAGTGCTGTAAAGAAGCACATATGGATGGGTAGCACAACTCGACAGAACACCGGTTCCCCCGAGCACAGCTGAGTCACACAGCATCTCTCCTGCTAACCGTATAATATAATAAACACTGCTGGGAAAAGTTCAGCTGCGCTGCCATGGAGAACAAAACTCAATTTTTTTATTTTTAATCCAGACAATTTGTTCTGTTTTTTTCAAGCATTTAATTTTTTACTCAGTAACGGGGAGTTTTCCGAAGTAGCGAAGTAAATTACTTGTGTCAAATTGAACTTGAGTAAAAGTAAAATTACCTATTTTAAAAACTACTTACAATTTAACAAATTACTCATAAAATCTACTCAATTACAGTAACTTGAGTAAGTGTAATTAATTACTTTCCACCTCTGATCATAACCATAGTGTTAGCATCACAATACACAATACAGAGTTCTGATCCAGTGCACTATGATATATTGTGAAACTTTTTAAAACCAAATTGTAGGCTAATTATTAATGATTTAATACTGTGTTTTTGTGAGTCTATACAAAAGTAATATAAGGGGAAAAAAAAGCCTTTAAGAACAAAAAAGCGTAGGCCACGATGGGATTGGGCCTCATTTTTAGCATTGTTAGCACTATTGTTCAGTCCGTTGTTTTGAGTGTATCTGAGTTCAGGCTTCGTCATGAGCCTTCCTCCTCGAGTGCCGTTTACACTTCTGAAGAGCCCAGTGGAACCATGGAGTTACTGGAGTTATGTGGAGATCATGTCGGGGGCTAAGTGGGTCAGTGTCGGCTTGGTTGAAACTTCAGGGGCTTCAGGCTGTGAAGCAATCTGAGTGTTTGGGAGGTGGGGAGGAGGTGTAGGGGGAGGTGAGGGGTTGGTTGATGGGCTGAAGGCCATGTTGGCTTGGTGGTGTGAAGAAAAATTGGACTGTAAGATCTGAAAATGCACTCTATACTACCATACTAATAGCACCTCAATGGCTCTGCATACTGTAGGTTAGCACCAAGCTATGAACCTTTGAAGGTAAGGATGCTAAATTAGAGTGATTACAAGATTAAAACGAAAGGATATTTATCTATCTGTCTATCTATCTATCTAAAGCACACTTACTCAGATTAAAATTTAAATTTGCTCGTTTTCAGACTAAAATTTCAATATTACTGCAAGTGGGTTATAACATTGGTTATATTAACGTGTTTCAGACTGGTTAGCAGAACATAAATCGAGTAGCTGCTCCCATCTCAATCATTCATTACATTGAGATTTTGTAAGCTGTTTAAATCGATTATACATCTAGCCCTTCTTCCACAAAGGGAAGACTTCATTAAAGCAAATGCAAAGAGTTCAAATCATTTATAGAAAGGCCAAATTAAAAACATCTAAAAATCCAGCCCAGAGATTTAATTTATGCTCAGATTCAACCAAATTTAAACCAAATGCAGCAAGGCCAGTTTAGACCATCTAAAATCAGCACCACCAGTTTAGACCATCTAAAATCAGCGTAGACATGCAAACACCAGTTTAGACCATCTAAAACTAGTTTAGGTAATCTAAAACCAGCTTAGACCATCTAAAATCTGCGTGGACCATCTAAACACCATCTTAGATGATCTAAAATCAGCTTAGACTATCTAAAACTAGCTTAGACCACCTAAAATCAGCGTAGACCATCTAAAACTAGCTTAGACCACCTAAAATCAGCATAGACCATCTAAAACTAGCTTAGACCACCTAAAATCAGCGTAGACCATCTAAAACTAGCTTAGACCACCTAAAATCAGCGTAGACCATCCAAACACCAGCTTAAACCATCTAAAACTAGTTAAGGTAATCTAAAAGCAGCTTAGACCATCCAAACAGTCCAAAAACTGTTTTTTACTACTAAAGCAGTAAAAACCTGGAAAAGCATCGTTAAGAAGAAAATCCAGAGTTTGCTGATGACGTTCATGATTTCCAGTCTTTGAAACAGTCGATGCCTCCAAAGGATTCTCAATAAAATATTAAAAATTAACATTTGATTTACGGTACATATCATTTATCCAATTACTTTTGAGCCCCTGAAATGAGGAGGCTGCATTTGTATAAAAATGGTTGTAGTTTCTAAACGCTTTATAGGATATTTTTGTTCAACCTCTTGAATTGAATTGTTTAATTTTAGATCATTCAGAGCCAAAATCAACAAGACTGTGTTACCGTCCAAATATTTTTGGACCTAACTGTATATTTTACAGACATTGTCAGTCCTGAAGCTGTCGGTCTGCCTGCTCTGGATTCGGAAGGATACAAAGACTCCATTTCCCAGCATTCTCTCACTCAGGACTACAATGACTCATCAGATCATGTTCGCCTAGCTTTTGATTGTTTGCACCTGGACTTTTGAGTTTAAATACTCCTCAGTTTGCTCCCTAACTTGCTGAGTATTGAGTCTAGGTTTTTCTAGCTCTTCTACAACTGTGTTTCTCTTTGTTTATTGCCTTTTTGTGTTTTGGCCCTGTTTCTGTATTAACGTTTACCCAGTTTATTTATTGTTTTGTTGTTGTCGACCTAGCTAGCTAATTTGACTACTTTCTTGCCTCTTTCTCACCCCTGCTTACTTCTCTTCTCCCTGGTATGTTTTTTATTCATGCTACCTCATTGTTATTGACCCTGCTTGCCCTAGACTGTCCTTATTTGCCTTTTTCTTTTCGTTAATAAATAGTTTAAACTGGTAAAACCATATTAGCTTTTATCTCTCCTGGTCCTGGACTCTGTGATAGGCGTTCTGTAGTAAACATACATCACCTCACCTCCCCAGGTGAAACTGATTACATTAGTGTAGAGCCTCATTCAGTAATTCTGAGATATTTGTGGTCCTGATGTGGTTGGTTGGAATGTTTTTGAGGAGTTTTGAGGAACCGCAGTTCCAGTATCGACTACACAGAGATAAAGCCTGAGGGCTGTTTGGAGAAGCTCCAGCTGTGTTCCCAATTCTGCTTTATATCTGTAACCATTAGCGGTTCAATAAAGAGCGTTAGAACCTGGAGCAGCTGTGGATGATTTCTCTTCTGCTGAACTCTGCGGCGTCGTTTACCTGAAAGTAAGTTTCTCTCTCATTTTATTTTATGTTTTTTTTTGCCAATGCCTCAAGCTTGCTGCCGTGTTGCCCGTCCCTAAAACCACAATACTCTAATACATCTAGTCTGAACAATGAGGGCCTGTTTATACCTACAGTTAACATGTGTTTTTACAGATTGGATCACATTCAGATCTTACTTGTATGGTATGAAATTCAAAGAATGTTTTCTATGACTAGTTTGGACACGCCTTAAATTTTTATTATTTTGAAATATTGTACATTTAGACCAGGTTAGACCACATAAAAACAGTTTTAACCATCTAAAACCATCTTAAACCATCTAAGACTCTTTTCTAAAACCAGCGAAAGACGATCCAAGCACCAGATTAGGCCATCTAAACACCAGGTAAGACCATCAAACACCATCTTAGACCATCCAAATCCAACTTAATCAATCTAAACACCAGCTTAGACTTTCTAAAACCAGCTTAGACTGTCTAAAACCAGCCAAAAACCATCCAAGCACCAGGATTGACCACCAAGCACCATCTAAGACCATCAAAAACCAGTTTAGACTATCCAAACATTAATTTAGACCCTCTTAAACCAGCTTAGACTGCCTAAAACCAGCCAAAGACCATCCAAGCACCAGATTAGGCCATCTAAACACCAGGTTAGACCATCAAACACCATCTTAGACCATCCAAATCCAACTTAATCAATCTAAACACCAGCTTAGACTCTCTAAAACCAGCCAAAGACCATCAAACACCAGCCAAAGACCGTCAAACACCAGTTTAGACCCTCATAAACTGGCTTAGACTGTCTAAAACCAGCCAAAGACCATCCAAGCACCAGATTAGGCCATCTAAACACCAGGTTAGACCATCCTAACACCAGTTTAGACTATCCAAACACCAGCTTAGACCATCTTAAACCAACTAAGGGTAAAGCTAATCTGGTCTTCAGTGAAAATAAAGCTAATTTTACAACATTAGCTCCAGTTTAGACCATCTAAAACTAGCTTAGACCATCCTAAACCAGTTTAGAACATCGGAACACCAGCTAAAATCATTAAACCATCTTATACCATTTAAAACCAGCTAAGGCTGAAGCTAAATCTACATTTCAGTGCAGATAAAGTTACATTTTCAGCATTAGCTCAGGTCTGTGCTACGCTAACAGAGCCTCAGTGCTAGGGGTTTCTCTTTATGAACAGTAGGGATGTTGAGATGTGATGAGGCAGGCTGTCTGCAGATGTGACGGACAGCGTGTCGTACCATGACTTTTGGCAGGGTTGTGTAAATGTGCTGTGGCATTGTGACGCCGACGCTGTCCCGACAGTTTCTGAGTGTTAATGCGTCTAATTAACACGCTGTACCATCTCGAACCTGACAGCTACACACCGCTAACGGACGCCCTGATCTCAACCTGACACACTTTAACTCCTAACTCAGACCAAATTACACATTTACTTATTACACAAAAGGAAACTTCACTTACTGACAAATTCAAAACCGGACTGATTAACATTTTAAACCCAGCTACAGTGAGGAGAGCTAATGCTATTGCTAGTTTGGTCAGTGTTAGTAGTACTTTTTAGTTATACTGTAACAAGCTAAAACCAGCTTTGACCACCTAAATCCAGCTTAGACCATCCAAACATCATCTTAGACTATCTAAAATCAGCATAGACCATCCAAACACCAGCATAGGCTATGTAAAACCAGTTTAGACCATTGAAACACCAGTTTAGACCATCTTAAATCAGCGTAGACCATCCAAACACCAGCTTAGACCATCTAAAACTAGTCAAGGCAATCTAAAACCAACTTAGACCATCCAAACACCGTTTTAGAACATCTAAAGCTAGCTTAGACCATTAATACACCATCTTAGATAATCTAAAACCAGCATAGACCATCTAAAACCAGTTTAGACCATCTTAAATCAGTGTAGACCATCCAAACACCAGCTTAGACCATCTAAAACTAGTCCAGGTAATCTAAAACCAGCTTAGACCATCCAAACACCAGGTTGGAACATCTAAAACTAGCTTAGACCATCCAAACACCATCTAAGATAATCTAAAACCAGCATATATCATCTAAAACCATCTTAGACAATCTAAACAAGAGTTCATGCCATCTAAAAACAGCTCAAACCATCCAAACACCAGCTTAGACCATCTAACACTAGTCAAGGTAATCTAAAACCAGTTTAGACCATCCAAACACCATTTTAGAACATCTAATGCTATCTTAGACCATCCAAACACCAGATTGGAACATCTAAAACTAGCCTAGACCATTCAAACACCATTTAAGATCATCTAAAACCATCTTAGAACATCTAAAGCTATCTTAGACCCATCCAAACACAAGCTTAGACCAATAGACAATCTAAACAATCTAAACAAGAGTTTATACCATCTAAAAACAGCTCAAACCATCCAAACACCAGCTTAGACCATCTAACACTAGTCAAGGTAATCTAAAACCATTTTAGACCATACAAACACCAGCATAGACCATCTAAAATCATCTTAGACAATCTAAACACCAGCTTAGATCATATAAAATCAGCTTAGACTATCCAAACACCACCTTAGACCATCGTAACACCAATTTAGACAATAAAATATCAGCTTAGATAATCTAAAACCATTTTAGAGTAGCTAAAACCGGTTTAGACCATCTGAACACCATATGTGTCCATCTAAAACCATCTTAGACCATCTAAAACAACTGTCTAAAACTGGTTTAGACTATTTAAACCAGTTCAGACCATCTAAAACCATCTTTGCCCATCTAAAAACAGTTTAGACTATCCAAACACCATCTTAGACCATCTTAAACCATCTTTGACCATCTAAAACCAATTTAGACTATCCAAACACCAGCTTAGACCATCTAAAACCAGTTTAAACCATCTAAAACAACTGTCGAAAACTAGTTTAGACTATTTGAACCAGTTTAGACCATCTAAACACTGTCTCAGACCATCTAAAACCATCTTTGACCATCTAAAACCAGTTTAGACCATCTAAACACCGTCTCAGACCATCTAAAACCATTTTTGACCATCTAAAACCAGTGTAGACTATCCAAACACCAGATTAGACTATCTAAAACCAGTTTACATAATCTAAAACAACTGTCTAAAACTAGTTTAGATTATTCGAACCAGTTTAGACCATCTAAAATAATCTCAGACCATCTTAAACCACCAAACACCAATGCTACACCATCAGTAGTTACACTGTAGTTATATAGTTTGTTACAGTCTAACTACGAAATACTTAGGGAACTTTATTATAAAGTGGGACCAAAAAGTACAACACTTTGCTACACAGTTAGCATCGTTAGTGAGCCAGTCACTACTCTACTACTCATTTTAGTGCACCTGCTACCTGATTGCTACAGTACTTTTCCACTTTTCAAACAGCATCCCTTCTGTTCAAATGTCACTGATGATTCTGTTCAGCCAATGACGGTCCAGGAAGTCTATCCTTTTTGTTTTTTTATTTGGCTGTTCTCAGATCTGCTATTTGCCGTGTTTTGGTTTAGGTAATGTTTGGGCAGCAGGATCTGGACGATGACCAATGTAAACTACCCCGGGACACTCAGTGTGGAACATCTTCAAGAGCCAAAAAGGTCTGAGCTCGACATGCATAAACATCCTCGGGCAGGAAGTGTGTGTGCATTAAACAAGTAACACACACTTACACACACTCGTCATCAAAAAATAGTTGCATCCAGAAGGAATCAATCAATAAATCAATAGAAAGGAAACTTGGTGGTTATTCAGAGCAGGATGTCACAGAGTGATTTAAAATAAAGAAGGGTCCAGAAGGTCTGGTGTCATTGGATGGTGCCTTCCAAAAAACATCCTGTTACTGCCAGCAACATTGGCCGACGGCTGTATGATGCATGACTACCGTATATTTTGCACTTTAGGGCGCACCAGATTATAAAATCGCACTATGCTGCTGCAAAAGTAAGGAAAAGGGGTGTCGCCATGTTTTCCTTCAAAATCAGCAGGTCTTGCCGCTAGGTAAAGCTAAGCTAAGTAAACTAAATTGTAATTCTTAAAAAATATAAATATTTAAAGTCAAAGTGCTGGATGTTAATCCATACAGATTTCTCTCCTGAAAAATGTTTGGCTTTATTTGGCTGTGTAAAGCGCTTCCGTTTATTTACAGTAAGCTTACATTGACAGATTTCCCCTGTAGCGGCTAAACAGCGAAAGAGCTAGAGTTTAGCATGGCTAGCGAGTAATGCTAAAACTGCTTCAGCAGTTCTAGCCAGGGTTAGCAGCAGGCTACAGGCTGATAAGGCTCACCTCTGAATGGGCAAAAGACGGGCGAAAGAGCTAGCGCTGAGCATGGTTAGCGAGTAATGTTAATGCTGTTCCAGCAGTGCTAGCCAGGGTTAGCAGCAGGCTGGTAATAAATACTCACCTCTGAACAGCAAAAAAAGTAAAGCTAGCGCTTCAGTGGAGTGGCTTTACTGCTCCTTAAAATCTGACTGGTAGAATTCATATATAAGGAGCACCGGATCATAAGGTGCACTGACCTTTTTTGGTAAAAAAGGATTTGAAATGCAATTTATAGTGCGAAAAGTACGCTACATGCATGCAGCCCATTACAGCAATAGTTCTTCACACTTTCTTCTGGTTTAGCTTCTGTTTCTACAACATTTTCTTTGATTTTAAGTGGAAAAGTCTTTAAAAAACTCCTTAAAGGATGATCAGATTTTAATGGTTTATACAGGACAGCACACGCTGTGTTCCCAAACGACTCTGTTTTCATGGAATTGCAGATTTATGATTAAAATCAGTCCCTGTTGAATGAGTATCACGCTGCTCCAATTTCACTAAAGTTCAGGCAGGTTGTTCATGTTTTATAAAAGCGACTCCAGGGACTCGAGATTGGATTTGGTGGTCGCGGTTGACCCGGTTGTGGGGGGGGGGGGGGGGGGAGGGGGTTGTTGGTTATGTGGTCAAAAGCATCACTGACTACAACATCTGAGAGTCCAGATTATACAATCTGCACTATAAAAACCTGGTAAAATGAGAATATTTTATCTAAAAATGATCACTTATTAACTGTGCTTCATTAAAACAGCAAGTACAGACAAAAGAACACCTAATAAAATATTTCAAAACTGCTGTAGTTTAAGCGCTGCAGTGAATTATGTTTATAAAACAGTTTAGTGATGTTTCTTGTAAGTAGACAAGGAATACATTAATACCTCTTTATAGATACTTCGGTACAACTTCAGGCAGCTTAGCTAGCTACCTGAAACTGTAGGTCTTCAGAAGGTCAAATGGCTCATTTATCCAGGCTAGCTCACTGGCTAGTTGCCAGTTTAATTCAGAAGCTTGCCATTAACTAGCTTTAGCACAGAGGCTAACGCTCTCGCTCTGAGCCTGGTCAACTGTGTCTCTAATGCTCTAGCATGATACTAACTAGCCCAATGCTCTGAGCCTGGTCGACTGTGTCACTAATGCTCTAGCATGATACTAACTAGCTCGAGCCTGTGAGCCAGGTCGACTGTGTCGCTAAGGCTCTAGCATGATACTAACTAGCCCAGCGCTCTGAGCCTGGTCGACTGTGTCACTAAAGCAACTAGTGCTATGTTCCAAGCCAAGTCTGCAGTGTCACTAATGCTGCTAGCCGATGCTAGCTAGCACAATGCTAATGCCGCTTTGTGCATGCTTCAAACGATATAATCACCTCTGTCGCCCACAGCAGGGTCTTAGCATTGGTTTGCATACTTTTCCAAACTAAAAAAAAAAATAGGTTGTTTTGAGACTTATTTGTGTGTTCATAAATGTGTATGATGTATATACAACATAAAAGCACATATATTTCAGAGGTTACGTGAGTTATTACACCAATGAACACATCTATAAATACTTGTATTTGCTTATTCAGGAGTATCATAGAGAATTATCTTGTGATATATTGTGTATCACAGAATTATTGTATTGTGATGATATCCTTATTAATGTTAACGTAGGTTAAGTGTGTTGGTTACTTATTATTTTTGATCATCAGATTCCACAGATTATAAACCAGGGGTCATGGGTTGTAATTATGCAGAACATCTCTGTATTAAATACGGTGTTTGGACCACAATTTGACGCTTCACTGATCCTACAGTAGACCACCAAACCCCACATACAGCAGCAGAGCTCATTATAGACATTATAAATATACAGGTCTGGAAAAAAAAAACGTAAGAGAACACTTAAAAATTATGAGTTTCTTTGATTTTACCAAATTAAAAAACTCTGAAATAAATAAAATATATAAGGAAGAGGAAGCTGAGTGATCTCAAGCCATAAAACCAACAAGCTGAACTGCTTGAATTAAATTGTACACCAGGAGTAAAGCAGCATAAAGTAATCCAAAAGCAGTGTGTAAGACTGGTGGAAGATGAGAATATGATCCCAAGATGCATGAAATTAAAACTGTGATTAAAAACCAGAAACCAGGATTATTCCACCAAATCTTATTATATTTCTGAACTCTTAAGGCTTAAATATGAATATGATTTAGTTTTCTTTGTATTATTTGCGGTTATTTTAGCAATTTCTCATTTTCTGCAAATAAATGCTCTAAATGACTTAAATTTTTTTTGGGGGGGGAATTTGGGAGACATGTTGTTAGTAGTTTATTGAATAAAACAACAATGTTCTCAAACATAAACCTATAAAAAGCAAAATCAGAGAAACTTTCTGGCTGCTATCCTTTTCTGTTTTTTTTTCTCTTTTTCCATAGATAAACAACCACTGCTCAGGTTGGAGTTCAGGGTGATGTTGAGGATAACAGAAACAGAGAGTGGTGGAATCCTCTTCTGTTTATTCCTTTGATGATGATGATGATGATGATGAAGTCAGAAGTGGCGGAGTCGTCGTGCCGCATGCAGAGCGACACATGTTTTTCCCAGAGACGAGCAGAATCGGGTCGTTTCGGTACAAAATAGTTCATTATTTACACTAATATCGTCTAATGTAAATCCCTGCGGTGCCGCTCCACGACAGCGAATCCATATTCATACGCCGCTGATATTCTTAAAAGTGATGAATCTCTCCGGAGGGATGAGCTGCCGGCGCGGTGTTTACAGGACCAGCTTTAGAACAGCTTAGCGACGGCTCCACTGAACCGTCGCTCGCTTAGAAAGCAAAAACACGTCGGTTCATCCGGCGAGCATCGGGAGGTACGACGAGCGATCGCTTTTTTATATGATGCAACTGCCATGCAGAAACAAACAGCCAGCGGGAAGCGTCCTCCACATGTCAACCGGCCGTACCCGTCACGGTAAACCCGCGGCGATGGCGACTGGAAGCCAATTCCGCGGCGTCTACGGAGGGCCGGGGAAATAAACAAGCAGGTTTTAGCATGCACAGACAGTCGAGTACAGGCCGGCTAATAAGCCTCGGCGTTTTGCTGTTGCAGCAAAGCTTCCCCAGATCAAGAGAGGCAAGAGAGGGCCGGCTTTGAAGTCGGGAGCACGAGCGGCGGATAATGAAGGGTCCGCGGTCCGTACCTACGTTTCCGCTCGAACGGCGTCGCTTTTTGAACCGTTCCCGTGTCATCCCGCGGTGACCCGCTACACTAATTGTCTAATTTTATCCGCGGGTTAGCGTGCCGCGCTCCCTTTCCCCTCATTTTCACGAGAATGCAGAGAACAAGTGTGAAAGAATCAGTGCAACATCTGAAGAATCTCAGCTGGCAACTGGGTTCAAAGGAAGGCTGAAGAGACTGAAGTTGTTTTCTTTTTCTTTTTAATTGTGTGGTGGTACATACGGTATCTGTCTCAAAGAGGCGAGCGTCAACACTATAAATAGAAAGTGATTGTGGTTCTAGAGATGATTTTATAACATGGCCACACCAATAAGTATGTGTTAATTGTAGGGTGGTACATACAGTACGGTGTCTGTCGCAAAGGCAAGAGTCATGGAATTGTAGGATCAAATTGGGAGTGTTCGATTCCCAGGCCAAGCTAAATTGTGGGGTGGTACATATGGTATCTGTCTCAATGAGTCATGGGTCAGCACCATTAAAGGAACAAAGGAACACATTCTTACACCAAGAGTTAATTGTGGGGTGGTACATATGATATCTATCGCAAAGGCAAGTGATCATAGGATCAAATTGGGAGGGTTCGATTCCCAGGCCGGCTTTGAAGTCAGGAGCACGAGCGGCGGATGAAGTTTTTTTTTGTTTTATTGTGTGGTGGTACATACGGTATCTGTCTCAAAGAGGCGAGCGTCAACATTATAAATAGAAACTGATTGTGGTTATAGAGTTTATTTTATAATGTGGCTTATAGCAAAACACAAAAAACAACAGTAATTAAACTGAAGTAGAAAAAGAACACTAACTATTTACAATGACTTTTATGGAGTGAATTTTGTGAAAAAGGTTTTACATAAAAAAAATAAAATCCATAATCAGATTTTTAAGAATCGAAAGGAAAATGGTATGTTGCAAATTCAAAAGAGAGGAAATATATAGTAAATATATGTATATAAATATACTTGGTTACTTTATTATCCTTCCATTTTATTATTATTATTATTATTATTATTATTATTATTATTATTATTATTACTGTTTGAAATGTTTGAATACTGTCTTTGCTTTTATTTTTGTGTTTTTGTGAATTTTCTGTGTTTTTTTTTTTTTTAAAGACTTTTACTTCTGGAATCTCTCTTTTGCTTCTGCTTTAGTTTTTTCTTTCTGAATTTTGGCACAGTTTTGGAACAGCTTCCAGCACACAACAGCAGCAGCAGCAGCAGATACTTTTACAATAACAATTTCATAGAAATGTTCTGTTTAATTTTATATTTATTCTCTAAGCAAGTATTTCCCTCCATTTAAAAGCTCACTTAGCGAGGTATGCTAAATATATATAAATATTCATGTACAAATTATGTAAATAAGTAACTTACTAACTAAACTAAACTAACTAAACTAAAGTAACCAAGTATATTTAAAAACATGTATTTGCTATATATTTATTCTCAACGTACAATTTGTCCTTTTGATTTTTTTTTTATTTTGACTGCAGATTTTATTTTTGTGTAAAACGTTTGGCACAAAATTCACTCCATAGACTTTTGTCCTCTGTAAAATAATTAACTTAAATAAGTTTAAGACTATAATAAAACTTTTAAAACTCACTATGAAATGCTTTAGCGTACTTTTAGCAAACTCTGCGTACGAAGACACAATGCAACAGTGCGTGTGATTGGTTGGGAGCGTTGGCGACAAGCCAATTAAACCGTAGAACCTATGCAAGGCCATACATTGAGGTCTAGACGTTACATAAGTTTAGATGTTATACAGTCTAGTATTTTTTTATTTTTTTATCACGTATTTAGCACATACACTTACACATACACATACCAAGTCTAGACGTGACTGATGGAGTAAAGGAATGACCTGCGCTTAAGGTTGAAGGTGTTTATGGAGTCAGACAACAGTAAACAGTCTTGTTAATGTTTAACGGCTGCCCCGGGCAAAGGCCGAAGGACACGCCCACCACTGTCTGTTAACTGTAGTCTGAATTATTTGTATGATATTTTCGGCTGAATAAAAGCAGCCGAGCTGGATTCTTCCGGAAACGGTGTAATTTACCTCAACACTCAGTTTAGTCTGAGTCTAAATAAGAGATTTTGCTGTTTTAAGCTCTTTATAATCACTGTTTACAACTAATTATATGTATTGTTGCACATCAGGCCACGCCCACGCCTAGACCTGTCCTGTTATGGCTACTGCTGATTGGATGAGTGGCTAAATTTGTTGTGGAAGACAGAAAAGTGCTTGTAGTACAAAAATAGTATAACACACACATAAAGGACTTGTGAATAGTGAAGTGGATATACTGTATATAAATATATATAAAATTAAAAATCATAATAATAGGATTGCAATTGTTTAAATATTTGTAATTTTCGCTTTTTTTCTATCCAGGTAAATAAGCTGTGCCCTTATGTCATGTGATGTGATAATCTAAATAATTGTATTACTTAATTAAAACTCATATAATATTATAGATACCTATAATTAACTATAGTTAACTATAACTTTAATTGACAAACTTTTTTTTATACCTACTTTATAGTAAGTGTGTATAATAACTGTTTAATTACGCATTAACAATAATGTATAACAGTGTAACGAGTGGTGAATTACACATTATTTTTAAGTTATTAGTAGTGTAATGTGTTTAGTATAGTGTTTGCTTAATATGAAGATTATAAACTTAAATTATCCATTAGTTATCTTAATTAATAAATTAATTCCCTTATTTTTTATTTTAAAAAAAGTAATCAGGAGTATATTAAGTTTTGCAGTGTTTCTAATAAGTGTCTCTAATAACTGTGTAGTAACATATTAACAACCATGTAATAACAGTGTAACTACTGGATTTATTACATACATAACAACAAATATTAGGAATTTTGTGTAGACAAACTTTCATGTTCAAATTTTATAAATTTCATCGAAATAAATATATATTTTTTTCAAATTAGTAAGAGGAGGCCCTATGTCATGTGGTGCATTGTCTTAATGAATTAATTAATTAATTAATTGCCTTATTTTACTTATTTTTTTTTATTGGTAGTGTAATAATATTGCATTTTTGGATTTTTGTTGGTATAAAATATATAATATATAAATCAAATAAAAAAAAAATTATATATATTTGAAGCATTTGAATCCCTGAATAAAATCAATGAAACAGAATAGAACAGAGCTGTTGAAGCAAAAGAAATTCACTTTTAAATTGAGCTACTTTAATCTCGAGCTCTACTTCAGCACTTCTACATTCTTTAAATCAGTTTAAAATTAAGAGTTATCTGCATCTCTATCTTTCCCGATCATCTCAAGTCAAAAACTTGTATTTCTTTGCTTTAATGCTGATAATATGTTGGTTTTTAGTCCATTAAGAATAACATTTGTTGAACTTTGTATCAATTATCATGTAAACCCTGTGACATATAATAGAGATTTAAATCTGAATGTTTTTTTAGTAAGTAGAGCGTTAAAACTGAGCTTTTTAAAAACGTTTTTAATATTGCAACGCTGAAGAAGCATAGACCTATTATCTTAATACAAATCTGATCTCCCCGTCTACTCTAATATAATTAACAATGAGAGAGTAAGTAAAGTGGTGTATTAATGAGAGTTCAGCATATAGTAAAAGCTGCTGATAGGAGGAGATTAAAGCTGAATATCAGTGATGTGATGGTGAGTTTATCTGAGTTTATAATGGGAGGATGTGGGGCAGCAGCTGGGATCTGTAAACAGTATAAAGCTGAAATCGCTCTGTGAGTTCGTCTCCGATCCGTAGAATGAGTCACGTATAACATTCAGAAAAAACAAGAGGAAAAAAAATAATGTAGAGAAAGAAACACGTCGCAAACACCAGCAATCAGCAGCTGATCTCTCTGAGGCCAGTAAAACCCGTCTCTTAAAAGCAGATTACCAGTTCAGCTCCCCCGAGACCAGTTCAGCCCGGCCTTTATCCCCAACATCCTAATCCTGACCTCCCATCACTTACTGCTGCCCAACATCACACTTTAACACCAGACCACACACTTCACATTCAGAGATTAAACCCTATAAAATTAAGCAACAGTTCATAAATTTTATATTTCTGTTCATGCATGCAAGACATGTTGAATTATACATTTTTATTATTTTTATTTTATTTATCACGTGAAACAATAAAGACTGAAAGTCAGACCCTCATAGAAAAAGTAGACAAGGCTTTTATTCTGGAGGCAACAAAAAAAACGAGAGGGTAGTCATAATACAAGAAAGAGAATAAACCGATAATTCAGAACCAAAAATGTGAGACAAAAAAACCCAGTCCAAAAACCAGAAAACACAGTTCAAACTGAGTAAAATGGCTAGCCGAAAGTCGAAGTTAAAAAGTGGCAATACTTCGCCAACAACAATGCAAACAAACACGTTTATATACACTTTTATATACAACTAACAGCAGCTGAAAACAATTCTAGAATTCCGGGGATGACGAGCATGAGAAAGTGATGCAATTGGCTGCAAATGGTGTCCGAACACATGATATTGTCAGATGCATGCTGGGAATTGTAGTTCTGTAGAGAAGCCCACCTCCATTCTCCTATACAAAGGAGAATGGCCATAATGCTAGAGATAGGGGCGTAGAGTTTAAAAATGGCTAATTAATGACAGCGATTAGAATCAGAGTCAGGGGGAGGAGTCTTGAAACAAAGATTTATATGATTACAACCAATCACCACTGGGAGAGAAGTGATTAATCACAGTCAGGGGGAGGAGTCTCAGCACATGATAAGATGATAAGAACCTGGCCCAATAAGAACAAACGAGATGGTGATAAGAACCAGTCAGAGTCAGGGGGAGGGGCTTTATTGTTGCAACATTGAAGAGTTTAATATTCTGCAGAAGAGCCATGTGGTTTCCTTGGTGTTGCGGTTTCTGCTGAACTGGAGCCAAGCCTTTCTTCTTTCCATTTGGGTCGTCTCAGACGGCTCCAAATTCCAGCTATTCCGGAGATTTATGAGGTGTATTAAATTAATTCCTCGCTTAATCTGCTTATGAAAACGTATCAGTGAATGTCAATTATGAGCTGAATTGCTCTGAAATGGAATTGACCACAAGCCAGCTCCTCAAAACATCTCAGAAGAAAAAAAACTACTGAATTAATTTAAAGAGAAAATATACTTAAAACAGAATTTTCCTTATTTATGTTTAATAAAGTGATGTAATCTGTAAATACAGGCAACTATACGTTTAAAATGTTCAAAAACTTTTAGTTGAAATAAATAAGCTGCAGAATAAGGGGTTAGCTGGTGATGTCTCGTATCCAACCCAAGAGCAACCACTCAGGATGTCATAGTATCCCTCTAGCAACCCCAGAGCAACAACTTGGAATATCATATTAACTGTCTAACAACCCAATAGCAACCACTTGGGATATCATATAATTTTCTAGCAACCCCATATCATAAATATCATAGTATTCAACCCCATAGCAACCACATGGCATGCCATAGTATCTAACCCCGTAGTAACCACTTAGGTATTTCATAGTATCTATCCCCATAGCAACCACATGGGATATCAAGGTGTCCAACCCCATAGCAACCACTTGGGATATCATGGTATCCCTCTAGCAACCCAAAAGCAACAACTTGGAATATCCTAGCAACTGTCAAACAATCCCACAGCAACCATTTGGGATGTCATAGTATCTACCTAACAACCCCATAGCCAACTACTTGAAATATTATAGTATCCAACCCCATAGCGGCCACTTGGGATATTATAGTATCCGACCCCATAGCAACCACTTGGAATGTCATGGTATCCATCTACCAACCCAATAGCAATAACCTGCAATATCATAGTAACTGTCTAACAACCCCATAGCAACCCCTTTTTTGGACATCATAGAATTTATCTAGCAACCACATAGCAACCACTTGAAATATCATAGGATCCAAACCCATATCAACCACTTGGTGTATCATAGTATCTACTTAGCAACCCTATAGCAACCACTTGAGATATCATAGTATCCAAAGTCATAGCAATCACATGGGATACTATAGTAGCCAACCCCATAGCAACCACTTCAGATGTTGTAGTGTGAATCTGACAATCACACAGCAACCACTTGCGGCATAATAGTATCCAACCCCATAGCAACCACTTTAAATATTATAGGATCCAATCCCATAGCAACCACTTGGTATATCATAGTGTCTATCTAGCAACCCCATAGCAACCACTTGATATCATATAATTGATATATCAACCCAATAGCACAATAGCAACCCCTTAGGGTGTCATAGTGTATCTCTAGCAACCTAATAGCAACAACTTGGAATATCATAGTAACTGTCTAACAACCCCATAGCAACCACATGGCTCCACCCTTCACCCATCAACCCCCACCAGAGCCCCACCCACAAGATCAGTTGAAGAAAGGGACTGAAACAGGTGAGAATAGAGCTGCTGAGATCTTTTGATTCATGTGAGAGAGATTTAAAGTGTACTTATATTAGAACTTCTATTCTAACTTGTGTAAAAAGAGATGACACGTCAAAATAAAAGTTCAGATAAGGATATGGAGCCTTTAAACTCCCCTTACTGCTCAGTCCTCTTCCAGACTGGAGTGTAAGTGTGTGTGTGTGTGAGAACATCACTCAGGCTGATGTATCTGGTCTGAAGTGGAGCGTTAAGAGCTGTTAATACTCCTCAGCTCTTCAGCCGGTCCCTCAGAGATCCTCCTGCTTTCTACATGTTCATCCATAAACTATAAACACAGGAATCCCTCAGGACCAGTCAGCTAAACAAATATTATTTATACTTATTTAATTTCAGTATACAGCTCTGGAAAAATAGGAGAGCACTTAAAAATGCTGAATTTCTTTGATTTTACCAAATTGAAAACCTCTGGAATATAATCAAGAGGAAGATGGATGATCACAAGCCATCAAATCAAACTGAACTGCTTGAATTTTTGCAACAGGAGAAAAGCAGCATAAAGTTATCCAAAAGCAGTGTGTGAGACTGGTGGAGGAGAACATGATGCCAAGATGCATGAAAAAAAAAAACGGATTAAAAACCGTCAGGGTTATTCCACCAAATATTAATTTCTGAACTCTAGGACTTATGGAATATGGAATATAGGAATATGAATTTGTTGTTTTCTTTGCATTATTTGAGGTCTGAAAGCTCTGCATCCTTTTTATTCTTATTTCCGCCATTTCTCATTTTCTCATTTTTTGCAAATAAATGCTCTAAATTACTTAAATATTTGTATTTGGAATTTGGGAGAAATGTTGTCTGAGGTTTAACAGTATAAATGTATGTGGGAATACTATTTGGTACTCGACAGGCCACTCTTGCACTTTTTTTTATTTATATGCTATAACTGCTTATTAATGGTTTATAACCTAATTAATAACAACTAATACATTAATTTAAAACAATTTATAAACTCTTTATAAAGGAGCCTTATTTTTGAAGTGTGAAAATGTGAGTAAGTCTTATGTATCTTCTTGCCCCTGTTTTAGTAAAATTTGAGTAAAAACCAGTTCATTCCTGATTCAAGCACAGTCGTTTTTTTTGTTTCTTTGTTCTGTTTGAACCTAAAACCTTTTTATTTATTTATTTATTTTTTTACATTTTGGCTCAAAACTTCTAACATTTGACCTATTCTGTCAGTTGTCACTCAGTTTCTCTAGTGATTTCTCGTGTTTGAGAGGGTAATGAGTGGGAATGTGTCGGTGTGGGGTTACAGGGGGCTGTAAGGGTTAAGCGATGCTCTTTGTTGTGGCCGGAGGTGAATTTTCTGCATTCCGGTTTGGGGTTAAACCCGGGTAATTGCAGTAATTACGCATCGCTGTACCTGAGCAACGTGTTCAAACACAGCCCGTCTGAACAGGCGTTTCCACACCGCCGAGCGCCGGGCTGTAAACAAGTGTGTTCTGTAATTAGCTATGTATCTGCAGGGAGGAGTACTGAAACTTCTGGCAACCCAGCGCAGAAATGTTTTATGAGCTGAAGGTGAGAAACACAAGCGTCCTGCAGGACCAGCCTGGAGAACACCGTTCACATTCAGAGAGAGAGAGATAGAGAATGAGAGAGAGGTAGAGAGAGAGAGAGAGAGAGAGAGAGAGATAGAGAGAATGAGAGAGAGAAAGAGAGAGAGAGATTGAGAATGAGAGAGAGAGGGATAGAGAATGAGAGAGAGAGAGAGACTGAGAGAGAGAGATAGAGAGAGAGACACTGAGAGAGAGAATAAGAGAGAGAGAGAGATACTGAGAGAGAGAATAAGAGAGAGAGAGAGAGAGACACTGAGAGAGAGAATAAGAGAGAGAGAGAGAGACTGAGAGAGAGAATAAGAGAGAGAGAGAGAGACTGAGAGAGAGAATAAGAGAGAAAAGTGTGGTTCTCATAAACTGACCAATCAACTCTACGTATGATATGTTGTAAGATATGTTTTTTATAAAAAACAAACAAAAAAATAGATATATTGCCACCTAAAATACTATAAATATTAGATTTTATTGTTTAAAATAAAATTTTACATGGTTGCTACGGTGTTCCTCAGCAGTTGCTTTCCTGGTCCAATTGCTTTCTCTGCTTTTGCTAAATAGACTCCAGGGTTGATTCCTAGAAAGTTGTCATGTTGCTATAAGTGGCTGCTGTGGTATCCAACATGGTTGCTATGAACTTCAACCTCAAGCAAACAATTCTTGTTAATATTATCATTTTTATTCAGTTTTGGAAATATATTTACAATGCAACGTAATGGAATGGTAGACATAATATTTCTTGATCTCAGACAGACTTAAAATCTTATTTTTTCAGACATTTAAGCCATGTTTACTATGAAATATCACAGATTTCATATTTTCTCACCTCAGGTGCAAAATGCTTGTTAATAATTTAGATTTTTGATTCATTTATTGGAGACATAATTGTTTATTGGAGACATCTTGTTAATAATTTAGATTTTTGATTAATTTATTGGAGACATATTCACAATGAAACAATGTAACAATGTGGTAAAATTTATATTTTAAAATGAAATTATCTTTTTTTCAGTTGTTGAAACTATATTTACAATAAAATTTGATGGAGTATTTGCTTCATTTTATATTTTCCCATCTCGTGCACAAAAATAGTTTTTTCTTCTTAATTATGTGGTTATAACAAGTGGTTGCTGTGGTATCCTACTAAGTTGCTATGATGTTGCTGAGCGGATGCTGTGCTGGTCTAGTTATGCTCAATGCTTTTGCTACTTAGTTACTCGTTTTTGTTTTTTGTTCTGGCTGGATGCTACTGTAGATGGCTGCAGTGCTGTTGGAGGTGGTTGCTGTGGTATAATATATATTAGCTACGAGGTTAATGATATGTAGCTTTAGATGAGGGAGGGATTGGTGTTGCATGAAAGATGCTGTTTGTTGCTGAACTGTTTCTTTCATCTGAAGTGAGTGTGTGTGTGTGGTCATGCAGGTGAGTGTGTGTATGTGTGTGTGTGTGTGTGTGTGTGTGTGTGTTGTCAGCACTGTGTTTGCTCTGTAATCCGAAAATGTTTGTACGTTTCATCTGTTGTGGTTAAACCCGCTGACTCAACACACACACACATACACACACACACACAAACACAAACACACACACACTCTCCTCCACTCCCACAGGGAGATTATCCCAGTTAGATGTGTCTGTGGAGTGTGATGTGATGAGAGCAGGTTGGTCGGGTGCTGAATGAGATTCTGGTTCTGGAGATGTTCTGAGAGCAGAACCGGTTCTCCGCTGGTTCTGGAGATGTTCTGAGAGCAGAACCGGTTCTGGAGATGTTCTGAGAGCAGAACCGGTTCTCCACTGGTTCTGGAGATGTTCTGAGAGAAGAACCGGTTCTCCGCTGTTTCTGGAGATGTTCTGAGAGCAGAACCGGTTCTGGTTACTCTGCAGGGTGTCAGTATGTGGGATAATTAACGACCTGCTAGCCCTAATTAACACAATCCTCATTAATTAGCTCCTCCAGAGACTCAGACTGAGACCAGGAGATAAGAGACGAGTCGTTAAAGACTAATTACACTTTCACTACTGTACATCTGATCACTGTATACCCTCACTGTATACTCTCACTGTATACTCTCACTATATACTCTCACTATATATTCTCACTATATACTCTTACTGTATACTCACTATAAACTCTTACTGTATACTCTCACTATATACTCTTACTGTATACTCTCACTGTATACTCACTATATACTCTTACTGTATACTCTCACTATATAATCTCACTATATACTCTCACTATATACTCTCACTGTATACTCTCACTGTATACTCTCACTATATACTCTTACTGTATACTCTCACTATATAATCTCACTATATACTCTCACTGTATACTCTTACAGTATACTCTCACTATATACTCTTACTGTATACTCTCACTGTATACTCTCACTATATACTCTCACTGTATACTTCTCACTATATACTCTTACTGTATACTCTCACTGTGTATACTCTCACTGTATACTCACTATATACTCTCACTGTATACTCTCACTATATACTCTTACTGTATACTCTCACTGTGTATACTCTCACTGTATACTCACTATATACTCTCACTGTATACTCACTATATACTCTCACTGTATACTCTTACAGTATACTCTCACTATATACTCTTACTGTATACTCTCACTGTATACTCTCACTGTATACTCTCACTATATACTCTTACTGTATACTCTCACTGTGTATACTCTTACTGTATACTCACTATATACTCTCACTATATACTCTCACTATATACTCTCACTGTATACTCTCACTGTGTATACTCTCACTGTATACTCACTATATACTCTCACTGTATACTCTCACTGTATACTCACTATATACTCTTACTGTATACTCTCACTATATACTCTCACTATATACTCTCACTATATACTCGTACAGTATACTCTCACTATATACTCTTACTGTATACTCTCACTGTATACTCTCACTGTATACGCTCACTGTGTATACTCTCACTGTATACTCTCACTGTGTATACTCTCACTGTATACTCTCACTATATACTCCCAACTATATACTCTAACCATATACTCTCACTGTATACTCTCACTGTATACTCTCAATGTATACTCTCACTATATACTCTCACTGTATACCCTCAATGTATACTCTCACTGTATACAACTACTGTAAACCATTGCACTACAACTACAACAGTATTCTAACATAACATACATCTACTAAATGCTCTCATCATAGACTCTTAATGTATACTCCCGCTGTATATTCCTACCATATACTCCCATTGTATATTCTCACTGTATACTTCTACCATATCCTCTCACTGTATACTCCTGCTATATACACCTACTGTAAATCAGTGTACACCATCTGTATTCTGCCATTACATGCTACTGTATACTCTCATTATAGACCCTTAATGTATACTCTCACTGTATACTCCTACCACATACACTCACTGTATACTCCTACTGTGCTCTCTAATTATAGACACTTACTATATACTTCCACTGTATACTTCCATTATATACTTCTACTGTATACTCTCATTCTATAATCTTCCTGTACGCTCCCACCATATATTTAAATCATATAAACATACAGTATACTCCCAAATAATATTTTCCCACTATATAAACCATATAAACTGTATATGTGTCCACCATAAACTCATACTGTATACTCCTAATGTGTTTTCCAACTACTGGACTCATTGGAGAATGAGTATAAAGCTGGTGGTTCTGAGCTGTGGATCAGTAGAAGAACTGTGATCTCTGGAATGAGAACAATACTTTACAATACTGGGATGAGGTGGGCTGGAGATCATCCATATATATAAATAAAAGTTAATTTCTGTAAAGGTCAGAGAAAGGTCACCTCAGCCTTTAAATCTGACCTCTGACCTTTAACTCAGAGGTCAGCAGGACTCCGGTACAGATCATCAGTTTCAGGTCAGACTGCAATTACTGACCACATGCCTGAACCGACCACCCAACACTTTACTTTCACTCAGATTAATGACCTTCCACAACTCTCTCTCTCTCTCTACCCCTCTCTCTCTACCTCTCTCTATCACTGTCTATATCCTAATTTTTTCACCTTTTTTTCCGTTTCAGCCCTTTAGGTCCAGTCAATAACCAGAAATAACATGCAATCCAGAGTACAACATTTTGCAGTAAACAGTTGATAAATAGCAATAGAAATGAAAACTGCGCTTTAGAAATTTATTATTTTTCTTTCTTTATATTTCTTTCTACTTTTTATCCCCTTTTCTCTCCAATTTACATGGCCAATTACCCAACTCACTCATTAGGCCTCCCCACTATCACTAGTGATGCTCCCTAAACACCAGGAGGGTGAAGAAGTCTAGCACACGCCTCCTCCGATACATGTGAAGTCAGACTCCGCCTCTTTTTGAGCTGCTGCTAATGCTGTAGCATCGCCGAGTAGCATCACAGCGCTAACGCTCAGAGGAAAGTGCAGCGACTCGGTTCTGATACATTAGCTCACAGACGCAGCCTTGTGCTGATCCACATCACCCTAGGAGGCCAGTTGTGCCCTCTAAGAGCTCTGGCAGCTGATGGAAAGCTTCGAATCTATAGTGGCAGCACCTTTGACCAATGGATCACTCGGTGTCCCTGGAAATGGATTTTAAATATGTGATATATACAATAAAGTCTTAGTTTGTATTAAATCAGTGGTGAAACAGATGGAGTAAAAGACACAGAAATCGTTTTATCTCTCTTTTCTTTGTCCCTCTCTCTTTCTATCTCTCTCTGTATCTGTATCTCTCTCTCTTTTATCTGTAGTTTTTTCCTCCACTCATATTAATCTCCATTACCTCCCCTCTCTTTGCTTTTCTCTCGGCAGGCGCTCTCATATCTGTGTGTGTGTGTGTCTCTGTGTGTGTGGGTGTGTGTGTGTGTGTGTGTGCATGTGTGTGTGTGTGTGTGTGTGCATGTGTGTGTGTGTGTGTGTGTGTGTGTGTGTGTGTGTGTGTGTGTGTGTGAGAGAGAGCATTAACTCAGATTTGTTTGGATTTGGGATGACTCAACACTCCTCACTGGCAACAATGCAAATTTCTGTGTACGTCTCAAAAGTGTGTCTGACGTCTACAGAGCCGCCCAATCCCAGAGGATATATATATATATATATATATATATATATATATATATATATATATATATATATATATATATATATATATATATATATATACACACACTGTATATGAGCACCATATACACTCATTACATACATGCACTCATTATATACAGCTCTGGACCACCTAACAAATGAAGAGTTTCTTTGATTTTGCTGAATTATAAACCTCTGGAATATAATCAAGAGGAAAATGGATGATCACAAGCCATCAAACCAAACTGAGCTGCTTGAAATTTTGCACCAGGAGTAAAGCAGCATAAAGTTATCCAAAAGCAGTGTGTAAGACTGGTGGAGGAGAACATGATGCCAAGATGCATGAAAAAAAAACTGTGATTAAAAACCAGGGTTATTAAAACCACCAAATACTGATTTCTGAACTCTTAAAACTTTGTGAATATAAACTTTTTTGTTTTGCATTATTTGAGGTCTGACAGATCTGCATCTTTTTTTTCTGTAAATAAATGCTCTAAATGACTTAAATATTTTTTATTTGGAATTTGGGAGAAATGTTGTCTGTAGTTTATAGAATTAAACAACAATGTTCATTTTACTCAAACATAAACCTATAAATAGCAAAATCAGAGAAACATGGTTTGAGTCGTGGTGTTTTATCTCCTTGGTGTTTGGATTTATCTGTGTTTGAGATATGAGCGTAATTAAAGTGAAAGTGCTACATAAATAGGGATTATTATTTCAGTGCGCTCTCTGGGCTGGTATCTAAATCACTTTGCTTAGCGCTCTGTGGGCGGCTAATCAGATGCAAACGTGATTAAATAAATAAATAAATAAATAAATATATTACAGCATCGGGCAGACGGACGCTCTGCGGCTCGTAACGAGTGCAGGAATGCCGATGTTTCGCGGCGGGTGGTGGTGCTCCGGGTGGGGGGGGGGTGATGGGTGGATGGGGGGGTTAGGATATAATTAGGGCTCTGTTGTATTAAAGCTCAGAGCGGTGGGATCGTTGTCAAAAAAGGCAAAAAAGCCTCCATTCATTAATTTAATTGGTCAGCGGCGATGAGCTGGGGTCCGGCACTGGGGGATTGTGGGTAATGGGCATTGAGGCATCAGATACTGAGAGAAAGCTGGCGGGGGTGGGGGCGGTGAGTGGGTGGGGTTGGGTGGTTAATCGTTATCTGCCATCTTTAGACCCCCTGACATCCACCCACCCACCCATAATTTTCCCTTCATTCCTCTTTAATGTATGGAAATTTCAAAATCTGGAGCCCTGGATGAACAGAATATACTCTATTTACACTTATTATATACCCATAATATATACTCCTATTGTATAGTCTCACTGTATATTCGTTTTTATACTTTATACTCCCACTGTATTTTGTCCACTGTGTATTATGACGATGTACTCTCATTATATATCCTACTATATATTCCCACAGTATATTTCAAATATATTCTCTCACTCTATAGTGTGACAGTAATACTCTCATTATATACAATGTATATAATATAAATATATACTGTAGACCCTTACTGTATACTCCCACAGTATATTCCAAATGTATGCTCTCATTGTATAGTATGACTGTAATACTGTGATTGTATACTCCTACTTTCCACTCTTACTGTATGCTCCCACAGTATATTTAAAATATATGTGCTCCCACTGTAAAGTACGACTGTATACTCCCATTTTTATATCACATATATACTCTAACTGTATACTACGATTGTATACTCTCACTATATACCCCTACCATACACTCTCACTTTATACACCCAATGTATAAACAACAATCTCTCACTTTATACTATGACTGTATATTTTTACTGTATAGGCTTACTATATACCCTACTGTATACTCCTACAGTATATTTCATTCTATGCTCTTATTGTATACATCGCCTGTACTGTATACTCTCACTGTTTATTTCTGAGTATACTCTTACTTTATACTACAGCTGTGTATTTCCAACTGTGTACTAATACCATATACTCCCACTGTATACCCCCACTGTATACTCTTACTCCTACTATACTCACTGGAGCTGGGGTCCGGTGTTGGGGGATTGTGGGTAATGGGCATAGAGGCATGGGGACGGAGATGGATAGGGGGACTCATTCTTTTCTAACAGAACAGAGAAAGCTTGTGGGGGGGTGGTAGTGGGGGGGGGCTTTTGGTAATCGTTATCTGCCATCTTTAGACCCCCACAATACCCCCCCATCACTCCCCCGACACCCCCATCACCCCCCCCCCACCTCTTTTCCTCCATTCATTCCTCTCGAATGTATAGAAATTTCAGTGTCTGGAACTCTGGATGGACGTATCTCGGAGCTAGCGCCAAACGAGCCGCTATTTCACCCCCCTCTAAACACTCCGGCGGGCACAAAAGAGCTCCCTGTTGAGTGTGTGTACCACTGTGTGTGTATGTGTGTGCGCGAGTGTGTGTGTACGGTGTGCGCGAGAGTGTGTGTGTGGCTCACTTTACCAGGCTGAAAGTGATAGGCCCACTCGGAACAATGGCTGCGACTGATCAAAGTGCAGCTAGACGTGACATCGCTGTTCAGGATCACCAGCTGGAGAAAGAATTAGAGCGCGAGAGAGAGAGAGAGAGGGAGAGTGCGCGAGAGAGCGAGCGAGTGAGGGGTGAAGAGCTGACTCTCGCTACCGAGTAAGAGTGATATCTTGCGGATAAAAGAAGCCCATTACCGCGATGACACAAACTCTTCATGTCTAACGAGCACAATAGATCTGTCCTCCCCGACCTCCGCCTCCCCACTGACCCCGCCCCCTCGCTCTCTCCCTCGCCCAATCACGGTCTCTGAGACTCGACCCCCGGCCCAGTGTCGGGTTTACACCTCACTTTCACGGCGCTGCCCGCCTCCGACTTTCTCTCCATTCAGGCGGCGGGAAAAGGGGATCGGGTGGTTGGCGGCCGCCGCTCTGGGATCCTGTTAAAGTCTGGAAGCGGAGATTTTCCGAACAACGAGAAAAATAGGGGGCGGGGCCTATAGGCTGGCAAACAACTACAGAGCTGTTAAAGTTACTATGTTCACTAATTCACTGAAAAAAAGAGAACTTTTGGTCTAACTTCAATTGGTCCAAAAATACTTAAATTGATTTCACGCAACTGAATTACGTTTTTCTAAATCAAGTTAAATGAACACAGTTACTTTAAGTCTGATGGTGTAAAAAGGTACTTTCCCTCTTTAGGATTTCTTTTCTTTTTGCTTTTTTTTTAATCATACAAACAAACTTTGGTAACACTTTATACTACATTTCCCTTTACTTACCGTGTAACTACTGTAATTGAACCAGTACATTCAAAGTACTTACCGGGTCCCACAGGTACTTTATAACTGTATGTATAAATAAAGTACAACCAAGAAAACAGTAACAACTAGGTAACTATTTTCCCAACACTTATGGTGTAACGGTTCTCTATGAATCAGTAAATACTAAATACTTATGGGCTCCTACTCGTACTTAAATATAGGAACAAATAAAGCACAGGAGAACCTGCAATTTCCCTAAACTCATCTAAAATTATATATACTAATGAAGGCTTCATTCCAGTCACATTCCAGAGAATTATTAACATCAGGAATGCTGAGATTTTAAAGAACATTGATTCATTAATACACAGAAACCACAAAGTTTTATATAAATGATTGCACAGTACTCACCCTCCAAAACGCAGGCTGTATTATAAAGCTTTACCCAAATTTTAATATCAGACAGTTATTTTAGATACAAACATGTTTAATAAAAACACATTTTGCAAGATTTTTTTTTATTGAATTAACTCTAAAACAAAGGCAAATGTAGAGCAGTGAAACTGTAATTCTTTGCCATACAAAGTTGTTGCAAAAAAGGGGAGAAAAGAAGCTTGTAGGCAGTTAAAATAAACTGTTGATGTGGACAAAAGTTGTGAGCCTTTGATAAATCACAGTATTGATACACACATTGTTTGTAACTTAAAATGTGTATTATATGTAAACTCTTTTATTATATGTACTCTTCTATTATATGTACAAGTATTTTCAGAGTCTAAGTCGTGTAGTGTATGAACTGCATAAGAGTTTGGAAATTAAAAAAAAAAAAATCATTTCTATAGCGCTATCCAGACATGATTATTTTCTCAGGGGTTTGTCTGTGAAAAATATTTCATACATTTTTTTTTTTTTTGTGATAAAACTCCAGCATCCGGGCTTCATTTGTAAAAACAGGAGCACCAGTGAGTTTTTCGGGGGTTTTTTTCCACAGTCACATGACATTGCGCCGTTCAGTAGCTCCTCCATTTCCACTCGATGTTGTGTTTTTAATGTGGATCTCCAAAGTGCAATTATGGCAGTGGATGAATAACAGAAGAACAGGGAAGACTATTTATACAAATGGACAAGGACAGGAAACAGGAAACACTTGGGACCATAATATACACAGGGACAGGCCAGAGAGATGCAAGTGATGCAACAGGACGAGAAAGTGACATTTACACAATGTCCCAACCTCTGGCATCAAACACTGGACAAACCATGAACTTTGGTTGGTGATAAAACTCAAATATTGGTGAAACCATGCACTGGAGGTTAGTTAAATTTAGGTTAAAAATCCAGGTGATCTTATAAAAGCACCCTACAAGAAGCGAGCCAGGAGGTAACATAGACATGAGGGCACCTTAAAACACCGGCACCTTGTGTAGGAGAACAAGGTAGGTAGGCAAGTATGTAAGTGTTTCTAATAAATTGGCCACAGTGAGTAAAAGCCCAGGCTAGCGTGTTCTCTTCTCTGATTATGGCTTTTAAGAGTGAGCGCTTGAGCAGATTGCGCTGCTTTAACTGAGACGGCATTAAAGCACAAAAGGAGCTGCATGATCACATCCCATTACGCTCACAGCTGTTGTTCGGCAGCGGCGCCGTTCTGATTATTAATTGCAATTTCTGTGTAAAAATGTCCATGAGAGGCCAGAGCAGCTCGAGCGAAGCCTTTCCCCGTGAGTGGCCTGGCACTGGTGGGTAGGTACCCTCTCTAATCCTGACGCTCGGCCGCGACGGCGAGGCAGCAGAACCGTTAGCGGCTCGGCTACGACTGCAGTTTCCTTTAATCAACATCTCAACATGAGCTGTAAAAACACATTAACATGCAAATTACGCCAAAGCCACAGAGTTACCCATCTGTGCTGCTGCCCTCAGTTATGGTACCATTAAAGGAACGATTCAGCTGGATGTTACACATTTACAAAGAAATAAAGCAAAACCACTATGCTAACAAGCAGCAATGGAGCAACAACCAAACACCAATCACCTACCCAACATCTCACTTTCTTCACCCTTACCTAATGACCCCTGTAGACCACCAGGTCACCTTCAGGTTCTTCACCAGGAACCTCTACATCCATGCAGTGGATGCAGGACATGTTATACATCAGAATTTAAAAATAAAGATACACTGCAACAAATCCATTGGCCAAAACTGGACAAAATAGATGTAAATTGAGACATAAATGCAAAAATATGTCAATAGGGTGAGCAAATTTGTCTTAAAACAAGCTATAATCACATAGTGTCAAAATGAGTAAAATAAGATTTAAATCAACCAAAAATCCCTTATTTTCTGCCTAAATTTGGATACAAGAATCACAATAAGTTGGCTTATTTTGAGTCACATTTACACAAAGTTTTTTAAATGTTCCCAAAGTGCAGTCAATGTCAGACTGATGGAAGTGCGTTAAACAGATGTTGAGTTTTGGATGGATTAAAGAAAAAAGCAGACCTTCGCTTAAAATAAAACTCCAACGTTGGAAGTAATATATCTGTCAAAAAACAACTTAAGTTTGACATCAATCTTCAATATCAGACAGGTGTTGAATAATTTTGAGTTGGAATTCAAAGTCAGATATCCATCAAAACCAATGTTTGCTCAAAGTTAACATTCAGTATTTTTCAGGCATTGAAAGTTTTTGTTGGAAATTCAAGTAGACTATTTACAAAAAAAGACAGCAATTATTGTACATAACCTCCAACATTGGACACCTTCAGTGTTGGAGAAATGTCAGATATCTTTCAAACACCCATTTTTAGATGTTGTACATTTGTTGGATTTTGTTTGGGACTCAAAGTCATACATCTGTCAAAAAACACTTAAGTTCGACATCAACCTTTACTATCAGACAGGTGTTGAATAATTTTGGTTGGGATTCAATGTCAGATATCTGTCAAACCAAAGTTTGCTCAATGTCAAAACTCAGTATTGTTCAGATGTTGAAAGTTTTCGTTATCTACAAAACAGTACAGTACTTACTGTACATAACCTCCAACATTAGACAGTATGTCTTTGATGATGTCCATTGCTATGTTTGTGGGAATTATGATTACTGGTGGATGTTGTTGTATTCCTTGTATTAGAGCTTTAACTGTCAGGTTGATTACACCAACAATTGAGGGTAAAGATAGGATGGGACAGGGTGCAGGTTACATGATGCCTCTCCTAGGGGGTCAGATGGAGCTGGCAGATCATGCTATTGTTATTCAAAGGGAGGATCTTTACTGAATGATCTCCTGTAGAGGAGATCAAAAGGGGGAATATGTTATGTATGAGATAATATTGGAATATAATCAGACAATTTTTTACTATAACCGATTCCTTATGATCGACTCTTTTAAGCTTATGGCAACCCTACATACCTATAGAGGTATGAATGGTTGACAGAACAAGCCCCCTATAAACAGATTAATCTTGTATAACTATATATTAGTACTGAAGTGTTCATATATACTAGATATTGTTATAGAATGTTCATATATACTAGATATTGTTATAGACCCTATATATGTTAACCATCAGTATTGCCTTTTATATACTTGCAAAGTTTGGGTTTAAGAACAGGATAGGAGTTATTTGAAACAGGCATAAGGTCATCTCCCAGCTTAGGCCTTACACCCTAGACATGCACAACAGGAAACCCAACTTTAGGATTAGTAGGGATCTATGGAGCTAGGACCCTCAGCTAATGTGAAAACAGGAAAGTATATTGTGAGCACTCACAATACTAGGAAATGTACTGAAGAACACTTACGTATACAATTCCGAAGAACGCTTGTGTATGCAATTGTATAATTTGTGTATGTTAATGTGACTTCATACTGGGAGGAGTCGAGGAGAATAGAGTTCTTTTAATACGACTGTAAAACGTAAGAGATTCAGAGTCTGTCCCTGGAAGCTGAGGCTTCAGGGTAGGCTCTCCAGGAGCCTTCTGTTAATAAACCTTTTTTTGTTTTCAGAGAATCTAGGACTCCTGGTGAACCTTCATAAACCGCACTATATGGATAATTATTTTGGTTTTGTATGCAGCAGAAATCAAACATGGATATATCTTCCAAAACCAAATTGCTTGGATGGACACCAACCCCCAATGTTGAATAAATGTTAAATTTTGTTTCAAATTCAAGCTCAGAAATCGCTCAAGCCAAAATCATGTATTTGTCAAAAAAACTACTTTATTTTGACATCAACCTTCAACAACATTGGACAAATGTTAAAATAGGTGGAAATCAAAGCTGGATACTGTATCTGCCAAAACTAAATTGACTGGATTGACATTGGACCAATCTCCAATGTTGGCTTGGAATTCAAGGTCAGTTATCTCTCAAACCAACATTTTCTTGGCATCACCTTTAGATGTTGTACAATAGTCGTATTTTATTTGGGAGTCAAAGTCATATTGATATATATATGATATATTAATTTCTATATTTTGGGTAAACATCAATAACGAACACTACTGGTTTGATGTCTACATCTAATGTTGAATAGATGTTGAATTTAATTGAATTTTAGATTTAAAAAATCAAAGTTTGCTTGACAGTAACCTTGAACACTGAATAAACAATGATTAACAATGGATTTTGGTCGCTAATCAAACTCATGGATATGAATAGTTGGCATCATGATCCAGAGTTGGATGTACATTAGATTATAAAATCCGTCAAATAAAATCCAACCTCCAACTTTGTACAGATGTTTAATAAAGTGGAATATTTTTTAACTTGTAGAATTTGAACACACTATTAATGCTCTTTCTTCACAGCCAATGACAGTCATTAGTTTCAGGAGCTCTTCTGAACTTTCAGACTTCATTAGCATCGCTAAAAAAGGGTGAATCAAACGAGAACCCAAAGACCACGCTCGGCTGGAGTTACGGATGTTCTTGGGGGGCGGGGTCTCACTGCTCCTGTCCTCTGAGGTGATCGCTCTCCTTAATTTGAGTCCAGGCTCAGTGTGAGGTGGATCTCCTGTGGATCACCGAGGCTTTGCTTCACCTTCACTAACAATTACGCCCAGAACACACAATCTTAAACTGAGGAGAAAAGAAAGCAAAACCGCTACGCTAACAAGCAGCAACTGAGCAGCAGAGCAACAACACCATATTTTACACTCACCAATCACCTACCCAACATCTCACTTTCTTCACCCTTACCTAATGACCCCTGTAGACCACCGTTCACCTTCAGGTTCTTCACCGGGAACATTTTCATCCATCTTCAGCTCACAAGAGACTACTAACAGTAGTTTTAGTAGTTTAAAATACACTACAAAAATTCCTTTGGCCAAAACTAGACAAAATATGTAAATTGAGATATAAATGCAAAAAATGTCAATTGGATGAGCAGATTTGTCTTAGTAACATTTCTTAAAACAAGCTATAATCACATAGTCTCAAAAAGAGTGAAGTATAGTAAGACTTAAATCAACCAAAAACATCTTATTTTCTGTCTTAAATTTGGACACAAGAATAAAAATAACTTGTCTGATGACTTTTTTTTTTTTGCTTATTTTGAGTCATATTTAAACAACATTTTTTTTATTTTATTTTTTTATGTAGTCAATGTCAGACTAATGGAAATGCGGGTCCCACGTTATAATACGTGTTCCTAAGTACTATGTAGTTACCATGTAACTACAGTGTAACTACAGATTAACTACAGAGGAAGAGGTTATGTAATTACACATGTGTATTAAGGTTAATTTTGACTTGTGTAAGTACACATGTGTACTAGGGGGAGTGTACTTACACATGTAATAGAGTAAGTGTACTTACACATGTGTAACAACGTGTGTGTACTCAATCAGCCCTAATTACATACTAGACAATAGCTGTTGGATAAGTTTATACTAAACTTATCACACACACACTGTTACACATGTGTAAGTGCACTTGCTTTATGACTTGTGTAAGTACACTCACCCTAGTACACATGTGTACTTACACAAGTTAAAATTAACCCTAATACACATGTGTAATTACATAACCTGTACCTCTGTAGTTAATCTGTAACAATGTGTACTTCATCAGTAGTTACACTGTAATTACATGGATTGTTACCATGTAACTACATAGTACTTAGGAACACTTCTTATAAAGTGGGACCGAAATGCGTTAGACAGATTTTGAGATTTCACTGGACCCCCCCAAAAAAAGCAGAGCTTAAAAATTAACCTCCAACGTTGGAAAGATGTTTAAGGTTTAATGTTTAATGTTCAATTTCGGTAGTAATCAAAGTCGAACAGCTGTCAAAAACAACTTCAGTTTGACCTTCAATACCAGATCAGTATCAGGTGTTGAATAATTTCAGTTACAATTCAAAGGCTTAAAATTAACCTTCAACATTGTAAAGATGTTTAATTTTTAATGTTAATTTCGATAGGGAAACAAATTCGAACATTTTTCAAAAACTACTTGAGTTTGACATCAACCTTCAATATCAGACAAATGCCTTAATTGTAAAATGCCCGTAATTGTACAACTTCAGCACAAATTTTCTACTACTCACAATTAAGTCTCATCCCCACAGCATGATGCTGCCACCACCATGTTTCACAGTTGGGACAGATGGTTTGTTCAGGATGATAAGCAGTGTTAATTTTCCGCCATACGAAGTGCTTTACATTAGGCCAAAAAGTAACATTTTCCCAACTTGGTTCGTAGCACTTCCTATGTCTTTCTTTCAATAATGTTTTTCTTATTCTTGCCACTTTTCCATAAAGATCAGATTTGCTGAGAGCAGGACTTACAGTTGTCCTGTGGACAGATTCTCCTGATCCACCTGATCCAGCTGTGGATCTCTGCAGCTCCTCCAGAGTGACCATGGGTCTCTTGGCTGCTTCTCTGGCCAGTGCTCTTTGAGTCATTTGACTCAAAATAAGCAAAAAAAAAGTTATTATTAGTTAAGTTATTCTGATTTTTGTGTCCAAATTTAAGCCACACAATAAGGGATTTTTGGTTGATTAAAGTCTTAATTTAATCATTTTGAGACTTTGTGATTACAGCTTTTTTTTAATCTTAGTAAGATAAAATTGGTGGAAATCCTCTTTATCCTATGGGATCAATAAAGTATCTATCTATGTGCTACTTTCTTTTCGTCTCTCTTGCTTGAACTCTAACACATCCAGAATAGACTTGGGTTTTATTGCTATGTGGAAAGTGTAGCCATTATAAGCTTGCATGCTAGTAGCTAAGTGTGCTAACACAGTGAGCGTTTTATTTACTCTCTCAATCTCAATTGGTTACGCCTTTAAACACATTCCGCAGAAAGTTCAGTTCAGCTTCAGGGCGAGAGAGAAGGAGAAAACATTCGTGCGACCTGTAGAGAGAGAGAGAGAGAGAGAGAGAGAGGGAAGGAAAGGAAGAGGTGTGGGTTTCGGCACAGATGTTCTTCAGATCACAGACCATATGAGAGAAAAAGGGAGAGTAAAGAGAGAGAGAGAGAGAGATGGAGAGAAGTCTTTGGCACAGATGTTCTGCAGCTGGCCTGAAAACAGGCTATCTTTCTCTATCTCTCTTTTATTCTCTCTCTCTTTCTCTTTCTCTGTCATCTCGTCTCTCTCTCTCCTGACTCTCAAAGCGAGTAATAACAGAATCAATGGCCCGATGTAGCTGCCACTCTCTCTCTCTCTTTCTCTCTCTCTCTTTCTTTCTCTCTCCCGTCTCAAAGAAAACCTTTAATCCTGTCCTATTTCTTGACTGAGGTACCGTATTTTTCGGACTATGAGGCGCACTTAAAATCCTCAACGTTATTTAAGCTATACTTATAAACTGATGCTCCTTATGAATGAATTTGACTTGTCTGATCCAGTTTTGTTTACTTAGCTTAGCTTTACAGGTCATCTAAAAAAGTGTGAAAGGATGAGTTTATTGGGTAAAACCATTAAAAAACAATTGAAAGAAGGCGATATTGTTAGTATTCTGTTAGTATTTGTCCAACTGGGAATGTTACATGAAAAACGTTCTACTAGCGTTTGGATGCAAACCATTTACTGTCACATTTCTGTAATGTTATAATCTAGCTTTACTAGAACCTTTTCAAAACATTGGTAAAAATTGTTCTTATACTTTTTTCAGTAACACTTTATACTACAGCCTGCAGTTTTAGAGGGTAAGTACTGTGTAATTACAGAGTAAGAACGCTAAAACACTGTACACTACATAATTCAGCCCGCTTCCTGTTGTTTCTGAGTAATTACTGAGTAAATACTGTGTACTTATAGAGTAAGAACAGTAAAACACTGTACATTACATAATACAGCCAGATGCTCACTGTTGTTTCTGAGTATTTACTGAGTAATAACTGTGTACTTACAGAGTAAGAACAGTAAAAATCAGGTAAGGTGTGGGTTTATTAACCATTAATATAATTATTTTAACTATACGTTTTCTTCCTGCTCCACCCTTGCTAGTTAAAAAAATAGATAAAAGCATAAACCAAATTCCCCTTTTCTTATTTAAACTTAAAATTATTAGAATAATAATAATAATAATTCCCTGAAGTGGAATGAAGCCTTCATAGCTGCCATTAATAAAGGGCAAAATGATTATCTATTATTTTATATTGCACCAAAAGTTTAGGGAAATTGCAGTTTCTCCTGTGTTTTTTTGTACCTATATTTAAGTACGAGTAGGATGCCATAAGTATTTAGTATTTACTGATATATAGAGAAAAGTTACATCATAAGTGTAGCGGGTAAATTTCAGAAAGTTACCTAGTTGTTACGCTCTTGTTCCTGGTTGTTCTCATGTTTTTTTATTTATACATACAGTTAAAGTACCTGTAGGATCTGGTAAGTATTTTAATGTACTGGTTAAACTTCTAAAACACGGCCTGTATTATAAAGCATTATCCTGTTTTCTGCTAGGAGGGAACATACCTTTACATTTATCCACTTTCCACTTTATTAGGAACACCTACCTATTATGTATACAGCACCTTTCCACAGTATGTGAGATTTTTTTCTTCATACAGAAAAATAAGCTATTTCTTAATAAAGTTAGCCTGGATGCTAACAGACTGGTCTGTACTGGTCTGTTTCTGTTAGCGTGAGCCCTGAGGGGGTGGAAGTTTGTGAGGCGGCACCGAATTGCGTTTAGTCTCAGGTCTGGAGATCTGAGGCGACGGCGGCGCTTCCTGGCAGGAGACGGACAGGCCTGAGGCAGATGATGCAGCGTTAGCATGACGGCTGGATGCTGACCAGCTAATCCAGGACTGTTTGCTGACAGAGGATTAGCGGAGGAGGAGGTTAATCCAGGATACGACCCCAAACATGTTCTCAGAGAGATACGCTCACAACACTCACCAGAGCATCGGTCTGTACGGCATCTGTCAGAGTAACGGAATCAGCAGCTTTAGCATTAGCATTAGCATTCCCTGCTGAGTGCAAAACGTTACCTGGTTAACTACTAAAAATATACACTAAAATATAAATATTCAAACATCAGCGTATATATATATATATATAAACACTCCCTACTCGACTACATCAGAAACACCTACCTACAAATCTAGTTCTTCCACTCGCTGTGGCCACTTTACTGGAAACACCTAAGTCCGAACCTTGTTCTCCACTTTCTGTGACCACTTCATTAGAAACACCTACCCTAACCAACCTTGGGTTTTCACTCACTGAAGCCACTTTATTAGAAACACATACTGCACCTTGTGTTTTTAGATCACTGCGGCCACTTTATTAGAAACACATACTGCACCTTGTGTTTTTAGATCACTGCGGCCACTTTATTAGAAACACCTACGTACCAACCTTGTTCTTCCACTCGCTGTGGCCACTTTATTAGAATCACGTATCTACCACCCTTTTTTTTTTTTGCTTATTGTGGCCACTTTATTAGAAACACCTACCTATCAACCAGTCGTGTGCTTTCACTCACTGTGGCCACATTATTAGAAACACAGGATTGGCTATGTGGTTGTTTTCTAGTTTTTTTTCCAGGTGGTTGCTAAGACATAGATCATTTATTTATAGATAATTGTTAATTGTTGTTTGGGTGCCGCTTTCTAGTCACTATTCCAGATATAATGGTTCCAGAACCATTCAAGGTGGTTGCTGTGACATACTCTGTAGTTGCTAGGTGTTTATATAAGTTTATGCGGGATGAGTTGGATAATTATAACCTCACTGTCCGCACTGTTTCTCCGATACTTTCTGTTTTAAATTCATTCTTATGAAATTTATGGCATGACTCGACAAGTACGACGGGTGATCGCTAGGTCTTCTCGGTTGTCCTACAGTATCAGGCCAGGCTGAAGGTTAGGTGTTACTCGACAATTTCCCTCACATCTCCAGCGAGGAGCCCAAATAACGGCTATTTACTGTACTTATCTCGTTATAGGAGCTTTGTGACGAGCAGGCTGTGCGCCGGGATAGCGGCAGCGCTCTCAAAGCAGGAGAGACGACAGGTCGGGCAGTTACCGCGGGGTCACTTAAAGCGAGGAAGGTAATTACCGAAGTTTGTGGAAAAGGATGGAAATACTGCTGAGAGGCAGAAAGCGGTCCACTTGAAAAAGGTCGTCGGAACCAGACACTATAAACAACAGCAGCAAATAAGCCGCTATGATGGATTATCGCTTTAAAAACGAGCTGAAAAAGAGAAAGGAGAACCGGCTCGGCAAAACAAAGACCGTCCAAACTTCTGCAGTGTCCGACAGCTTTTGGCAAGGACGGCGCGGAGAGCCGGATCTGAAAGTGGGAAGAAAAACGCTGCGAGGAGGCCGAGACTGCGGCTCGGTGGTGGTCATTAGCAGGTATTCTTGTTTGAGCTCCATAAAGCAGCGGTGGCCTTTCAGAAAGCCACTTACAGAGACGTCCGAATTATTTTAATTGGACGCCCCGAGGGTGGACGCCACTCAGTAAGCTCTGCAGAGACTCGTAAAGACCAGAACAACAGCTCTGCACATCTGTAACACCCAGCGCCCAGGCTGAAGAGCGGCACTGCACTCTTCTGAAAAAACACAGATTTATTTGTACTCTTAGACTCCAAGCATTTGAAGGATACCTACAGTATGTAGGGACTATATAAGTATGACACAAATCCTTTATACACTGATTATGAAGAAAATTGTTCCATTTCTAGACATAAAAAGCAACTCTCGAGAGGACAGCAACATAATTTATTGTGGTGACGGACAGTTCTGGTGGAAACAGGAGAGTTGAAGTGCACATTGAATTCTGCCGTGATTTGATCAGCTGTGGTTTTATGTTTTTTTGGCCAAAAGTAAAGCCAGCAATACAATATATAAAATGATTAAATTAATAAAATAAATAAAATAAAAGGGCTATAAAGCAAAACATAAAATTAGATAAATAAAAAGACAAAATAAATAAAAAGTAAAAGAAAAAACTCAGATAACACAGTTACAGGATGTAAAGGTGGTTAGATATTAAACGTTTAAAATGATTTAATGACACCAGTGAGCTGAGTTTTAAATTCACTGGTGTTTCTAATAAAGTGGCCATGGTGAGTGGAAGCACGAGGTCGAGGATCTCAAATGGGTTTTGCCTCATTAGAGGCATTTCCAGTTCAAACTCTTGAAACTGACGTATCCAGTTGGTGATTTTATTCCATTTTTCGCGTCTCGTTTCCGCCGAATCTGGGAGGTTCTGTAAAAATCAGAGCAAAGCGAAAACCTCGAGAGACGCCACTTAAAAAGGAAAGAGGAAAGTAGAGACTGTGCTTGTCCAAATGAGGCCGAAATCATTCGTTTCACTGCCTGCGGTGGATTCTTTCCTGATGCGTTCCCTTTATAACACCCAGGCAGCCACCAGGGATATCACGGCAACCAGATCAAATGCCATAGGACACATATAAGTGCAGATAGTAAACATCCTATTTATTACGGAATATTAAATATCTCACATATGTTCATAATGTTAATCACAAGAATGAAAAACATAACTATGAAAAACATGGAATACCAAAGCAATCACCTAGCAACCACCTGGGATATCATAGCAACCACTATACAATGAGATACATTGGAACTACTATACATGACATAAAGACTCGTTAGCAGCTCCTCGCCACTTAAAAACAAAAAAACATCTAGCAACACCTGTCCATCCCCAGCAACCACACGGCAACTAGTTTGAAAAGCATAGCAGCCACCTAGCAGTACCACGGCAACCATCCCACATGACATTAGTTAGCTATTAGGTAACAGCAGCCTTGCCTACTATCAAACAATAAAAAAAAAATGTTTCCAATAAAGTGGCCACAGTGAGAAAAAGCACAAGTTTGATAGGTAGGTGTTTCCAATAAAGTGGCCACAGCTAGTGAAAGCACAAGTTTGATAGGTAGGTGTTTCCAATAAAGTGGTCACAGTTAGTGAAAGCACAAGTTTGATAGGTAGGTGTTTCCAATAAATTGGCGACAGTGAGTGAAAGCACAAGATTGATAGGTAGGTGTTTCCAATAAAGTGGCCACAGTGAGTGGAAGCACAAGGTGATGGGGAGGTGTTTCTAATAAAGTGGCCAAATTGTGTGAAAGCACAAGTTTGACAGGTAGGTGTTTCTAATAAAATGGCCACAGTGGGTAAAAGCACAAGTTTCATATTTAATAAAGTAATAAAGTAGCAACTGTTACCAAAAACAAATACCTAGTAACCACTTGAGATACCACAGCAACCACAAGTCACATTGGAACCATAAAAAATTTTATGCAATTTTATAACAACCACCCATCAACATCTAAGCAACCATGTAAGTAACAATGCCACAGCCTCCACACAGCAACCAGTTTGAATGCCATAGCAGCCACCTAGCAGTACCACAGCAACCATCCCACATAGCTAAAGAGGGAACACTTGACTTGTTTATTTATTTGCCCTTTTATGTTTTTTTTTCTTGTTTATTTACGGAATCGTTTTTCCTCCGTCCTCAGAGCCGGTTCATCGCTCGCTGTCCTCTCGTCCTTGATCACAGTCGGGTTCCAGATCAAATGATCCTGATCCTGATCATGCAGCTTATGCAAATGAGCTCACGGTCGTCCCGCCCTAACGAGCCAGAGATTCGGGAAAGAGTGCGGCGTCCTGCAAATCTCTTTAAAAACATTCAGAGTGAACGTCGCTGTCCTTCTCATGAAAAAGAAAGCTCTGTCTCGTTTTCTCCTTTTTCCATTTGTCTTTTCCGAGTCCTCACAGCGGCGTGAGGGCTCATTAATGTTTCATATGCAAATTATGTCTCGCAAGAATTAATGGTTGTCCTGTTTTAACGGAAAAAAAAGAAATAAAGAAAAAGAGCCTCCAGAACAGGACGGGGGAAAAAAGGAGATAGTCATCATAAGTGATAATCAAAAGTTGGTTTACTCTGGTTGGGTCTGATACGGTCTGATCTGGTTAAGTTTATTCTGGTCTGGTTTTGTTTGGTTTGGTTTGGTTAGGTTTAGTCTGGTTTGGTATGGTTTGATTTGGTTTGGTCTCATCTGTTCTGGTCTGGTTTTGTCTGGTATGGTATGGAATGGTATTGTATTATTTGTTTTGGACATATTTGGTTGGATTTGGTTTGACCTGGTTTAGTCTGGGTTGGTCTGGTCTGGCCTGGTTTGTTCTTTGTTGGGTCACTATTTCACCACAGACAAGTCTGGTCTGGATTGGTCTGGTATGGTCTTGTTTAGTTTGGTCTGATTAGGTTTAGTCTGGTCTGGTTTGGTTTGGTCTTGTTTAGTTTGGTCTGATTAGGTTTAGTCTGGTCTGGTTTGGTTTGGTCCTGTCTGGTCTGGTTTGGTTTAGTCTGGTTGGGTTGGGTCTAGTCTGGATAGGTTTAGTCTGGTCTAGTGTGGTTTGGTCTGATCTGGTTTGATTGGGTTGAGTTACGTTAAATGTGGTCTGGTCTGGTGTGGTTTGGTTTTGGTTTGGTCTGGTTTTTATAGGGTTGGGTTGGTCTGGTTTTGTCAGGTGTGGTCTGGTCTGGTTGGGATAAGTCTGGTTTAGTCTGGTCTTTGGTTTAGTTGGATTTGGTTTGGCCTGGTTTAGTCTGGGTCTTGTCTGATCTGGTTTGTTCTTGGTTGGGTCACCTTCTTACCATAAACACAACCACTCCAGACTCCAGACAATTGGGTGTTGCAGGTCTTCGAATGGTTATTTTGGTGATTACTGACTTACTAAATAGCACTGGTGTGAAAAACCACTTCAGATTTTTTTTTTGTTTGTTTTTTTGCTTTAGTTTAATGGTTTTCAATTTGTGGTGATCAGTAAACCTGTCAACATTTAAAATGTAGAAATTCTCTGTCTTACCTTAAGAAAGGTTAAAAATGCTTGATTGATGGAGCGTAGCCTCCACCGTCAGCTTCATCTTGTAGCGATCCGCACTCAGGATAAAGCGTTACACAATTCCGTCAAACGGAAACAGTCAGAGAAGGGAAAAAAAGACGACGACGCCACTGTGTCAAAAAGATAGCAGAACCAAAAGACAGACAAAAAGCCATCAGACAATAAGCTTTTCCACAAAGCGCAAATTAATATTAATGTGGTTTTGATCAACCGCAGAAAGTCTTTAGTCTCGAGGCTGAATGGAGCGAGAGCCGAGTCTATTGAATCGCATTTCACGAGAGACAGCTAGCGAAAAGGAAGCGAGCGGGAGTCGTCGTCTTCTGAAGCTCCGTTAAATACACTTCTTTCCTTCTTTCAGTTTTTATGCTCTATTGAAATTCATGAGTGGCACCAGCGAGGGTGCACCTCACAGGGTGAGGTCTTTCTGTACTTTCTAAAAGTGTCTTCTCGGCTTTTTTCGACTCTGGGAAAGTGGTATAAAACTCGAACTACCAGAAAATCGGCGGCGGCTTGAGCCAGGTCAGCGATGGTGCCCCGTGTGACATAATCAGTCCGAAAGAATTACGGTTACATGACTCAGTGTGAGCCTTTTCCGCTGGAACATGAAGTCTGGAGGAAGCTCAGAATCTCACGTCTTTTTTAAGCTCCTGAGTTAAAAACGAGGAGAAAAATAGGGCTATTCAGCGCGGCAGACGAGCGATTTCTTTCTTCCGAAGGAAGGGGCGATTATAGAAATGTTTGCCAGGTTTAGCGCTTAGCCCCTGGCACCCTGTTTTTCTTCCCTCGCTTCCGTGGCGGCAGCTTTACGGAATAAGGAGCACCGGGAGAAAGATCTGCGAACATAGTAAGAAAGGCCACCGAAAGTTTCAGAAGTTCCGAACTTTTTTCTGGCGACCCGCTAAAAAAATAGCGCTGAACTCTCGCAGCGGTTAGCGTTAAGTGCTAACAGAGTCCTGCCTCGGGCTCAGCGGAGATCAGACACACTCCAGGGTGGGGGTCGAATTACTCTAAAAGTAACTCTAAAAGGAAGGTGTGAAGAGTCAACGTCATGCGGGGAAATGGGAAAAAGAAGGAAGTAGAAAATCTTTCTTAAGAAGTTTTTTTATACGGAAGAATCGAGGAGTCGTAGAGCAGAGTGGTTCACCTGGTTTAAAAGAAAGGTAAAACAGTGCTGACATCACTCAATCCTGACGTAGCGTCCCTGCTGAATATTATTGAGAAGATCTACCACTTGTGGTACTTTTTGCAGTGCTATAACTCAACTATTTAATTGCTTAAATGCCTTTTTGGCTAAAGTTAGTAAGTAGCAACTCTCTAGCAACTATCTGGAACATGGCAGCTTCCTAAAAGCTACCAAAAACAATATAACACCTTAGTAACCACCTAAAAAACACGTCTTAATAGTCATGCCGTATACGTATATTAGCAATTACCTGGGAATACCTTACCTTTTGCAAAATACCATAGCAGATACCACAGAGTAACACCTTACAACCACCTGGGACAGCTTACCAAGCACATACAGTATTATTGCCCTAATAAAAAATAAGAGTTCACTTAAAAATTATGAGTTTATTTGATTTTACCAAATTTAAAACCTCTAGAATATAATCAAGAGGAAGAAGATGGATGATCACAAGCCATCAAACCAAGCTGAACCGCTTGAATTTTTGCACCAGGAGTAAAGGCATAAAGTTATCCAAAAGCAGTGTGTAAGACTGGTGGAGGAGAACATGATGCCAAGATCCATGAAGACAAAAACTGGAATTCAAAACCAGGATTATTAAAACCACCAAATATTGATTTCTGAACTCGTAAAACTTTATTAATATGAACCTTCTGACTGAACTACTGATTGGCTCAGCCTTTTTAGCCCCGCCCGCTCACACATACACAGTGATGCTAATAAGAACAGAGCTCATTTATGTACAGTGCATTAGCCTTTAATACACAGTAATCATCCCTGGATATAAAAGGTAAAAGATGCAGTACTGAAGGAATGTGGAATGTGGACTCTTGAGGACGTGGAGACACTTTTGGCAGGAACTGGGTGTCCTGGCTGTTATCTTAACAACTTAAGCCTTACTGGGATTTATCTCCAGATAAACAACGACAAGTTTAAGCATAACGGATCAGAAGTGTTTATTTATTTATTCCATATAAGTTCCTACAGAACTAGTTCAGTCTCCGCAGCGATACACTTACTGATGACCTCACACTGCATGCATGAGAAACCGTCAGCAGAACCTTCTCAACCACCCCCCAAACCCGTCAACCACCCTCCGCTCCAACCCCCAGCTCCCTGCACAGACATGCTGTTTGCGTTAGCGTTGGGCGCTGGGGCTTTCGGTGGGCCGGCGTGCTGTGATTTACAGCTCTGTTAGGGGGGTCTGCATTTCTCTCAAACTCAAGCCAGACGGGGGTATGGATACCACATGATCCCAGATCAAACACCACGTCAACACTACCGGCAACCAGGGAATGGTCTAATGATTACAAGCACAAAGTAGTGGTTGGAAGGTAGGTGTTTCTAATAAAGTGGCCACTGCGAGTGTTTCTATCAAAGTGTCCACAGTGCGTGTTTCTAATAAAGTGTCCACAGTGAGTGTTTCTAATAAAGTGTCCACAGTGAGTGTTTCTAATAAAGTGGCCACAGTGAGTGTTTCTAATGAAGTGTCCACAGTGAGTGTTTCTAATAAAGTGGCCACGGTGAGTATTTCTAATAAAGTGTCCACAGTGAGTGTTTCTAATAAAGTGTCCACAGTGAGTGTTTCTAATAAAGTGTCCACAGTGAGTGTTTCTAATAAAGTGTCCACAGTGAGTGTTTCTAATAAAGTGGCCACAGTGAGTGTTTCTAATGAAGTGTCCACAGTGAGTGTTTCTAATAAAGTGTCCACAGTGAGTGTTTCTAATAAAGTGTCCACAGTGAGTGTTTTTAATAAAGTGTACACAGTGAGTGTTTCTAATAAAGTGGCAACAGTGAGTGTTTCTAATAAAGTGTCCACAGTGAGTGTTTCTAATAAAGTGGCGACAGTGAGTGAGTGTTTCTAATAAAGTGGCCACAGTGAGCGTTTCTAATAAAGTGGCGACAGTGAGTGAGTGTTTCTAATAAAGTGGCCACGGTGTGTTTTCCTGATAAAGTGTCCACATTGGGTGTTTCTAATAAAGTGGCCACAGTGAGAGTTTCTAAGAAAGTGGCCACGGTGAGTGTTTCTAATAAAGAGGCCAGAGTGAGTGTTTCAGATAAAGTGGCCACAGTGAGTGTTTCTAATAAAGTGGTCACAGTGAGAGTTTCTAATAAAGTGGCCGCAGTGAGTGTTTCTAATAAAGAGGCCACAGTTAGTGTTTCTAATAAAGAGGCCACAGTGAGTGTTTCAGATAAAGTGGCCACAGTGAGTGTAAGGTATGATATAGAGTAAAGCTAGTGTTTTTTTACTGTATTATATCAGTGTGACGGTTGGGTATATATGGGATATATGTTTATATAATAGTAATGAGCTGTAATGTTTCCTAAAGGCTACAGATCAGATGATCTGTATATAAAACCCTCAGTAAAAACGCTCAGCGTAGCAATTAGCGCTAATATTCCTCAGTAAAGTGTCGATAAAGCAGCTGATTATCTGGAAAAGTTCTCAGACTGGGTCAAAAGTCCCCCCAGCCATCAAACTATTGTTTGCCTTCTTTGTTTACTGTGTATTCAAGCTTCCAGTGCTGATCCACTGATATAGATTATAAATAGATGTAACATATATTAACTGTATACAACAATACTGAATACACCCCTCACATTTCTACAGATATTTTAGGATGTATTTTCATGGGGCAACACTATAGAAATGAAATTTGGATATACTGTATAACTTGTGTTGTTGTCCATCTTTAGTGTCATGTGATGCATTAGTGTTAAAAGGTCTCGGGTGTAAATGAAAAGAAGGGCTAGTAAAATTGGTGTTTTGTCTACATCTCATACTGACCACTGGATATTTAACATGCCACCTCATGGCAAATAACTCTCTGAGAATGTGAAAACTAAAAGAAGAGGAGAATGTTACTTAAACAGCAGAGTTACCAACACTGTATCTCACTCTACCTCACCCTACATTACTCTACCTCACCCTACATTACTCTAACTTACTCTCTTACTTTACTGTGCTCCACCTCAATCTATATGACTGGCATTGGTACTATACCCTGGGTATTGGTGGTAATATAACTATACTCCAGATGGTAATAGAATTCTAATAGAACTATAATCTGTATGTTGGTGGTATTAGTACTGTATTTTGGATGATGGTGATATTTGTATTATTACTCTGGATGTTGGTGGTATTAGTACTATACATTGAATGTTGATAATACAACTATAATCTGGATGATGGTGGTATTAGTTCTATACTCTGGATGATATTAGTATTAGCACTTACTCTCTTAACACCTCTAACAAACTAACCACTTCTAACCTTTTTCCATCTTCTAATAAACATCTAAATATGTTTTTACCTTTAACTTCTATTACTTTTGTACTTCACTATTGTAAGTCGCTTTGGACAAAAGCGTCTGCCAAATGTAATGTAATGTAATGTAGTACTATACTCTGGATGTTGATGGTAATAGCACTATACTCTGGATGATGGTGATATTAGTACTATAATCTGGATATTGGTGATAATAGAACTGGATGTTGGTGGTAATATAACTACACTCTGGAAGTTGTGCAAGTTGTGTGGTGTATAAAGTGAAGTTGTGGTCTGAGTATTGGTGGTAATATAACTATACTCTGGATGTTGATATAAAACTGTAATATTACTATACTCTGGATGTTGGTGATAATAAAACTATACTCTGGAAGTTGTGTAAGTTGTGTGGTGTATAAAATGAAGTTGTGGTCTGGGTGTTGGGCTGCAGGGTTGGGGTGGGCGGGGTTATAACGAGAGATTGTACCTGACAGCTTGGCGTTTGCCCGCGGTGCCACCTCATGTGTGTATTACCACCCTGTCACAGCGGCATACGGGAGTGTGTATGAGTGTGTGTGTGAGTGTGTGTGGTGTGACCGGACTGTCCCCTGTGGAAGAGTTCAGTTCTCTACAGGAGGCTCGTCCTGTCCCGACATTTACGGTGGGCCAGGGGTGAGTGTGCTTCTGCTGGAACACACTTCAACATGTTCAACACAACACACACTTACACACTCCCTTCACACACACACACTCCCTACACACTCCTAACACAGACTCCAGCGAGAGCGGGGTGTTATCTGACGGGGGCTGCAGGAGACGAAAGCACCCCAGAGAGGATTGTGGGAAGGTTTGTAAGAGCAGGAACTGAAGCGATTGATACTCACATTTCTCCTCTGAGCTTCGTCAGGCTGGATGAGGAGTGAAGGTCCGGGAGGATGGGGCTGTGTATGGTAAATCTGGGGCATTACCAAACAAGGGCACTGCAGAGATTTAGTAGTAACTCAGTCTGACTGCAGACCAGCCTGAAGAGCTGCTGACGCCAACTTTACACTTTATTTACTCTTTATTTACACTATTTACAGACAGAAAATAAACTAAATCTATTTTTGTCCACTAGAAATCATTGACCTGTGGTTTCAGATGTACCTTCATAGGGTTTGAGATGTTCTGTGGTGATCTAGGGTTGTAGATGTACCTGGGTGATCTATGTTTTTTGCATGTATCCAGGTGATATACAGTATGTTATCAAATGTATCTAGGTCATTATGTGATCTATAGTTTCAAATATACCTAGGTGATCAATAGTTTTAAATGTACCTAACTGATCTAGGGTCTTATATGTACCTAGATGATCAATAGTTACTATTGTACCTATCTGATCTACAGTTCTAAATGTATCTGAGGGATCTGTGTTTTTTAAATGTACCTAGGTGATCTATGGTTGCAACTGTTTTTAAATGTTTCTAGCTGATCTATGATTTCTGTTGTACCTAGATGATTTGGTTGCAAATGTATCTATGTGAGCTATTATTTTAAATGTACCTAAGTGATCTATAGTGTTATATGAGCTATAGTTTCTATTGCACCTATATGATTAATGATTTCAAATGTACCTAGCTGATCTACGGTTCTAAATGCACCTAGGTGATCTATTGTTTTTAAACATATCTAGGTGATCTACAGTATGTTATGAAATGTACCTAGATTATTATGTGATCCATGGTTTCAGATGTACCGAGGTGATCTATGGTTGCAAATGTTTTCAAATGTTTCTATCTGATCAATGATTTCAAATGTATCTAGGTAATCTATTATTTCAAATGTACCTAAGTGATCTATGGTCTTATATGCACCTAGATGACCCATAGCTTCTATTGTACCTAGCTAATCAATGATTTCAGATGTACCTAGGTGATCTATGGTTCTAACTGTATGTCGGTTATCTGTGGTTTTAAATGTATCTACATTATACTTTATTTTAAATGTACCTATGTGATCTAGTTTTCCAAATGTACCTTAGTGATCTATGGTCTTATATGTACCTAAATAATTAATAGTTTCAATTGTACCTAGCAGATCAATGATTTGTATTGTACCTAGGTGATCTATGATTTCTATTCTACCCTACTGATGTGTAATTTCTATTCTACCTAAGTAATCTTACGTTTTATTTTAGCCGATATATTATTTTAAATGTACTTAAGTGATCTATAGTCTTATATTTAATGTATGTAGATTATCAATAGCTTCAATTGGACCTAGCTGATCTGTGGTTTTAAATAGATAAAGGAGATCCACAGTGATCTATAGTTTTAGAAAGTACAAAATATAGGTATTACACATTTTAAAATATCATGTATATGGAATCAATAATATCAAATAATGTCAGATTTACAGACATATTAGATCTGAGACTGATCCACAGCTTCAAAACTGGCCAAATGAATCAATCTTTACATTTGCCTTGAGAACTGATTTTCCAACTTCCTGATGTGAGATTGTGTTTACAGTAGTCTTTCAGTCTTTTATCAGTTTAATGATCTAATTACTGACCGTATTACTCACTTCTACAACTAATTACCACCTAAATTAGGATATCCCAACACACGCCAACAACTCCCAGTGCAGATGATTTGGTTCATTGGGAGATTTCTGTTTACTTCAGAAATAGGCCACCCGTCCCACCGGTCCCAGTCCCCCCTACACCCCCGCTTTCTACAATCACGTAACTGCTTCCTCATGGGCCGATCCGTCGCAGTCTGTTCACTCAGAGCTGATCTATCAGGTTTAGCTGTGCGTGTGCACCTCTGAACACCACGCCGGATCAGAACTTTAGGATCTGGGTCAGAAATGAGTCTAATAGCTAAAGGGAAGCTGAACCAGCCCTGGCTCTCGGCCATGTGAGGTGAAACTGTGTGTGTTTACATCCAGCAAGCAGAGAAATATATCATTCCCACATGTTCTAATCATAGGAAAAGGGCAGGCTGGGAAAATGGGAGCGTGGGTTGAACACAGAGACGGAGGAAAGAAAGAGAAAAAGAGAGAAAAAAGAGGACAGACAGAGAAAATAGCTTTATTAAACCATAATCTATCCTTTTAAATACATCAGTAACTGATCCATGGCTCATAATGAGGGTATTATTTTAAATTTACCTAAGTGATCTAAAATATATAAAATGTACCTACGTAAGTGATCTATGATTTTAAATTTACCTAAGTGATCTAAAATATATAAAATGTACCTACGTAAGTGATCTATGATTTTAAATTTACCTAAGTGATCTACAATATAAAATGTACCTAAGTGATCTAGGTTTTTAAAATGTACCTAAGAGATCTTCGATTTTTAAAATGTACCTAAGTGATCAATGATTTAAAATGTACCTAAGTGATCTAGGATTTCAAATGTACCTAAGTGATCTATAATCCAAACTGTACCTAAATAATCTGTAAACAAATGTACAAATCAAAAGTTATATATGATTTAAAATGTACCTAGGGTATTCAGGGTTAAATAAATGATACAGAATTTTAAATGTACCTAAGTGATCTATTATTTTAAATGTATATAAGTGATCTATGATATCAATTGTACCTAAGTGATCTGTAGTTCCTAATGTATCTTGGAGGTAAATTTAATACAATATATCACAGTGAGTGTGAAGCACAAGGTTGGTAGATAGGTGTTTCTAATAAAGTGGCCACAGTGAGAGGAAGCATGAGGTTGGTAGATAGGTGTTTCTAATAAAGTGGCCACAGTGAGAGGAAGCACAAGGTTGGTAGGTAGGTGTTTCCGATAAAGTGGCCATGGTGTGTGTCAGTGTGATGGTGTGTAACCCCTCTGTGCTGCTGTGGAGAGCTGGAAGTGCTGAGGCAGCAGGTTCAGGGTTTTCCCATGAGCCTCATTACAGCACTGTGTCCTTATTAATACACACTTCTAGAGTAACCGCAGTACAGTGTGTGTGTGTGTGTGTGTGCGTGTGTGTGTATGTGTGTGTGCGTGTGTGTGTACACACAATTTGGACTAATGCTCTGATCATCCTGTACTGCAAAAGCCAGGAAGTGGTAAAAATAGCTCTGCACATTAGCATGTAGCGCTGGGCTAATCGAGTCTCAGGCTTTGTTGGTATTTTTAGACTGGGCTTGTTGCCGTGGAGGAACAGATAGATATATTCTCTCTCTCTCTGTCTCTTTATATCATCAGAAACACCTTCCTACTGTGGCCACTTTATTAGAAACACTTACTGTGGCCACTTAATTAGAAACACTCACTGTGGGAACTTTATTAGAAACACTCACTGTGGCCACTGTATTAGAAACACTCACTGTGGCCACTGTATTAGAAACACTCACCGTGGCCACTTTATAAGAAACACCTAGATGAAAAATATCTGTATTTCTTCCGTGTCTGAGGATGAATGTGAGCACTGGGCTGGATGGTCTGATGTTTAGAGGACACTCTGAGGACCTTCTGTCTCCAGAGCAGAGCTTTTCTTATATTTAGCCCTGGGCTTGTTTTAACTTTCGGAGGTGACGTCCCGCATCGTCCCATAACTTTAAATACACCGGAGTGAAGGAACATTTATATATATAATAGAACAATGGCTGCATGACTGGAACAAACAATGAACCAGATTCAGATCAAGACAGTTCCACAAGATGATGCTCCACAGCAGCATCAGGTACAGGGGTTGGACATGAAACTGAAACACCTGGTTTTAGAGCACAGTAATTTATTGTGGTGATGGACAGTTCTGGTGGAAACGGGAGAGTTGATGTGCAAATTGAATTCTGCCGTGATTTGAGCGGCTGTGGTTTTATGTTTTTTGGATACAATCTGGGTTAGCACCCGAACATCCTTTTCAGACAGCTTCCTCTTACAGCGTCCACAGTTAATCCTGTTGGATGTGGTTGGTCCTTCTTGGTGGTATGCTGATATTACCCTGGATAATGTGGCTCTTGATGCATCACAAAGACTTGCTGTCTTGGTCACAGATGCGGCAGCAAGACATGCACCAACAATTTGTCCTCTTTTGAGCTCTGGTATGTCACCCATAATGTTGTGTGCATTGCAATATTTTGAGCAGAACTGTGCTCTTGCTCTGCTAATTGAACCTTCACACTCTGCTCTTACTGGTGCAATGTGCAATTAATGAAGATTGGCCACCAGGCTGCTCCAATTTAGCCATGAAACCTAAAATGGACAGGGTGTTCACTGGAGTGATGGTCTGATCATCCAATCGCTCAAAAACTTAGCAACAGCAGAAAGTCCCATTTAAAGAGTATCTCCAAAACAGCAACTTTACAAGATTTGTAAAGAAAGTTTATTTCAGGCCATCTTAAAGAAATTCTATTGATCTGTTTATCAATAAATTTTAAAACAGTATAGGACACAGTTGGTTTGTTGAAATTATGTAGCGTGGTGTCCTCTATATTTTCGGCCATGTTTTCATACTTATCTATACAGAATTCTACACAGATTTCTCTCCTGAAATCTGTTTATTTGGGTGAGTAAAGTGCTTCTGTTTATTTACAGTAAGCTTAGATTACCAAATTTCTCCAGCACTAAGGCTGGAGCATTAGCATTAGCGGCTAAACTCTTCAGCAGTGCTAACCGCGGTTAGGAGAATCACATTATTTTGAGTGACGAACACAATTAAGCACATTATCTGTGTAGTTAATCATAATTAACTGCATTGTTTTTAGGTAATAACAAAAAAAATCACACTGATTTTTGATCACCTGATTAAGCGCATAACATGTGTAGTTGATTGTGATTAATAACATAATTTGTGCAATTAATGACAATTAATCACCATAATATAAACGTAATTGTATAATGTATAAGGTATTATAGCATTCTTTTGAATGACTGATTAATCACATTATTAATTACATTATTAAGTAGTTAATCACCATTGTTCATATTATCTGTGTAGTTAATCATGATTAATTTTATATATTTTTTTGTTAATAACAAATCACATTATCTGCTGATAACTGTGATGAATCACATAAGCTGTCTAATTGATTTTAATAACATACCTTTTTGCAATAAATCATGATAAATCACATTTTTGTATAGTTCACCCTAATGTAATAGTAATATTATAATAGTAATACTTCAGCGAAGTGGTTTTATTGCTCCTTAATACCTGACTGGTAGAATTCATACATAAGGAGCACCGAATTATAAGGATTAAAGGATTTTCCTGTTCGTTTTGTGAATGTTACTATGGGTCTAGTTGGGAACATAATGCCGTAAACATTCTAATAATGTTGTGATGCAAACTATAATTATGTCACGCGCTTTTAGAACATTCCTGTAACGTTAATTCTGTAAAGTTACAGACAAACCTTCTCTAAACCTTTTCTAAACGTTGCTAAACATTCTTATAATGTTCTCTGTTAGCTGAGAGGATTTGATTGGTCTGAGCTGAACAAATATCTGCAAACTAGAGCCAATCAGCAGCGAAGCAGCCAGACTGACTGCAGCCAGACTGCAGCTTCAGTGAATCCCACAAACAGCTGCACTGATAGAACTGTAGGTTTATAGCTGACGGGTTGTTTGGGTTCTTTGTTGTCCCTGCAGCAGAATTCTGCTTAAACATTCATGATCAATAAAGCATTAACTGCAGTGTGTGTATAGTGTGTGTGTGTGTATAGTGTGTGTGTGTTTTAGAGTCTCTCAGATAAATATCACTGCTGTCCTCCTCAGTGCTGTAATATTTATTGCCTTTAATTAAACAGACAGTAAGTATTAAGCAGTATTAGCTGCTGTATGGACTGCACTGATACTGCAGTAAAACATCAGGAAAAATGGTGGCTTAGTGGTTAGCACATTTAATTTGCACTACTGGGGTCTTGGGTTTAAGTCCCTACCTGAATGGATTTTCCATGTTTTTCTCATGTCCACGTGGGTTTCTTCTGCGGTTTTACTCCAATTTCTTCCCATAGTCCAAAACAAAAACATATAGATCAGGTAATGCCTTCACGTTCGCCTTCAAGCACTGGGGTATTGGGTTCAAGTTCCTATGTGGGTGCAGTTTCCATGTTCTCTTTATGTCCATGTGGGTTTTATTTGGGATTTCACTCCAGTTTCTACCCACAGTCCAAAAACATAGAAATCATATAATGCCTCCACATTCACCTCCAAGCACTGGGGTATTGGGTTCAAGTCCCTATCTGGGTAACGTTTCCATGTTTCCCTCATATCCACATAAACATAGAGCTTCAAAAAATGTAGAGATCATGTAATGCCTCCACATTCACCTCCCAATGCTGGGGTCTTGGGTTCAAGTCCCTATCTGGGTGCAGTTTCCATGTTCTCTTTATGTCCATGTGGGTTTTATTTGGGGTTTCACTACAGTTTCTTCTCACAGTCCAAAAACATAGAAATCAGATAATGCCTCCACATTCGCCTCCAAGCACTAGGGTATTGGGTTCCAGTCCCTATCTGGGTAAAGTTTCCATGTTTTCATCATATCCACATAAACATAGAGCTCCAAAAAATGTAGAGATCAGGCCAATACCCCTACATTCGCCTCCCAGCACTGAGATCTTGGGTTCAAGTCCCTATCTGGGTGGAGTTTCCATGTTCTCTTTATGTCCATGTGGGTTTTATTTGGGGTTTCACTCCAGTTTCTTCCCACAGTCCAAAAACATATAGATCAGGTAATGCCTCCACGTTCGCCTCCCAGTGCTAAGGTCTTGGATTCAAGTCCCTATCTGGGACAAGTTTCCATATTTTCCTCATATCCACATAAACATAGAGCTCCAAAAAAGGTAGAGATCAGGTAATGCCTCCACATTCAGGGTTCAAGTCCCTGTCTAAGTGAAATTTAGGTGTTCTCTTCAGGTTCATGTGGGTTTCATCTAGGGTTTCACTCCAGTTTTTTCCTAAAAAGCAATAACACAGAGATTAGGAAATGCCTCCATATTCGCCTCCCATCACTGGGGTCTTGGGTTCAAGTCCCTATCTGGGTGCAGTTTCCATGTTCTCGTCATGTCTATGTGTTTTTTTTCTGTGGTTTTACTCCAGTTTCTCCCCACAGTCCAAAAACATATAAATCAGGTAATGCCTCCATGTTCACCTCCCAGTGCTGAAGTCTTGGGTTCAAGTCCCTATCTGGTTGGAGTTTCTATGTTCTGCCAGTGTCTCAGTGGGTTCCCTTCAGGAACTCTGGTTTCCTTCCACAGTCCAAAAACATGGAGATCAGTATTCAATTTGTCCTGTATGACTGTATGCCCAGGTATAGATTGGCTGGATACAGTGCTGCAGGTGGACGGTGTTTTCCTGTTGAGAGTGCGCTGTGTGTGATTGGCTGATTGTTGATGAGTGTTGTGTGTAAAACGTGATTGTATAGGCCTTTTTACACCGCACAGAGCTATAATTGGACACATCAAACATGATAACAGTATCAAGCAGGAAATCGTGATCATTTTTTAAAATTAAAATAAATATTCCCAATAATCCACAGCAGTTAGGGATTTTTTTTGTGTTGAGTTGTAATAAAGTTACGACACACAGTCATCTGACATGATTAAATATAGCTATAAAAATTGGCAAAAGGTTTATAGAAGGCATCCCTAAATCAAATTCTGAAATCAAACCAATTAAAAAAAATTATACCATTAAAACTCACTATCTGGCAACCCTAACCATACAAATGCACCAAGTTGCGAACTTTTAAAAAGCATTAATGAATCATTAAAATGACTCAACAGTCATTAAAATTATAAATAATTTAGAATACAGCAAATCTCAATAAAAAATACTATTTTTTAACATTTTCCATCTGCCAACTCTGTTAAAAAATAGTAAGTCTAAAAGTCTCAGATTTTTCAGAAAAATATGAAACACAAAGACAGTCCTAAAAAAAAGACTGAATCGGGCAACCCTGAGTTCTGCTGCAGTCACGTATCGGACCGGTTCGGATCCGACCTGATTAATTAGACCAGAGGAGGGATCTGCCAATCAGATGTCACGGTTCTGATGGATTATAATCACACCTCAGAACTCAATACTGAGATCAGGACCTCCCCCTCTCTGCGGTACCGACCCGACCTGACCTCTGACCTCTGGTCTGAACACAGAGAGCTGATCTGGTTCTGGATTCACTTGTTTATGAAAACTTGAGGAACAAACTTTACCTGATGAATCCAGTCCAGTAGTTATCAGACCCTGACCTGCGGTTCTGACCTGCGGTTCTGACCTGCGGTTCTGACCCGGCGGTTCTGACCCATCGGTTCTGACCCGGCCAATAACAAGACATATCCTCCTGCAGCACAGTTCTGTGTCTGGAAAAAGCCTGACGTGCGGTATCAGTTGTGATTAATCACATTATTTTGAGTGTCAATCACAATGAATCACATTAAATGTGTAGCTAATCACAATGAATTGCATTGTTTTTGGTTAATAACAAGAAAACCTTTAGGTGGTTTGGTCTTGGCTGGTCTTTAGGTGGTTTAGTCTTGGCTGGTCTTTAGGGGGCTGGTTTTTAGGTGGTTTGGTCTTTAGGTGGTTTAGTCTAGGCTGGTCTTTAGGTGGTTTAGTCTTGGCTGGTCTTCAGAGGGGCTGGTCTTTAGGTAGTCTGATCTTGGCTGGTCTTTAGGTGGTCTGGTCTTGGCTGATCTTTAGGTGATTTAGTCTTGGCTGATCTTTAGGTGGGCTGGTCTTTAGGTGGTCTGGTCTTGGCTGATCTTTAGGTGGGCTGGTCTTTAGGTGGTCTGGTCTTGGCTAGTATTTAGATTGGCTGGTCTTTAGGTGTTTCAGACTTGGCTTGTTATTAGTTTGTCTGGACTTTTGACTGGTCTTTAGGTGGTCTGGTCTTGGCTGCTCTTTATTTGAGCTAGTCTTTAGGTGGTCTGGTCTTGGCTGGTCTTTATTTGAGCTAGTCTTTAGGTGGACTGGTCTTGGCTGTCCTTTATTTGAGCTAGTCTTTAGGTGGACTGGTCTTGGCTAATCTTTAGTAGTGCTGGTCTTGGCTGGTGTTTAATATGTCTGATCTTGGCTGGTTTTTAGATTGTCTGGTCTTGGCTGGTCTTTGGATGGGCTGGTGTTGGCTAATCTTAAGAAGGCCTGGTCTTTAAATTGGATGGTCTGGGCTGGTCTTTAGGTTGTCTGGTCTTGGCTGATCTTTAGGTGGTCTGGGTCCAGGTCTAGGTGTTTTCCACCGCCTCCTGTTGCAGTAGAAGTTTCTATACTGTGCTGCTGATTCCTGATTCTGATTCGCTGCACGAGTTGGTTGTGTTTTAAATGTATCAGCGGTGTCGGGATACGGTCTGCAGAGCGGAACTACTTTATTTGCTTCTGGAGCCGTGAAGCAGCAATCAGCAGAAACAGACTCGCGGGACCGGAAAACACGCAGCACTCACTGAATATAAAATATAATAACACAATAATTATCTCATATAAACCATATCTAATCTATATAACTCGGAGGTACTGGGACTGGGGACTGGAGACATGTACAAATAGCTTTACTGGGAATGAGACTGGGGGGTTTGAGACCCACTACAGCAGACCAGGGTCAAAACATATGCAAGCAGCAACAAACAAGGTAAATCAATAAAAACAAAGAACATGGCAACCCAGCTCTGCTCTCACAAATAACGCCAATACTTTCAAACAGCCAAACCTTTTCTGCATTCCACTCTGTTCTTTATGACTTTTGGACACAGAGAACTTTATTTTAGTGATCTATATGTGAGCCGTCAACCATACAGCTTGCATATTAGTGCATATTAGTGTGTCTTTGCTATTGTAACGATGGGAAAAGTACACCTTGCACAGCTCAAAATGTGCAAAAGTCATGTACTAATTCCCAATGTTGGGCTCATCATTCACTTTAAGATCTAGGTGAGCTCTGACTTTAGCAGATTGCTATTTTAACAGCAGTACAATAAATGCTAACAGTTTGCATGTACTGTGTATAATAGCACATGCATGTATTGCGTTTTGCATGACATAATATACATGTATAAAAATACTGTATATAGCTACAACCATTTAGAGGACCAACTCAGTGTCTGGCTCTCTTGATAGATAGTTAGCATTAACATAACCTGTGCACAGTTCTTACTGAAAAGGTTAGCTTTGTCAGCTTGAATTCCTTCTAGATGACAAATTAGTGCCCATTCCAGCAGTAGAAAGCTTATCCATTTCAACTTCTAGCTTTCAACTGCAGATTTTATTCCCACGTTTCCTTTTGTGTCAGGAATGTATGTGTTTGCAAGGTGCTCTGCTTGATTGGCTAGAATTCCATCTAGTTGGTTAGCTTGGCTAATTAGTGCCCATTCCACCAGTAGAAAGCTTATCCATTTTAACTTTTAGCTTTTGTTTGAATCTTTATTCCTACGTCTCCTTGTGTTTTGGGGGAACTAGATGGTTATTTTAGCACAGCTTAGCAACCCAGCTACCAAACTAGTGCCCATTCCACCAGTAGAAAGCTTATCCATTTCAACTTCTAACTTTCAATTGCAGCTTTTAATCCCACATTTCCTGTGTTCATGTTCTAAATAACTCATTTCGTTTCTAATAACAGTACATTGCACAGAGACTAAAGTGTAGAGTACAGTAAACTCCTCAGATCCTCAGATTTCTTCAGTAAAAAATGAGACAATCTCTTTTAAAAATTCATAACAGCTAGAGTGATTTAGTTAGATTGTATCCGATCGCTTCACACGACCCCTCCTGACACCCTTCACCCGTACCCCCGCGGCTGATTGATCCGCAGAGCCTCCCGGGACTCGCAATCTAAAACCTGAAGATCAGGAGCTCCTGTAACAATGATGCAATACAGGTACAGCCAACGTCTTCATAACCTTCACAACAAGCACAATATTATGACCCCATTCTTATTTCTACAGCCGTTATTATTCTTTTTCAGATCCACTGATGTAACATGTAGAACTGTAGCTTCTGTTTTTTTCTGTAGACTTTATTATTCTACTCATTTCACCACAGGAGAGACGCTGATGCTACCCACAGGACAATGCCTACAGGACCGACCACAGGATGTTGCCCACATGATGATACCCAAAGGATGTTGACCACAGGATGCTGATCACAGGATGATATCCTCAGAATGATACCCTTAGGGTGATACCCTCAGGGATGATACCCTTAGGATGATGCCCACAGGATGATACCCAAAGGATGTTGACCACAGGATGATATCCTCAGGGATGATACCATTAGGATGATGCCCACAGGATGATACCCAAAGGATGTTGACCACAGGATGATATCCTCAGGATGATACCCACAGGATAATACCCTTAGGATTATACCCTCAGGATGATACCCATAGGATGATACCCTTAGGATGATGCCCACAGGATGATACTCACAGGATGATACCCATAGGATGATACCTTAAGTTTGATGCCCAAAGGATGATACCCACAGAATGACACCCCCAGGATTATACCCTCAGGATGAAACCCATAGGATGATACCCTTAGGATGATGCCCACAGGATGATACCCATAGGATGATACCCTTAGGATGATGCCCACAGGATGATACCCACAGGATGATACCTTTAGGATGATACCCACAGGATGATATCCCAGGGATGATACCCTTTGGGTGATACCCTCATAATGATACCCACAGGATGACACCCACAAGACGCTGACCACATGGATGATACCCAGAGGATAATACCCTCAGGATGACACCCAAAGGATGATACCCACAGGATGATACCCTCAGGATGATGTGTACAGGGTGCTGACCACAGGATAATCCGGACAGATCGCCGACAACAGGACACACAGGATGACACTCACAGGAAACTGACCAGAGGATGCTGACCACAGGGTAATGCCTACAGGATGGCAACCATAGGCCACAGCCCACAAGACCCTACATCCTGGACACTGCCCACACTTAACTGCCCACAGGATGCTCACTACAAGACATCATTAATTACAATTACAGCTACTAATTACTAATACTAACTGCCTGCCTTTCTTCATTTGCTGTGATCCCAGCATTCTAACAGTTCAGTGTTTTAAATCAAATTTGCTTAATTAAAAGAAGTTAAACTAGGTTTCTAGTACTATATTATGAGGTTATTAACAACCAAGACAGACCCGAGGAGATTGATTCCTATAGTACATTCAGCAACCGGGGCGTTGGCACATTCATCTTGGGCAGATTCCCATGTTATATTCATTATCTACCATTGTGTACCACTGGTGGTTTGCAAAGCATTTAGGGTGGTACACCAGACCAGACCTCAGAAAATGTAATGCATGCACAAAAATATTAATGTTTGAAAACTAAAAGGTTTTTAAAGCTAATTTTAAAGAATTTACTTGTATTTTATTGTTTACCTTGGTAGATCCTGTATATAAGCTTATATCTATTCTATATATATGTTCTTTATATCAGTTTTATAAGCCCTACAATTGAACCCTGTGGAACCCTGTGGAACTGAACCCGGTTCTCTCCGTAGGTAAGCTTTATTTACAAGAAACAATAATTAATAATTGTGCAAAGTGGGTAGGGCCCACACAGTAGAACCAGTTTGGTTTGATAATGGATAATACATTGCACCACATGCAGTTTTTTACTACGTAACTACAGTAAAACATCAAAGGAAAGGTTATGTTTTACTGAATTCACCGCAATGCTTTCAATACAATCCTGTACAGAGAACTCGAGCTGAGCCAAGCTGAGAACAGATGTTCCTCAGAGTTCCTCTGTAGCAGAAACAAGATCAGGGAACGGGGGTTTCTGTACATGTTGAGTCTCTATGGTTCTCGTTAAGTCTGGGTGACCTTGAGTCTGGACGTATCACTTTTAACTGGAAAGTGGAGGTGGAGGTGGGGGTGGGGGTCAAACCTTGGAAAGCTTCCTTAACCCCACTCATTTAGCTCCATTCTGCTTTGGTGGGCTAGTCTTCATACTGGAGGAGGATAGCTTACCCTACCATAGCTTCTCTTCCAAAGCTAGTTTTTAACACACCAGCTTCCAATGCTTCCAACATAGTATGGCAACAGCCAATGCTAGCCATTTAGCACAACAGCTTTCAATGGCAATAATTAGCACACCAGCTTAGCATACCAGCAGCCAATGCTAGCAACTTAGCAAACCAGCTTTCAATGCTAGCCTCTTAGCATACTAGCAATGGCTGCTATGATGTTCAGTAGCATGGAAACTGGTATTTGGGTCAATATCAGAATACTGTGATTTTTGGCATCTCATAACTCCCAAAAAATGACTTTAATTTTTATTCTTTTGGCAATTTATTATAGTTATAAGCGATCGTACAAAGTTATTGACTTTTTATTTAATATTATTTATTGCTGAACATGAGAGGAAATTGTCTTAAAATAAAGCATTTGAGCAACCCCCCTAAATATTTTTGTAGCATTAGTCTTATTGAGTTCTTTAGGATTACAGTTACAAAGATAAAGATAATACATTTGGTATAAAATCGTATAAAATGTCGAAAAGCTCTTTAAAGTAAAGGTTAGGATTATTCCTGTACATGTGTAATAATTTGTTAATTCACAGTAAATGTAAAAAACATAATTTATACTCAGTGTTTGTATGAAACTTAAACTTGCTGCCACATAAAAGACACAAGAAGCTCGACTGCTTTTGTAAAAGTAGTCGCTTAGCGGCTAACACAAAAGCTGAAGCCACGTGTGCCCATCCTGACAGGCTGCCCGGCTCCTGCTGAATCATAGGAAATGCCAAAACAGACGAGGAGACAGGTGACGTCCCGTCAGCACCAACTCAAAATCTTCCTTCAGTAAACAGCAAGAACATTACAAAGCATTTGTGCCACTCAATGTGGCCACTTTATTAGAATCACCCACCAAACCAAATTAGGGACCCTGTTTTAGTGATCAGGCGAGCCGTTAACTGTGCAGCTTGATTTAGTGTGTGTCAGTGTGTCTTTGCTATCATAACGACAGGAAAAGTACACCTTACACGACTCGAAACGCACAAAGTCATTTTCTCTTTCTCTTAATTCTCTTAATTAATAGTGGATGTGGTTAGTTAATTTTGAGCATAACGTGAAATAAACCAATCAGAGTGTCTCTTGCTCATCATTCTCTTTAAGAGTAGAACCAGGTGAGCTCTGTCTTTGGCGGATTGCTATTTTAACGGTGCAGCTACCTGAACGTGTCCAACAAACGCTTCTCAGCAGAGGAAACTGAGCTGCTGGTTGACGCTCTGAAGGAGCTCCATTTATTACGGGAACAGCAATGTAATTTTATTTACTATTCTGTTTATTGTTGATGTGAAAGTTGGTTTGTGTTGCCAAGATAGCGATGAACGTCTGACTGTTGGCGTCTGTCTAGGTTGTTTTAATTCAGTCAGTGGAGCTCCTGTGTTTTCTGTTACCAAGATCAACAAGCAAAACTCCAGAAATGTACCTGAACACACCTCATTTCATAATCAGAACACCACACCCATCAGTGTAGATATGGATGGGGTTTCAGGCCTCAAATAATGCAAAAAAAAAGTTCATATTCATAAAATTTAAAAAATTCAGAAATCATAAAATATTTAGTGCAATAACCCTGTTTTTTATCACAGGTTTTTTTATGCATCTCGGCATCATGTTCTCCTCCACCAGTCTTACACACTGCTTTTGGATAACTTTATGCTGCTTTACTCCTGGTGCAAAAATTCAAGCAGCTCAGTTTGGTTTGATGGCTTGTGATCATCCATCTTCCTCTTGATTATATTCCAGAGGTTTTCAATTTGGTATAATCAAAGAAACTCATCATTTTTAAGTTGTATGTGCTACTTTGTGTTGGTCCATCACTTAAAATGTTAATAAAATTAATTTAAATTTGTGATTTTGAAAGGTGACAAAGTGTGAAAAGGTTCAAAATGTAAGAATATAGTTTGTCGCTACACCTGAAGAGTTGGTAGACTCGCTGTTCTTCCTGAGAAAGTGCATTATCTTCATCAGTAGAGTACAGTATCAACAACAACACTCGCTCTCGACAAGGTCGCGACCTCGCGCTCGCCGCTGTTAACTCAACCGCCATTTTCATAATGTGTTTTAAGTGGTTCTTCGCGGAGACGAGCGCGACGCCCACGCACCTCGCCGTCTCTCCGAAGACCCGAATCCCATTATACCTTTTTAGCAAATTAAATTAATCTCTCTCATTTAATGCTTGATTGCGAGAGAAGAAAGTCATTAAAAAGGCAACACCAGTCCTTACAAAAGTTTAAAACAAGACGTCCACAGGTTAAACTCATTACGTCAGACATGCATGGCACGCTCAGAGCGCTCAGAGCGTTCAGAGCGGAGCGATGCAATAACAGATAACAGCGTCGCCTCTTAAAAGAATTAGTTAATTTGAATTTGACGGGAAAAAAGGAGCGACGGTTCTGAAGCTCCCTGGTTGCCGATCGTTTCTGTTTGCAGTGATGATGAATGGCTGATGGAGGCGTGTGAAAGTGCTGATAAGGTGATTGACGGTGAAAAGTGTTTACACACTTACGTGTGACGAGTCGGGGGATGAGTTGGGGGATGAGTCTGGGCACGTGTCTAGTCCCTGAAGGGAAACAGATGCAAGGACAGGTTGAGCAACAGGTGAGTTAGCGCATGGAGGGTGATGTTGGGTTAACGAGAGGCATGGGGTTTGGAAGCTCCTGTAGAGCTAGCTGCCGCTGGCGCTAGCACTTATAATGAACTGGGAACCAGTTTAAACCCCCCAGTATACACCTCTTCCAAGGCCACCACCAGAAAAGGTGTAAGGTGGAGGTTGAATGAATTTTCAGTAGGTACAGTAGGTGTGGAAGCTGGGAAATTGGCTAAAGCCCACAGTTCCCAAGCACAAATCACATGCTGAAGCAAAAATTAATTTTGTTTCCTTTTTTTTTTTTAATAAATAATTCAGCAGGTGTTCTTATATAGCTTTGATGTAGTCTTCAATATTAAATTTACAATGTAAAATGATAAAAAGAAGAAAAAAACATAAAATTTCGACTAATACTGTAACAGAAAATTTGGAAGCACTTTACTTTACAGATCGCTAATAAGTGGGTAAAAATATGGTAATATTACGGTAACAAGTTGGATTTATCCTTTAATTAAATATAAATCTCCTACTTGTTGCTGAATATTAAATCAGTAATTGTGGAGATATTAGCTTCGTATCAATTAAAAGATTGTATTGTAGTGGTAGCCAGAAAGAAAATAGTAGATCTCGAGTTGTAATTCTGCTGAAAACTATCAACAATCAAGCCAATCCTAAGAAGATATGACTGAGGAATTATGGGATGGTACCAGAGATTTTGTCCTTCGCTTGCCACTGTTTTTAATCAGGTTTGTTGCTTGGAGATGTGCACCCTCAAGGCACAATAAACCCTTAATTATCACAGTTGTCTTTTGTGCCAGTGGTGATGGACAATTGAAAACAGGTCTAAAAGTCTGGTGGTGGACAGCAGGGCTGGTTTATATCCACTAGAACCTCTTGATGACCACCCTGCACAAAAACTGCTCAAACTACTCAAGGAACAGTTATTGAACCTCACAAGACATAAAGATAACAATAACAAAATGGATTAAATTGAATTTGAAGACCTTCCTGATGTCACCTCTTGGCCAAAGACATGGACAAAGATGTGAACAAGCACATTCGCCATGTCTATTGGGAACAGATGGACTCTGGTGCAAAGAGGGTTATGATAATCATGATATGATTAAGTAATCTTGGGCTGGTCCTTGAGATCTTGTCCTTCCTGTTTTTCCACTTTTTTTAATTAAGTCTTATTGCTTGGAGATGTGCAGCTCAATAAAGGCACGATAAAACCTTAATTGTCACTGTTCTCTTTTGTGCCAATTGTGATGGACAATTGGAAACGGGTCTCTAAGTCTGGTGGTGGACAGCAGGGCTGGTTTGAATCTGCTAGAACTTCTTGATGACCACCCTGCACAAAAAATGCTCAAATGACTCAAGGAAAGGGTTACTGAACCAATAACAGAATGGGTTAAATTGAATTTGAGGACCTTCCTGTTGAAACCTCTTGACCAAAGACATGAACAAAGACAAAGACAATCACCTAAACCATTTCTGTTGGTCAAAGAAGGACTTTGGTGGTGCAGAAAGGTTTATGGCAGCCAACTATCAAGCCAATTCTGAGAAGATATGATTGAGGAATCTTAGGATGGTACCTGAGAACTTATCCTTACATTGCCATTGTTTTTAATCAAGACATAAGATAACAATAACAGAATGGATTAAATTGAATTTGAGAACCTTCTAGATGTCACTTCTTGACCAAAGATGTGGACAAAGATGTGGACAATATCACAATAAAACCTTAATTTGCACAAAAACTGAGGATGGATTAATGGACCTAACCAGACATAAAGATAACAATAACAGAATGGATTAAATTGAATTTGAGGACCTTCCTGTTAAAACCTCTTGACCAAAGACGTTGACAATCACATTCACCATTTCTAATGGGCACAGATGAATTCTGGTGGTGCAGAGAAGGTTATGGACCTTGCTCAAGGGTCGACCAGTAGAAGCTTAGCGAACCTTGGGTATTGAGTGGTGAGCCAGGAAGTCGTAAAACCTAACCTAGAATTTTCATTATAGGCATTATCCATATCCTTATTCTTAGGCCTAGTCTTACATCTTTCAAGTACCTGCATAAGTGCACCTATATTGTAGGAATACTTGATGATATAGACAGAAAAATAACAACCTTGGAGCAAAGTGCAGAGTTTTATTCTAAAAGAAAGACCCTGTAAAGACTCTCAATTATGACACACTGGGGGGCAGGGGGGGGCATCTGCCACCCATTGATTTCCCAATGGTTAAAAAATATTTGATAAATTGCCTTGTAGAGTGGCAGAAAAGAGACAAATACCATATTGTCTGATCTTCATGTGCCTCTATTAATATTGATTAGGTGCTGTCTAGATCACATTGGGAAAATACCTTTAAGAAGTTCCATCTTTGGGTGCCATCATGCTCTAGTAAGTACCTTACTAGACAGTATCTCAAAAGTACCCTTTACAGTAGAGTAAATGTAGACACATGCAGTGCTGAATATGGTTCTCCTATGGGTAAGAATGCCCAAAAAACAAGTGCCTCTATACTGAAGTGCCCACAAGTGGATTAACCTTCTAGGACCTGACGTCCACATGTGTGGACATCACATTTTGGGTTTAAGTCTAGACCACAACACTCAATCTTGCTCTACTAGGGCCTGGTGTCCTCTTATGAGGCCAGTATACTGTCACCTAGTGGTGGTAGAGGAGTTTAACCTGTTATGTTTACAGTTTTGTTCTAAAATTTAATTGATAACTAAATACAATAAATCCTAATGTTTATTTTCTTTGTGTTGAAGCAGCATTTCAAATAAGCCATATTGCTCAAAGGGGCTCAATTGTTTTTTCTACTTTTGTTTTGCAAAATATCCCTAGGTATGAGTTAGTGTGTTCATTTTTTGTTTTTTGTTTTTTCTACCCTGCACTAGACCACTGCCCTGTACTAGACCACTGCCCTGTACAGAGGGGTATTCCTACTTGGTGCCTAATAATTCTGCCCCCACAACCTCCTGTAACACTTACCAGCAAGATGTAGAAATGAAGATAGATAGATGGGTTGGATTTTAAGATCAATAGTGCAATCAGGCATGGATTTGTTCCTGAGAAAGCTGGGATACAAAATAAAAGGTCAGTTGGAGAAGAGCACCTTGGAAGGTTAAGGACCTATCCCAAGGGCTGAACAGTGGCAGCTTAGCAAACCTGGGTTTTGAACCTTTAATCTTAGTATTGATAACCCAATGCTCTTACCTCTGAGCCGTGACACGACGAGCAATACCAATGTGCAACATATGTAGTTGTTCACTTTTGTTTGCAATTACTTCACACTGGTTACCAAAGATGTCTTTGCCATCAAATGCAGTCTTTAAAAAGAACCTAAGAAATAAAAGCTAAGCAGTAATTTACACATAACATTAAGAATCAGCCTAAATTCAGCTGGCATCAACCCAGAACTGGGCCAAATGTGGTTTATACTCAGAAAACAGGGCACCAGTAGCTCAGGTTGAATACCATAATATACTCAGATACAGAGATCTTGGCACAAATGGTGTAGGCCCATTGCCATATTTCGCTCAGCAAAAAAGAGTGTTGTCACATGCAGCTCAGGCCAATTGTTCTTAATAGTTGGCAACCAGTGTGTGTACACTTGCAACTTGGGTTGATCCCCATACTATACTCAGCAACTGGGGTGTTGGCACCAGTGGCTCAGGGCATTTACTGTATTATACTTGGGTGTTTTAACGTATAATACTCAGCAACCAGGTGTTGGCACCAGTGGCTCAGGGCATTTACTGTATTATACTTGGGTGTTTTAACGTATAAATACTCAGCAACCGGGTGTTGGCACAAGTGGTGGGAGCCGATTGCCAAATTATACTCAGCAAACAGGGTGTTGGCACATGTGGCTTGGGTTGATTGCCATGTTAAACTCAGTAAACAGGGTGTTGGCACTGGTGGTTTGGGTTGATTACCATATTATACTCAGCAACTGGGGTGTTGCATTTCCATATTATACTTAGGAACCAGGGTGTTGGCACCAGTGACTGAGGACGATTGCCATATTATACTCAGCAACCAGGATTTTGACACCAGTGGCTTGGGTCGTTTGCCGTATTATATTCTGCACTCAGGGTTTTGACACCAGTGTCTCGACTCGATTGGCATATTCAGCAACTGAGGCATTGCCACCATTGGCTTGGGTCGATTGCCATATTATACTCAGTAAACGGGTTGTTGGCACCAGTGGTTTGGGTTGATTACCATACTATTCTCAGTAACTGGGGTGTTGCACCAGTGGCTTGGATCGATTTTCATATTATACTTAGCAACCAGGGTGTTGGCACCAGTAACTCCGGTCAATTTTACATATTATACTCAGCATGCAGGGTGTTGGCAATAGTGGCTCAAGGCGTTTGCCGTATTATACTCAGCTACCAAGGTTTTGCCACCAGTGGCTTAGGTCGTTTGGCGTATTATTTTTTATTTCAGCTATTAATGTAAAAATAGTGTTGTTGCTCATTAAGACATATTTGCTTAGTTTAGAATCTCATGAAGATAACCCTTTTGGCATATGTGAGCATCTTCTATAATAGTTTAGTAATGTTTAGATAAATAAAGGAGAAGCTATATAAGAACAAACTCTTCTAGTGTTAAGAATATAGAGATTAATAGTATTTCTGTTACTGACCTATGTTCATTACAGGGAGCTTTTAAGCCAATGGCATTTATTCATTCATTAATTCCTTCATTTACTAAAAATTGATAATCAATTGAATTGTACAGTTTAAATAAATTGATGATGGATGGTTTTAAATGTGACTAATTTAGATTAATTAATCACAGAGCATGCAGTTGGTTGGATTTTTTTTTTTTAATCACCTGACAGTACTAGTTACTAACTAAAATAAAACTAAAAATTCAAAATGTGACAATAAAAAAAATAAAATAAAAATGAAATTTGTCAAAAAATAGTTCAGCAAATTTTACCTACCCTTTTACTTTATTCCCCTATGGAATCCCGGAGCAGGAATTGAACCAACAGCCCCCGGCCTCTGGAGCTGCACGACACGCATTACCTGTGGCGCCACTGGCTTGCCTGAAACCCAACCCATGATCAAGCAATTACTGACTGCCTTTGAAAAAACTCCACTGGAGATTGGAGATCTTTTCAGGATAAAAATCTCCACTTCGCTTTAAGGTTGTTATTTTCTTGGCCATATGATCAAGCAGGCCCACAATTTAGGTGCACTTACCTACCTGTAGGTATTCATGTTTTTTTTGTTATGTATTATTAGGCTTAAGAATCTGGAGGTTGCTGTGGAACAGGACGCATACAAGAAATGTTGCCTAGAGATAAGAAAAACCTACGCCAGTAAAGGAGAGGACAGACAGAAGACGACAGGAGAGTGTGTCTTGAGGACACTCTGCAACCAATCTTTGCTAATGTGGTAATGAGTGAAGAAAATATGTATATATAAATAATGACTATAAATTATAAATTATGTAATTTCAAACAGCTGCATTTTATAGGTAAAGACAGCTTAGATCCCAGAAGGACTACAAGACGGGTGCAGAGCCACTTATTGTCTTCTGAATGAGTTAGCTAAGTAGTGTTGGCCATTTTGAGTCATTTTATCATACGAGCCTCAAACCATTTACATTTTGTGGCAGGGCTGGACTGGTAAACTGGCCTCAGGGGGCGATGCTAATTTTTTTTCTTCCTTTTTTTTTCTAAGAGACCGGCCCACAATTTAGAGGGTGTGGGTAATTCCACACTATTATAATAAAGTTCATTTTTTATTATACAATTTATATTATAGACTGTCCTGTTTGTAGCCTGATACAAATACATGTTATAGCTGTTTAAAGGAGGAAGAATTTGAATTTGAATTGTATCAGAGAATTTAAAAAAATACTTATTAGAGATGATTTCAATAAAAAGGATAAAGAATCAATTGAACTACACAGAGCAGTCAAAAATGGTGGAGTTAATAATAGACACTAAACTTCTTATATTTAATATACTGATGATACATTATGCGTCTCTGTGATCCTACGCACATAAATTACACGTCGGTTGTGCTCCGCTAATTATGAGGGGCCGGTCTAAACCAAAAATGCCAGGGCCGATTTTTTTGTCCCAGTCCAGCCCTGCTTTGTGGTCCATCAAGGCATTTAGTATTTGAGATTAGTTAAGTGATCCAGACTACAAAAATAAACTGAATTTGGCAATGTATGTTAATTAATTTAGGTTGCAACTGAAAAAAAAAATCTTAAACTCTTCTTGAAACAAGTCTTGCACTTGATTGTGTATGTTTTGTGTTCTCAACCTTGCAACCCAGGTTCCTGGCTAAAGATAAAGTCATGCTAACAGCAAGATAAAGAATGTGAAGTGCTATCGGTCAGAGTACTGGAGCAGACAGGTCACAGTTAATAGAATTATATACTCAGTTTATCAATGAATGATTATGATTATACGGCTCTGGAAAAAAAAATAAGAGAGCACTTAAAAATTATGAATTTTAATTATCACCAAATTGAGCTTTAACTGTTTTATGAAATAGAACGGGGTAAAAATCTTTTCAGAGTCTCTAGATGATCAAAAGTGCTAGAGACAAATCCCCAAAAGCCTTGCAGCTGTAATTGCAAGGAAGTCGGCTCTACTAAGTATTAATTACTTAAAATCTCAATAAAATACATTTAAGTTTGTGGTTCCAAGGAGAAAAAAAATGTGAAAAAGGCCACCAGGATGCAGGAAATTGCATCTAAATCTTACAGCAGTAGCTCTTTTTACAGTCTTAACAGGCTTGCTGTCATCCAGAACATACTGCACCTTTAAAGCACCTTTTGAAGCACCTTTGTTGTAGGCGTATATAGGGCATGTAAAGGTAGCGATGAGCAGGCCGGTGTCTCCAGAGGAAGATGTTCATGGATGCGAGAGCTATAAAAAGACTGCAAGCATGTGTGACGTAATCTCCAGTGCCGGAATCGTCCTCAGCATCCATCAAACGACTCTTTTAATAACAACAATGGAGGACATTACTGCACTGGGAGGGCTGCGGAGTGTGTGATAGCGTAAATGAAAGTGTGTGTGTGGGAAGCAGTTTACTACATGTATGTGATTGTCGGTGTGTGTGTGTATATATGTGTGTGTGTCTGTGTGAGAGAGAGATCAAAGGCAGGCTGATGGCGTGTGTTTGATGTTGGTGATGGTTAATGGGAGCAGTTCTGGTGCTGATGGTGCTGAAGGTGATCATCACTCTGTAGCCGCAGGTTCACGCTTTGATGCCCCTGATTATTAATTACTGAGGGCCTTTTAGCAGCAGACTGAGAAACCCTGCAGGTATAGCTCTAATTGTGTGTGTGTGTGTGTGTGTGTGTGTGTGTGTGTGTGTGTGTGTGTGTGTGTAAAGTGTGTGTGCATTCAATTTTAAATTTGTTGTACAATTTCAGGACAAATTGTTCTCAGTATAGCAAAACCACCTACTGTAGGTGGTAATGCCTTCTGAATGTTACAATCAGGGTCAGTGTGTCTTTGCTATTGAAACGGCAGGAAAAGTATATATTGTTCAGCTCAAAATGTGCAAAAGGCATCTACTAATTATCTTATTTAATTATGGGTGTTTAATTATTTAATTTTGGGCGTAACGTTACAGTAAATAAACCAATCAGAGTGTCTCTGACTTCGACTTTGGTGGATTGCTATTTTAACAGCGCAGCTACATGGACGTGTCCAAATAGGTTCACATCAAATTGTAATATTGACTTGCTGTAACATCAAGCTGTAACATTGGATAGATGCTAAAGCTTTGGTCAATTAGTGTAATGGATGTTGTGGATGTGGAATTTTGATATTTGTCAAAAAGAATGTTGATTTGACATCAATTTCCAACCTTGGATAGATGTTGAGTTGACATTAAATTGTAATGTAGGCTAATGACGTTCAACTACCACATTGGACAGAATTTTGGATGGAAATCAAAGTTGGATATTTATCAAAAAGCAAATTTGAATTGGCTTTTAGCAGCAGACTAAGAGACCCTGCAGTTATAGCTTTAATTTTGTGTGTGTGTGTGCATCATGCAGTTTGATTAAGGGTGTGTCAGTGCGTCTTTGCTATCTTAACAATGGGAAAAGTACACCTTGCACATCTCACAACACAATGCAAAAGGCATGTACTAATTATCCTGTTTAATCATGGGTGTGTTTAATTAACTTTTGGCATAACGTTACAGTAAATGAACCAATCAGAGTGTCACTCTGTCACTCATTATTCCCTTTAAGAGTCAGGTGAGCTCTGACTTTGGCAGATTGCTATTTTAATGGCGCAGCTACCTTGACGTTCTCAGTTCATCAGGTTTAGATCAGGGGATTAATGTGGAGGAATAACACTTTTATACTGTTTACTACATAATTCTGTATGCGTCCCTCAATTGTTTTCATCGCTTTAATATTAATCTACAATGTAGAAAATACTTTAAATAAAGAAATATATAAATATATAACAGTATGTACTGTGCTGTGTGAGTTATCTGAAGTCAGGAACACATTTTATCAGCATGTCTGTACCTGTAACATCCACCCCCGGCGTCCCACCAGGCTGACAGCATAAAGCCGTCTTCACCGCTCGTCTGAAATCTGGCATTTTCCGCGTGACGTCTTCAGTATTCAAAGAATTCAGACGATGTGTCGAGCTGAATTGTTGAACTTGTTGACTTTGTAAGTTAAATGTCACACATCAAACAGAGCTAAAAGGAGACACTAGCTCATTACCATAAACACAGAGAACACCTCACCCGTCCTCATTCTTCTCCTCCGGACGTAGGATTGGCAGAATCCTGTGATACGTATTCGAGTAGCCGTGACAACGAGAACAAAAAAAAAAAACATGAAATGCAAAACCCCTGTGACTTGCAGAAAACTGTCACACCATGTGATAAAACTGGTGATTGATGACTCCAGAGTGACAAAAATATTTAGCATTCCACTGAACGTCTAATTTCTGACCTAAACTGTCTGATAACAGTTAACTAATAAATGTGATAAATTCTGAGGTTGTGGCTGTAATCACTATCCCAATTTATTGCTCTAAGGTTGCCATAATCAGCATCTAATCACAATAACCTATTAAAATGATTGTCATGTGTTGTAGATGTGGAATTTTGATATTTGTCAAAAAGAATGTTGATTTGACATCAATTTCCAACCTTGGATAGATGTTGAGTTGACATTAAATTGTAATGTAGGCTACTGACGTTGTAGCTGCAATCATGGTCCAATCACATCCTTCTGTTACTAAGGACCATTTTGGTAATCAGTCCAATCACATCCCTTGGCTAATCTCAGGGATGTGACTTTAATCACTGTCGAATCACATCAGTTTATTACTTGCGGCATGGCTGCAATCAGTCCAATCACATCCTTCTGCTGAACATTGAAATGTAGCTATAATCACTGTCCAATCACATCCTTCTGTTACTTGGGGGCATGACTGTAATCAGATCAATCACATCCTTCTGCTGAACATTAGGATGTAGCAATAATCATTGACCAATTACATACTTCTTTTACTTAGGACCATGATTGCAATCTGTCCAATCACATCCCTCTCATAAACTTGGGGCTGTGGTTGCCATCACTGTCCAATCACATCAACATGTAACCTGTTATTAAGTGACATGGTTGTAATCAGCCCAGTCATTTCTATCTGTGAAGTTTGGGATGGAGCTATTATGGGATGTAAGGCATGGTTGTAATTGGTCCAATCACATCCCTCTGATACATCTATCATTGTATTATAGTTGTTGATTTTTCAGAGGGATGCGATTGGACCAATTATAGCCCATTACATTACATTACATTACATGCCCACAAGACACAGAAGGATGTGATTGGACAGTGACTAAGTAACACTAAGTAACTCGTTACTCTAAACAAGGTTAAACATGCTTTAATTTTCTCATTGGACTTCAGTAAAGTGACGGTCCCCGCAGAATTCCATTAAGCCCCTCCCACCGTCTCTCGGCCCCAGGCTGAAACTGTCCGTCTGAAGTGTGGAAGGCTAATTACGGGCGTGTGGAGTATTCCGGAGCGCTGCAGGCGAGGGCAGGAAGTGAGGCAGCATGTCAAAAGCTCTTATGTCCGTGTCCTGAGACTAATTGCTGAGGTCTCGCATCAGACCAGACCAGGCCGTCCTGCTGAGGTCGAGTCCCATCCTGCTGCACCAGCTGTTTGATCATTTGATCTTCAACACAGCACCCCGGGGTCCTGATATTCATAACATCATAACATCAGCCTGCCAGACTCTCAATAACTCACACTGTGTGTATGTGTGTGTTTAAGACACAGTTAAGCATTAATACACAGAATAATTGAGCACTTTATTAGGAACAACCAACAGTCTATATATTTTCACTCCTTCCTCCTGCCTGGTTTAAACAGCAGCAGAGCTTCTGAATATATCTACACTGATGGGCGTGGTGTTCTGGTATTGAAATGAGGTGTGTTCAGGTACATTTCTGTAGTTTTGTTTGTTTATCTTGGTAACAGAAAACACAGGAGCTCCACTGACTGAATACAACCTAGACAGACGCCAACAGTCAGATGCTCATCGCTATCTTGGTAACACAGCTGCGTCCCAAACAAGCACACATCTCAGCTTGTATGGACTATAGTCTAGTATAGATAGGGCAGTATAAGAAATATAGGGTAGCATCAGGAATATAGTATTGGGATCATTATTACAGTATAGAGTACCGTAGGGACTACAGGGTAGTATACGGACTATAGCATAGTGTAGAGTAGTATAGAAAATATAATGTACTATAGGGACTATAGGGTAGTGAAGGATGTATAGTGTAGCATAAGGTATTATAGGCACTATAGGGTATTATACAGACTATAGGGTAGTATAGTAAATGGACTGTATGGTTTTATAAGGACTATAGAGTAATATAGAGAGCATAATAGTTATGATATTTATGGACATTTATATTATAGATATTTATATTATGGACTATAGGGTATTATATGAATTATATGGTACTATTGAGAATAAAGGCTAGTATATGGTGTTATAGGGACTATAGGGTAGTATAGAGAGCATAGGTTAATATATGGACTGTACGGTATTATAGGGACTATATGAAAGTGTAGAGAGTATAGGGTAGTATATGATATAGGGACTATAGGGTAGTAAAGGGAGTATAGGGTAGTATAGGGACTATGGGGACGTATATGGTATTATAGGGACTATAGGATATTATAGGGGGTATAGGATAGTATATGGTATTATATGGACTATTGGGTAGTATAGGGAGAATATGGTAGTAAATAGTATTATAAGTATAATTAGGGACTATAGGGTATTATAGGGACTATAGGGTACTATAGAGAGCATAGGGTAGTATAGGCTATTATAGGGATTATAGGCTATTACAGGGACTGTAGGGTATTATAAGCTAGTTTATGGTAGTGCCATTTTTGGATCAACCTTTTTTTGAACAAACACTCCAGTGCACTTATTATTCCAACAGGACGATGCTCATGCACACATTTGGGCAGCTGTGCTTTTATGTTTTTCTGGATACAATCCGGACTTTCAGGCAGCTTCCTTTTACAGTGTCCACAGTTAATCCTGTTGGATGTGGTTGGTCCTTCTTGGTGGTATGCTGATATTACCCTGGATACCGTGGCTCTTGATGCATCACAAAGACTTGCTGTCTTGTTCACAGATGCTCCAGCAAGACGTGCACCAACAATTTGTCCTCTTTTGAACTCTGGTATGTCACACATAATGTTGTGTGCATTGCAATATTTAGAGCAGAACTGTGCTCTTACCCTGCTAATTGAACCTTCACACTCTGCTCTTACTGGTGCAATGTGCAATTAATGAAGATTGGTCACCAGACTGCTCAAATTTAGCCATGAAACCTAAAATCCCACACTAAAATGATGACAGGTGTTTCAGTTTCATTGTCCAACCCCTGTATCTCTTTATAAGTGTTACAGCACAGTCTGTGCTGTGCCGGTGTGGCTGATGGAGTATATGATGGAGTAGATGATGGTGTAGATGATGGTGTGATTGGGTAATTGTGTAGTTAGTGGTGTATATATAGAGTAATGAGGTAATGTGTTTGAGTAAATGTGAGTGTTTAACTCCCGCCGTCAGTGCACCTCTACAGTAGCCTGGACCTGATCCAAACACAGCCATCAAACCTGTCCAGATCAGGCGCTGTGTTCTAGGGAAGGCCCAGTGGATCAGTCAGGTGTGTGTGTGTGTGTGTGTGTGTTTGTACTGTGTATCTCCCCCTGCGGGCGTGTGGGCGGGTACATGTGATCCTGTGTTGAAACAGTCGTCCTAATATTTACGCAGCTCGTCCGCGGAGCTTCTCACCCTCAGTAAAACAATAACAGCAGGTTCTGGTCTGAAAACTGAGGGAATAATCCGCCGCCGCGTCACAATAACGGAGCAGCACGGCCTCTTAATCCAGCAGGATTTATCTCTGCACTCCCACGTCCTCCCCCTCCAGCTCGCCATAAATCACAGCCTTTTAATCTTTCATAACCCGCCATTGTGTTCACGGCCCATTCCGAGCGCGCCGTATCAGGCTTTAGCCGCTACGCCGCGCCGCTAACGACCGCTCTGTACAAACAGGTTGTACCAAGGACGGAGCGAGATTTGGCATGCTGCGAAAACTGCAGTGTTTCTGTTCATGTAATAAATGAGGAAAAACTTAGAGTGTAGAGTCCAATAATTACTACACTGTAAAGTCTGTTATGCTGTATGTAAAACTAAATTAAATCAACTCATAATAGCTGAGTTCAAGTCACATATCGTCAGTGTGTAGTCAATCCTCAGGCTACCTTTGTATTGCAAAAGGATTATGCTCTCGGCCTTTGGCAGTTATTATTAAAACATACAGGGGTTGGCCAATGAAACTGAAACACCTGTCATTTTAGTGTGGGAGGTTTCATGGCTAAGTTGGAGCAGCCTGGTGATCAATCTTCATTAATTGCACATTGCACCAGTAAGAGCAGAGTGTGAAGGTTCAATTAGCAGGGTAAGAGCACAGTTCTGCTCTAAATATTGCAATGCACTCAACATTATGGGTGACATACCAGAGTTCAAAAGAGGACAAATTGTTGGTGCACGTCTTGCTGGCGCATCTGTGACCAAGACAGCAAGTCTTTGTGATGCATTAAGAGCCACGATATCCAGGGTAATATCAGCATACCACCAAGAAGGACCAACCACATCCAACAGGATTAACTGTGGACGCTGTAAAAGGAAGTTGTCTAAAAGGGATGTTCGGGTGCTAACCCGGATTGTATTCAAAAAACTTAAAACCACGGCTGCCCAAATCATGACAGAATTCAATGTGCACCTCAACTCTCCTGTTTCCACCAGAACTGTCCGTCACCACAATAAATTATTGTGCTCTAAAACCAGTTGTTTCAGTTTCATTCTCCATCTCCCGTATACAGTATATAAGAATAGAACTATATAACTAGATTTAGAAGTTATGGTTCCTAAAGGGTTATGGTTCTTGTAGCTGAGTTAGATTACCATCAATGTGTAGTCATTCCCCAGGCTATATGTATGTATATACTGTATATATTTATATATATACAGCTCTGGAAAAAAATAGAGACCAACTATGATTTTACCAAATTGAAAAGCTCTGGAATATAATCAAGAGGAAGATGGATGATCACAAGCCATCAAACCAAACTAAACTGTTAGAATTTTTGCACCAGAAGTGAGTAGCAAAAGGTTATTCAAAAGCAGTGTGTAAGACTGGTGGAGGACAACATGAGTTAAGATGCATAAAAAAACTGTGATTAAAATGTATGAATATGAACTTGTTTTCTTTTTTGCATTATTTGAGGTCTGAAAGCTCTGCATTTTTTTTGTTATTTCAGACATTTCTCATTTTCTGTAAATAAATGCTCTAAATGACTTAAATATTTTATTTGGAATTTGGGAGAAATGTTGTCTGTAGTTTATAGAGTTAAACAACAATGTTCATTTTACTCAAACATAAACCTATAAATAGCGAAATCAGAGAAACTGATTCAGAAACTTCAAGCTCTATGACACTTTTATCTTTAGTAAATGTAGTAATATATTAGGTGGCAAATCTCTCCATTAATCATTATAACTGAAAGGGAAAATCAGCAATAGTGATAATTAGTATCTATTAGCTTCAGTTACATGTTTGGTAGATCAGACACTCATGTGTCAGCTGATCGAGTGCATTTGATTTGGGATTAAACAGTATTTGACAGGAAGTCGCCACAAGGCCTGGTGATTCGTCAAGTAGCTGATACTGATGAGCCAATCACACGCATCAGTATCTCATTAACTCTAAAACAACTATCACTTAGCGTGAACTAACCCGGGGCCACATCTCACACACACACGCACACACACACACACAGACTGAATAATTCAGCCTGATTTGATCAAACCCGACACACTGCGCTACCATCAGTCAGAGATCTGATTCACAGACTGAGACAGTGACATCACTTCCTGTTAAATGACAGTCCTCTTTATGAAGAGTCGTAATCTGGGTTTACAGCAGAGAACAGTTATGGTGTTGAGTCTGGAGGTGGAGTCTTGTATATAATTGTGTTTAGGCTGGATGTTGAGTCTTGTGTCATGGTGTTGAGAATGAATGTTGAGTCTTGTTTGTTATCGTGTTGATTGTGGATGTTGAGTCTTGTTTGTTATGGTGTTGAGTCTGGTATGTCATGGTGTTGAGTCTGGATGTTGAGTCTTGTGTCGTAGTGTTGAGAATGGATGATTCTTGTTTGTTACAGTGTTGAGTCTGGGTGCTAATCCTTTTATGTTAGGGTGTTAAGTCTTGTATGTTATGGTGTTGAGTCTGGGTGTTGAGTCTTGTGTCATGGTGTTAATAATAAAAGATGACTCTTGTTTGTTACAGTGTTGGGTCTGGGTGATAAGCCTTCTATGTTAGGGTGTTAAGTGTTGTATGTCATGGTGTTGAGTCTGGGTGTTGAGTCTTGTGTCATGGTGTTAATAATAAAGGATGATTCTTGTTTGTTACAGTGTTGAGTCTGGGTAATAAGCCTTCTATGTTAGGGTGTTAAGTGTTGGTGTTGAGTCTGGATGTTGAGTCTGGATGCTAAGTCTTGTTTCTTACAGTGTTGAGTCTGGATGCTAAGTCTTGTTTGTTACAGTGTTGAGTCTGGATGTTAATCCTTCTATGTTAGGATGTTGAGTCTTGAATGTCATGGAGTTGAGTCTGGACGTTGAGTGTTGTATGTTATGGTGTTTAGCCTGGATGTTGAGTCTTGTTTGTTATGGTGTTAAGTCTGGATGTTGAGTCTTGTGTCATGGAGTTGAGAATAAAGGATGAGTCTTGTATGTTATGTTGTTGAGTCTGGATGTCATGTATTGTTGTTGAGTCTGTATGTCATGTATTGTTATTATAATGATTATTGTACAGTATTAAACACATAGTTCATAGTGTACATATTACTGTATTATATCCGGCCCTATGTTTCGGTTAAATCAGAAAGGTGAGCAGGATTTTATTTTATTTTATGGTAAAGGTGTCTGGCTGCGGTTCTGTATGATGCGTAAAAATATTCCCCTTAATTTCCTCACGTCACAGAACATTTGCCACATTATCCAAAATGGCTGCTCCCCGGTGCAGACGATTCGCGCAAATAAATTCATTTATTTGGCCCGAGGCTCAGAGGTTTGGACTAATCTTCTTAGAAGAAGTCATTTAATATCGGGAGGGGGCAGACGGAGGGGAGCTCGGGAAGGTATTAAAGGAAGCTAACTTTCTCTGATTTTCCGAACTTCACTCGGTGCGGAATTACGGAATTCAATTCAAGGAATAAGCATAGTTTTTGGTTTAGGATGAGGGCGTCGGGCCGCAACACCGCCGCTTTATTTATGAATTTATGAGTCTTTAAACGCTCTGGCTTTAAGCTCTTTTCTGCAGAAGCTGCAGCACAATTAGATGATCATCTCTGCTGGTCCTTAAACTGAGAACACCAGCCCAGAATCTTCTCCGAGAAAAATCCCCCCAATGACCCAAATGTGTCAAAACCGCCGTCTCCCACCTTTCAGATCTCCCAGTGATTTCAGAGCGCGTTCAGAGCATATTCAGGACATACGGCGCTCTCGCCCATCTCCCTCTTATCGTTTATATATATATATATATATATATATATATAACACAACCTGCCATCGTTCACTCAACACCTCCCTTCCTCCCTCCCTTTTTCTGGGTGTTTATTTTGTTGTGGTGTTGACTCTGAGGGATTAATATATAAAATGTTGGGGTTTAGTATGTTGTGATGTTGAGTATGTTGTAATGTTGAGTCGAGGTGTTTAGTGTGTTGTAGTGTTGAGTGTGTTGTGGTGTTGAGTCTGGGGTTTAGTGTGTTGTAGTGTTGAGTCCGTGTGTTTAGGAGATTGTGGTGTTGAGTCTGGGTGTTTAGGAGATTGTGATGTTCACTCTGGGTGTGTAGTATATTGTGGTGTTCAGTATGCGTGTGTAGTAGATTGTGATGTTGAGTCTAGGTATTTAGTGTGCTGTGGCATTGAATCAGGGTGTTTAGTATGCTGTAGTGTTTAGTGTTGTGTGGTGTTGAGTCTGGGTGTTTAGTATGTTGTAGTATTTAGTGTTGTCGTTTTGAGTCTGGGTGTTTAATGTGTTGTGGTGTTGAGTCTTGGTGTTTAGTATGTTATTGTGTTGAGTGTGTTGTGATGTTAAACCTGGATATTTAGTATGTTGTGGTGTTGAGTCTGGGTTTTAAGTATGTTGTAGTGTTGAGTGTGTTGTGGTGTTGGGTCTGGGGGTTTAGTATATTATGGTGTTGAGTCCGGGTGTTTAGTATGTTGTGGTGTTGAGTGTGGGTGTTGAGCATGTTGTAGTGTTAAGTGAGTTGTGGTGCTGACTATGTGTTTAGTATGTTATGGTATTGAGTCTGATTGTGTAGTAGATTCTGGTGTTAAGTCTGGGTGTTGAGTGTGTTGTGGTGTTGAGTGTGGTTGTGGAGTGTGGGTGTTTATTAGATTGTGGTGTTAAGTCTGGTTGTGACATAGATTGTGGAGTTAACTATGGGTTTTTAGTAGATTGTAGATTTTAGTAACATTGTGTTATTATCAAGTTCCTGTAATGAAGAATAAAGGTGATCTGCACCAAACTACACCTCGGTATTACAGTTTATTACAAAACTATGTTCAGTTAAAAACAAAACTTTCATTGTCTGAGAAAATGTTCTGTGAAACTCATAATTTTTGGGACAGAGTCTAACGTGAATAATACAGGCCCCTCTGTCATCAACGGAAAACCTCCCATGAATTATTTAACGAGCAGGACACTTCCAATTAGGTCCAATTTTATCTCCATGGACACTGAATATTTAATAGTGCACATCCACCAATGCCAGAGCTTCTGCAGAGTAATCTCCACTTCCTCATCCAGAACAGAACCAGATTAGAACCGAACCGTATCAGAACGTCTACACTGTAAACTTTAAATTAGTTTAAATTGAAATTAGCTCTGTTATACTGTATTTAAAATTAAAATTACTTTCAGATATACGAACATATACATTCAAAACACTTTCACTCACTGTCAGTGTGTAGTCACCCCCCACAGACTACCTTAAGTGAACTTATATAGTGCAAATATAATGCTTAAATGTCTAACCTCAATGTTTTAGGCTACAGGAGCAAGTTGTGTGTGCTTTACTGTTTTATGAACTGTAATAAACCAAACAACACAAATGGTTTTACCTTTTCTTCTATAAAAAAATAATTAATTACAATTTTAGTTAGATAAAAACAAACTAAATACAAATGAATTTTACTCTGACTGTAAAGTAGAAGTTGAAGTAGAATTATTGTGCAATATAATATAACAATACATAAACCAGGTTTTAAGTTTAATTTTAATTAAGTTTTTTAGACGTTCAAACTCCTCAGATGTGAAGCTCACTCGGGTTGCCGAGTTGAGGAGGCTGAATCTACACAATACAGTGCAAGGCGAGTTCAGTAACTTTTACCATAGCAAGCAACGACAAGTCATACTCTATAAGTTAATCAGCTAATCAGAACTTTATCCGTGGTTAGCTTACCTAGCTTTATGCTAATGCTAGCTGCGTTAGCCTAAGCCAAACCTGTTACACTAAAAAAAACCCACTGCTCCAAAAATACACACCCTAGAGTTGGAGTTACTACTAATATACTGCTTAGTTCTAAGAAGACAACATCTACATCTATATTTGGTTAGCCTACCGTCTTCTTTGGTAACTGAGCTTTTTTGAGACATGCCGAGGCTTTTTAGGCTGTGTAGTTTGTAAGGTTTCAACTGAACTGGCCCTGCTTGCTAGCTTCCATGCTGCAGCACCACTCACTCGTTGTTGTGCACTGCTTTAACTTAGCATGTTTCCTTAATATCTGATGATACATCCTGATCATTGTATCATTTTCTACTGAAAATAAATTAGTTAATGGTCCTTTAATGAAAATAATTGTATCCAGGCTAACAGAGTAGTGTTTTCCAGGCTATATGATGTTAATGGAGATAACTGGTGAATCTCCTTTATTAGAGTCAGTGTGTTGGTAGGACGTTGGCGACGCTGGAGCCACAGATGGTTGTGAGTTTTTTATATATATATTTTTGATGTTCAGTGATGTGTGATTTCCTCTTCATTGTCGCTCTGATCGTTCTGGATCACAGATCTGCTGCAGGCTGAACCGGGCTAAACCCCCTGATGTAGCCCCCGGCTCGACCCTCCCAGCCCTCGTGATCTGATTATGGTGATCAGGTCACTCTCCAGGAGACACGGGGTGAAGGAGGGCAGTTGTTAACATCAAAACAGAGGAAATACTGTCAGAATTCACTGCACAGTCAGAACATACTGTACATCTTTCATCAGTGAATACTGTACACTGTATTTTAAATATACATGTATTTACAAAGAACACAGAAATGAGGTCAAAATAAAGAAAATAAGGAGAGGCACTAAACCATAAATACTAAAAATAATCTATATTTTTTAAAATGTGTTCCTTTGAAGTGATAAAACATGCCAGTCCTGCTTAAAAGTATTAGAAACATTTCTTAACCTTTAAAAAACGCTTCTGCTGTGGTAATTTTTGGCTTAGAAGCGCCCTATAGGCGACGCTGACGTACAATCATCTGCATTTCATCGCTATCAGAGGCAAACTGAATTTATAAATCTGAATTTTTCATAGCTGAAATTATATTGTAATTTAAATGATTTTTTTCAACACCAAATTTCACCAGCTCACAAATTCAAAACAGAAAGTTAATAAAGGTTCAAATTTAGATTTTATTTAAATGTACAAAATGTAGATTCAAATATTTACTTACATTTTATACAGTTTTCTTTTAATTAACACCACAGTGCTCCTCCCAAACTACCCCTCCCTTTATTTAGAATTTTTGCAAATTTGAGCTCAGGATTTAGTGAGCTACTCCCAAAAAAGTGGTAATACTTTGAGAATAAAGTATTATTATTATTATTATTATTATTATTATTATTATTATTATTATTATTATTATTATTATTAATAATAATAATAAAAACATGCATCGCACCATCAGACTGAACAATCTGGAGTTGAGATAATGTATATCTCGAGAACTGTGTGACTATTTACGTGGTGACGAAAGTAACCAAGATAATAATCATATTAAAACATATAATAGTATAGTTAGGCCACCATATTGGATATTTTTTGGCCCCAATGATATTTATTATGCCACATTACACATAATTTAATGCCCAGATCATCACAAACTATCGAGTCAGTATATTTCTTCACTGAAAATCTTAATTTTACATTTAATACCAGAGATAAAGGTTTGAAAAATGGCCGCCATCTTGGATTTCCCGGTGTTTCCAGGTTCATTTTCTGGTAATCTAGGTTCTAGTCATTATTAATGACAAATGTGATGCTTGTATCATAAATTGAATAATTATTCTGGAATATGGATTAAATCTGAGGCACTTGCTGTCAGTGGGAGAGGAGGAAGACACTTCAAAGAACTACCTCACTGATCAGGGGTGAGATAGCTCCACCCATTTGAGGCGACCGAGGCTGAGAACAAGCGTATCTGGAGATAGCATCTGGAACGCCGCTAGGCTAACGGCATGCCCAGACCTGAAGACTAGCCCTGAGCTAATCCAAAATATACAGCATCGCTGGAGGGACAATATCAATATTACTTTTATAACGTTTATAAGTGTCTTTTGTGCCACAGCAGGATTTTATAGTTTTACATTTGGGGCATTTTTAACAGTTATTGTGAATTACACATAGTAATCTTCACTTTAAAGAACTTTTTCTATATTATATACAGATTATTTGATGTCCATACTGCTGCCTGGTTAGGTTCCTAAGAAGTATTAGATAAAGTGGCTAAATAAAAGATAAAAAAAAATAATAACTTAATTTCTACATTTCACATGAATAATTTAGCTATTTTTATAAAATAATCAAGCTATGTACACATGTCCAAGAATTCTATGTGTATGGATTTTTAAAGCTAACATAAATATTTAATATGCATTTTGTATATTTTAATTGAGTTTCATTGACAATAGTTAATGGTGTGATTCATACATTACGTATTTTATTTGTGTTGCAAAGTGGTAAAATTTGCTGTTGAGAACAAAAATACAAAATACTTAAAAATACAAAATAACTTCACATACAAAAAATCAGATGCATAAATTAAAAATTTATTGATTATTAACTACAAATTTAAATATATATTTTTTAATTTATGGATCTAAAGTTTTATTATTATTTTTTTTAATTTTTAATAATTTTTAACAAGGTTCAAATTCAAATTTAATTTAAATGTACAAAATGTAGATTCAGATATTTACTTACATTTTATACAGTTTTCTTTTAATGTGGGAGGAGTTTGCATGTCTGCTTTGTTGCATAGTTATAATGTTAAAAAATATCAATTTTATGTGTTTAAATAACATTTTCACAAAAATTGTGCATGCAAAAAAAGTGATCAAGCTGGAAGCTTTTTTTTTCAGTTTTTGTGACTTTGTGTTATTCTGAACTCGGTTTCCGTGGTAATTCTCCTGAAGCGAAACCGTTTCTGCTGTGTTTAACTGCCGGATATCTTTCATGAGCATTTCCATGTTATTCAGCTCAAAGAACAAACAATAAAAGAAGATATGAGGATAATATATAATTACTGTCACACTAAATCATATCTGTGTTCAGATTTAGCATGTAGAGGAAGGAATTTCACTTAAGGGCATCTCAGCATGACATGAAACAACAAACATCAGATTATCAGATTATCCTCCTCACAAACACACAACACTCGCATGCAAACTCATTTCTCTTCATCTCCAACAAACATTTAAACACATATATGTCATATATGACTCATATGTACAGTCGTGGTCAACAATTTGAACACACCTTTAATGTTCTGTATTGTAGATTAATACTAAACCCATCCAAACTATAAAGAAAAACATAATAAATTATTTAGTAAACAGTAAAAAGTATATGTTTTATATATTTTTTACATTTTAAAAATGTAAAATGTTTAGATGATCAGCTTTACACATCGCTGATGGATTTCCTCAGTAAGCTTTATTTTCGTCAGCTTTATTTACTCTGCTGACAACTTTCATTTTCCAGCAGGACTTGGCACACTGCCCACACTGCTTACAAAAAGTACCAATTGGTCTTATATAATATAATATTCAAATTTTTTGAGACACTGATTTTTTTTTAAATTATTATTGGCTGTTAGTTAATTATTATCAACAATAAATTAAAAAAAACACTTAAAATAGATCACTCTGTGTTTAATACATCTATATAATATATAAGTTGCACTTTTTCAACTGAATTACTGAAATAAAATAACTTTTATTAATAATAATATTTGTTGATGAATATTTGTTTACTACATAATTTGAACACACAAATTGCCTTAAGCAACATGTAAAAGATGTTACTAAAAGGACCAATGGAAATTCTCAAAAATTTGCTGAAATAAAATTGTTTTACATTGACTTCCATTGAAATTTAAACAAAATATGTTTTATATTTTACATTTTTCAAAGTAGCACCTCACAATTAGATGATCAGCTTTATTTTCGTCAGCTTTATTTACTCTGCTGACAACTTTCATTTTCCAGCAGGACTTGGCACACTGCCCACACTGCTTACAAAAAGTACCAATTGGTCTTATATAATATAATATTCTAATTTTCTGAGACACTGATTTTTTTATATTGGCTGTAAACCATAATAATCATCAACAATAAAACAAAAATCTCTTAAAAAAAGATCTCTCTGTTTTAATACATCTATATAATATATAAGTTTCACATTTTCAGCTGAATTACTGAAATAAAATAATGCAATAAAATGAAAAAACAAATTGCCCTTAAGAATTTGTAAAAATGTCTTAGTGAATGGACCAATAGAACTTTTCCAAAATAAGATGAAAAAAAAATGGTTTTACACTGACTTCCATTAAAAGATAAGAAGGTTTTAGCTATTTTTATTTGGACAGCAACAAAATACTGTATATGTAACCACTGTGTTCAAGCATAAGTGGCTCAGAACCCAAATAAAAAAAGATGCAATGTTTTATTGTTTTATTTTTTAAAGCAATGCAATGTTTTGGAAATAAAACAGTATATTTAAAAGATTCTACATATAAAGGAATATAAGTCCATATGTTTTTTTTTTTGTCCATTTGTAAAATACACAATATTATTTTTCGATTTTTAATTTGATGCAATGTTTTGGAAATAAAACAATACATTTAAAATATATTCTATATTTAAAAGGAATACATGTCCATATATTTATCTTTTTTTATGTATAAAATACAAAATATTATTTGTTCATTTTTAATGTGATGCAATATTTGGAAATAAAACTGTATATTTAAAGATATTCTACATATAAAAGGAATACAAGTCCATATATTTATCTTTTTTCAATTTAAAATATACATAATATAATTTGTTTTTTTAATGTGATGCAGTGTTTTGGAAATTAAACAGTATATTTGAAAGATATTCTACATTTAAAAGGAATACAAGTCCATATATTTAACTTTTTTTAATGTATAAAATACATAATATTATTTGTTCATTTTTAATGTAATGAAATATATTTTTAAAATAAAACAGTATATTTAAAATATTTTTTACATATAAAGGAATACAATTCATATATTTATCTTTTTTCTGTATGATATAAACAGAAACCCCAGTGTTTTATTCGTTACAGAAAGAAATAGCACAGTTTCTGTGAAAGATCAGGAAATAAGTGAGGTTTTATATGGGAGTAAAACTCAGCGTAATTGAAAATAGCTGTGTAGAGAATCTCATCTGGGGAGCGAATCTCATCTCGGCTTATAAAACCTAATCTAATGTGTTTATCAGCAGATATTGGGGTCTGCGCTGTCTAAAGCCCCCGTGGTGATTATTTAACCGTCCCCGTCCAACGCTCTCATTTGTCACGGGACAATAGCGCGGATTAGCGGCTAACGCTATGCGGCTAACGCTGTGTCCAAGCCTGGGGGACGTGTGTGTGTGTTAAATGCTGGGTATCTGAAACCAGTTGACGCTTTAACTTTGGTATAAATGTAATATTTAAAAAAATATAAAACAGCAGTAAATGAGTTATTGATCCGTGTCTAAAGGCAACGGCTGATAGAACCACATAATCAGACCTTTATTACCAACAAGCTCTAAAGTACAGATCATTTTTTCCAGAAGACATCATGGAAGATTCGAGCTCCGGACCAAAGATTAAAGACTAAAGTACCATCCAGACTGTTCTCAGTTTAAAAGTACATCTGTGATACAGAAAAGTACATTTTAGAGATTTTAGAGCAAAATATGTTGCCTTCAAACACCAAAAACATAAAAACACACAAATATTTTATAGGGATTCCATGCATGCAAAATGTAACAATTTTGAGACTTTTATATTTTTAAATATTATGACTTTCTTCTTGAAATATTACAAATTCATTAGTGAAATATTACAACTTTATTCAAGGAAAATATATATATATATATATATGTTTCTCAAAATATTATAACTTTATTAATGAAGTAGTACTTTTTTCTCAAAATATTAAGATATTCTTCTTAAAATAATACAATTTTCTTTTCAAAATAATATGACTTCCTTTTCAAAATAACAAAAATTCCCAAAATTTAACGACTTTCTTCTCAAATGACGTACTATACAAAATATTTTCAAGATGATAATTTTCTTATTAAAATATTACAATTTTATCCAAAAAATATTACAACTTTCTTCTTGATATAAAATGTTTTATTGTCAAAATATTCAAACTTTCTTCTTGAAATATTACAAGTTTATTCTTAAAGTATTACAACTTAATTTGTTAAACATTACTACTTTCTTCTTGAAAGATTAAAATTTATTCTCAAAATATTATAACTTTTGTTATGTCTGGTGCTGAAAGCATTTCCAAGACTCCCACATCCAGCTCTATCTGCGATTCTCACACTACCAACTACAATACCCAGAACGCACCACACCATGACACCACGCTCACTCCCGGTCACATGACACACCACATGACACCACCAGGAAGTCCCGAGTACTGATTTCCCTCAGTATATAAGGACCATGCTCACGCTCACACCCCGCTGAGTATCTGTTTGGTAATTCTTGCAATACAAAGCGTTTCTCTTGCCCTTGTCTGTATTCCGTGTATGATCTTGTTTTTGTTTTCTACCGACTTCGATTTCTGCCTGTCCCCTTCTATTGGATACCTGTGTATGACCTGGACTGTTTATCTCATTTTGGATTTTTGTCTGCTCTGTGATACTGCCTGCCTGTGTATGAACTCTGGTTTACTGTCTGCTCTATAACTTTTAATAAAGTTTTTTTTTTTACTATATCTGCCCCAATTTTGGTCCTGTCAATTCCTGACAATTTTTAATTGCAATTTTATATTTTTTTCTCTCAAACTATGACAACTTCCTTCTTAAAAGATAAAAAACCTTATTTAAAAATATTCTGACTTTCTTACAGCTTTATTTTCAAAATGTCAAACCATGACTTTTTTTTTTATAATACTTTCATTCATACACACATTAGTTTGAGGTTAGTAGTTTAACCCTACAGATATTGATATATGAATCATTCATTGGTTCATTGCCTTAATTAATACCTTAATGTCATGTAACATTACTATAAAGTGTTACCTAATACTTTGTTTCTCAGTTTTTAAGCCCACTATTAAAAAAAATGAACAGTGGTTCTAAAATGCTATTGTAAACACTGAATGAACAGTCTTGGTTAATTGACTGTATGCTGTAATGCAGATCAGTGAGATGTTTACACTGGTTGATATCTCGTTTTACGCGCTGGGTCTATATTTAGATCTGTATCGGTCTGATCTCGTGGTGCGTCAGATGGAAAGTTATCAGATGGAAAGTGATTGACGTGGCTCTATCTGTATTTTCAGGCTTCAGAAACCTTTCATCTTCACAACAAGCGACTAATTCTGCTGTAGACTAACGAGATCAACCTTTCAGCTTTTTTTTATATGCAGGTATGTACATGTGTTTCTGGTACACAGTTCTATTGAGAAAAACTACAGGAACAAATGACTCACAGGTGTGTTTAGCTGCAAAGGTGTGTTCTGTTACATTAATTATTCAAATAATATTCTGAAAATCTGAACGCTCAGTTTAAGATTTGGGTTTTGTCTGAGCAGACTGAGCATATTTAGACAAGATGAAAAATCAATTAGAGTCATTGCTCAAATATTGTCCATAGCCAGAACAATGGTTTGTAATGTCCTGAAGAAGAAAGTCATCACTGGTGTATTAAGTAACAGATGTCAAACAGGTAGAAAACCACAAAAAACATTGAATTCTGTAGAGAGTTCTGTGAAGAAAAACCCTATAAATAACTGTTATTGACATCAGCAACAACCTCCAAAGGTCAGGGTGAAGGTATCCCAATTTACTTTTCACAGAAGACCTCATGAACAGAAGTAGAGATGCTTCAGCAGAAGATGAAAACCATTATTAACAAGAAGAATAGAAAGACCAGTCTGGAAATTGCCAAGAAGTACAGAGACAGCCAAAATTGTTATAGACTGATAAGACAAAGATTGTCATTGTGATATACTCTATTAATATAGAGAATATAGAATAAAATAAACAAAATATTTAAAATACAGCTCTGGAAAAAATAAAGAGTGCACTTCATTTTCTGAATCAGTTTCTCTGATTTTGCTATTTATAGGTTTATGTTTGAGTAAAATGAACGTTGTTGTTTTATTCTATAAACTACAAACAACATTTCTCCCAAATTACAAATAAAAATATATTTAAGTCATTTAGAGCATTTATTTGCAGAAAATGAGAAATGGCTGAAATAACAAAAAAAATAAAGTTTTAAGAGTTCCAAAATCAATATTTGGTGGAATAACCCTGGTTGGTTTTTAATCACAGTTTTGTTTTTTTTCATGTATCTTGGCATCATGTTCTCCTCCACAAGTCTCACACACTGCTTTTGGGTAACTTTATGCTGCTTTACTCCTGGTGCAAAAATTCAAGCAGTTCAGCTTGGTTTTGATGGCTTGTGGTATAAATAACTCATGTCTGACGAAATACATGCCCATATAATTGGTTCCTGTGTTGGCTATGTTGATTTAGTGGTCTTACATTTTGAATTGTGAAATTGTGAGCTTTCATATGTCGTTATCCCAGTATAACCAGTCTGTAACACTAATAGTCCACTGGGAATTCTGGAGTTCCCGACTCTCCTGACTCCAGATCTGCTCCCGGAGACTTTCTGCCCTGCAGAGTTTAGCATTTAGCGCTAATCCAGCACATCTGGCTCTAGTACTCCAATACTCTGAAGATACTGATTACCTAAATGAGTTCAAGATCCTGAAGGCTATGAGTTTAATTCCCATGGGAACCAGAGCAAATCTGACACTGGGAAATGAACACTGGACTGGAATATGATGCAGCTACCAATCCAACATTAGCATTCAGAATCTGCGTTCAGAGTCTGAATTATTTTATCAATTGTATTGTATTATAGCACACAGCTAAAGTTTAATACTACCCAGAATGATCTTTATAAATTATTTAATGCTTGTTCTATATCATAGTGATTTAAAAAAGTGTTAGATTAAAAAAATAAATTTAACAATTTAGCCTGATAGTTGGCAACATGCTAATTGGTGTACATAAGTTTCGATTTGATTCTTTAGCTACATTAAATAAGAATTGTTAAACTAAATAAGCAACATTTAACCATCACTATAATATTACTTGGTTGATCCTTCTATTTTAGAATAAAAAAAAATCAAGATGTCATTTGTCTGAATAAATAGCAAAATAATGTATATTATTTTAATAATATTAAGATTATTAATGTTTTAAATACTACATAGGAATTTCTATTTAAGATATATTTTTTTAATCGATTTTTCTAAAGGAAAAATTTATATTTTATTTGTTCGATTTTTTTTAACTTGAACATTGCAGTATCTAAATGACACTCATTACATTTAATGACTCAATTAACCTTGTATCTCCTATCTACTATGTTAAATTATAAACATTGTATTATTTTCAGAAAACTATCCCTTTACAACTCTTTTTTCAGTTGAAATCATCCCTTGATTTTAGAATCAAATATTTGACTAAATAAAAATTAAAATGATTAATATTATTTTAATATTATAAATATTTTAATTTTCTTTTTTTAGACAGAACAAACATCTCTGAAAAAAATAAGTTCCTGAATTATTTTCTATAATTTAGCTATTTAGAGGTTTTTGTTTGAGTAAAGTGAACATTATTCTTTTATTAAATAAAATACAGACAACGTTTCTCCCAAATTCCAAATAAAAATATTTGAGTCATTTACAGCATTTATTTACAGAAAATGAGAAATGGCTGAATAAACAAAAATAAGATGCAGAGCTTTCAGACATCAAATAATGCAAATAAAACAACAAGTTCATATTTATAAAGTAGTTTTAAGAGTTCAGAAATCAATATTTGGTCAATGTTTTGTTTTTTTATGCATCTTTGTATGTTCTCCTCCACCAGTCTTACATACTGCTTTTGGATAACTTTATGCTGCTTCACTCCTGGTGCAAAAATTCAAAGAGCAGTTCAGCTTGAAGGTTTGATGGCTTGTGATCATCCATCTTCCTCTTGATTATATTCCAGAGGTTTTGATTTGGTAAAATCAAAGAAACCCATCCTTTTTAAGTGCTCTTTTTTTTTTTCCAGAGCAGTAGGTTTCAGAGCCGAGGTGTTTTCCTGCACTGTAAATTGGACATAAATTATTCACCATGTTTCCCAGGCGCTCACAAACAACAGGCTTATTCCTGACACAGATCCCCAACCCAAAAAAAAAATCACAAAAATAAAAGGAATTCTTTATATAAAAGCAGATCTACAGAGGTGAGATTCAGTGTTTGGGCTCCTTGATTGCCGCTGGTATAGATGCATGCATGCGGTGTGTGGCGGAGATATACGCCTCCTTTAATCGATTACAGAGGGGCTTATCCGCGATGCAGTGTTCTCAGTGCATATTCTGTTAGCGTAGCTGTCACTTAGCGAAGCCTGCATGTTTTAAGATTACGCTTATAAAGCTAAAACAGAGCGGCTGAAGCACAATAGCAGAGGGTGGGTGGTTCGGTTGGTGGTGGGGGGGATTTGGCAACTAAATGGCATGAAGAAGAAGACGAGGAAAATGAAGAAGAAGAAGAAAAATAGGAAAGCAGCCAAAAAAATACTGAATGAAAAGCTCCACATCCTGGTTTTCTGGATGTGAATGCTAATTGGTTTATCGGATGATGCTTTCAATCCAGCGACTGGTTCAAAAAAAACAAAAAAAACAGCCGTAATAAAGCTGGGAGGCTTAGAAAGCAGCATATACTGTAGCATATTACACCTATCTGTGATCATAACTGCTCTAAACTAGTGAACATAAGTGTTTATTGAGTATTGGGTGTTTATAGACTAATAGTGTATCTCCTATTCTAGTCCACATACCTACATACTATACTGTATATCATAGGACATACCTATGGGCTAATGTTATAGTCTATTCTTGTCTAGATTTGTGTTTTTTAGGGTGTTTATAGACTAATGTCTCCTATTCTAGTATATAGTAGTGTTTACTGAGGGTGTTTACAGACTAATATATTTTATTTTAGTGTACATGAGTGTTTAAACAGATGATTTTTAGACTAATATCTCCTATTCTAGACTATTGTATAGGAGTGTTTATCGATGGTGTTCGTAGACGAATATCTCCTATTCTAGTGTATAGGAGTGTTTAAAGCGAGTGTTTATAGACTAATATCTCCTATTCTAGTGTATAGGAGTGTTTATTGAGGGTGCTTATGGACTAATATCTTATTTTCTAGTGTATAGAAGTGTTTATTATTGAGGGTGTTTATAGACTAATACCTCCTATTCTAGTATATATGAATCTTTATTGAGGGTGTTTATAGACTAATACTTTTTTTCTGGGGTATAGAAGTGTTTATTGTGTTTATGGACTAGTATCTCATTCTAGTGTATAGGAGTGTTTATTGAGGGTGTTTATAGACTAATATCTCCTATTCTAGTGTATATGAGTGTTTATTGTGGATGTTTATAGACTAATATCTCCTATTCTAGTGTATAGGAGTGTTTATTGTGGATGTTTATAGACTAATATCTCCTATTCTAGTGTATAGGAGTGTTTATTGTGGATGTTTATAGACTAATATCTCCTATTCTAGTGTATAGGAGTGTTTATTGTGGATGTTTATAGACTAATATCTCCTATTCTAGTGTATAGGAGTGCTTATTGATGGTGTTTGAAGGCTAGTCTATTCTGTTCTAGTGTATAGGAGTGTTTATTGGTGGTGTTTGTAGACTAATATCTCCTATTATAGTGTATAGTAGTGTTTATTGAGGGTGTTTATAGATGCATATCTTCTATTCAAGTGTCTTGGACTGTTCATGCCTAAATGTAGGACTCAGGAGGTTAATTCCACCAATTCTGAGGTACTTTAAGTGGAATACACCCAAGCCTAGAGGCCGTTATTATGTTTTTATTATATTTCATGTATTAATAGAACATTTATGCTTCTGCCCAATCGCACTTGACCCAACCTTTTGTTGAATATGGTCTGTAATTTTCGAGTTTGAGCCTCGCAATTATCCCAGCCTACGTAAAGCTTGCAGTGATAAAACTTGACTGAATAGATCAAGGTGAGTAATTTGCAGGGAATTAGTTAATATATGGGGCAAAATCACTTAATTGCGACACGACGTTGATGTGATTATGACCTTGGGTGAAGATGTCAAACCCCTTTGAATAATTATGGGATATGCTTACTGTTCTGTACCCTGAAGGTTTTTCTTTTCATCCTGAAACTGCTCGATTTGCATTTTACGAGCGATCGGGAATGGAAGTGATATTATTTCAGTGAACCTGTTGGAGGACAAGTACTGTATCTCCAAAACAGCAACTTTACAGGAGAGAGAAAAAACCTTCTAAACTTTCAATAGAAGTCATTGTAAAGAGAGTTTATTTCAGGTCATTTTAAAGTATTTCTATTGGTCTGCTCATCATGAAATTTTGGCACAATGTAAGAAAAAGACTGTCTGTTCAAAATATGTAGAAAACAAAAAATCGACAAAAATGGAGATACTTGTTATTCATTGGACAGCGACAGTATGCAATTCCAAAACCCCATTTTTAAAAACATTATGACGCTGTTTAAAATGCAAAATAAGCTAATTAAAAAACATAATGCAATAATTTTTGATTGTTATTCTGATAGAACCATATTTTATAGAAATTGGGTGTCACTGTTAAAAACAGCTCCAATAGAAGCAATTTACAGTGGCTTGCAAAAGTATTCATAACCCTTGGACGTTTTCACAATTTGTTACCTTACAAACACAAACTTAAAAGTATTTTTTTGAGATTTTAAGTGATGCATGGCTTGTTGGGCTTAATTCATGGTAAATGAGGATGAAACTATGGAAATTTACCATCTTTTTACATTTTACTGTCAATATGGCTCTTTTATTTTTAAATAAAAATTATAATATTTAGAAGGATTTTGTATTTGAAATTATTTTTGTTGTTTTTTTTGAGATGAAACATTTTTTTTATTAATTTGTATAGTGTTTCTTAATAACAAGCGCATTTAGGCATTACTAGAAAAAATAACAGTTCTCAGCCAGCATAAATTATACTTTACAGTAAAGAAAATGGTAACTTACTCTTATGACCTACAACATTGTGGCCAGGAAATCAACCTATATATACAATATAACTGAATTCCTAAGGGAAGAGTTGGTGGGAAAGACTACACACTGAGGGTAAGCGATGGTTTTGAGGAGACACCTATTATGCAAATAAATTATACCACTTATTATATTCACTTTTTATGGTTCTATACACACAGATTATTTAGTGAAACATCTATTAGGAACCAAAACTTAAAATAAGAAACCCATTAAGAACACATGGGGACTGCAACTCAAAAGAAACAAACCTCCTAAAACTTATGAAGAGGAACCAAGACTCAAAAATACAAACTATAAACAGAGAGGAACCAAGACTTAAAATAAGAAACTCTTATTTTAGCAAGACTTTTCCAAAAAAAAAGAACCACAGAGAAGAACCAAAACTCATCTTGGTGAGAGCAAACCAAGAAAAGCAGAACTTAAAAGAAAAGCCTCTCTAAAAGTTAGAACCACTGAGAGGAACCAAGACCTAAAATAAGACTTTCCTAAAAAAAAAAACATGTCAAACCTCTAAGAAGAATCCAGACTTAAAAGGAGCAATTCTGCAAACACAAGGACAACTAAGATAAATCAATACTTTAAAAAAAGAAACTCAATAAGAACACAATGAATAAACACATATAAACCAAGAGTATCAAAGTATAAAACTCTATAAAAGCGAGATGAATAATCACTTAGAAGAACCAAGACTTAAAGTACGAAACTCCCTTAACTAATCTACAGTTTCTGAAACTGTTATTTTTTCAGAGAGTTTTGATTCCAACCTCATTTGAGAGTCAAATGGAATGAATCACCAGGAGCCGTGAGAAGTGGTTTCAAACGGACCGCTGGGCCGGTATAGATTCACACTTTCACCATCTGTAGATAAACTTCTCACAGTGCCATCCTCTCTGAGAGTGCCAGGCTTGATCTCCTGCCACAGAGAATCTAAATATACAAAACCCCTCAGTAGTTTAGATTCCTTTGTCGCATTAGCCTTGTTTTGGTGTTTAATCTGATAAAACTTTCAGATATAATACAGTAGATTTATGTAATGTAACACATTGCTACTATCTGATGGATCTCCTCCATTAGAAGACTTAAAAGCACAGAGTCTCAGAGTCTCAGAGAGAAATCAGGTCTTAAAATAGAATAAAACTCACTAAGAGGCACAATGAATAAACACAAAGGAACCAAGACTCACAGTAAGAAACTCACTAAGAGCATGATAAAACCACAAAGAGGAAAATCAATACTAAAATGAAAGTATGAGGAATAACCAATCAGAGGAACCAAGGCTCAAAATAATGTTTGCCGCATGTAACATCAACTGAGAAGAACCAAGGCTTAAAATGAGAAATTCACTATGTGCACAAGGAATAAACACGGAGGAACAAAGATTTAAAAAGAGAAACTCTATAAAATCCAGATGAAGAAACACTGAGAAGAACCAAGACTCAAAGTAAGAAATCCCCTGACAGTATGATGAAAGACTGCTAAGAGGAACCAAGACTCAAAAACAGAAACCCTCCAAGTTCATGTTAAAACACTAAGAAGAAAATCAAAACTGAAATGTAAGCAGAAGGAATAAATAGTGAGAGGAGCCAAGACTCAAGATTCTGTAAGACCTTCACAAAAAGAGAAGAACCAAGACTAAAAAAACATAAATAAACTTTCCAAGAGCATGTTAAAAAACACTAAGAGAAAAATCAATACTGAAATAAATGATTGAGGAATAACCTGTAAAAGGGACAAGACTCAAAAACTGAAACTCTCTAAGAGTATGTTAAAGAACACTAAGAGGAAAATCAATACTGAAATGAAGGCTTGAAGAATAATCTGTGAGGAACCAGGACTCAAAATACTGTAAGACCTTCACAAAAAGAGAAACTCCCTAAAAGTAACATCCTCTGAGAAGAACCAAGACTCAAAATAGGAAACTAACACAAGGAAAGCACAAGCACAAGGAATAAACACAGAGGAACCAAGACTCGACGTAAGGGACTCTAGAAAAGCCAGATAAAGACTTAATAAATCAATGGAACCAAGAATCAAAGTTAGAAACTCCCTAACAGCATGACGACAAACTGCTAAGAGGAACCAAGATTCAAAGGCCAAAACTCTCTAAGATAATGGTAAAACATTAAAAGAACAATCTGTACTGAAATGAAAGCAGAAAGAATACCTATTGAGAAGACATTCACAAAAAGAGAAACTCCCTAAAAGTAAGAACCACAGAAAGGAACCAAGACTCACAAAGACTCTACCCCAATTACTGATAAAATGCCAGAAGCAAAAGTCTAATTAAATAATACCAAACAAATTTGTAAGCAGACATTATTCAAAACAATTTATCTGTAAAAACTCTGATGCTACTTTTCAGAACAGCGAGTCTGAACTCTCCTGAACAGCAGGGTGTGTAGGGCATGGCTGGGTATTAGCTTCCAGGCTAAAGCTAAGCGCATCAGGCTGATTGTGTTTGACAGCCAGGTCTCGGAATTGCCCCGTTCTGTGATTTTCTCGACTCTGATAACTGTAGTGGTTGTAAAACGTTGGGACAGTGATGTGATTGAGCTGTCAGCTTCAATCTGGACGTTGGCGAACGGCGGGAATGATGGGAAATGGCCTCTCAGGAGCATTAGGTCTTCCTGTGGCTAAAAATCACGTTACCGTGTGAGACGTACGCCTGACTCAGACGAGCTAACTTCTGACGGAGCTCCTGAGGAGATAAGTAGGGAGTTATTAACGCGACGGTTCCACTGGATCCAGCAGGATCTGAGGGGCTTTCCAGTAAAACAGAACATCTGGAGATAGTGGACATAGTGGTCAGACATTAGCGTGTAGAATAAATCTCCTGTTAAAGCCGCTGAGATCAGTTCAGACTGGGATTCCTCTGAGAAAATCTCTCAATCCCATTATCAGGAGTGGTTCTGTTTGAAGACGGGTCTGTGGTAAAGGATGGGCAGAACTTTAGTAAGGTCATTTTGGGCTCATGTCTGATTTGGGCCCACGTCTGGTTCCACCCACAGTCCTGCCTGTTTTAACCGGTTCCATACTTACATTTTTTCAGATTAAAAAACACATTTTAAAAAGGAAAGCCTCCATAATGGCTTTAGGAAGAGGAACCACTCAAATGGAGAACCTACCAAGGAGCATGAGGATGAACCACTGAAAGAAAACAAAACTAAAAGGAACATCACTGAGGGCATGAGTAAGAATCAAAAGACTCTCTAAAGAACTCTAAAAGTGAAAGGAACCAAGTCTCCAATGGAGAACCTTCCCAAAAGTACTGTATAAGAAGGTACTAATGACAGGAAGTAAAACTCAAAAGAGGAACAGCTATAATACTATAATAATTCAAGACCTCAATTCAAGAAAACCTCCATAATGGCATGTAGAAGAATCATTAAGAGGATCCAAGACTCAAAAAGGTAATCTACCAAGGAGCAAGACTTAAAAGAACATCAATGAGGGCATGAGTAAGAATCATAAGTAAGAATCAAAAGAACTCTAAAAGTGAAAGGAACGACTTAAATGGAGAACCTTCCCTAAATATAAGAAGGAACTAATGAGAGGAATTATATAATTCAAGATTTCAATTTAAGAAATAATGGCATAAAAAAGAAGAATTAATTGGAACCAAGACTCAAATGGAGAATCTATGAGGATGAGCATGAGGATGAACCACTGACAGAAACCAGGATTTAAAAGAACATCACTGAGGACATGAGTAGGAATCAAAATACTTTATAAAGAACTGTAAAAGTGAAAGGAACCAAGTCTCAAATGGAGAATCTTCCCAAAAGTACTGTATAAAAAGGTACTAATGAGAGGAAACCAAACTCAAAAGGAGAACAACTACAATACCACAATACTTCCAAAGAACATGAGAATATATCACATCAAATGCATGAGGCTATAGATGAACCACTCCCTCTGAGCCTTGGTTCCTCCAAGTGGTTCTTTCTTATGCTTTTAGAGAGTTCTTTTAAATTTTTTATTTATTATAGTGGTTCTTCATCATGAGTCTTGGCTCATTTCTTCTTTTGAGTCTTGGGTTCTGTTGAGATTTGGTTACTTTGTGGCTTGTCCATCTTGGTTCCTTCTGGTGGTTCTGGTGGTTTTCTTCATACTTTTAGGATGGTTCTCTTTTTTGAGTCTTGGTTCTTCCTTGAGTGCTCCTAAGTCATTCATCCTATTGAGTTCTGGTTCTTGATTTTTACTTTACCTTAAGCTCTTAAGAATTTCTCTATTTTAGACTTAATTTTCTTTTTTTGCTTTTAGAGAGAGGACCTTCATTTAAGTCTTGGTTCCTGCCAGTGGGTCATGTTGGGACATAGGCCATCTGTTATCTGGTGCTGTTTATTTCTGGAATGCCTGTAAGAACTGTATGAATGAAAATAAATTGACTGCTTCTGTTTTAGGCTGAATGCGTTCTTAACCGCCGTTCGCTGGAGAGCCTCGTGGGTAAAAAATGAAATTAATATCTTTTGTGAGAGTTGCACGGAAGGCTGAAGGTCATAATTTAATTTTAACCTGTTCATTTGAGCAATTGCAGTGGAATTAATGAGCTAAATCAAAATGAGAATCAAGCTTGCTCCAAGCATGCTAATAGGTTTCTCTGGAAGCTTCTGTCTAAGCGTGCAGACTCAGCCCAACACCACGGCATCGTAATTAATTACCGTTTAATATGAATTCATTAAAAGAAGAGAGGAAACTGGGCGGAAAGAGCAGACTGTTCTGTACTGTAAACTTTAGTCTATATAAAATTCTATAAGTTAAGTCTCAGGCAGATACGTAAATGATGACAGGTTTGGTCTTCTCTGGACAAAAAGATGGTTCTTGATCTTAGAAAGAGATTATAGAGATGTTTAGTCTTATTCTAGCCCTATGATCTCATGCTTTTAAGAAGAGTATGAGTCTAGGTTATTCACTATGGTCCTTTTTCATCTGGGTTCCTCCCATTAATGCTTTTTTTTATGCTTTCTGTTGTTATGTCTTGGTTTCTATCAGGGGTTTTCCCAGAAGCTATAAGGGTAGCCTCTTCCATTGAGTCTTGTTTCAACCATAGATCCATAGATGCTTTTCTTATGTTCTTAAGAAGTTACTGTGATTTTTAGTTTTTTGTTAGCAAATGATACTCCATTTGAGAAAAGAAGTTTTATGCTCTTCCTTGTGCTCTTAAAGAGTGGCTCCATTTGTATCTTGGTTCTGGGGTCTCAAGTTTTTGGGGAAGTTGTTTATCTTGGTTCCCTTCATTAGATATTCTCATTTGCTTTTCCTTTTGAGTCTTGGTTCATCATAATGGATCGTCATAATTTTTTAAGGGATGTTCTATTTTGGAGTTTTGGTTTATCTTATTATGATTATCTCTGTGGCCTTGTTGTTTCCAATTTATTGATTCTCAATTTTAGACTTGGTTCCTCCCCTTAGCTCTTCCTCGTACTTTTAGGAAATGTATTAATTTGAGTCTTGGTTTCCAGTGGTTCATCCTCATGCTCCATGGTAGGTTCTCCATGTGAGTCTTGGTTCCTCTCTTAATGATTTTTCCACATATCATGATGGAGGCTTTCTTGATTTGAAGTCTTGAATTTGTTATAATAGTAGAAACGTTCTCCTTTTGAGTTTTAGTTCCTTCCATTGGTTCCTCCTTATATTTTGAAGAAGGTTCTCCATTTGAGTCTTGGTGGTTCTTTCCCATGCTTTTAGGAAGTTCCTTTGAGTCTTGAATTTCTTATAGTGGTTCATCGTCATGTGATTTAGTTCATTTCTGTGATCTAATGCTTTTGGGAAGGTTCTTGATCTTGATTTCTCTTGTTAGTTCTTACTCACATTTTTAGGAATGTTCTTCTTTTTGGATCTTCCATTGAGTCTTGTTCATGTCATAGTGCTTTTCTAGTGGTTTGTCAGTGGTTCCTCTTGGTTCCTCTGAGTGGTTCTTTACTCTTTACTTCTTTAACCTGTATGAACTATAGACTATATTCACTGCTACTGTATGTATCATATGTAGAATATTATACAGTGTATATGTTATATAACCCCACGTTAAATATAGATTACTAGAAGTACGACGTTATGTGGTCTCATGCTTTTGGAAAGGTTCTTGATCTTGGTTTCTTCTTTTGTTCTTTTTTTTGCATCTTCCTTTGAGTCTTGGTTCTTCTTATAGCATGTTTCCACCAACCTTTTCAAACGTTCTGTTTCACAAACCTAATTTTAAAACATTCAAAGCGTTTTACCCCAACAAAAGTAGGTTCCAGAACCAGGAACATTCATTTGCAGCGGGAACCAAAGAATACGAGGTTCTTCGGCGCGAACCATGACCAGTTCTGTTCACCGCCGCTGTGAAGCGCCCTCTGTTGATGACGTATGATATGAAATTTTGATGGTTCCACTAAAACTGTTGAAAATGTGAGCTCTCTAAAATGTGAGTTCTCTAAAAAACACTATGGTTCTTATAAGGTTAAAAGAGTTCTTTTAGTGGAAAGCGTTGTCAGTGGTACCTTTTGGTTCCTTACATTGGTTCTTTACTATTAGATAACCTGTAAGCACTATAGACTAGACACTATATTTACTACAACAGTATGTATTAAATGTAGGGTATTACTGAATATAGTGTATATGTTATATAACCCCATGCAAAATATAGAATAATGGAAATACGACAAAATTTTACAACAATATACCAAAAAATAGGACTTTCAGAGGCTCCATTTGGGTAGTGTACCTCTTGGTGAAAGAACTGCAATTTTTGCAGACATCCCGCAGCCACATGTATTATTTTTCGGCATTTTTCAGCAGGTTAATGTTCACCCACACGCAGCATTTATTTCCCAGGAATGTCTCCACCAGATTACAGCACTTATTTAACCTGACTGGCCAATTAAGCACTCAACAATAAACTTTTTGCTGCATTATTTTATTTTTGATTATTTGTATTATGCTATTATTAATAACTGTAGATGTCTAAAGATGAAAGTCTTTATATTATAACAGATAGCACTTCATATTTCATGGGCACAGCAGTGAAAAGTTCCCATGGGCCGGGAACACTCCTGGTCATGTGTGGAGAGTGTTTATTCCGGGTGTGTACACAGCCTCCGGGCTTTTGAGCTTCACTAGCTGCAGTATGGGCAAACACAGCAAAAACAGCTGATTTTGGAAGCTTTAATAAAAGAACAGACGAGGATAAAATGCATAGAAAACAGATATTATTACATACAAATGAATAATATTGTCACTATTAGTATTAAAACTGTAAATATATATGTATATATATAAATGTATATTTATATTTCAGAGCATTTAATTATAGTAAATATCCTTAACATCATCTTAAATTATTTAAAAAAAATGTAACTAATTGATATTGTGCATTATAATGTATGTGAGCTTTATTAAAAGTGTTTGTAGACTAGTATCTCCTATTCTAGTGTATAGGAGTGTTTATTGAGGGTGTTTATAGACTAATATCTCCTATTCTAGTGTATAGAAGTGTTTATTGAGGGTGTTTATATACTAATATCTCCTATTCTAGTGTATAGGAGTGTTTATTGAGGGTGTTTATAGACTAATATCTTATATTCTAGTGTATAGGAGTGTTTATTGAGTTTTTTATGGACTATTATTTGTTTTCTCTATGTTATCTATTCTTTTTCCTCGTTATTTTGTTGTTTCAGCCTCATTAGTACTCTTTTGCAGCTTTTTATGTTCGTACTAATGATCTGTCTTGGCCAAAAGCACTAAAGCTGCATTGTTGTGCCTTCCAGATATCCATCAGCTAAAGATCAATAGTCCAATCTGTTGTTTTATTAAATGCTTTTGGTCAGCAGTTGATAATTTTGCTGTTCCTTTAAATGGCCAAGCACACTGTTTCTCCTCAGTGATGTGATATGGGTTCTCTAGGTCATATATATATATATATATATATATATATATATATATATATATAGATATGGAGACCATTTTTGCCCAGTCTCTTTCTTATTACTGAATCATTAACACTGATCTGAACTGAGCTGAGTGAGTGAGATCCTGCACTTCTTTAAATATTGTTCTGGGTTCTTTTGGGATCTCCTGGATGAGTTCTTCATGCCCTTTTGGAGTAATTTCAGTCGGCCAGAAGGTTCACCAGTGTTTTTACATGTTTTCTTCATTAGTGAATAATAGTGAATCACTGTGGTTCTCTGGATTCCCAAAGCTTTAGAAATAAATGACTTTATAACCTTTTCCAGACTGATAGATGATCATCTGTCGATGAGTTTCTTCAGATGGGGGTATAATAATGTGCTGCCTTTTGAGACTGATTAATTAGCTTCATGTTGTCAGACAGATTCTATTTTAGTGTTTAGTTTTGAACTAGTTTTGAATTAAATCATCATTTAAAAACAGATTTTTATATTTACTTAGGGTATATTTGTCTAATATTAAAGTTTGTTTGATAATCTGAAAAACAAAAAAACAACTCTAATGGGGAAATACTTACTTTAGCATAATGAACGCTGTGCTGAAAGAGTTAAATATTTTATATTCCTGAGATTTATTTATCTCCAGATCAGGAGCTTCTTCATCATTCCTCAGATAATGGTGGACTCCAGCCTCCCGCCTCTCCTCCATCTGCCGGGAGGATTCTGGGAGACGCACTCGGTCTTCTTCTCGCCGTTAATAAGATCACCCCAATTCTGTCAGCTCCGCCTCTCTGAACCTCCACCAGCTTCTCTCTTTCTGTCACTTCTGCTGCGGTGTCAAACGAATCAATTAATTTCTGATACTGTAAAGACTTTCTGTTCAAAGCCTCGCTCTCTGGAGAGGAAGGGGAGAAGGGGCTTAAATTCCCAGTTTATACTGGCGACTTCTGAACCAATAACCTGACAATCTCTCTGAAGGGCAGCAGATGATTCGGAATAAAGAAATATCTTCACAGGATCTTCTTCAGATCTTCAGAATTAGGTCATCAATGTGTTGGAACTGTCCCTTAGCTGGATTAACATCAACAAATGAGACCAGGAGTCCTCTCTTTGTTCTTTAATTCCATTTTATTTCTTTCCTTATTTTATTTTATTTTTTTGTAGTTATGTATTATTTTTATTATTATAATTATTGCTTTTATTTTTTTAGCTCCTTTATTTATTTGTATTTTTTATTGTATCGTGTAAACGTTAGATTTAGCTTATTTTTTAACTATGTTTTGTTGTATTAATCTCATGTTCTTTTTATCTTAATTTCTTATCAATTAAAACAAGGATATTATTATGATTATTATTATTATTTATTTTTTTTATTCTAATTCTAATTTAAATTTGAATCTATTTTTATCTTTTATTTACTGTTAATTAAAAAAAACAAAATTTAGTCATTATTTTCTTTGTCACGTCAATCCGTTTTTGTAAATGCTCGGCTACATTGAAAATGAGGGTTGCCCTCAATGTAGTTCTGAGTCAAAATAAAGGTTGATTGATTGATTGATTGAGATATGTATATCATGGTTTTAGGAGAGAATACCAACACTGGAAAGGGGTGTGTTCAATTCCCCAACCACACTAAACCCACCAGTTTAACCAGTGTTTAAGAACAGTTTGGAGAAAAATCACATTTCTCCAATTTTCTGGTGTCTAAATTGGTTTACTGCTGAAGCCTCAAGCAGTGAAAGTCAATATAATGCTGTAGAAAACAGCCTGATAAACAATTTTTGGTTATTAGAACGTTGAGCATTCTTCTGCCAGGTTCACACTACACAATTTTAGCCCAGTTTTTCAGTCACTGTTTCTTTGTTCTGTTCTGTTCATAACATTTTGGGAATGTTATTTTTAACATTTCCATATTTTAACCTTTGTTTTAATGTTTAATCAGGCCAAACTTTTTCCCAGCGTTTAGAACATAGACATGATAAAAGGGAGCCAATCAAACAGAGCCGATTAGCATATCAGCAATACTAGAAGCTTGTTTAATTGTTAAAGAGATGAAGATAAGTTGGGAAATAATTGTGTGAAAATAAATGATGGCTGTTTTTTTTATATATAAAAGCATGTGAAGATAATTACACAGTCCAGTAGGACGGATAATAAAATGTGATTTTAATTTTAATTATTATTAAATTAAGTGTTGCTCCCCATTCATACACATGTGGCGAGAGCTGGGAATCTGCTCCAGTGTGTTCTGACCCAGTTTCACCCTGTTTTAATGAGATGAATATAAAAGGCCTTTAACTCTAGTAAACGCTTATTACCCTTAAATTAACCCCAAACACATCAGACTGGGGTCTACACTGGTGATCAGAGTGGTGATGTAATTTGGATATTAATCATTTCTCACTCTTTGTTTCATTGAATCAAAAGGAGAAACAGTGTTGTAATCTACAGTTTGAAAAATATGACCGAAACTTTGGTTTAAAAACTATGTTTTTCATATTTCTTCCTCTACATCCCATAATATCATTTACCCTTTCAGACCTGAATTATGTGCCAGTGATGGAAAAATACAAATATTAATAATCCTGATTTTCATCTGTAATGCACACAAAGGAAGACTCGAATATACCAATATATATCCAAATAAACCATCCATCCATTTAATTAAAATAAGTAACTGTTTTTTTTACGTCTATTAGATTGTAATGTTTTTTTTGGACAGCAGTGGCTTCCTCCTCCGTGGTGTCCTCCCATGAAATCCATTCTTGTTTAATGTTTTCCTTATTATAGATTAGTCAACAGAAGTATTAGCATGTGCCAGAAATTTCTGTATTCAGTCTTCAGCTGACACTCTAGGATTCTTCCTCACCTCATTGATCATTCTGCATGTGCTGTGCTCTTGCAGTCACCTTTACAGGACTTTACCACGCCTAGGGAGAGTGGCAACAGTGCTGAACTTTCTCCATTTTTGTAGAGTGTCTGTCTTACCATGGACACATGAACATCAAGGCTGTAGAGATACTTTTGTAACCATTTCTTTCCAGCTTCATGCTAGTCAACAAGTCTTGAATGTAGGTCTTCTGAGAGCTTGATCTTTTGTGCGAGGCATGATTCACATCAAGCAATGCTTCTTAAGAAAGCAAACTCAAAACTGGTGTGTTTTTCATAGGGCAAGACAGCTTTAACCAACACATCCAAGCTCATCTTATAGCATCCTGCCTCCAATTAGCGCATTAGCTCTTAGAAAAGTCATTAGCCACGGGGTTCACATACTTTTCCCCCTCAATGTGAATGTTAACATGTTGTGTTCAATAAAACCATGCAAACATATAATGTTTTGTGTGGTTTTAGTTTAAGCAGACTGTGTTTGTCTATTGATGTGACTTAGATGAAGATCAGAACACATTTAATGACCAATTTATGCAAAAATGCAAGTATAATCCCAAATGGTTCACATACTTTTTCTTGCAACTGTAATATTAATATATAAAATGAATATGTAATATCTGTAAAATGTGTTATGTAATGTTTTGTAACAGTGTGATCGGGTGATTAGGTAATATCTTATAAAAGAGCACAATTAATTATAATGCGCTTAATTAAACTGTAACTATCAGATCAGCTGAAGGAAGTGCTTTGTTGTTGTGTGTAGTGTGTGTATATAAGTGTGTGTGTGTGTATGGGATTTGGCTGCTAAAGTGCCAGTGTGTTCTCCGGTCTCTGGAGTGTGACATCTGTCGCCTCTCTGAATCTCAGACCTGGTTACTGGGTACCAGCTGGGCGCCGCTTTTCCAACAAACACTTCCCCAAACGATGTGATTGGCTGGCGGCGCTCCGTCCGGAACGCTCAGTAATGGCTCCAATATGGTAACATTTGCAGGCGGCGGCGTCTGACATTTATCTGCGGGGAAAGTTTGAGGGTGATTAGAAGATAATTAAGTTCGGCGGAGTGAAGATCAAACGATTCTCAATAACAGAGAGGAAACAGTGTTTCAGTCCTGCAGGAATTACACTGATACTGTAATACACTTACGATAAAAATAGCGCAAAAAAACTGTCAAAAACTATAAGACACTTCTAAACTAAGACAGAGATCTTAACCTTCACAACACTACAAACTTTATTAGGGTTCCAAATGTTTTTGTAAATCCCCCCTTAACATAAAAAGGTCAGAAGAATGGTTTACTCTATCTACTCTACTGTACTCTCTGTCTCTCTCGGACTCCAGCTGCTGATGGAGAAGCAGCGTGATCTACTGTACTCTCTCTCTCTCTCTCTCTCTCTCTGTCTCTCAGACTCCGGCTGCTGATGGAGAAGCAGCGTGATCTACTTACTGTACTCTCTCTCTCTCTCAGACTCCGGCTGCTGACGGAGAAGCAGCGTGATCTACTGTACTCTCTCTCTCTCAGACTCCGGCTGCTGATGGAGGAACAGCATGATCTACTGTACTCTCTCTCTCAGACTTTGGCTGCTGATGGAGAAGCAGCATGACCTACTGTACTCTCTCTCTCAGACTCCGGCTGCTGATGGAGAAGCAGCATGACCTACTGTACTCTCTCTCTCAGACTCCGGCTGCTGATGGAGAAGCAGCATGACCTACTGTACTCTCTCTCTCTCTCTCTCCCTCTCAGACTCTGGCTGCTGATGGAGGAACAGCATGACCTACTGTTCTCTCTCTCTCTCTCTCAGACTCTGGCTGCTGATGGAGGAACAGCATGACCTACTGTACTCTCTCTCTCTCTCTCTCTCTCTCTCAGAATCTGGCTGCTGATAGAGAAACAGAACTCATTTGGACTGTGGTTACTTTTTCTGTTTTATATTAAATTCTTTCTCTAAATGTAATATTAATTTTTCTCCTTGAGATTTTAGTTTATTTTTTTAAACGGTTCCTAATATTAACCCTAACCATCTTCATTTCTGTAGTTTTGCAATTTTTTACATTAAGATGGGTTTTTTTAACCTTCACAACACTACACACTTTGTTAGAGTTCCAAATATTCCACAAATCCCCCATAAAAAGGTGGTGGTTGACTAGTGGTTTAGTTTTCTTTTTTTTAATCATTTGTTTCTACTGTACTCTCTCTCCCTCTCTCTTAGACTCCGGCTGCTGATGTAAAAGCAGCATGATCTACTGTACTCTCTCTCTTTCTCTCTTAGACTCTAGCTGCTGATAAAGAAACAGCATGATCTACTGTACCCTCTCTCTCTCCTTCTTAATTTTGATATTTGTTTTCTTTTTTAAAATCATAATACATATTATCTATAGATTATACATCAGCATTTGTATTTTTTGGAATTTAACTGTTTTTAAACGTAATTTTAATAGAATTATTTTAAAAAATTATATTTAAAAATATATATATATATTTAACCTTTCTTAGGTTTTTGTAACTTCACTCATTTTAGAATAATCTAGGGCTTTGGTTATTATTCTGCTCAACATTTCTTCAGACTTTTAAACAGTAGTAAGGAATCGTGACAAAAATGGGATAAAAAAGTGTTTTTTTCCCCTGCAAAACAACAATTACACACTAATTACTTTTACTCAAATGGCTTTTCTCCTTTATGTATGAGCACGAATGCGGTTTTCCACTGGCACGGTTTCTAATGTGATTTGTTTTCATTACTTTTTATTATATTGTGAATATTAGTGTAGAATAAGCATGATAACAGCAAATACAGTTATTGATGAGTTTATAAGGACATGAATCACTCAGTAAAACAGGGTTAAGGTCAGGACGGAGCTCTACCACAGTTAAAAACACATTTTTTCAAGGGTTAAATTCTGCTTCATTGAAACATATGGCATTGTAAAGCTCTGGCAAAGAACTGCACGCATTTTAAAGGCAAACCAGTAGAAGCAATGCACTGGGAAATAGCTGTCGTTCCAGTGCGACCAGTGCTCATAAAGAACTGGTATGCTGTGGCTGCTTTGATGTGGCTGTGGGAACCCACAAACAGCTTAATGCTGCTTTTCCTTTCAGCATATTCAACAAAAAGCCATCTTACAGCAGAGAAAGCAACAACACGGCGACAATAACCCGTCCAAAACATCTGCATTATTTATAATATCCTGTATAGAGCCGTGATAAAACTGTGAAAAGTGCAATCAGACCAACTTAGGCATCTCATTATTCTACAGCAACGTAGAATATATATATATATATATATATATATATATTATAATAATAATTCCAGGTTTAATCAAAGCTCAAATACACCCAACTCATCTGACCCAAGACAAAACTAAATATATTGTATATCTATATGCATATACTGTACATACTCTATTAGGAATGCACAGAATGTTTGGCAAGCAATAAGTAAAAAAAAAAGACTGAATAATGTAGACCAAACAATGACTTTTTAATTATTCATTTGAGGCATCTCTGAAGTTTTTTCTCTAATGTTAGCATTTTTTAAACAGAAGCCCAAACTACTTTTAATGCTTTACTCACGCAAATTAAACAAGTTTCCCTTTATTGGTTTTTCCAGAAAGTGAATGAAGTTCAACTTATATAGCGCTTTTCTAGAAACCCAAGGACACCTTACAATTTATAGATATTAGACAAAACCATTCATACTCAACACTCATCCACACACCAGTCAGAAGCAGCAGCCAATAGCGCACAGTGTACTCTCAACCGGAAACCACCGCCCACCTGGAGGATAATCTGGGCAATTTAGAGTATCCAATTTACCAGATCTTCAAGGTTTTGCACTGTGGGAGGAAACCGGAGTGGAAACAAGATAAGGAATTGAACCCAAAACCACTAAGCCACCATGCCGCCCACTAAGCATAAGTTGAACATAAGGCTTGTGTTGTGTACAGTAGTGAAGTTGTAAGTGGTATTAGTGAATATAGTAACTCTGTATTGTATTAGAGAAGTGGGCGGAGCTTCTTCTGGTCATGGTGAACATAATAAGGCTTGTGTTGTGTACAGTAGTAAAGTTGTAAGTGGTATTAGTGAATATAATATAGTAACTCTGTATTGTAGTAGAGAAGTGGGCGGAGCTTCTTCTGGTCATGGTGAACATAATAAGGCTTGTGTTGTGTACAGTAGTAAAGGTGTAAGTGGTATTAGTGAATATAATATAGTAACTCTGTATTGTAGTAGAGAAGTGGGCGGAGCTTCTTCTGGTCATGGTGAACATAATAAGGCTTGTGTTGTGTACAGTAGTAAGTTGTAAGTGATATTAGTGAATATAGTAACTCTGTATTGTAGTAGAGAAGTGGGCGGAGCTTCTTCTGGTCATGGTGAACATAATAAGGCTTGTGTTGTGTACAGTAGTAAGTTGTAAGTGATATTAGTGAATATAGTAACTCTGTATTGTAGTAGAGAAGTGGGCGGAGCTTCTTCTGGTCATGGTGAACATAATAAGGCTTGTGTTGTGTACAGTAGTAAGTTGTAAGTGATATTAGTGAATATAGTAACTCTGTATTGTAGAGGTTGTTGTGTCTGTAACAGCGGTTTGTACGATGTGTTGCAGGCCTAAAATGTAGTTGTGCATTTTAAATGCATTGAATGCGTTAGCCCCCACTTGCCAGAGGAAGTGGTGCAGCAGCAGAAACCTAATTGCAAGTACTGAGGGGATTTCAGATGCACCAGGCCACCTGCACAGCGGTTAGCGCCTCACCGCAACAACGCTGAACGCTAAGGGAGTTACTGTAGCTTCACTTAACCCTGCGGTTCCCCCGGAGACACCAACTCCGCACTCCTATTAGTGCCTGTACTTAATGCATCGTCTCCTGAGAGCATGTAGCATGTAGCCACAGCCGCTACGTACAGCTAGCACTCATGCATGCTGCCCTCTGACCCACTTATTCATTTTACAGAAGCTAATCTCATCAGAACTTGGGAATTAGTTCTTATCTCAACTTCGGAATTTCTAACAAACTCGATTGAAGTTGACGATTAATCTGCGGATGTCTGTTACCAAGTAACCAATGATATGATTCAACAGGCCAGACGTAAACACAAGATTAAAGACATAACAACAACATACCTTTATTTCTCACTTACTGAGGCCACTTTATTGGAAACACCTACCAAATAGCTTATGTATTTTTTTCACTCATTTGCCAATTTGTTTGGAACACCTGCCTACCAAACTTGTGCTTTCACTAGATTTGGCCACCTTACCAAGCTTTTGCTTCCACTCACTGGTTGGCCACTTTATCAGAAACATATGCCTACCAAGATTTTGGTTCTACTAAATGTATTAAAAAACACCACTTTATGAGAAACACCTGCTGTATCTACTGTACCTTGTGCTTCATTTCACTGTGGCCACTTTATTGGAAACACCTACCTACTGTACCTTGTGCTTTCCCTTACTGGTTTGCCACTTTATTGGAAACACCTACCTACTGTATTCTGTGCTTCCACTGGCTGTGGCCACTTCGTTTGACTGTTATTGGAAACACTCACCTACTTTGTATTTCCATTCATTTGCCAATTTGTTAGGGCCACTTACCATACCTTGTGCTTTCAGTCACTGAGGCCACTTTATTGGAAACACCTACTGCATCTACTGTACCTTGTGCTTTATTTACTGCGGCCACTTTATTGGAAACACTGACCTACTGTACTTTGTGCTTCAACTCACTGGTTGGCCACTTTACTGGAAACACCTACCCTAACCAACCTTGTGCTTCTACTTATTTGCCACTTTATTAGGAACACTTACCTTTGTTGTAAAGGATAATGGGCCTACATAGGTTGTATTCTGAATAAATGTAAAAAAAAATAATGCTACCTATGAATATCATTAATCTAAGGTTGCTGATTGGTCGTCTCTGTCGTGGCTCACTTTTGCTTTGACTCTGCAGCGCGGCGAACGTTCTCGAGGCCTTTGAGAGAATAATTACCTGAAGCAGGCCTGGATTGCCTGCGTTTTCTCTGAGATTCTGGGCTCTGAGAGAGCGGCGGAGGTGTAGACGGATCTCCAGGCGAGGATCGATCGGCGCGGTAGGAACCTGCCGCACAAAGGCGTGAAAGCTAACCCCTTATTAGCCCGAACAGACGAGCTGAATGGGGCCGGCTCCTGACGGAAGCCAAACAAAGAGCTACGCCCTCAGCGATGGAGGCTGGCACCGGGCGAGCGGTTGATAAATGAAGAAGCGATGGCCGCGGTATTGACTTTGCAGCTTTTATCTCCAGACAAAAGGACGAAAGCCGGAGTACAGGAGGGGCGGAGCTCTGGAACGTTGCTCCGGTTTCCAGCCTCGGGCTGGAGCTTGACCTTGCCGGTGCTCGGAACAATCGAAGCCGGTGCGATCTCCTCGGGATGGCGCTAATTGGCACTAAGGGCCGCGGCGATAACACTCCACACACTGATTAATCATTTTTCATTACAGCACACTCACGGAGAAGAGGAGGATAAAAAAAAGGAAAAAAGGAAAAGTCTGGAGTTATATAATCCACCCACACCACCACGCCTTATCCCTATTCTGCTTCTGAATGAAGACTGAGGAGAAGAGAAGGATGGGGGAGTGGACAACGTTAGACCAGACCGGTTATTGCATTTTTTTAATGCAACAAAAATGACATAAATCCACAAAATTAAACAAACAAACAATTGGTCAAACGAACACATAAAGGTCTGTTAAATTACTAACAACAAATAAAGGTGGATAAAGGCCTGTATTAGACACAAGTCAGTGATGTTTCTGCATAAATATGATCTAAACCATCATCAGATTTGAATTACTAACAACAGATAATAAAAAAGACACTTAAATTAAAGATTAAGTTATACCAGACCGGTTATTGTATTTTTATGCTATGGAAATTACATAAATCAATAAAAACAAATAAACAAACACATAAAGGCCTGTTGAATTACTAACAACAGATAATAATAATAATAATAATAATAATAATAATAATACCAAGAAAAACACTTCAATTAAAGATTTAATTATTCCAGACTTCCTTTTGTTTCTACTAAATTTGGCCAATTTATTAGAAACATCTACCCGACCAATCTTGTGCTTTCACTAAATGTGGCCACTTTTTTAGAAACACCTACCTACTGTACCTCATGCTTCCACTCACGGTGGCCACTTTATTAGAAACATCTCTCTACCTGCAGTTTTTGTGGGCGGGGCTAAGCTACTGTTTCATTGGGTTGAAAACTTGTTAATTGGCTGGTTCATGCTCTATTCTGATGCACAGTGAGTGTCAATTAGTTTTTGGAATAATTTTTCCAGCCTGATTAGTACTGATTTAAAGTCTCCTTTGCTCGTGCCATAATCTCCCATTGGAGAAAAAGAATGCAATCCTGCACTAAAATAAATGTTGAGACATTTATATAAATGACATAAATAAACAGTACATCTCTGATATAAATTGTTAGTGCGTTCCTCTACTACACACCGCAGGAACCCTGTCACCCTGCAGCAGGAGGGGCTAATTGGCCATGCTAAAATGCTACGCTATTCCAGCTATTCCAGGATTCTGTAAAGGTGAGAAGACAATTACAGCTGCACGGCGGGATGCGGCGAGCGTTCCCCTGTTCCGCATGTGGCGCCGCCTTGTAAAGCATAATTACAAACAAAGACACTGGCTTTCCACATTGAGCTCAGTGTGTGTGAGTGTGTATTAGCTAGTACGCTAACGAACTGCCGAGACAGGAAATTTCCTGGCACGCGTCCGAAGCGCTCACGGAGCTCACTTTGGAATTGCTCTAATTAAGCATTCATCGCTGTTGGCTCCGTGTAGTATGCACACTTCAGTGGCCCGCGCTCGCACTTACCCGTGCACCCTTTTTATTCCTAATACATAACGAATCCTCCGGCTAGTCCTGTGAAATATGCATGTAGCAGCGATTCAGCGCCACAAACGGCTGCGGGCGCATTAAAAATGCAGGACCGCTGGTGAGGTAACAAAGCTGCGGATGCAGCGGAGCAAGAGTCATCCGTTATTCGCTGTTATTTAGACCTGAAGAAGCCGTGCAGCCTCAGCCACTTAAAGAACTGGAGTTGTGTGTGTGTGTGTTTTTTTTTTTTCTGGTTGTTTTCGTGGTGAAGGGGATATTGCCCAAGAAGATAAAGCTGCTTTCTGATCTTCAGCAAAGATGAAGCCGAGCGAGAGGCGGCAGAATTACACCTGAGAGGCTTTCTTTAGCGGCATGCCGCCAATTTCAGTGTTGCACCAACATCACAAACCAAGCAACCAAATGAAAAAAGAATAGGCCCGGGTGTCATGCTGTATCGGGTGCAATTTGGTACATTTTGGTATTTTCTAGACTGTTGTTGTTACTTTAACCCTGGAACACTGATGTTAAAATTAGTAACACCATCACTAACGTTGGGTATACACTGTATGACAAAGTTTTGGAACCCTTCTTTAATTTGACAACATATAAACATCACATAAAATTGGAAAAAAGTACCATGGATTTTATGTTTTTTGCACATGCTGCTTGGAATTCATTGCAAAGGACTTTGGAGGAACTAATATCTCTTGCAACATTCAGAAACTATGTAAGAAATCTAGTATCAGCCTCTTATCGTTTCTGCTCTTGCTTTATATGAAAGTCTCGCTATTCAACCCTATGGATCCAATCAGACTGTATTCTGTACATTGTTGTTTGACTGGGGTTATATGGTGTAATTGTGTACTGTCTGTTTTAAATGTTGAAACTGATGTTTATGCTGCTGTAGTGTTGTATTTAAGACCTTTAGAGTCAAGACCAAGACTTGTCAAGTCCGAATCAAGATCAAGACTTTTTAGTAGTCGAGTCTGAGTCAAGACCGAGACCAGGTTAAGATTTAAAAATAAAAACATTAAAGCATCTTCTCTATCAAAATTTTCTATTTATCAAAATCTTCAGTTCTTCTAAACCTTAATCATCACTAAGGTTAGCTAGCTCGTTGCTGGCTTTAATTCTCTCCCAGGTAACTTTAGTGTGTTAGCTAGTTTGTTTCTAAAATTAGCTAGCTTGTTGCTAAGGTTAGCTAGCTTGTTGTTAAGGTCAGCTAGCTTGTCATTAAGGTCAGTGCTCTCCCCAATAACATTAGTATGTTAGTTAGTTCGCTGCTAACATTAGTTAGCTCAATATTTTGTACTCTCATTTTTATCTAGATGTCTGGAAAAATGATTGGTGTTCCCTGAGGTCTCTGTTATCGAAATGTGTCAGAATTTACATTCTGCTGAATGTTTCTTCTTTCAGGAAGTCCTGCATACAAATTAACGATGATTCACATAAGCAAAGAGTATAACTCCAGCAAGTCGGTGTGAAAAATATCACATTTAACAGAACATCAGACTATTCAAAATTAAAAGTGCACTGATTAAATACTGAACGAAAGTGGGAGTAGCTTGTTTTTTCATTGTTAGCCAATCAGTGTGCAGATTTTAGGCATGGAGAGAAGAACTGATTGGGTCTGTTTGAATGAATTGTTGATGTTTAGTAACAATAGAAAAAAGGTTCAGTATCTAATGAACTTAAACTCAGACAGAGGACTCAGACTCGGATGGTCTCGTCCAGAGTCTCAGAGTCCACCTCGCCCCAAGACTCATTTCAAACAAGATTGAGTCCAAGACGAGACCAAGACCAGACGTTTTTGGTCTCAAGACCGGACTACCTAAAACACTGCTTTTTTGGCCATGTTTCCCTTGGAAAAAAGATCATCGTGTCTCAATGTGACTTAACCTGGTACAATAAAGGCTAAAAAAAATTTAAAATGAGCAATGTACACCCTTGGTAAGCAATCATAACTGTGGCAATATGAATCCCTTTTAAAGATGACTAAACAAGCCTGTGAATATGATCTTGATCATCGCCTAGGACAGCTGCATCCTTGGTTCAGAATCATCCATTATTCACCATTATTTAGACCCAAAAAGGCTGAATTTATATTTTTCGGTTGTTTTTGTGAAGAAGGGGATATTGCCCAGGAAGATAAAGCTGCTTTCTGATCTGTCGGAAAGATGAAGCCGAGAGAGAGGCAGCAGAATTACACCTGAGAGGCTTTCTTTAGCGGCACGCTGGAAATATTTCACCCCCGGCGTCGCCTCTTTAGTGTCGCACCAACGTCATAGACCATGCAAACAAATGAACTGCACCCGAGGAGAGCTATAATAACTGTGACGACTGGCATCCCTGCTGAAAACGAGCTCACATGATCTTGATCACAGCCTGAATATGAAAGAAATGTGATATCACGATACATTACTGTGATATCATCAAAGGCCCAGAGCTGCTGGAATTATACCTGGCTAAAGTATTGAACTCAGAGATGCCTATACACTGGTACCCTAAGCACAAATGCCAAATAATACAGTAATTCGGTATTTTAAATTATGGTTTATACAAAACCAAATTACTCCAACATGCTACAGTAAAATCACTTGATTGTTATGTCATTAATAGTACAGAAAAATGTTGTCAAGAACGTAATAGTGTCATTTGATAACAGTTTGATTCGCTGGTTTTATAGAACTCCATAATCTGGTTGATGCAAAAGCGAATAGACATTTTTCCTAAGTTTGACTATCAATTTCTCTGCTACAGTAAATTCACTTGATTCTTATGTCATTAATAGTATAAAAAGGCGTCTTCAATAATGTATTGATGTAATTTGATTACTGCTTGATTTGCTGGTTTTATAGAACTCTAAAATCTGTTTTATGCAAAGCCGAGTGGACATTTTTCATATCTTTAACCTCCTATTACTCCAAAATGCTACAGTAAAATGACTTCCTACTTCTGTCATTAATATTATAAAAAGGATTCTTTAAGGATTTATTGATGTAATTCGATAAAAGTTTGATTTGCTGTTTTTTTAGGACTTCAAAATCTGCAAAACTGGTTTATGCTACAGTAATATCACTTGAAACCTATAACCTAAATACATGAGAATGGTATATTTGTGAATTCAGTGTTTTTGATGTTTTATAAGACTCTAATCTCTGATCTATATATACAGTACAACCAAATTGTCCTACTTTTATCACCCCATTAATTTAACATACATAATTAATACTATTACAGATGGGTTTTTTTTTTGTTTTTTTTTTTCCAAATCTCTGGTCTATAAACAACCGAATGTTTTATTTTCCTAATTTTGCCATCCCATTACTTCAAATTCCTACAGTAATATCATTTGAAATTAAACATGATTTATACTATGGAAAACGTTCTTCAAGACATCAGTTGATTTATTGGATAATCCTTATGGTTTTTTTCTTTAGTGAGACTTTAAATTGTGGTCTATGCATAATGCAATGTTTAAAATATAGTGGATTTAAGCTAAAAACAGATGTTTTTAGTTGTTTAATAAGAGAAAGGTAGTCGGTGTGTTTGTGGTGTTTATGTGTAGATTAGAGCTGGTTAAATTATGTCAAAAATATCTGTTTAAAACACCATTAAACAGAATTCTAAGAATTAAAAAATATAGCAGTCTTACTTTGTATTGTATATATCTTTCTCTCTACTTTGCCTTGAGAGTTTATTTTTATTTTAGTGATCTATAGGCGAGCCGTCAACAGTGTGGCTTGTGTCTTTGCTATCGTAACAACAGGAAAAGTACACATTGTGTGGCATGTACTAATACTCTTAAATAGTCGTGGGTGTGTTTTGGGAGTAGTGTGCACTGTTTAGTGTGATGGTGACTGGGCGATCTGGCTAGAATTGTCTGTGTGAACAGAGACTAGCAACAAGTGAGTGGTGACCCCACCCACATATCCCACGAGTCAGTGACACGGCAAAATCTTTGGACACCATACTAGCTAAAAATGAAGGCATTTTTTTTTACAGGCTTCAGCTCCTTATGAAATCTGGCTCTGAATCAGATAAAACAGAATTAGCGAGTGCAGACACCTGCGAGGCCGTTACGTCGGCACCCACCTGAGCTAAACGAGCTTCTATCAGCAGCATGGTTCCTCGCTAACTTGACAGCTGAGTAACTCTTTTTTCCTCCTCCCGACATTTTCCTGCAGAGCCATTTAAAAAGAGATATTACCCAAATTACCCAGATCCCACTGAACCGTGCTTGTGTTTCATTACGACTTTACTGTAGCGCAGCCCAGTTTTATTAAAACCATGAGCAGAATACTGAAGACGTCCCGGTGTTAGCTGTCCATTATTGCATAAAAATAACTTAGATTAGCACTGTGTGGTGCTGGACGCGTCCCTCATACACTATGACTGATTAATAACATATCTTTATTTCTTGTTGTTGTAGCAGTATTGAGCTTTGCATGTTGATGTGTAAGATTACTGAGATAGTGTTGTATTGTGTCTAACTAATCACAATCTGAGGTCAATAAATCAATCAATCAATCAACCTTTATTTTGACTCAAAAGTACATTGAGGGCAACGTTCATTTTCAGTGTAGCCGAGCATTTACAAATACAAGGATTGACATGATAAGGAAAATAATAACTACATTTTAAAAAGTAGGTAGCGCCCCCTAGTGGAAAAGTTATAAGATGTGTCTGTGAAGTGCTACATATCAAAAAAAACAAAAACAAAAAAACAATTTGTGTAAATAAGTCAATCAAATAGTTAGTGCCACCTTGTGGAGAATCAACAGACTGTGTAACAAAATGGGTCAAAAAAAATATTTCACACTTCTACTTAGTGATAAAACTCCTGCATCCGGACTGCAATTGAAAATATAGGAGGACCAGGGAGTTTTTAGGTTTTCTCTGTCACATGACATTGTGGAGTTCAGCAGCTCCTCCATTTCCACTCGCTGTTGTGTATTTTTTACGTGGATCTCCATGGAAACTGTGGCGTGCCCAAAGTGTAACTACGGTGCGCGGCAGTGGACAAATAGCTATTTTATTAAACCCGAGGAGACGAAACTCAGAGATGTGCGTCCGGGTACCCCAGAACCCCCCGAGAAACCAATCCTGTCCAGATAGGGCTTTAGTTATAAAATATAAGAATCTCCAGACTGAGACCGTTTTATTAAGTGCTACAAAACATATTCATAGTTCTAGGTTAGTGTAAAGTCTAAGCAAGCTATTTAATTTTAGTGCCCCCTTGTGGAGAGTCACCAGACTTAGTTTTAAAAGGGGTCCAGAATGTGCGTAATGTGAAGTAATATGTAATAAACATATAATAAACATGTAATAAAGATAATTATAGGTTTATTACAAGCAAGCTAGCAATTTGATTGGTGCGAGACTGAGTTATATGATGGGTCTATGAAGTGCTACATATCTAAATACAAAAGCCAGTCACAGTTCTTGGTTAGTGTTTACTCTGAGCAAGCTAATTAAGTAGTTAGCGCCCCCTAGAGGAAAATCCCCAGACTAAGTAATTAGATGTGTTTATTACGACCTACAAATGTAAAAACAAAACACAGTCACAGTTCTAGATTAGTGTACGCTGTAAACTAGCAAGCTAATCAAGGAGTTAGCGCCCCATTGGGGAGACTCAACAGGATAATAAATGTGAATACCTGCTTTTTGAAAGTCTAAAAGCAATTTAGTGCACAGTATTTGAGTACTTACAGTAGTAACACCTTTAGAGGGCGGTGTTGAGTAATGTGTAGTCTGTTTAATGTATAAATACACTAAAGGACATGAGGTTTAATCCCCTTGGGCTGGGGGTGTAATGAGGAGGAGGGGGGAGTGCTAACACATTGTCCAAATTTCTTCTTTTTCACACTCCAGCTCACTCTTTCACACATTCGCACACTTGCCCAGCAATACTGCTTACACCAGCACTCTGCACCCGTTCTACAGATCACCTCGTCCTCCAGCTAATTCTCCTTTTCTACAGCGTTACACGTGTTTAATCCTGCAGCTCCGGGATTTTTCCCTCCTGAATTCAGCGGCATCAGGTTAATCCGTTTATTTACACATCACGCCCGCAGCACCTGCGCTAACGCTAATAAGAGAGCGCTATTCTAGCGCTAATCCCACTGAATGAAGACGTCGCTCAGGCCCTCCAGAACAGGAACAGAACAGTAGACATAAACAAAAACATTAATTCATCAATGGGTATTACTGAAGGATACAGAAACATTAAACAGTTCCAAACTTTACATAACATTATAGACTGAACAGTTTATACAGAATACAGGCAAAAATTAAACTAAATAAATTAAATATCAAATTAGCAATATCAATTACATACTCATGTACTAGCATAGAAGTATCCACAAATACCATTACCAATCTACTTTGTTACTAATTAAAGAGCAATTACCAAACGATTAACCCATGACAGTTTCCAATTCCTCTTTACATAAATTTCAATTATAAATTTGAAATTACTTAATACTAATTACCAACTAATGTAATTACCAGTTGCTAATATACAGTACATATATAGAGTATTATTTACAATAAAATGTTTTTATTAATATAAATATTCTTAATTTACTTAATTACATTACCAATTTGACTTTATTGCTAATTAAACAGCAATGACCAAATAAAGTAATTACACATGACAGTTTCCAATTCCAATACTTTAGGTAGTTACCAGCTGCCCATATAAATTTCAGTTAAATGTTTTTAATGTACTTATTTACGATACCATTTATATACTATTGTATAACTGATGTAATCACAAGCTGCTTATATGAATATCTACTGTATTAATTACAATAACATGTATTTGCTAATATAAATATCCTTATTTTACTTAGTAACATTGCCAATTTACTTTATTATTAATTAAATGCGTATTACCAAATGATTAACTTATCCATGACAGTTTTCAATTCCTCTTTATTTTAAGCAGTTACCAGTTACCTATATGAATTTCAATAAAAACGTTATATACATTATATATTTTATTACAATACCAAATACTAACTAATGTGATTACCAGTTTCTAATATAAAAAGTGTGGAGTATATTATTTAATAACATTTATTTGCTAATATAAATATGTTCTTAGTTCATTCTTATTCAATTTATCACTGTCCATCATTTTTATCATTTTACTTTACTTTTACTACTATTATCTTTACTTTTTATCTGTCAATTTTTATGGTCTTTTTTTTAGAATTTTCTTTTTTTTCTTTTTAAGATTTATTCATCTGTATTAAATGTCAATTTAAAACTTGTATTTACTTTATTTATTATTTTTGACTATTTTGTCTATGTTTTCAATCCCTTGTAAACCCTCAATGTATTCCATAGTAAAAATAAAGGTTTATTGATTGATTAATGTATACTTTATTATTAAACTTCAAGATTTAAGATATTATTTAACTTCAAGATTACAAAACTTTTGCTCGTGTATAAATAGCATCCATTATAAGGAATGATGCATACAGTAATATGTGTAATATGGCTATTATGTGTATTATGTTTAATATGTGCTGCAGTTAGCTTAGTCACATAAATGGGGCAGAATTGCCTCAGGTACAGGAAATACGAGCACACCTATGTACATATCACACACACACACACACACACACACACTCAAACACACACACACTCATACACACACTGGCACACACACACACAAAAATACACACACACAGCTGCTCTGGTCACATGTGGTAATTTGCCGCGAGTCATGGCGGCCCACTGTTTTATTCTCTGACTCATTTACTAATACAGGGACAAGACAGCCTGACTCACTGCAGAGAGAGAGAAAGTGTGTGAGTGTGTGTGAGTGTGTGTGTGTGTGTGTGTGTGTGTGTGTGTGCGTGCGTGTGATGGCACTATTTCAGCTCATCCTCCTGCATTAATGGAACATGTCACCCATATATAATCTATGAGCATCCTCAGATAGAGACGTGCTAACTGAACGTGCTCAGACCAGGAGATTCCCACTTAGAGGGAAACTCCGCCCATCTTTATAAGTGTATATAAAGCTCTGTCAAAAAATTTACAGATCACTTAAGCTTCTGAATCAGTTTCTCTGATTTTGCTATTTATAGGTATATGTTTGAGTAAAATGAACATTGTTGTTTTATTCTATAAACTACGGACAACATTTCTCCCAAATTCCACATAAAAAATATTGTCATTTAGATCATTTATTTACAGAAAATGAGAAATGGCTGAAATAACAAAAAAAGATGCAGAGCTTTCAGGCCTCAAATAATGCAAAGAAAACAAGTTGATATTCATAAAGTTAGAGTTCAGAAATCAATATTAGTTTTGCTCTTGATGCTCCACAGCTTAACGTTGAGACATTGATAAAGTTCCTGTAATGTAGACCAAAGGTATGGAGTCACTCCTTGAAAGTCTATTATGACACCATTGCAATGAATGTCCTTTGGTGACGTTAATGTGGTGTGAAGCAATGTCATCATAATTGCCTGCATGCATGAATTTGAGTATTGGTCATGCAGCCGTCTGCCAACGGTGCTGACAGTAACAGGATGGCTTATGGAAGGCATCACTGCTCGCTGCATCTTTGTCTTCTTAAAGGAATAGAGCATCATTGCTTGCAGGACCTTATTAACCTTAGTAATGTTGGGCTGTTAAAGGTACTATAATGAAGATCAAAGGTAATGTGACATCGTATGAGATTGCAGCCACACCATGACACCAGGTGACACCAGAAGGCCAAAGCCTCTGGACTTTTTCCCTCTCACCGGTAGGTCTGACAGTGACAAACTGATGGGCGAACCGTTCTCATCTTTCTGACCTTTTGTTCTGAGTCTGGAGTGGGTGGAGAGATATGAGATAGTTGGTCAGGGATGGGCCTTAAAATGTCCCGGGTCTCCGCGGGGCAGGAGATGGAGACGGATTAACAGGCGGGACGGGTACAGCGCCAGACTGGGGATAATGGACAGTGTCAACTAATATCCCATCAGAGCCTCCGCTGCTATCTCCACCGCTCACAGCCAGGGGGCGAGTCCTACTGTTGTACAGCTCTATCTACCTCTCTCTCTGCCTCTGTTTCTCTATATATCTATGATTTTACCTAACTGAAAACCTCTGGAATATAATCAAGAGGAAGATGGATGATCACAAGCCATCAAACCACCAAACTGAACTGCTTGATTTTTGCACCAGGAGTAAAGCAGCATAAAGTTATCCAAAAGCAGTGAGTAAGACTTGTGGAGGAGAATATGATGCCAAGATGCATGAAAAAAAACTGTGATTAAAAACCATCAGGGTTATTCCACCAAATATTGATTTCTGAACACTTTATGAATTTGAACTTGTTTTATTTGCATTATTTGAGGTCTGAAAGCTCTGCATCTTTTTTGCTATTTCAGCCATTTCTTATTTTCTGCAAAAAATGCTAAAATGCTCTAAATGACGATATTTTTTTTTGGAATTTGGGAGAAATGTTGTCCGTAGTTTGTAGAATAAAACAGCAATGTTCCTTTTAGTCAAACATAAACCTATAAATAGCAAAATCAGAGAAAATAATTCAGAAACTGATTTTTATATCTGAAAACTTACTTCCAAATAATTAAATGATTATTAAAACTAATATTCTAAAAAATTCTAAAAAAGGATTTTGCTAAATATGGCAGTGGTGAGTGTGGGTGGAGCTAAAAAAAATACCAACAGTCATTGATGCAGCAATAATGTACAAAAAAGAATTTTCAATTTGCTTGGACCTCTAATAACAAAAGTATAATAAATGAAAAGCAACAATAATTGACAACAATAGTGACTAAAAATACCTATGATTAAAATAAAAACAATGGCAAGTTTACAATAGGATATATATGTACATGGCTCAGGTTTACTTGGGTTCTGCAGCAGGACAATGACCCAAACACACCAGCAAGTCCAAAAAAATTAGGTTTTGAAGTGGCCTAGTGATTGAGATGCTGTGAATGATTTTAAACAGTTTTTGCTGTTGATAGAATTTATGCTGTTGTTAGAAAAACCTCCAATGTGTCTGAATTAAAGCAATTTTGGGAAGAAGAGTGAAACTAAATTTCTCCACAGAGATGTGAAAGACTCTTTGCCAGTTATCAGTAGTTATTAGATTTAGGGGGCGAATACATTTTTACACATGGCTAGATTGATTTGGTTTGATTTTTTTTTCCTTAATAAATGAAATCCTTACATATTTTTTATTTATAAATAGTTACTTAGGTTATGTTTTCTGATATTAAAATTTGTATAGAAACAAAATCTGTAAGTGGGGAACGTACTTAACCTCAGCACCGTTTATCTTCAGAAGTTCAAGTTTTTTCAATGCTAACATGCTAACTGACTCTGTAGGTAAGTCCATTCAAACTGGGATAACTCCTTAACTTCTCAAATCTTAAATAACGACTGAAAAGCGATGAAAGTGAAGGCCAGTGCAGACGCAGAGCTCACAGCTGCAGTCCGGCTGCTTCCTCCAGAAGACAGATGGGGTTTCAGACGGACTCACGCAGGGAAATTAGCCGCTGTGTTGCGCGGCGGCGACGGAAAGCGCCCGCAGCACCACTACAAAGCACACTCTAACCCAGTTCAGTCCATTATTCTGCAGATTGGGATTCTGATGGGCTGTATTGACGGAGGAGAGATCTTTTGATAGCTCAGAAGGCTACCGACGGCGCTTACGTAATTGACGGCTGTGTGGAGAAACAAGGGCTGATTGATGCTGGCGTGGTGATGGGAAAACCCCTCTAGCCTGACTCACTGTGCCCCCTGGGAGATAACACTGTGGTGGGCACAAAGGGACACACATCAAACAAAGCGGAGGGCGCTAATTAGTCATGTTGTTAACATCCTCAATGTTCCTATATGTGACAAGCATTCATATTCTGGAAAAACTCGATTCTCTTTAGTCTAAAGCAGTTTAGCTCCACCCTTTTAGCTTTACAACAATCCAGTGCTTCATTAGCGCAGTTATTTGATATGTAGGCTTGCATCTTAGGTTCCAAACACCTTTGGAGTCTGTAGTTGAGACCATTGATCTGATCAACAGTGAACAGTGTAAGAATACTTCAGGATAGGGCTCAGGGTGGTTCAGCAGTCTAACGCGCTGCCGTTATGATTGGGAGATCAGGAGATCTCCCCAGGAGGTTCGAATCCAGGTCATGCAGCTTGCCTTCAGCTGCCAGAGCGCTGAGAGAGCACAGTTGTCCTTGCTCTCTCTGGGTGGGTACAGTACAGTAGATGTTGCTTTTCTTTCCCCTCATTACTCCTAGGGTGATGTGGAGCAGCAAAAGGCTGCGCCTGTGAGCTGATGTTTCAGAACCGAGTCGCTGCACTTTCCTCCGAGCGTTAGCATTGTGATGCTGCTCTGTGCTAGTCTTCTTCACCCTTCTGGTGTGTTGGGCAGAAAATGGAATTAAATGGAATAAAAAATAAATTGAAATAAATTATAAAAATAGAAGAATACTTTTATGAAGGAGGAAAACACTCATGGGCATCTTAAACATCAAAGTACTGATAGGCAAAGGAAGTCCTCCACTGCTTTAAGTTGCTAATCTTTAAAGATATGTTCAGTTTTCTGTTTGACAAATCAGAAATACAGTAGCCTTCAGGAGGAGAGTGTCGTCTGCCCATGATCAAAAGAATAACACCTCATCTGTAAAATGTGGTGGTGAGAGTGTCATGCCTTGGACATGGCTGTTACTGGTAATGGATTTCAAATATTAATTGACTATTTTACTGCTGAAGACAGTAGCAGAATGAATTCTGGAACATGGAATAAAGGAACATCTTATCTTTTAAAGTTCCAATAAACCCCTCTTAAAATTCAGTAGGCGGAGTTTGAACTTGCCATAGTAATACAAGCATTTTTTAAAGTGAAAGTTTTTTATTAATAGAGTATAAAACCAACAAGATCTAAATAGAAAATAGCGGGAGCTACATAACATACATAAACCATGATTGTCTCATGTCTCTCTGTGTTTTCCCCACGTGACCTGTGCTCCTCTGTGTCTCCTGTCTCAGTAGTTTTCCACCACTTGTCTCATTTGTAGCTCCGCCCCTTTCCCAGGTGTTTCCAATTCTAGTGTGTTTCCTGTTTGTTAAATAGATCCCCTGTGCCACTTCTCCTCCGTCGGTCTTTGCACCAACTCCTGTTGTCTGTCTCTCCGCGTTTCTGTGTTACTCTAACCCTAGTTCTGTGTTTTATTCCTAGTTTGTTTTCCCTTGCTCCTTATTCCGTGTTCTTCTGTTTTATTCTAGTTCCCTGTTTAGTTCCCTTGTTTCCTCCCTTGCTTTGTATAGCTTATTTATCCTTTGTTTAGTTTAGCTCCTTGGTGTTTTTCTTCTATATATTTATATATCCCTGCCCTGTTTAGTTTGGTTTATTTCTCAGTTATCCTTGTTAGATTCTAGTTTCTTGTTTATTCCTTGTTTATGTTTTTAGCTCTGTTTAGTTCTTTGTTCCTTAGCCTCCCTATTTGTTTATATTGTTATTTTCTCTTGTTTTGGTTTATTTCGTGTCTAGTTATTTCTTTATTTATATCCTTTATTTATTTATTAAATTTCCCCTTACCTGCATTTGCGTCCGTCTCCTCGTCACCCTGCCTGGGTCACTCCACATGACACTAAATGTCATAAATACTGATTAGAACTGAAATTAATTCATTAGTTTAATGACACATGATGCAAAATTCACTTTTTGTGTGCTTTTGTATATTCACTTGTGTTTCTCTGCCCCAAAAACGCTTCAAACACCAAAACATCCATCCTAATTTTTTCTCTGAATCGGCTAAAAGAGTTTGGTGTCAGGAATCATTTCCTTATATGAGCTTTTTGTCTCCTTCCTTATTGTGTCATCACAATTAGGAAACCTGTATAGAACCACCCTAAAATGTGGTTGCTAAGGTGGTGCTACGAGGTTACTATGATAAGTATCATCTACACAGGATTAGGCAGCTTCTACCATGTGATACACTTTACAACAGAGGTGACAAGCCCTGCTGTAAAACATTTGTTTGGTGGTTACTGTTGTGTGCTATGATGGTTGCTATGGTATCCAAGGTGGCTGACACATGGTTGTTAGGTTGATGCTAGGTGGTTACTAAGGTGTTACTATAATGATGTGTCGGTGTGGTGGCAGGTGATTGCTGAGGTTTTGCTAGGTGGTTCATAAGGTATTACTTTCATTTAATGAAAATGGAAATGTTTGATAATTAAAAAAATGAACTTTCACTGTTGTGACAAACTGTGAACAAAATCTGTTCTGCTTATTTTTTATTACAATATATTATAAGAGGTAGACAAGTAAAATTATTACTTTTATTACTATTATTATTTTTATTATGTTTTTTATTAATATGCAGAATGTCCTAAATGTTATATCAGTGTATCTGATCAATTCATGAATAATGAATGCAGAAACAAAGAGGTGGTCATAATAATATGCTTCATTCCGTATATTTTTTATAATAAACAATATAATTTTAAATTAGCCAAATGATTGTATATTACATATATTCTGTGCTGTAATTCTGTGTTCTCTATATAACCCAGTGATTTACAGAAGAGACAGAGATTCAGCCATACAGTAAAAATAAATAACTAACTCTTTAATAAAGCTTTATTATAAATAGCACCAATTGTTTGCAGCTTTGTGGGTCAAAACGGCACGCAGTTATCTTCCAGCAGGAATAACCACAAACAATTATCTAGAACCGGAATGCGGTTCTGTGTCTAACGCTGACTCCTCTATCCTTTCTAGAGAAAGTGTCAACGTTAATTATACGCCTGCAGTAAAGCCGTGTAATTTTAGACGTTTCCTTTGTTTGTCAGTGTGTGTGTGTGTAGTGTGTGTGTGTGTGTGTGTTATATAAAGAGCAGTGCTTTTATTAAGGTCTGCTTTAAGTGAATCCTCTAATGATGAAGTCTATTACATGTGCAATTGGCGCCCCCTTGTGTTCACTCTGTAATACTGTGCCTTTTGGAGTCTTACACATATAAAAAATAACTTTTTAATTATTGTAAAAGTTTATCATGTTTATATTAATTCAGAGTACGTATTTTGCAATGTTTTGCAGCTTAATCACTTTATTTTATCTCCATACAGCCTGCCAGTGGCTGATTTAACTGATTTTAGTTTTATAATAATTGTTAAGCTGTATTTGCTTTTGGTCTTATTTAATTTTATTTTATTTCGGCATGCTTTAGTTGTCTTTTTTACATTTCTATTTTATTTATTTTTATTCTTTCTTGTTTTTAGATATTGCTTTTTCATATTTTACTGTTATTTTTACTCATTCATCTGTTGTTGTTTGATTTATTCATTTTTTATGACCTTTCATTTTCTTACCTACACCTTTCTACTCTGATTTCAACTCTTAGAACTTAATTTTTATTTTATTTGTTTAAGATATTGTAAACACCTTCTTCTAACCACTTTTGCAATGCCCTAGCAACCACTTGTGACAATGTACTTGCGTCCAACGTGCGACACAATAGCAACCAGCCAGCAACACCATTTGAACCAGTTAAAATCACTCTGTCAGTCAAATTGAATACCATAGCAACCATGTGCAAAACAATTAGTAACATCATGGCAACCACCTGGAATACCCTAGGAATTACTAACCACTTTTGCAATGCCCTAGCAACCACTTGCGACAATAAACTTGTGTCCAACACGCAACACAATAGCAACCAGCCAGCAAAACCATATGAACCAGTTAAAAACACCATGTCAACCAACTTGGATACCATAGAAACCATAAACAAACCGATCAACAATGTCATAGCGACCATCTGGTGTTTTTTATTTTTTTTTTACTGGTGCTACTTTTGAGACACACACTTGGGTATACTGGGAAAAATGCGCTGTGCTTCTGGTGCTTTAGGCTGCACTGTAAACACAATGAAGGCAGTCTGAGACAAACAGTCTTGATCTAGGGGAGGAAGGGGGTGGAGCTAATAAATGAATAGGCTGGTGAGTCTGACTCCGCCTCCGGACTGCTACACAGCAAATGTGAAAATATGGCAGGGGATTTTGGCGTAATTTCTATAGAACAAAAGGGAATTGAACCAGGGTGTCCGTGTTTATATTGTGTATAAGTGTGTTTGTAGTGTAAACAGCAGCAGCAATGAAGGTGAAGTATGTTTATTTAATGTTTATTTAAGATGATCGGGGACTACTGGAACGATTCAATACTTCAAAGGCATTCTTCAGTGCATCTTCAGGCTTTGAAGTCTGAGTGAGTGGGGAAGTGTCTCATTATCTGCCTCTTTGTGGTGATGTAAAATTCAAAGATAAAGCAGATATACTGAGGGTGTGTGTGTGTGTGTGTGTGTGTGTGTGAGATATAATCAGTTGTAATATTTTATAGAGGAAGGTTTTATCTCATACAGTGTTATTATATATGACAGTCTTATGAGTTCTATAATTAATATCAGTATTTTGAAAAGGCACATGCAGGTTTATATCATGTGATGTAATAAAAAACTTATGAAAAAGTCTTCAGAGAATCAGTAAATGCAAAATATGGCTAAATCTTATTTTCTATTATTTGTGTTTATTTAAAACCTATTCATCCCTTTTTCTTCATATATAGACAGTTATAAAATAGAACATTTATTTACAGTTCATTCAATGTGTTTTTGTTTTTAATGCCTCTGTGATGAGACCAATTTAACTGCTCATCACCAGCAGTGTATTACTGGTACCAGGGCTCCCTCCACATAATAATCACTGATTTATTACTTTAATGTCATTTTTAGTAGTAAGATTTTTTGTAATTAGTTCGCATTTTATAGTTTAAATTAACTATCATTTTAATTACCCACATCTAGAATTGAGATGCCTCCACGATGAAATGCTAAAGAGCAACATAACAAACAGATACAGAACCAGTCAACTGAGAAATAAGGGCTAGACATAGTGTTGCCAAATCCTCAGTAAGGAAAGTAGCTATTGGCTGTCCTAAAAGTCGCTAGAAGTCGCTAAATGACGTCATCACCTAATTTGCATAATACATGTTTTTGAAGCTGTAAAGGATTAACATTGTGAGAGAGAAAAAAGTGAGTAAAAACACTCTAAATATGTTAGAAATGTTAAAAATGAACTTTAACAAATGAACAACTTCTGTTGCTTTTTAAATAGGCAGTATTTTTTTACAATAACTTCATTAACCACATTTTTATTTATTTTTTTTTTTTTTAAGTTTTCTTAAGTTTTCTTTATTTTTAAAACAGTTATAGACAAATTGTTCAATGGTTCAATAGATATTTAGCTTTTTACAAAGAGTCAGACACTGTGGAAGAGGTGAGTGACAGGCTATGTGGTGAATGAGGTGAGTGACTGAGACTGAGACTGTGGGAGAATTCAGTGAATTCTTTTCATGTCACACTGAAGACACATATATATTTATATCCTGCTTTGTAAATAGGGGGCGGGGTCAGTCAGCGGTGGCTGTGGGCATGCACGGTTTATTTACAGTGTGTTCGTGGAGCGGAGAAGGTATGTTCTGACTGTGAGAGACTGCACTGTGAGTGTTGTGGGCGGGGCTCATGGCACCCGCTGCTCGCTGCGAACAGTGACTGAAGAGCATGACTCAGAGTCGCCAAAAGTCTCCAATAACACCGCAAAAACTCGCTAGATTTGTCGCTAGTCGCTTTTTTACAAAAAAAGTTGCTAAAGGGTCTGAAAAGTCACTAAATATAGCGACAAAGTCGCTAAGTTGGCAACACTGGCTAGAAAAAAAATTAAAGTCAAAAACAGAAGAAGAAAGTCAAAACCAATCAAAAACAAAAAAAAGCTTAGTAATGTTAGAAGGTTAGCCCAAACTTGGCAATTAACTTAATAAAGGAGATTATATATAGGCAGGAAACAGGTGAAAACAACCAATATTCAGGTGCCTGAGACCAAGTGAGTGTCATGTGATCATGATCAGGAGTCATGTGGGTGTCAGAAGAATTATGAAAAATGAAGTCCGGATCAGCTTTGAAGACAGAGGGTAGCGTAATAAAGATTTAGGAGTTAAAGAGACAAGAAGGTAAATGTTTGATCCAGTAGTGGATGAAAATAGTATACGTTTTTTTAATGTATTCTGTCATTTTAAAAGAGAAATTAATCAATTAATTATTAAAAGTAATTAATTTAGAATTAATATTAATTTATCTCCACACTATAACAGATTAATAAAAGATAATACATGTAAAATATAATAGCAGTGACATAAAACACAAATAGCTAGTCTATTTTAAGGCTACCAAACAAACGAGTTTACAAATGTGTTTACTTTATTCTGAAAAACAGTATTTTCACTGTTCTGCATTTCAAGTCAAAAGCCTTTGTATTAAATGTTTCTACTTCGCATAGTTTATATGTTACTTTATAGAGTGTGATACTGGAAAATTAGTGAGTTCTGAAAACCTTATCTTCATATATTTGACATTTAGACATTTCATCTTTCTTAACAGGGGGAGGAGTGGTCTGATCCAGGATCAGTCCAGGTGTGGAGTGTGTGAGCAGCTTCTGACAGATCCAGTCTCGATCACCTGTGAACACAGTTTCTGCAGATGGTGTATCAACAGCTTCTGGAACAGATCTGCTCTGTCAGGAGACTTTATCTGTCCCTGTTGCAGAAAGAGATCTAGAACACGTCCTGCTCTACATCCACACATAGAGGAGTCTATAAATCAGGATTCCTACCAACCAGTGGATGATGTTCTGCAGAGAATATTACAGAAACACAAAACCAGCATGAAGAACAAATACGAGAGCTTATATGAAGTAATCAAAACACCACAGAATAGAACCCTCCTGAACAGGATTTACACTCAGCTCTACATCATAGAGGGAGAGAGTGAAGGAGTGAATGAAGAGCTTTCCTGTCAACTAGGGGTGTGCCATAGAATACCATACACAGTATCATCTTTATTTGAAACAACATTTTTTTTGTTATTTATTGTGAAGCTTTAAGAGTATTTTTAGGATAATTAGTTCAACACTTCTAAACTTTGTTTCTACTGAATTTTTAAAAATGTTCATGTGAAATCTACATTTTTAAAATAAATATAGTGTTTCATATAGGATGTATAGGATGTGTTCACTCCAGTGTTTTGTTATTAACCTCAGAATGATGTTACTTTTTTAAGCTGTTTGATATATGTGTATGATGTATTTACATTATTAAGGACTGAACAATATAAAAAGGGCCAAGAAGAGCCATTTCAGCTCCGTCAAGTTACAGGAACTGTTGGGGGAGTAGGGGTGGACAGCACTAATTAATATAACAAAAAACTTAGTTTTATAGTTTAAGCCCTTATCATTCTCTGAAAATAGCCTCTTTTATTGTAATATTTGTTTAACTTTGGCAGACTGCCGTTCTGTCATCTTGGTGAAAAGACGTGTGAAACTTTGGGATCAGTTGAAAAACTCCTCCCTGAAAGATCTGGACCTCAGTAACAATGATCTGCAGGACTTAGGAGTGGAGCTGCTCTCTGCTGGACTAAAGAGTTCACACTGTAAACTGCAGACACTTGGGTCAGTGTTTCAGTTAATTTCTTTGTGAATGTTAAATATTAAACTCTAGCATTAAATCTTAAAACTAATTATTAAAGAATTAAGAAATCAAATATAAACATAGTTAACACATCCCATGCACACCTTAAAAACTGCTGATATGAGATATGCATTTCTTTGATATATTTTCTACACTCTCTAACTCTGTATTGTAATGATGATGTTAAACATATTTTTTGCTATTGAATTTCAAATTAAATTATTTTACTGATAGAATGTTAAAATTTTCATTCAGATTTTGTCTTGTAATAACAATACTTTTTGTTTTTCTCTGCAGATTAATATATGGTTGTATGATCACAGAAGAAGGCTGTGTTTCTCTGGCTACTGCACTGAATTCAAAGCCCTCCCACCTGAAAGAACTGGATCTGACCTACAACCATCCACGAGATTCAGGAGTAAAGCTGCTCTCTGCTAGACTGCAGGATCCACACTGCACACTCAACACACTCAGGTATGGACAAATCATAGGTGCATGTGTATGTGTGTGTGTGTTGATTGCTTTTTTCAGTAAAGATGCAAAATTTTTAATTTACATCCTGCAACCTATTTTAGAGGGCTTTTAATACACTAAAAAAATAATTAATTCATTAGAAAGAAACGTGAAATATAAGAAGTGAATTTCTCTTTTTCATTATACTAGTATAATTAGTATATGAATAAAGTTCATAATATAAACATTGTAAAATTAGTGACCTGGTTTGGAATCTGAAAATATTGCATTACATTATGTTACTCTATGTGTAATTACATTTCTGAATTGAACAGAATTACAAAAAAACTTTACTGTAGTGATAACTGTTTCAGTAACTACATCAGCATAACTGTACAGTGGGCAGTTATTGGAATGTTGAAAAAACAGCATATTATCATAGCTTTGGACACATTTTTAGTATTTAAATGTATGGCATGTATTCTGCGCTTCTACAATTGTATGGAAAACTTCAAGCACCTTTGCTGTGTAGATATTATTGTACTTTTATAGATGATACTTATAAATGTTTCTTCTCTTTATAAAATGTCAAAAGCCTCTGTGAATTATTTAAAATGTTTTTATGAAGTTGAAAAAAAGCATGGGAATTTTCAAAAAGAAATGGTTAAAGAGATCATTTGGTACCTTCAATTATTTAGAAATTTTAGAAATTCAGCCTCAGATTCTTCCCAGTTCTGGAAAGAGTTAATTTGCAACAACATTCAATTGTCTCATACTGGTCACAGAATATTTAATATGGCACCTCATGGCAAAGAACTCTCCTCTCTGAGGATGTGACAAATTTGGTGTCAGTTTGTTTGACATGAACTGGTGCTGTGTATCACCAACTTAATTTGGTTCTCATTATAGATACATAACTTGTCTATTTACTTGTTTGTGCTTATTTTATACAACTTTTATCATTACTACATTCTGTTTGTGTTGTGTGTCTAGGGTGGAACATGGAGGGAAAATCAGAATCAAACCAGGATTTAAGAAATGTAAGTACACACACACACTCTACATACATACAAAAATACTCACATACACTCTCTATCTCTCTGTATCTCTTGAGTGTGTGTAATGTGTGTTCTTGTGTTTTAGATGGCTGTGATTTTACACTGGATCCAAACACAGTACACCCTAGTCTAGGGTGACCTACTGAGGACACCCTAGTGAGGACAACAGGACGGTGATGAGAGGAGAGAAGCTGCAGTCGTATCCTGATCATCCAGAGAGATTTGATAAGTGGGAGCAGGTTCTGAGTAGAGAGAGTGTTACTGGGCGCTGTTACTGGGAGGCTGAGTGGAGCGGCAGAGGAGTTTTTGTATCTGTAAGTTATAAAACCATCAGCAGGACAGGAGAAGAATCAAACTGTCGGTTTGGAGGAAATATAAACTCCTGGTGTCTGAGCTGCTCTGATTACAGTTACTCTGTTCATCACAATCTGAACTACACTAAACTCCGCCCTCCTCCCTCTGGCTGTAGGAAAATAGGAGTGTATGTGGACTGTCCTGCCGGCATTCTGTACTTCTACGGCGTCTCCTCTAATACACACACACTCACACACTTATACACATTCAGCACCACCTTTACTCAGCCCCTCTATGCATGATTCACTATTCATGAAGACTCCTCAGTGTCTGTGTGTGAGATAGATTAACCTTCCCTCTGTTTGTGAGCGTGAGTATGAAAGAGTATGAGTAAGTAGGACTGTAAGTGTGAGTATGAGTGTAGTGATGTCAGGGCCCTGGTCATATCACCACCTACTCAAAACACTTGAGAACATAAAACACAGACATTGATAAGATTGACATAGTACTTACCTGGTTCCTGAAGGAATGGCAGCGCACGAGCCACCAAGGTTCTTAAGGACTTGGTAGAGAACAAGGGTCTGAAAAAAAGAGGAAAACAATGTAAAAACATCTGAACATAATAATATGCATAATATACTTTACTAAAAGTCCAAAGTGTTGCATGCATGTATTCTATTATGTAAATAATTTAAAATAACTCTTGCCCACCTGCTTGCAATGTAATTATCTAATGGTTTAATATGGGGTGGGCTATTTGAGTATTTAAGAGCAGGTGGGCACGCTAAAGGGGATTTCTCTAGATTAAGCATTACTTTATGCCGATAGGAAATTGTTGGATTGGGAGCACTTTGAGCAAGTTGCTCAAGTGTCGAGAAGGTGGTAGCTACAGTGCCACTGTAGCAGATAGCTTGGAAAACAATTCTTCCTCTCTCTGTCTATTTTGCCTTTGTCTTCCTCACAGAGCTGAGGAATGCCAAGTAATTTCCCTTCACCTCAATGTGAAGAACTTCAAAAAAGTAACCGATCAATGGCCAATCCAGTTTACAGCCCATTTTTCTGGGCCAGGTTTAAAACTAACCATAGTATTAACACACTATGTCAGCAATTGAGTTTTTCAAAACAACAATCATAAAAGCATTATGGATAGAATGTTTACTTCTCTTCCACCCAATTGAGACTAGATAATACTCCATAAAAGCACCATAAAATTTACACACACACACAAACCCTTCAAACCACAAACACTCTGTGACCCTTCAATGAAATTATCAAACTGTTAGAAATGTGATATGCAACTCTGTCGGAAAGGAACTTTCTTGGAGCAGTACTCTTCACAACAATGTTTTGTATTGCTCTTAATTTTCCACGAATCAAGACACATTCCAGTGTTTTGAAGGACTTGTAATCAAATCGTAATCCTAAGGCTTTTCCTTTTTAGGATATGCACTGATATGCAACTTAATGTGTAAGGTGATTGGGCCTTAGTGTAATGCCACAAACTCAGGGAACATATCATAATCTTAGGATCAACATGCCATTAGGGGGCACACCTCAAATAAGAAACTGGGACACAGCAGTTTAGTGCAATTTGTTTTCGGGAAGCAGTGGAGATGTCACTTTTAGCTTACGGCTGTAGCTGTTTTTTTTTTTTTTAGGATTAATGATTAATTTTTGTTAGTAATCTTTACGAACAGTTATTTTTGACTAATTAAGTTCAGGTCAAGCTTACAATGCTGACCTCACCAAGGTCCGAGTGCATTAGCACTATTAGTCAACTAAGTCTTGTGTTATGGAGCTTTTTCTGGTTTACTAAGGGAATCACCTCATTAACCAACAGATGGAGCAAGTTTCTGTCATGAAGTTTGAACAGGAGTCACACGGCCTGCCACTTGGAGCATCCACCAGAGAAAGCTAACTCTGGTCATTTGGATTCACCATCATTTTTCCTGGAGGTACACAAGGGAACCTCCTTGCAGTGTGAGACAGTAGTGTCTCAGCCCCCAAAACCAGTCAACTCAAAGTAAAGCGCTGGTTATTATCTCTGTTCTCTGATGGCATTCTGTTGGTTGGTCTAGCTTGGTTTTCTGGTTAAAGTTTTTTTTTTTTTGCATACAGTTGTCACCCTTTTGAGGTCGTTTGGCGAACCATTGTGAAGCTCCGTAACTCTTAACAATCCATTACTATTAGGAGGCTATTAAGTTTAGTTGGTGGCATTTTATAACCTTTAGTTATTTGTAGCTGGTAGTATGGTGTTGAAGTAGATTTATTTATGAGTACTGGTTGTTTTTTATTTGGGTTATCTTAGTGAGCGGGAGTCGCCCTTATATCCTGTTTAGTATTGCCTTTTTATAGGAGCATAGTTATTCCTATATGTGGTTTTTATTACCTTTTTTATGGTGGTGTTTTGTACTCATGTTTTTTTTATTCATGTTATGGTTTTCTATTGTCTTTTATAATTGACATATTTTGTTCTTTGTAGGTTGTTGGTTTTGTATTGGATTTGATTGCTTATTCACGTATGCTACAGAAGGTATTGTTGTTGTTTATCATCTGTGTGGTTATCTTTCTGATCTCACATTGTATGTGAGCTATAATCTCTACCCAGCCATTATGTCTATATGTATACAGTATGTGTGGTTTTAATTAACATTATTTTGAGTTTAAAAAAGCCTTAATCCCTGTGTTTCCTCAAGTTGATGAATGACTCTCTGAAACTGGAAGAACCGACGCCTGAGATACATCTATTAAAACCACTACACCACCTCTAATTCCTACCAGTGTAAATAGTGTATATATTGTATATTTTGTTTTTGGGTACTTCTGATTTGTTATCATCACAATAAACAATTTAAAAGGGAGACTTACCTGATCCCCGAACTGTTTTTGTCTCACACCTCTCTCTGGTAGCATCCTGCATCCGCTTATCTTCACACTACCACAGTGAATATGAGTGTAAGTGAGTGTGTGATTGTGAGTATGAGTGTATGTGTATATGAGTGTGAGAGAGTGAGTGTGAGTGTGGGTACGGAAAGTATTCAACCCCCTTTAAATTTTTCAACATGGAAACTCCACCCAGATAGGGACTTCAACCCAAGACCCCAGTGCTGGGAGGCGAATGTGCCAACTACTAAGCCTCTCTGTCGTCCACAGTGGATTCTTCTTTACCTCTTTCACCAAGGCTCTTCTCCCACAATTGCTCAGTTTGGCTGAACGGACAGGTCTAGGAAGAGTTCTGGTCGTCCCAAACTTCTTCTATTTAAGTATTATGGAGGCCACTGTGCTCTTAAAAACCTTGATTGCAGCAGAAATTCTTTTGTAAGCTTGGCCAGATCTGTTTCTCGACAAAATTATGTCTCTGAGCTCCTTGGGCAGTTTCTTCCATCTCATGATTCTCATTTTTTCTGACATGCAAAGTGTGAACTGTGAGGTCTTATATAGACAGGTGTGTGCCTGAACTAATCAAGCACAATCAGTTTAATTAAACATAAATACACATGTCACAGCAAAGGGTCTGAATACTTATAACCATGTGACATTTCAGTTTTTCTTTTTTATTAAATTTGCAAACAAATCTACATTTCTGTTTTTTTTTTCTGTCAAGATGGAGTGCTGAGTGTACATTAATAAGAAAGAAAAATCACTTTTTTGATTTTAGCAAATGGCTGCAATGAAACAAAGAGTATACAATACAGGCCAAAAGTTTGGACACACCCTCTCATTTAATGAGTTTCCTTTATTTTCATGACTATTTACATTGTAGATTCTCACTGAAGACATCAAAACTATGAATGAACACATGTGGAGTTTTATATACTTAAAAAATGAGCTGTCCTCCACAGTCACCAGACCTGAACCCAATCCAGATGGTTTGGGGTGAGCTGGACCACAGAGTGAAGACAAAGGAGCAACAAGTGCTGAACACCTCTGGGAACTCCTTCAATCAAGACTGTTGGAAAACTATTTCAGGTGATCTACCTCTTGAAGCTCATTGAGAGAATGATGCCAAGAGTGTGCAAAGCAGTAATCAGAGCAAAGGGTGGCTATTTTTTCAGTTATTTCACCTTTTTTGTTAAGTACATAAAACTCCACGTGTTCATTCATAGTTTTGATGCTTCAGTGAGAATCTACAATGTAAATAGTCATGAAAATAAAGAGAACGCATTAAAAAAAAGAGAAGGTGTGTCCAAACTTTTGGCCTGTACTGTAGTATATACCTATACAGTCTGAGAAACTAATTCAAAAACTGAAATGGTCCCTTAATTTTTTTTTCAAAGCTGTATATATAACAGTGCAGGAAAATCACATGCATATAGTAGAGACTCTGTCCTTCTTTCTCTTTTCTGGTTGTTTTTCTTCTGTTCCCCTCTGTTTCTTTCACTACACTGTAGCTGTATGTATGTATAGTATCCTCAATTATCATATATTTAACAACTAAGTTAACTAATCTTAACCTGATCCTGGCCTGCTGTAAATGTGATTTTTTTTAATGTTTTTGTTTTATGCAACTAAAATGTAAAAAAAATTACCTTAATGTGTATGAATGTAGCTTCTAATATTGATTATACAAACAGTTTATTATATTATGGTTTTATTACAAAACGCATTTCTACAAAGCATCTAATCATAAATAAATAAAATTTAGAAATAAATAAAACTAGCCACAATCTGAGTGTGAAGTGACAAAGTATATAAATTAAATAAATTAAAGTAAATCATGAATATTAAAGTTGATCTGTAATATTTAGTTGAGTACCTAGCAGCAGACTCTTTCCACAGAAGTGCAGAGGAAAGAAGAATAGCTGCTGCTGTTTGGAGATTCATCCTGTCTCTCAGGTAAGTGTGTTTAACTTTATTGTGTAAACAGAGCTCACGAGCACAACGCACTAGACCTGATGACATATGTTGACTCTAAAGCGTGTCCTGAAAGTGCTGCTGTATAAGCTTTCTTATTGGTTAAAATGCTGCTCAACGAGAGAGCTGCCTTTAAAGGTAATGACTACCTAGGCAGCTGCCTTCAGAATGGAACACACCTAAAATATTCCCAGAAGAAATGATAGAAGATGAGTTTACTGTCCCAGCATCAACTCTTTATCTATTATCTTTAGTAAAATATGAAATATAAGAGATTATCCAATGAGAGAATGATTCCTCTAGTTATTTTAATGCTATTTAAACACTGGACACAATAAACTGTGGTAATGGTTATACAGTGGTTTAATAATAATAATAATGCTATAATAGTATACAGTAACAGTGAATAATGGGTAAAATGTATTCTTTTAATTATTATCTAGTCTCTTTAGTAGATTGTACTACATCAAGGGTACAGTCCTTGTTTTTCTACATCCAGAATATTAAAATATTGTTCCGAATACTCTGATAATGCTGAATCATGAACTCAGTGTCATGAATCAAATCGAATCCTGGAGTGAGTTTATTAAACACCCTAAAATCTCCTGCCGTACAGCTACAAAAAAATATCTTTCGCCAAGATAATGACCTCAAAATATTTATCTCAGAATTATTTATATTTAATTCTGAGATAATTATAATAGAGATAATCATGTCAGGATAACTATCTCAGAATATTTTCTGGACAAAACTACATTTGCACTGTAGGGGGCAGCATTCCCCTTTTCGACCTGTTTTCAATAGCCACTGATGTTTTTATTCCCTAAATTGAGCTAATCTGATAGAAACTGCTCACTGTGTAAAACTTTATTTATATGAACTCCTTAAAAATATCCTGACATAGTTCTGAGAAAAAAAATGAAGTAAAGATAATTAGGATAATAAGTTGTTAGGTATATATGAATCAATAAATCAATCAGTTTTCAACCTTTATTTAAATTCTGAGTACATGTAAATCAAGAACATAGAACATAGAACATACATTGACAATGGCAAAAGAAGTGGAAGAAACAAATATAAACGAAATCTGAGAAAAACTGAGTTGACATTCATTAAGTTTGGTGCATCTCTATTAATAATGCACTGCATGTTTCTAAGATCGGTTTAATCTGCCTCTGGTGGAAACGCCAGGGAGATTTGAGAGCAGTGTAAAATTTACTTTTGTATCAATAATAAGAAGAAAACATTCTCACACTCACTCACCAGGGCTTCAGAGTGCGAACAATTCAATTTAAGTTTGCACCATTGCGACAAGCCATTCAAGAGAAACAAAGTCTCTTTACCGAAAAACAAATAAAAAATGACCAAAAATGGCATACTTTATAAGTACCACAGTTTATATGAACTACGAAGTCTGAACTAAGATCTTTCCAGGAAACCTGCAACAGTTCACACATTTTGCAATAATATGCCAAAAAATTAAGGTTCTGACCAAAATCATGCTATTAATGTGTTATTTAAACTATGTGAATTATGACCACCCACATTAATATTAGAATAATAATTAACAACTAAGTTATTTATATGCAATTACTTTTTAAATATATATAATTAGGCAATGCTTTTATAAAACAATATTAGCATTTCCAGTGAATGTATAATCTATGAAACATAAAATATATATATTAAACACTGTAATCAAAATTAGTCCAGTTTTTTAGTGCCTCAGTAAGATAAAAATGTGAAAGAGGACGCATGACGATGGACTGTCTCGTGTACACAGGCAACAGTTCAAATATCATTTCTTTCAGTTAAAATTATGCTCTATTTGTATAAGGGTGATGAAAGCTCTCAGGATTTAGGAATTTATTTATTAAAACACTGAAAATAATTTTATGATGCTTTTTTATATTTGTTTGAGATTAAGACTAAAATAATATTGTATTTTTCATAGACATAAACTTATGTGGGAAAAAAATCTACACATGTACCTTTATTTCAATTGCCTATATGGACAGTGATTTTTAAAAAAGTGAACTTTTAAAACCATAGTGTTAAATGCGATGCAATTAAAACAATTTCCTGGTGCACCTAAGAAAAAAAATTAGGCACAGCAGTGTAACCAGTGCAAAAAGTCAGTCTAGAGCCCTTACACTCACACAATCACACAATTACACACACTTATACTCATACTCAAACTCACAATCAGGAAATCAAACATACTCACACTTACACAATCACACACACACACATACTCACACAATCTTTCACTTATACTCAAACTCAATCACTCACTCACACTTACTCACTTACATTCATACTCACACTTGCAAAATCACTCCACTCACACACCCATACACACTATCACATTCACTCACCCTCACAATCACATACTTACTCATACTTACACTTACACAAACATTCACTCACACACTCACACACACACAGGAAAGGTTAATCTATGTAAATCTATGTACAAATCCTGCATAGAGGGGCTGAGTGAATGTGGTGTAGAATGTGTGTGAGTGTGTGTGTGTGTGTATCAGAGGAGACGCTGTAGAAGGACAGAATGCCGGAGGGACAGTCCACATACACTCCTACTCTCCTACAGCCGAAGGGAGGAGGGCGGAGTTTAGTGATGTTTAGATTGTGATGAACAGAGTATTCATTATCAGAGCAGAACAGACTCATGGAGTTTCTATTGCATCCAAACTGACGGTCAAAACTCACTCCTTTCCTGCGGATGGTTTTATAACTCAGAACTAATTTAGCTCCTCCCCTCCCACTCCACTCAGCCTCCCAGTAACAGCGCCCAGTAAAACTCTCTCTACTCAGAACCTGCAGATACACATTAAACCCCTCTGGATGATCAGGATATGACTCCAGCTCCTCTCTCCTCACCGCCATCCTGTTCTTCTCACTCAGAGAGAGACGAGGGTGTGCTGTGTTTGGATCCAGTGTCAAATCACAGCCGTCTGAACAGAAGAACACACATTACACACACTGCACTGATACAGAGAGAGAGTGTGTGTGTGTGTGTGTGTGTGTGTGTGTGTGTTAAGTTTGTGTGTGTCGGTATGTGAACTTACATTTCTTTAGTCCTGGTTTGATTCTGATTTTCCCTCTATTTTCCACCCTAAACACAAACACACCAATACACAAACACACACAAACAGGCGGAAGGTATTAATGTAAATTAACTAGTTATTAAATAATGTATTAAATAATCACAATCAAGTAAATAAATGAACATTGTAATCAGTATTCAGACTCTCTCTCCCTTACACACAAACACACACACACAACCCTCCAACTAGGTCAGGGTTCTGTATCTTTATATTTATTTATATTTTAACGCCTCACCTGCACATGTTTGCAATTTTGCATTGCACTGCATTTAAAAACGTGATGGCAGGAATGTATGAGTGGGAACACTAGGCTCGGCAGATGATGCAATTTACGGAACACGGAACATTTTAACGTAAGCAGATACAGAGAGCCATGTGTATGACCACTTTAGTCTTGTGAGATCTCATCACACCCATACTTTAGTTACTACTCAAGACGAGAAAGGGTGAATTGTAATAAAATTATGGCTTACAGTTTACTGAAGTAGGAGGTACATTTATAGTTGCAAGAAAATGTATGTGAACCCCTTAGGATTACTTGGATTTTGGATAAATTGGTAATTAAATGTGCTCTGATCTTCACAACAAGAGACAAACACAGTCTGCTTAAACTAATACCACAAAAATATATATGTTTGCATGGTTTTATTGAACACAAAATGTTAACATTCACAGTGCAGGGTGGAAAAAGTATGTGAACCTTTGGTAGCAATAACCTTAACCAAACGTTTCCTGTAGTTGCAGATCAGACCTGCACAACGGTCAGGAGGAATTTTGGACCATTTCTCTTCACAAAACTGTTTTAGTTCAGCAATATTCTTGGGTTATCTGGTGTGAATCGCTCTCTCGAGGTCATGCCACAGCATTTCAATTGGGCTGAGGTAAGGACTCTCCAGAAGGTGTATTTTCTTCTGTTGAAGCCGTTCAGTTGTTGATACTTAAAGACGGCAATCTGTCCAGGCCCTGAGGCAGCAAAGCAGCCCCAAACCATCCACCATCACCCTCCACCATATTTCACAGTTGGGATGAGGTTTTGATGATTGTGGGCTGTGCCTTTTTTCCTCTCCGCACAAAGCGCTGTGTTTTTCTTCCAAACAACTAAATTTTGGTTTCATCTGTCCACAGTATATTTAGCCAGTACTGCTGTGGAACATCCAGGTGCTCTTTGGCAAACTTCAAACATGCAGCAATGCACAGCAGTGGCTTCCTCCGCGATGTCCTCCGATGAGCTCCATTCTTGTTTAATGTTTTCTTTATTGTAGGTTTGTCAACAAATATGTTAGCATGCCCCAGAGATCACTGTAAGTCTTTAGCTGAAACTCTAGGACTCTTCCTCACCACATTGATCATTCTGTGCTGTGCTCTTGCAGTCCTCTTTACAGGACGACAATACAAACAACTTCAATAACAACAACTACAAAAAATAACCAGCCTGTGATATATTATTACAATATTTTACAAAAAAAACCCATAAAAATTACTTCAACCATCCAGACCTGACCAGAGCATTAGTACAGAGAAATGAATATATAGTTAATAAATTAAAATATATAAGCGGTGGCTCAACAATAGCTAGATACGAATCCTGTTCGAATCCTGTTCATGTAGCTTGCCATCAGAGCCGCGAGGGAGAACAATTGCCCTGTCTCTCTCTGGGTGGCTAAATGGCACTCTTTCTCCTCATCACTCCTAGGGTGATGCGGATCAGCACAAGGCCTTTATGAGCAAATAATGCTTTAAATTCAATAACCAAGATTGGGCCAAGGTACCACGACGGTTCTGCCACCGTCTGAAAGAGTCTGTCTTTGGCTATCACATGTGCGACTTTCGGCAACTTTTACTGTATGGTTGATTTTATATGAATTTTTATTTATATTAAATAATACTTAAAATTAAATAACTCAAGATTGACCCAAACCATCACAATGGTTCTACCATCTGAAAGAGATTGTCTTTGGCTATCACGTGTGCGAGATTGGGCAACTTTCACTGCATGGTTGATTTTATATGAATTTTTATGGGACCGGAACATACCATTTCACACAGTAGAGGGGGGGGAAACGGAAAAAAACATTTCACATGGGGGGGTGGGGAGGGGGGGGAGACCGGAACATACCATATCACAAAGAAGAGGGGGGACCGGAACATACCATCATTTAAAAGAGTCTGTTTTAGGCTATCATGTGTGCGACTTTTGGAAACTTACACTCTATGGTTGATTTTTATTAATGCTTAAAGTTAAATTACTCAAGACTGGCACATATTACCACGACAAAAGAGATTGTAAAGAGACTGAAAGAGACTGTCTTAATCTATCAAGTGTGCGACTTTCGGCAACATACACATTATCGTTGATTTTTTATGAATTTTTATTTATATAAAATAATGTTTAAAATTCAATAAGTAAAGATTGGAACATACTACCACAACGGTTCTGCCATCGTTTGAAAGAGACTGTCTTAATCTATCATGTGTACGACTTTCGGCAACGTACACGTTATCGTTGATTTTTTATGAATTTTTATTTATATAAAATAATGCTTAAAATTCAATAACTCAAGATTGGCACATACTACCACAACGGTTCTGCCATCGTTTGAAAGAGACTGTCTTAAGCTATCATGTGTGCGACTTTCGGCAACGTACACGTTATCGTTGATTTTTTATGAATTTTTATTTATATTAAATAATGCTTAAAATTCAATAACTCAAGAATGGGACATACTACCACAACGGTTCTGCCATCGTTTGAAAGAGACTGTGTTAATCTATCATGTGTGCGACTTTCGGCAAACGCACACGTTATCGTTGGTTTTTTATGAATTTTTATTTATATTAAATAATGCTTAAAATTCAATAACTCAAGATTGGCACATATTACCACAACCGTTCTGCCATCGTTTGAAAGAGACTGTCTTATCTAATCATGTGTGCTCACAATTGGCACATACTACCACAACGGTTCTGCCATCGTTTGAAAGAGACTGTCTTATCCTATCATGTGTGCGACTTTCGGCAACGTACACATTATCGTTGATTTTTTATGAATTTTTATTTATATTAAATAATGCTTAAAATTCAATAACTCAAGATTGGGACATACTACCACAACGGTTCTGCCATTGTTTGAAAGAAACTGTCTTAACCTATCATGTGTGCGACTTTCGGCAACGTACACATTATCGTTGATTTTTTATGAATTTTTATTTATATAAAATAATGCTTAAAATTCAATAACTCAAGATTGGCACATACTACCACAACCGTTCTGCCATTGTTTGAAAGAGACTGTCTTAAGCTATCATGTGTGCGACTTTCGGCAACGTACACATTATCGTTGATTTTTTATGAATTTTTATTTATATTAAATAATGCTTAAAATTCAATAACTCAAGATTGGGACATATTACCACGACAAAAGAGATTGTAAAGAGACTGAAAGAGACTGTCTTAATCTATCAAGTGTGCGACTTTCGGCAACATACACGTTATCGTTGATTTTTTATGAATTTTTATTTATATTAAATAATGCTTAAAATTCAATAACTCAAGATTGGCACATACTACCACAACCGTTCTGCCATCGTTTGAAAGAGACTGTCTTAAGCTATCATGTGTGCGACTTTCGGCAACGTACACGTTATCGTTGATTTTTTATGAATTTTTATTTATATTAAATAATGCTTAAAATTCAATAACTCAAGAATGGGACATACTACCACAACGGTTCTGCCATCGTTTGAAAGAGACTGTGTTAATCTATCATGTGTGCGACTTTCGGCAAACGCACACGTTATCGTTGGTTTTTTATGAATTTTTATTTATATTAAATAATGCTTAAAATTCAATAACTCAAGATTGGCACATATTACCACAACCGTTCTGCCATCGTTTGAAAGAGACTGTCTTATCCTATCATGTGTGCTCACAATTGGCACATACTACCACAACGGTTCTGCCATCGTTTGAAAGAGACTGTCTTATCCTATCATGTGTGCGACTTTCGGCAACGTACACGTTATCGTTGATTTTTTACGAATTTGTATTTATATTAAATAATGCTTAAAATTCAATAAGTCAAGATTGGGACATACTACCACAACGGTTCTGCCACTGTTTGAAAGAGACTGTCTTAAGCTATCAGGTGTGCGACTTTTGACAACGTACACATTATCGTTGATTTTTTATGAATTTTTATTTATATAAAATAATGCTTAAAATTCAATAACTCAAGATTGGGACATACTACCACAACGGTTCTGCCATTGTTTGAAAGAAACTGTCTTAACCTATCATGTGTGCGACTTTCGGCATCGTACACGTTATCGTTGATTTTTTATGAATTTTTATTTATATAAAATAATGCTTAAAATTCAATAACTCAAGATTGGGACAAACTACCACAACAGTTCTGCCATTGTTTGAAAGAGACTGTCTTAGCCTATCATGTGTGCGACTTTCAGCAACGTACACGTTATCGTTGATTTTTTATGAATTTTTATTTATATTAAATAATGCTTAAAATTCAATAACTCAAGATTGGCACATACTACCACAACCGTTCTGCCATCGTTTGAAAGAGACTGTCTTATCCTATCATGTGTGCGACTTTCGGCAACGTACACATTATCGTTGATTTTTTATGAATTTTTATTTATATAAAATAATGCTTAAAATTCAATAACTCAAGATTGGGACAAACTACCACAACAGTTGTGCCATCGTTTGAAAGAGACTGTGTTAATCTATCATGTGTGCGAATTTCGGCAACGTACACGTTATCGTTGATTTTTTATGAATTTTTATTTATATAAAATAATGCTTAAAATTCAATAACTCAAGATTGGGACAAACTACCACAACAGTTCTGCCATTGTTTGAAAAAGACTGTCTTAAGCTATCATGTGTGCGACTTTCGGCAACGTACACGTTATCGTTGTTTTTTTATGAATTTTTATTTATATAAAATAATGCTTAAAATTCAATAACTCAAGATTGGGACATAATACCACAACGGTTCTGCCATCGTTTGAAATAGACTGTGTTAATCTATCATGTGTGCGATTTTCGGCAACGTACACGTTATCGTTGATTTTTTATGAATTTTTATTTATATAAAATAATGCTTAAAATTCAATAAGTCAAGATTGGGACATACTACCACAACAGTTCAGCCATCTTTTGAAAGAGACTGTGTTAATCTATCATGTGTGCGACTTTCGGCAACGTACACGTTATCGTTGATTTTTTATGAATTTTTATTTATATAAAATAATGCTTAAAATTCAATAACTCAAGATTGGGACAAACTACCACAACAGTTCTGCCATTGTTTGAAAGAGACTATCTTAAGCTATCATGTGTGCGACTTTCGGCAACGAACACATTATCGTTGATTTTTTATGAATTTTTATTTATATTAAATAATGCTTAAAATTCAATAACTCAAGATTGGGACATACTACCACAACAGTTCTGCCATCTTTTAAAAGAGACTGTCTTAACCTATCATGTGTGCGACTTTCGGCAACGTACACATTATCGTTGATTTTTTATGAATTTTTATTTATATTAAATAATGCTTAAAATTCAATAACTCAAGATTGGGACATACTACCACAACAGTTCTGCCATCGTTTGAAAGAGACTGTCTTAAACTATCAGGTGTGCGACTTTCGGCAACGTACACATTATCGTTGATTTTTTATGAATTTTTATTTATATTAAATAATGCTTAAAATTCAATAACTCAAGATTGGGACATACTACCACAACGGTTCTGCCATCGTTTGAAAGAGACTGTCTTAACCTATCATGTGTGCGACTTTCGGCAACGTACACATTATCGTTGATTTTTTATGAATTTTTATTTATATTAAATAATGCTTAAAATTCAATAACTCAAGATTGGGACATACTACCACAACAGTTCTGCCATCATTTAAAAGAGACTGTCTTAACCTATCATGTGTGCGACTTTCGGCAACGTACACATTATCGTTGATTTTTTTATGAATTTTTATTTATATTAAATAATGCTTAAAATTCAATAACTCAAGATTGGGACATACTACCACAACGGTTCTGCCATCGTTTGAAAGAAACTGTCTTAACCTATCATGTGTGCGACTTTCGGCAACGTACACATTATCGTTGATTTTTTATGAATTTTTATTTATATTAAATAATGCTTAAAATTCAATAACTCAAGATTGGGACATACTACCACAACAGTTCTGCCATCGTTTGAAAGAGACTGTCTTAACCTATCATGTGTGCGACTTTCGGCAACGTACACATTATCGTTGATTTTTTATGAATTTTTATTTATATTAAATAATGCTTAAAATTCAATAACTCAAGATTGGGACATACTACCACAACAGTTCTGCCATCGTTTGAAAGAGACTGTCTTACCCTATCATGTGTGCGACGTTCGGCAACGTACACATTATCGTTGATTTTTTATGAATTTTTATTTATATTAAATAATGCTTAAAATTCAATAACTCAAGATTGGGACATACTACCACAACAGTTCTGCCATCGTTTGAAAGAGACTGTCTTAACCTATCATGTGTGCGACTTTCGGCAACGTACACATTATCGTTGATTTTTTATGATTTTTTATTTATATTAAATAATGCTTAAAATTCAATAACTCAAGATTGGGACATACTACCACAACGGTTCTGCCATCGTTTGAAAGAGACTGTCTTAACCTATCATGTGTGCGACTTTCGGCAACGTACACATTATCGTTGATTTTTTATGATTTTTTATTTATATTAAATAATGCTTAAAATTCAATAACTCAAGATTGGGACATACTACCACAACGGTTCTGCCATCGTTTGAAAGAGACTGTCTTAACCTATCATGTGTGCGACTTTCGGCAACGTACACATTATCGTTGATTTTTTATGAATTTTTATTTATATTAAATAATGCTTAAAATTCAATAACTCAAGATTGGCACATATTACCACAACCGTTCTGCCATCGTTTGAAAGAGACTGTCTTATCTAATCATGTGTGCTCACAATTGGCACATACTACCACAACGGTTCTGCCATCGTTTGAAAGAGACTGTCTTATCCTATCATGTGTGCGACTTTCGGCAACGTACACGTTATCGTTGAATTTTTACGAATTTGTATTTATATTAAATAATGCTTAAAATTCAATAAGTCAAGATTGGGACATACTACCACAACGGTTCTGCCACTGTTTGAAAGAGACTGTCTTAAGCTATCAGGTGTGCGACTTTTGACAACGTACACATTATCGTTGATTTTTTATGAATTTTTATTTATATTAAATAATGCTTACAATTCAATAACTCAAGATTGGCACATACTACCACAACCGTTCTGCCATCGTTTGAAAGAGACTGTCTTATCCTATCATGTGTGCGACTTTCGGCAACGTACACATTATCGTTGATTTTTTATGAATTTTTATTTATATTAAATAATGCTTAAAATTCAATAACTCAAGATTGGGACATACTACCACGACAAAAGAGATTGTAAAGAGACTGAAAGAGACTGTCTTAATCTATCAAGTGTGCGACTTTCGGCAACATACACGTTATCGTTGATTTTTTATGAATTTTTATTTATATTAAATAATGCTTAAAATTCAATAACTCAAGATTGGCACATACTACCACAACCGTTCTGCCATCGTTTGAAAGAGACTGTCTTAAGCTATCATGTGTGCGACTTTCGGCAACGTACACGTTATCGTTGATTTTTTATGAATTTTTATTTATATTAAATAATGCTTAAAATTCAATAACTCAAGAATGGGACATACTACCACAACGGTTCTGCCATCGTTTGAAAGAGACTGTGTTAATCTATCATGTGTGCGACTTTCGGCAAACGCACACGTTATCGTTGGTTTTTTATGAATTTTTATTTATATTAAATAATGCTTAAAATTCAATAACTCAAGATTGGCACATATTACCACAACCGTTCTGCCATCGTTTGAAAGAGACTGTCTTATCCTATCATGTGTGCTCACAATTGGCACATACTACCACAACGGTTCTGCCATCGTTTGAAAGAGACTGTCTTAAGCTATCATGTGTGCGACTTTCAGCAACGTACACGTTATCGTTGATTTTTTATGAATTTTTATTTATATTAAATAATGCTTAAAATTCAATAACTCAAGATTGGCACATACTACCACAACCGTTCTGCCATCGTTTGAAAGAGACTGTCTTATCCTATCATGTGTGCGACTTTCGGCAACGTACACATTATCGTTGATTTTTTATGAATTTTTATTTATATAAAATAATGCTTAAAATTCAATAACTCAAGATTGGGACAAACTACCACAACAGTTGTGCCATCGTTTGAAAGAGACTGTGTTAATCTATCATGTGTGCGAATTTCGGCAACGTACACGTTATCGTTGATTTTTTATGAATTTTTATTTATATAAAATAATGCTTAAAATTCAATAACTCAAGATTGGGACAAACTACCACAACAGTTCTGCCATTGTTTGAAAAAGACTGTCTTAAGCTATCATGTGTGCGACTTTCGGCAACGTACACGTTATCGTTGGTTTTTTATGAATTTTTATTTATATAAAATAATGCTTAAAATTCAATAACTCAAGATTGGGACATAATACCACAACGGTTCTGCCATCGTTTGAAAGAGACTGTGTTAATCTATCATGTGTGCGACTTTCGGCAATGTACACGTTATCGTTGATTTTTTATGAATTTTTATTTATATTAAATAATGCTTAAAATTCAATAAGTCAAGATTGGCACATACTACCACAATGGTTCTGCCATTGTTTGAAATAGACTGTGTTAATCTATCATGTGTGCGATTTTCGGCAACGTACACGTTATCGTTGATTTTTTATGAATTTTTATTTATATAAAATAATGCTTAAAATTCAATAAGTCAAGATTGGGACATACTACCACAACAGTTCAGCCATCTTTTGAAAGAGACTGTGTTAATCTATCATGTGTGCGACTTTCGGCAACGTACACGTTATCGTTGATTTTTTATGAATTTTTATTTATATAAAATAATGCTTAAAATTCAATAACTCAAGATTGGGACAAACTACCACAACAGTTCTGCCATTGTTTGAAAGAGACTATCTTAAGCTATCATGTGTGCGACTTTCGGCAACGTACACGTTATCGTTGATTTTTTATGAATTTTTATTTATATAAAATAATGCTTAAAATTCAATAACTCAAGATTGGGACATAATACCACAACGGTTCTGCCATCGTTTGATAGAGACTGTGTTATTCTATCATGTGTGCGACTTTCGGCAACGTACACGTTATCGTTGATTTTTTATGAATTTTTATTTATATTAAATAATGCTTAAAATTCAATAACTCAAGATTGGGACATACTACCACAACAGTTCTGCCATCGTTTGAAAGAGACTGTCTTAAACTATCATGTGTGCGACTTTCGGCAACGAACACATTATCGTTGATTTTTTATGAATTTTTATTTATATTAAATAATGCTTAAAATTCAATAACTCAAGATTGGGACATACTACCACAACAGTTCTGCCATCTTTTAAAAGAGACTGTCTTAACCTATCATGTGTGCGACTTTCGGCAACGTACACATTATCGTTGATTTTTTATGAATTTTTATTTATATTAAATAATGCTTAAAATTCAATAACTCAAGATTGGGACATACTACCACAACAGTTCTGCCATCGTTTGAAAGAGACTGTCTTAAACTATCAGGTGTGCGACTTTCGGCAACGTACACATTATCGTTGATTTTTTATGAATTTTTATTTATATTAAATAATGCTTAAAATTCAATAACTCAAGATTGGGACATACTACCACAACGGTTCTGCCATCGTTTGAAAGAGACTGTCTTAACCTATCATGTGTGCGACTTTCGGCAACGTACACATTATCGTTGATTTTTTATGAATTTTTATTTATATTAAATAATGCTTAAAATTCAATAACTCAAGATTGGGACATACTACCACAACAGTTCTGCCATCATTTAAAAGAGACTGTCTTAACCTATCATGTGTGCGACTTTCGGCAACGTACACATTATCGTTGATTTTTTTATGAATTTTTATTTATATTAAATAATGCTTAAAATTCAATAACTCAAGATTGGGACATACTACCACAACGGTTCTGCCATCGTTTGAAAGAAACTGTCTTAACCTATCATGTGTGCGACTTTCGGCAACGTACACATTATCGTTGATTTTTTATGAATTTTTATTTATATTAAATAATGCTTAAAATTCAATAACTCAAGATTGGGACATACTACCACAACAGTTCTGCCATCGCTTGAAAGAGACTGTCTTACCCTATCATGTGTGCGACTTTCGGCAACGTACACATTATCGTTGATTTTTTATGAATTTTTATTTATATTAAATAATGCTTAAAATTCAATAACTCAAGATTGGGACATACTACCACAACAGTTCTGCCATCTTTTAAAAGACAATGTCTTAACCTATCATGTGTGCGACTTTCGGCAACGTACACATTATCGTTGATTTTTTATGAATTTTTATTTATATTAAATAATGCTTAAAATTCAATAACTTAAGATTGGGACATACTACCACAACAGTTCTGCCATCGTTTGAAAGAGACTGTCTTAAACTATCATGTGTGCGACTTTCGGCAACGTACACATTATCGTTGATTTTTTATGAATTTTTATTTATATTAAATAATGCTTAAAATTCAATAACTCAAGATTGGGACATACTACCACAACAGTTCTGCCATCTTTTAAAAGAGACTGTCTTAACCTATCATGTGTGCGACTTTCGGCAACGTACACATTATCGTTGATTTTTTATGAATTTTTATTTATATTAAATAATGCTTAAAATTCAATAACTCAAGATTGGGACATACTACCACAACAGTTCTGCCATCGTTTGAAAGAGACTGTCTTACCCTATCATGTGTGCGACTTTCGGCAACGTACACATTATCGTTGATTTTTTATGAATTTTTATTTATATTGAATAATGCTTAAAATTCAATAACTCAAGATTGCGACATACTACCACAACAGTTCTGCCATCTTTTAAAAGAGACTGTCTTATCCTATCATGTGTGCGACTTTCGGCAACGTACACATTATCGTTGATTTTTTATGAATTTTTATTTATATTAAATAATGCTTAAAATTCAATAACTCAAGATTGGGACATACTACCACAACAGTTCTGCCATCGTTTGAAAGAGACTGTCTTACCCTATCATGTGTGCGACTTTCGGCAACGTACACATTATCGTTGATTTTTTATGAATTTTTATTTATATTAAATAATGCTTAAAATTCAATAACTCAAGATTGGGACATACTACCACAACAGTTCTGCCATCGTTTGAAAGAGACTGTCTTAACCTATCATGTGTGCGACTTTCGGCAACGTACACATTATCGTTGATTTTTTATGATTTTTTATTTATATTAAATAATGCTTAAAATTCAATAACTCAAGATTGGGACATACTACCACAACGGTTCTGCCATCGTTTGAAAGAGACTGTCTTAACCTATCATGTGTGCGACTTTCGGCAACGTACACATTATCGTTGATTTTTTATGATTTTTTATTTATATTAAATAATGCTTAAAATTCAATAACTCAAGATTGGGACATACTACCACAACGGTTCTGCCATCGTTTGAAAGAGACTGTCTTAACCTATCATGTGTGCGACTTTCGGCAACGTACACATTATCGTTGATTTTTTATGAATTTTTATTTATATTAAATAATGCTTAAAATTCAATAACTCAAGATTGGGACATACTACCACAACCGTTCTGCCATCATTTAAAAGAGACTGTCTTATCCTATCATGTGTGCGACTTTCGGCAACGTACACATTATCGTTGATTTTTTAATGAATTTTTATTTATATTAAATAATGCTTAAAATTCAATAACTCAAGATTGGGACATACTACCACAACGGTTCTGCCATCGTTTGAAAGAAACTGTCTTAACCTATCATGTGTGCGACTTTCGGCAACGTACACATTATCGTTGATTTTTTATGAATTTTTATTTATATTAAATAATGCTTAAAATTCAATAACTCAAGATTGGGACATACTACCACAACAGTTCTGCCATCGTTTGAAAGAGACTGTCTTACCCTATCATGTGTGCGACTTTCGGCAACGTACACATTATCGTGGATTTTTTATGAATTTTTATTTATATTAAATAATGCTTAAAATTCAATAACTCAAGATTGGGACATACTACCACAACGGTTCTGCCATCTTTTAAAAGACACTGTCTTAACCTATCATGTGTGCGACTTTCGGCAACGTACACATTATCATTGATTTTTTATGAATTTTTATTTATATTAAATAATGCTTAAAATTCAATAACTTAAGATTGGGACATACTACCACAACAGTTCTGTCATCGTTTGAAAGAGACTGTCTTACCCTATCATGTGTGCGACTTTCGGCAACGTACACATTATCGTTGATTTTTTATGAATTTTTATTTATATTAAATAATGCTTAAAATTCAATAACTCAAGATTGGGACATACTACCACAACAGTTCTGCCATCTTTTAAAAGAGACTGTCTTAACCTACCATGTGTGCGACTTTCGGCAACGTACACATTATCGTTGATTTTTTATGATTTTTTATTTATATTAAATAATGCTTAAAATTCAATAACTCGAGATTGGGACATACTACCACAACGGTTCTGCCATCGTTTGAAAGAGACTGTCTTAACCTATCATGTGTGCGACTTTCGGCAACGTACACATTATCGTTGATTTTTTATGATTTTTTATTTATATTAAATAATGCTTAAAATTCAATAACTCAAGATTGGGACATACTACCACAACGGTTCTGCCATCGTTTGAAAGAGACTGTCGTAACCTATCATGTGTGCGACTTTCGGCAACGTACACATTATCGTTGATTTTTTATGAATTTTTATTTATATTAAATAATGCTTAAAATTCAATAACTCAAGATTGGGACATACTACCACAACAGTTCTGCCATCGTTTGAAAGAGACTGTCTTACCCTATCATGTGTGCGACTTTCGGCAACGTACACATTATCGTTGATTTTTTATGAATTTTTATTTATATTAAATAATGCTTAAAATTCAATAACTCAAGATTGGGACATACTACCACAACAGTTCTGCCATCGTTTGAAAGAGACTGTCTTAAACTATCATGTGTGCGACTTTCGGCAACGTACACATTATCGTTGATTTTTTATGAATTTTTATTTATATTAAATAATGCTTAAAATTCAATAACTCAAGATTGGGACATACTACCACAACAGTTCTGCCATCTTTTAAAAGAGACTGTCTTAGCCTACCATGTGTGCGACTTTCGGCAACGTACACATTATCGTTGATTTTTTATGATTTTTTATTTATATTAAATAATGCTTAAAATTCAATAACTCGAGATTGGGACATACTACCACAACGGTTCTGCCATCGTTTGAAAGAGACTGTCTTAACCTATCATGTGTGCGACTTTCGGCAACGTACACATTATCGTTGATTTTTTATGATTTTTTATTTATTTTAAATAATGCTTAAAATTCAATAACTCAAGATTGGGACATACTACCACAACGGTTCTGCCATCGTTTGAAAGAGACTGTCGTAACCTATCATGTGTGCGACTTTCGGCAACGTACACATTATCGTTGATTTTTTATGAATTTTTATTTATATTAAATAATGCTTAAAATTCAATAACTCAAGATTGGGACATACTACCACAACAGTTCTGCCATCGTTTGAAAGAGACTGTCTTACCCTATCATGTGTGCGACTTTCGGCAACGTACACATTATCGTTGATTTTTTATGAATTTTTATTTATATTAAATAATGCTTAAAATTCAATAACTCAAGATTGGGACATACTACCACAACAGTTCTGCCATCGTTTGAAAGAGACTGTCTTAAACTATCATGTGTGCGACTTTCGGCAACGTACACATTATCGTTGATTTTTTATGAATTTTTATTTATATTAAATAATGCTTAAAATTCAATAACTCAAGATTGGGACATACTACCACAACAGTTCTGCCATCTTTTAAAAGAGACTGTCTTAACCTATCATGTGTGCGACTTTCGGCAACATACACATTATCGTTGATTTTTTATGAATTTTTATTTATATTAAATAATGCTTAAAATTCAATAACTCAAGATTGGGACATACTACCACAACGGTTCTGCCATCGTTTGAAAGAGACTGTCGTAACCTATCATGTGTGCGACTTTCGGCAACGTACACATTATCGTTGATTTTTTATGAATTTTTATTTATATTAAATAATGCTTAAAATTCAATAACTCAAGATTGGGACATACTACCACAACGTTTCTGCCATCGTTTGAAAGAGACTGTCTTACCCTATCATGTGTGCGACTTTCGGCAACGTACACATTATCGTTGATTTTTTATGAATTTTTATTTATATTAAATAATGCTTAAAATTCAATAACTTAAGATTGGGACATACTACCACAACAGTTCTGTCATCGTTTGAAAGAGACTGTCTTACCCTATCATGTGTGCGACTTTCGGCAACGTACACATTATCGTTGATTTTTTATGAATTTTTATTTATATTAAATAATGCTTAAAATTCAATAACTCAAGATTGGGACATACTACCACAACAGTTCTGCCATCTTTTAAAAGAGACTGTCTTAACCTACCATGTGTGCGACTTTCGGCAACGTACACATTATCGTTGATTTTTTATGATTTTTTATTTATATTAAATAATGCTTAAAATTCAATAACTCGAGATTGGGACATACTACCACAACGGTTCTGCCATCGTTTGAAAGAGACTGTCTTAACCTATCATGTGTGCGACTTTCGGCAACGTACACATTATCGTTGATTTTTTATGATTTTTTATTTATATTAAATAATGCTTAAAATTCAATAACTCAAGATTGGGACATACTACCACAACGGTTCTGCCATCGTTTGAAAGAGACTGTCGTAACCTATCATGTGTGCGACTTTCGGCAACGTACACATTATCGTTGATTTTTTATGAATTTTTATTTATATTAAATAATGCTTAAAATTCAATAACTCAAGATTGGGACATACTACCACAACAGTTCTGCCATCGTTTGAAAGAGACTGTCTTACCCTATCATGTGTGCGACTTTCGGCAACGTACACATTATCGTTGATTTTTTATGAATTTTTATTTATATTAAATAATGCTTAAAATTCAATAACTCAAGATTGGGACATACTACCACAACAGTTCTGCCATCGTTTGAAAGAGACTGTCTTAAACTATCATGTGTGCGACTTTCGGCAACGTACACATTATCGTTGATTTTTTATGAATTTTTATTTATATTAAATAATGCTTAAAATTCAATAACTCAAGATTGGGACATACTACCACAACAGTTCTGCCATCTTTTAAAAGAGACTGTCTTAACCTACCATGTGTGCGACTTTCGGCAACGTACACATTATCGTTGATTTTTTATGATTTTTTATTTATATTAAATAATGCTTAAAATTCAATAACTCGAGATTGGGACATACTACCACAACGGTTCTGCCATCGTTTGAAAGAGACTGTCTTAACCTATCATGTGTGCGACTTTCGGCAACGTACACATTATCGTTGATTTTTTATGATTTTTTATTTATTTTAAATAATGCTTAAAATTCAATAACTCAAGATTGGGACATACTACCACAACGGTTCTGCCATCGTTTGAAAGAGACTGTCGTAACCTATCATGTGTGCGACTTTCGGCAACGTACACATTATCGTTGATTTTTTATGAATTTTTATTTATATTAAATAATGCTTAAAATTCAATAACTCAAGATTGGGACATACTACCACAACAGTTCTGCCATCGTTTGAAAGAGACTGTCTTACCCTATCATGTGTGCGACTTTCGGCAACGTACACATTATCGTTGATTTTTTATGAATTTTTATTTATATTAAATAATGCTTAAAATTCAATAACTCAAGATTGGGACATACTACCACAACAGTTCTGCCATCGTTTGAAAGAGACTGTCTTAAACTATCATGTGTGCGACTTTCGGCAACGTACACATTATCGTTGATTTTTTATGAATTTTTATTTATATTAAATAATGCTTAAAATTCAATAACTCAAGATTGGGACATACTACCACAACAGTTCTGCCATCTTTTAAAAGAGACTGTCTTAACCTACCATGTGTGCGACTTTCGGCAACGTACACATTATCGTTGATTTTTTATGATTTCTTATTTATATTAAATAATGCTTAAAATTCAATAACTCGAGATTGGGACATACTACCACAACGGTTCTGCCATCGTTTGAAAGAGACTGTCTTAACCTATCATGTGTGCGACTTTCGGCAACGTACACATTATCGTTGATTTTTTATGATTTTTTATTTATTTTAAATAATGCTTAAAATTCAATAACTCAAGATTGGGACATACTACCACAACGGTTCTGCCATCGTTTGAAAGAGACTGTCGTAACCTATCATGTGTGCGACTTTCGGCAACGTACACATTATCGTTGATTTTTTATGAATTTTTATTTATATTAAATAATGCTTAAAATTCAATAACTCAAGATTGGGACATACTACCACAACAGTTCTGCCATCGTTTGAAAGAGACTGTCTTACCCTATCATGTGTGCGACTTTCGGCAACGTACACATTATCGTTGATTTTTTATGAATTTTTATTTATATTAAATAATGCTTAAAATTCAATAACTCAAGATTGGGACATACTACCACAACAGTTCTGCCATCGTTTGAAAGAGACTGTCTTAAACTATCATGTGTGCGACTTTCGGCAACGTACACATTATCGTTGATTTTTTATGAATTTTTATTTATATTAAATAATGCTTAAAATTCAATAACTCAAGATTGGGACATACTACCACAACAGTTCTGCCATCTTTTAAAAGAGACTGTCTTAACCTATCATGTGTGCGACTTTCGGCAACATACACATTATCGTTGATTTTTTATGAATTTTTATTTATATTAAATAATGCTTAAAATTCAATAACTCAAGATTGGGACATACTACCACAACAGTTCTGCCATCGTTTGAAAGAGACTGTCTTAAACTATCATGTGTGCGACTTTCGGCAACGTACACATTATCGTTGATTTTTTATGAATTTTTATTTATATTAAATAATGCTTAAAATTCAATAACTCAAGATTGGGACATACTACCACAACAGTTCTGCCATCTTTTAAAAGAGACTGTCTTAACCTACCATGTGTGCGACTTTCGGCAACGTACACATTATCGTTGATTTTTTATGATTTTTTATTTATATTAAATAATGCTTAAAATTCAATAACTCGAGATTGGGACATACTACCACAACGGTTCTGCCATCGTTTGAAAGAGACTGTCTTAACCTATCATGTGTGCGACTTTCGGCAACGTACACATTATCGTTGATTTTTTATGATTTTTTATTTATTTTAAATAATGCTTAAAATTCAATAACTCAAGATTGGGACATACTACCACAACGGTTCTGCCATCGTTTGAAAGAGACTGTCGTAACCTATCATGTGTGCGACTTTCGGCAACGTACACATTATCGTTGATTTTTTATGAATTTTTATTTATATTAAATAATGCTTAAAATTCAATAACTCAAGATTGGGACATACTACCACAACAGTTCTGCCATCGTTTGAAAGAGACTGTCTTACCCTATCATGTGTGCGACTTTCGGCAACGTACACATTATCGTTGATTTTTTATGAATTTTTATTTATATTAAATAATGCTTAAAATTCAATAACTCAAGATTGGGACATACTACCACAACAGTTCTGCCATCGTTTGAAAGAGACTGTCTTAAACTATCATGTGTGCGACTTTCGGCAACGTACACATTATCGTTGATTTTTTATGAATTTTTATTTATATTAAATAATGCTTAAAATTCAATAACTCAAGATTGGGACATACTACCACAACAGTTCTGCCATCTTTTAAAAGAGACTGTCTTAACCTATCATGTGTGCGACTTTCGGCAACATACACATTATCGTTGATTTTTTATGAATTTTTATTTATATTAAATAATGCTTAAAATTCAATAACTCAAGATTGGGACATACTACCACAACGGTTCTGCCATCGTTTGAAAGAGACTGTCGTAACCTATCATGTGTGCGACTTTCGGCAACGTACACATTATCGTTGATTTTTTATGAATTTTTATTTATATTAAATAATGCTTAAAATTCAATAACTCAAGATTGGGACATACTACCACAACGTTTCTGCCATCGTTTGAAAGAGACTGTCTTACCCTATCATGTGTGCGACTTTCGGCAACGTACACATTATCGTTGATTTTTTATGAATTTTTATTTATATTAAATAATGCTTAAAATTCAATAACTCAAGATTGGGACATACTACCACAACAGTTCTGCCATCGTTTGAAAGAGACTGTCTTAAACTATCATGTGTGCGACTTTCGGCAACGTACACATTATCGTTGATTTTTTATGAATTTTTATTTATATTAAATAATGCTTAAAATTCAATAACTCAAGATTGGGACATACTACCACAACAGTTCTGCCATCGTTTGAAAGAGACTGTCTTAACCTATCATGTGTGCGACTTTCGGCAACGTACACATTATCGTTGATTTTTTATGAATTTTTATTTATATTAAATAATGCTTAAAATTCAATAACTCAAGATTGGGACATACTACCACAACAGTTCTGCCATCTTTTAAAAGAGACTGTCTTAACCTACCATGTGTGCGACTTTCGGCAACGTACACATTATCGTTGATTTTTTATGATTTTTTATTTATATTAAATAATGCTTAAAATTCAATAACTCAAGATTGGGACATACTACCACAACGGTTCTGCCATCGTTTGAAAGAGACTGTCTTAACCTATCATGTGTGCGACTTTCGGCAACGTACACATTATCGTTGATTTTTTATGATTTTTTATTTATATTAAATAATGCTTAAAATTCAATAACTCAAGATTGGGACATACTACCACAACGGTTCTGCCATCGTTTGAAAGAGACTGTCTTAACCTATCATGTGTGCGACTTTCGGCAACGTACACATTATCGTTGATTTTTTATGAATTTTTATTTATATTAAATAATGCTTAAAATTCAATAACTCAAGATTGGGACATACTACCACAACAGTTCTGCCATCTTTTAAAATACACTGTCTTAACCTATCATGTGTGCGACTTTCGGCAACGTACACATTATCGTTGATTTTTTATGAATTTTTATTTATATTAAATAATGCTTAAAATTCAATAACTTAAGATTGGGACATACTACCACAACAGTTCTGCCATCGTTTGAAAGAGACTGTCTTACCCTATCATGTGTGCGACTTTCGGCAACGTACACATTATCGTTGATTTTTTATGAATTTTTATTTATATTAAATAATGCTTAAAATTCAATAACTCAAGATTGGGACATAATACCACAACAGTTCTGCCATCGTTTGAAAGAGACTGTCTTAACCTATCATGTGTGCGACTTTCGGCAACGTACACATTATCGTTGATTTTTTATGAATTTTTATTTATATTAAATAATGCTTAAAATTCAATAACTCAAGATTGGGACATACTACCACAACAGTTCTGCCATCTTTTAAAAGAGACTGTCTTAACCTACCATGTGTGCGACTTTCGGCAACGTACACATTATCGTTGATTTTTTATGATTTTTTATTTATATTAAATAATGCTTAAAATTCAATAACTCAAGATTGGGACATACTACCACAACGGTTCTGCCATCGTTTAAAAGAGACTGTCTTAACCTATCATGTGTGCGACTTTCGGCAACGTACACATTATCGTTGATTTTTTATGATTTTTTATTTATATTAAATAATGCTTAAAATTCAATAACTCAAGATTGGGACATACTACCACAACAGTTCTGCCATCGTTTGAAAGAGACTGTCTTACCCTATCATGTATGCGACTTTCGGCAACGTACACATTATCGTTGATTTTTTATGAATTTTTATTTATATTAAATAATGCTTAAAATTCAATAACTCAAGATTGGGACATACTACCACAACAGTTCTGCCATCTTTTAAAAGAGACTGTCTTAACCTACCATGTGTGCGACTTTCGGCAACGTACACATTATCGTTGATTTTTTATGATTTTTTATTTATATTAAATAATGCTTAAAATTCAATAACTCGAGATTGGGACATACTACCACAACGGTTCTGCCATCGTTTGAAAGAGACTGTCTTAACCTATCATGTGTGCGACTTTCGGCAACGTACACATTATCGTTGATTTTTTATGATTTTTTATTTATATTAAATAATGCTTAAAATTCAATAACTCAAGATTGGGACATACTACCACAACGGTTCTGCCATCGTTTGAAAGAGACTGTCGTAACCTATCATGTGTGCGACTTTCGGCAACGTACACATTATCGTTGATTTTTTATGAATTTTTATTTATATTAAATAATGCTTAAAATTCAATAACTCAAGATTGGGACATACTACCACAACAGTTCTGCCATCGTTTGAAAGAGACTGTCTTACCCTATCATGTGTGCGACTTTCGGCAACGTACACATTATCGTTGATTTTTTATGAATTTTTATTTATATTAAATAATGCTTAAAATTCAATAACTCAAGATTGGGACATACTACCACAACAGTTCTGCCATCGTTTGAAAGAGACTGTCTTAAACTATCATGTGTGCGACTTTCGGCAACGTACACATTATCGTTGATTTTTTATGAATTTTTATTTATATTAAATAATGCTTAAAATTCAATAACTCAAGATTGGGACATACTACCACAACAGTTCTGCCATCTTTTAAAAGAGACTGTCTTAACCTACCATGTGTGCGACTTTCGGCAACGTACACATTATCGTTGATTTTTTATGATTTTTTATTTATATTAAATAATGCTTAAAATTCAATAACTCGAGATTGGGACATACTACCACAACGGTTCTGCCATCGTTTGAAAGAGACTGTCTTAACCTATCATGTGTGCGACTTTCGGCAACGTACACATTATCGTTGATTTTTTATGATTTTTTATTTATTTTAAATAATGCTTAAAATTCAATAACTCAAGATTGGGACATACTACCACAACGGTTCTGCCATCGTTTGAAAGAGACTGTCGTAACCTATCATGTGTGCGACTTTCGGCAACGTACACATTATCGTTGATTTTTTATGAATTTTTATTTATATTAAATAATGCTTAAAATTCAATAACTCAAGATTGGGACATACTACCACAACAGTTCTGCCATCGTTTGAAAGAGACTGTCTTACCCTATCATGTGTGCGACTTTCGGCAACGTACACATTATCGTTGATTTTTTATGAATTTTTATTTATATTAAATAATGCTTAAAATTCAATAACTCAAGATTGGGACATACTACCACAACAGTTCTGCCATCGTTTGAAAGAGACTGTCTTAAACTATCATGTGTGCGACTTTCGGCAACGTACACATTATCGTTGATTTTTTATGAATTTTTATTTATATTAAATAATGCTTAAAATTCAATAACTCAAGATTGGGACATACTACCACAACAGTTCTGCCATCTTTTAAAAGAGACTGTCTTAACCTATCATGTGTGCGACTTTCGGCAACATACACATTATCGTTGATTTTTTATGAATTTTTATTTATATTAAATAATGCTTAAAATTCAATAACTCAAGATTGGGACATACTACCACAACGGTTCTGCCATCGTTTGAAAGAGACTGTCGTAACCTATCATGTGTGCGACTTTCGGCAACGTACACATTATCGTTGATTTTTTATGAATTTTTATTTATATTAAATAATGCTTAAAATTCAATAACTCAAGATTGGGACATACTACCACAACGTTTCTGCCATCGTTTGAAAGAGACTGTCTTACCCTATCATGTGTGCGACTTTCGGCAACGTACACATTATCGTTGATTTTTTATGAATTTTTATTTATATTAAATAATGCTTAAAATTCAATAACTCAAGATTGGGACATACTACCACAACAGTTCTGCCATCGTTTGAAAGAGACTGTCTTAAACTATCATGTGTGCGACTTTCGGCAACGTACACATTATCGTTGATTTTTTATGAATTTTTATTTATATTAAATAATGCTTAAAATTCAATAACTCAAGATTGGGACATACTACCACAACAGTTCTGCCATCGTTTGAAAGAGACTGTCTTAACCTATCATGTGTGCGACTTTCGGCAACGTACACATTATCGTTGATTTTTTATGAATTTTTATTTATATTAAATAATGCTTAAAATTCAATAACTCAAGATTGGGACATACTACCACAACAGTTCTGCCATCTTTTAAAAGAGACTGTTTTAACCTACCATGTGTGCGACTTTCGGCAACGTACACATTATCGTTGATTTTTTATGATTTTTTATTTATATTAAATAATGCTTAAAATTCAATAACTCAAGATTGGGACATACTACCACAACGGTTCTGCCATCGTTTGAAAGAGACTGTCTTAACCTATCATGTGTGCGACTTTCGGCAACGTACACATTATCGTTGATTTTTTATGATTTTTTATTTATATTAAATAATGCTTAAAATTCAATAACTCAAGATTGGGACATACTACCACAACGGTTCTGCCATCGTTTGAAAGAGACTGTCTTAACCTATCATGTGTGCGACTTTCGGCAACGTACACATTATCGTTGATTTTTTATGAATTTTTATTTATATTAAATAATGCTTAAAATTCAATAACTCAAGATTGGGACATACTACCACAACAGTTCTGCCATCATTTAAAAGAGACTGTCTTATCCTATCATGTGTGCGACTTTCGGCAACGTACACATTATCGTTGATTTTTTTATGAATTTTTATTTATATTAAATAATGCTTAAAATTCAATAACTCAAGATTGGGACATACTACCACAACGGTTCTGCCATCGTTTGAAAGAAACTGTCTTAACCTATCATGTGTGCGACTTTCGGCAACGTACACATTATCGTTGATTTTTTATGAATTTTTATTTATATTAAATAATGCTTAAAATTCAATAACTCAAGATTGGGACATACTACCACAAAAGTTCTGCCATCGTTTGAAAGAGACTGTCTTACCCTATCATGTGTGCGACTTTCGGCAACGTACACATTATCGTTGATTTTTTATGAATTTTTATTTATATTAAATAATGCTTAAAATTCAATAACTCAAGATTGGGACATACTACCACAACAGTTCTGCCATCTTTTAAAAGACACTGTCTTAACCTATCATGTGTGCGACTTTCGGCAACGTACACATTATCGTTGATTTTTTATGAATTTTTATTTATATTAAATAATGCTTAAAATTCAATAACTTAAGATTGGGACATACTACCACAACAGTTCTGCCATCGTTTGAAAGAGACTGTCTTACCCTATCATGTGTGCGACTTTCGGCAACGTACACATTATCGTTGATTTTTTATGAATTTTTATTTATATTAAATAATGCTTAAAATTCAATAACTCAAGATTGGGACATAATACCACAACAGTTCTGCCATCGTTTGAAAGAGACTGTCTTAACCTATCATGTGTGCGACTTTCGGCAACGTACACATTATCGTTGATTTTTTATGAATTTTTATTTATATTAAATAATGCTTAAAATTCAATAACTCAAGATTGGGACATACTACCACAACAGTTCTGCCATCTTTTAAAAGAGACTGTCTTAACCTACCATGTGTGCGACTTTCGGCAACGTACACATTATCGTTGATTTTTTATGATTTTTTATTTATATTAAATAATGCTTAAAATTCAATAACTCAAGATTGGGACATACTACCACAACGGTTCTGCCATCGTTTGAAAGAGACTGTCTTAACCTATCATGTGTGCGACTTTCGGCAACGTACACATTATCGTTGATTTTTTATGATTTTTTATTTATATTAAATAATGCTTAAAATTCAATAACTCAAGATTGGGACATACTACCACAACGGTTCTGCCATCGTTTGAAAGAGACTGTCTTAACCTATCATGTGTGCGACTTTCGGCAACGTACACATTATCGTTGATTTTTTATGAATTTTTATTTATATTAAATAATGCTTAAAATTCAATAACTCAAGATTGGGACATACTACCACAACAGTTCTGCCATCGTTTGAAAGAGACTGTCTTACCCTATCATGTGTGCGACTTTCGGCAACGTACACATTATCGTTGATTTTTTATGAATTTTTATTTATATTAAATAATGCTTAAAATTCAATAACTCAAGATTGGGACATACTACCACAACAGTTCTGCCATCGTTTGAAAGTGACTGTCTTAACCTATCATGTGTGCGACTTTCGGCAACGTACACATTATCGTTGATTTTTTATGAATTTTTATTTATATTAAATAATGCTTAAAATTCAATAACTTAAGATTGGGACATACTACCACAACAGTTCTGCCATCGTTTGAAAGAGACTGTCTTACCCTATCATGTGTGCGACTTTCGGCAACGTACACATTATCGTTGATTTTTTATGAATTTTTATTTATATTAAATAATGCTTAAAATTCAATAACTCAAGATTGGGACATAATACCACAACAGTTCTGCCATCGTTTGAAAGAGACTGTCTTAACCTATCATGTGTGCGACTTTCGGCAACGTACACATTATCGTTGATTTTTTATGAATTTTTATTTATATTAAATAATGCTTAAAATTCAATAACTCAAGATTGGGACATACTACCACAACAGTTCTGCCATCTTTTAAAAGAGACTGTCTTAACCTACCATGTGTGCGACTTTCGGCAACGTACACATTATCGTTGATTTTTTATGATTTTTTATTTATATTAAATAATGCTTAAAATTCAATAACTCAAGATTGGGACATACTACCACAACGGTTCTGCCATCGTTTGAAAGAGACTGTCTTAACCTATCATGTGTGCGACTTTCGGCAACGTACACATTATCGTTGATTTTTTATGATTTTTTATTTATATTAAATAATGCTTAAAATTCAATAACTCAAGATTGGGACATACTACCACAACGGTTCTGCCATCGTTTGAAAGAGACTGTCTTAACCTATCATGTGTGCGACTTTCGGCAACGTACACATTATCGTTGATTTTTTATGAATTTTTATTTATATTAAATAATGCTTAAAATTCAATAACTCAAGATTGGGACATACTACCACAACAGTTCTGCCATCGTTTGAAAGAGACTGTCTTACCCTATCATGTGTGCGACTTTCGGCAACGTACACATTATCGTTGATTTTTTATGAATTTTTATTTATATTAAATAATGCTTAAAATTCAATAACTCAAGATTGGGACATACTACCACAACAGTTCTGCCATCGTTTGAAAGTGACTGTCTTAAACTATCATGTGTGCGACTTTCGGCAACGTACACATTATCGTTGATTTTTTATGAATTTTTATTTATATTGAATAATGCTTAAAATTCAATAACTCAAGATTGCGACATACTACCACAACAGTTCTGCCATCTTTTAAAAGAGACTGTCTTATCCTATCATGTGTGCGACTTTCGGCAACGTACACATTATCGTTGATTTTTTATGAATTTTTATTTATATTAAATAATGCTTAAAATTCAATAACTCAAGATTGGGACATACTACCACAACAGTTCTGCCATCGTTTGAAAGAGACTGTCTTACCCTATCATGTATGCGACTTTCGGCAACGTACACATTATCGTTGATTTTTTATGAATTTTTATTTATATTAAATAATGCTTAAAATTCAATAACTCAAGATTGGGACATACTACCACAACAGTTCTGCCATCTTTTAAAAGAAACTGTCTTAACCTATCATGTGTGCGACTTTCGGCAACGTACACATTATCGTTGATTTTTTATGAATTTTTATTTATATTAAATAATGCTTAAAATTCAATAACTCAAGATTGGGACATACTACCACAACAGTTCTGCCATCGTTTGAAAGAGACTGTCTTAACCTATCATGTGTGCGACTTTCGGCAACGTAGACATTATCGTTGATTTTTTATGATTTTTTATTTATATTAAATAATGCTTAAAATTCAATAACTCAAGATTGGGACATACTACCACAACGGTTCTGCCATCGTTTGAAAGAGACTGTCTTAACCTATCATGTGTGCGACTTTCGGCAACGTACACATTATCGTTGATTTTTTATGAATTTTTATTTATATTAAATAATGCTTAAAATTCAATAACTCAAGATTGGGACATACTACCACAACAGTTCTGCCATCGTTTGAAAGAGACTGTCTTACCCTATCATGTGTGCGACTTTCGGCAACGTACACATTATCGTTGATTTTTTTATGAATTTTTATTTATATTAAATAATGCTTAAAATTCAATAACTCAAGATTGGGACATACTACCACAACGGTTCTGCCATCGTTTGAAAGAAACTGTCTTAACCTATCATGTGTGCGACTTTCGGCAACGTACACATTATCGTTGATTTTTTATGAATTTTTATTTATATTGAATAATGCTTAAAATTCAATAACTCAAGATTGCGACATACTACCACAACAGTTCTGCCATCTTTTAAAAGAGACTGTCTTATCCTATCATGTGTGCGACTTTCGGCAACGTACACATTATCGTTGATTTTTTATGAATTTTTATTTATATTAAATAATGCTTAAAATTCAATAACTCAAGATTGGGACATACTACCACAACAGTTCTGCCATCATTTAAAAGAGACTGTCTTATGCTATTATGTGTGCGACTTTCGGCAACGTACACATTATCGTTGATTTTTTATGAATTTTTATTTATATTAAATAATGCTTAAAATTCAATAACTCAAGATTGGGACATACTACCACAACAGTTCTGCCATCATTTAAAAGAGACTGTCTTATCCTATCATGTGTGCGACTTTCGGCAACGTACACATTATCGTTGATTTTTTTATGAATTTTTATTTATATTAAATAATGCTTAAAATTCAATAACTCAAGATTGGGACATACTACCACAACGGTTCTGCCATCGTTTGAAAGAAACTGTCTTAACCTATCATGTGTGCGACTTTCGGCAACGTACACATTATCGTTGATTTTTTATGAATTTTTATTTATATTAAATAATGCTTAAAATTCAATAACTCAAGATTGGGACATACTACCACAAAAGTTCTGCCATCGTTTGAAAGAGACTGTCTTACCCTATCATGTGTGCGACTTTCGGCAACGTACACATTATCGTTGATTTTTTATGAATTTTTATTTATATTAAATAATGCTTAAAATTCAATAACTCAAGATTGGGACATACTACCACAACAGTTCTGCCATCTTTTAAAAGACACTGTCTTAACCTATCATGTGTGCGACTTTCGGCAACGTACACATTATCGTTGATTTTTTATGAATTTTTATTTATATTAAATAATGCTTAAAATTCAATAACTTAAGATTGGGACATACTACCACAACAGTTCTGCCATCGTTTGAAAGAGACTGTCTTACCCTATCATGTGTGCGACTTTCGGCAACGTACACATTATCGTTGATTTTTTATGAATTTTTATTTATATTAAATAATGCTTAAAATTCAATAACTCAAGATTGGGACATAATACCACAACAGTTCTGCCATCGTTTGAAAGAGACTGTCTTAACCTATCATGTGTGCGACTTTCGGCAACGTACACATTATCGTTGATTTTTTATGAATTTTTATTTATATTAAATAATGCTTAAAATTCAATAACTCAAGATTGGGACATACTACCACAACAGTTCTGCCATCTTTTAAAAGAGACTGTCTTAACCTACCATGTGTGCGACTTTCGGCAACGTACACATTATCGTTGATTTTTTATGATTTTTTATTTATATTAAATAATGCTTAAAATTCAATAACTCAAGATTGGGACATACTACCACAACGGTTCTGCCATCGTTTGAAAGAGACTGTCTTAACCTATCATGTGTGCGACTTTCGGCAACGTACACATTATCGTTGATTTTTTATGATTTTTTATTTATATTAAATAATGCTTAAAATTCAATAACTCAAGATTGGGACATACTACCACAACGGTTCTGCCATCGTTTGAAAGAGACTGTCTTAACCTATCATGTGTGCGACTTTCGGCAACGTACACATTATCGTTGATTTTTTATGAATTTTTATTTATATTAAATAATGCTTAAAATTCAATAACTCAAGATTGGGACATACTACCACAACAGTTCTGCCATCGTTTGAAAGAGACTGTCTTACCCTATCATGTGTGCGACTTTCGGCAACGTACACATTATCGTTGATTTTTTATGAATTTTTATTTATATTAAATAATGCTTAAAATTCAATAACTCAAGATTGGGACATACTACCACAACAGTTCTGCCATCGTTTGAAAGTGACTGTCTTAACCTATCATGTGTGCGACTTTCGGCAACGTACACATTATCGTTGATTTTTTATGAATTTTTATTTATATTAAATAATGCTTAAAATTCAATAACTTAAGATTGGGACATACTACCACAACAGTTCTGCCATCGTTTGAAAGAGACTGTCTTACCCTATCATGTGTGCGACTTTCGGCAACGTACACATTATCGTTGATTTTTTATGAATTTTTATTTATATTAAATAATGCTTAAAATTCAATAACTCAAGATTGGGACATAATACCACAACAGTTCTGCCATCGTTTGAAAGAGACTGTCTTAACCTATCATGTGTGCGACTTTCGGCAACGTACACATTATCGTTGATTTTTTATGAATTTTTATTTATATTAAATAATGCTTAAAATTCAATAACTCAAGATTGGGACATACTACCACAACAGTTCTGCCATCTTTTAAAAGAGACTGTCTTAACCTACCATGTGTGCGACTTTCGGCAACGTACACATTATCGTTGATTTTTTATGATTTTTTATTTATATTAAATAATGCTTAAAATTCAATAACTCAAGATTGGGACATACTACCACAACGGTTCTGCCATCGTTTGAAAGAGACTGTCTTAACCTATCATGTGTGCGACTTTCGGCAACGTACACATTATCGTTGATTTTTTATGATTTTTTATTTATATTAAATAATGCTTAAAATTCAATAACTCAAGATTGGGACATACTACCACAACGGTTCTGCCATCGTTTGAAAGTGACTGTCTTAAACTATCATGTGTGCGACTTTCGGCAACGTACACATTATCGTTGATTTTTTATGAATTTTTATTTATATTGAATAATGCTTAAAATTCAATAACTCAAGATTGCGACATACTACCACAACAGTTCTGCCATCTTTTAAAAGAGACTGTCTTATCCTATCATGTGTGCGACTTTCGGCAACGTACACATTATCGTTGATTTTTTATGAATTTTTATTTATATTAAATAATGCTTAAAATTCAATAACTCAAGATTGGGACATACTACCACAACAGTTCTGCCATCGTTTGAAAGAGACTGTCTTACCCTATCATGTATGCGACTTTCGGCAACGTACACATTATCGTTGATTTTTTATGAATTTTTATTTATATTAAATAATGCTTAAAATTCAATAACTCAAGATTGGGACATACTACCACAACAGTTCTGCCATCTTTTAAAAGAAACTGTCTTAACCTATCATGTGTGCGACTTTCGGCAACGTACACATTATCGTTGATTTTTTATGAATTTTTATTTATATTAAATAATGCTTAAAATTCAATAACTCAAGATTGGGACATACTACCACAACAGTTCTGCCATCGTTTGAAAGAGACTGTCTTAACCTATCATGTGTGCGACTTTCGGCAACGTAGACATTATCGTTGATTTTTTATGATTTTTTATTTATATTAAATAATGCTTAAAATTCAATAACTCAAGATTGGGACATACTACCACAACGGTTCTGCCATCGTTTGAAAGAGACTGTCTTAACCTATCATGTGTGCGACTTTCGGCAACGTACACATTATCGTTGATTTTTTATGAATTTTTATTTATATTAAATAATGCTTAAAATTCAATAACTCAAGATTGGGACATACTACCACAACAGTTCTGCCATCGTTTGAAAGAGACTGTCTTACCCTATCATTTGTGCGACTTTCGGCAACGTACACATTATCGTTGATTTTTTATGAATTTTTATTTATATTAAATAATGCTTAAAATTCAATAACTCAAGATTGGGACATACTACCACAACAGTTCTGCCATCGTTTGAAAGAGACTGTCTTAAACTATCATGTGTGCGACTTTCGGCAACGTACACATTATCGTTGATTTTTTATGAATTTTTATTTATATTGAATAATGCTTAAAATTCAATAACTCAAGATTGCGACATACTACCACAACAGTTCTGCCATCTTTTAAAAGAGACTGTCTTATCCTATCATGTGTGCGACTTTCGGCAACGTACACATTATCGTTGATTTTTTATGAATTTTTATTTATATTAAATAATGCTTAAAATTCAATAACTCAAGATTGGGACATACTACCACAACAGTTCTGCCATCGTTTGAAAGAGACTGTCTTACCCTATCATGTATGCGACTTTCGGCAACGTACACATTATCGTTGATTTTTTATGAATTTTTATTTATATTAAATAATGCTTAAAATTCAATAACTCAAGATTGGGACATACTACCACAACAGTTCTGCCATCTTTTAAAAGAAACTGTCTTAACCTATCATGTGTGCGACTTTCGGCAACGTACACATTATCGTTGATTTTTTATGAATTTTTATTTATATTAAATAATGCTTAAAATTCAATAACTCAAGATTGGGACATACTACCACAACAGTTCTGCCATCGTTTGAAAGAGACTGTCTTAACCTATCATGTGTGCGACTTTCGGCAACGTACACATTATCGTTGATTTTTTATGAATTTTTATTTATATTAAATAATGCTTAAAATTCAATAACTCAAGATTGGGACATACTACCACAACAGTTCTGCCATCGTTTGAAAGAGACTGTCTTACCCTATCATGTGTGCGACTTTCGGCAACGTACACATTATCGTTGATTTCTTATGAATTTTTATTTATATTGAATAATGCTTAAAATTCAATAACTCAAGATTGCGACATACTACCACAACAGTTCTGCCATCTTTTAAAAGAGACTGTCTTATCCTATCATGTGTGCGACTTTCGGCAACGTACACATTATCGTTGATTTTTTATGAATTTTTATTTATATTAAATAATGCTTAAAATTCAATAACTCAAGATTGGGACATACTACCACAACAGTTCTGCCATCGTTTGAAAGAGACTGTCTTACCCTATCATGTGTGCGACTTTCGGCAACGTACACATTATCGTTGATTTCTTATGAATTTTTATTTATATTGAATAATGCTTAAAATTCAATAACTCAAGATTGCGACATACTACCACAACAGTTCTGCCATCTTTTAAAAGAGACTGTCTTATCCTATCATGTGTGCGACTTTCGGCAACGTACACATTATCGTTGATTTTTTATGAATTTTTATTTATATTAAATAATGCTTAAAATTCAATAACTCAAGATTGGGACATACTACCACAACAGTTCTGCCATCGTTTGAAAGAGACTGTCTTACCCTATCATGTGTGCGACTTTCGGCAACGTACACATTATCGTTGATTTTTTATGAATTTTTATTTATATTAAATAATGCTTAAAATTCAATAACTCAAGATTGGGACATACTACCACAACAGTTCTGCCATCTTTTAAAAGAGACTGTCTTAACCTATCATGTGTGCGACTTTCGGCAACGTACACATTATCGTTGATTTTTTATGAATTTTTATTTATATTAAATAATGCTTAAAATTCAATAACTCAAGATTGGGACATACTACCACAACAGTTCTGCCATCGTTTGAAAGAGACTGTCTTAACCTATCATGTGTGCGACTTTCGGCAACGTACACATTATCGTTGATTTTTTATGAATTTTTATTTATATTAAATAATGCTTAAAATTCAATAACTCAAGATTGGGACATACTACCACAACAGTTCTGCCATCTTTTAAAAGAGACTGTCTTATCCTATCATGTGTGCGACTTTCGGCAACGTACACATTATCGTTGATTTTTTATGAATTTTTATTTATATTAAATAATGCTTAAAATTCAATAACTCAAGATTGGGACATACTACCACAACAGTTCTGCCATCGTTTGAAAGAGACTGTCTTAACCTATCATGTGTGCGACTTTCGGCAACGTACACATTATCGTTGATTTTTTATGAATTTTTATTTATATTAAATAATGCTTAAAATTCAATAACTCAAGATTGGGACATACTACCACAACAGTTCTGCCATCTTTTAAATGAGACTGTCTTAACCTACCATGTGTGCGACTTTCGGCAACGTACACATTATCGTTGATTTTTTATGAATTTTTATTTATATTAAATAATGCTTAAAATTCAATAACTCAAGATTGGGACATACTACCACAACAGTTCTGCCATCGTTTGAAAGAGACTGTCTTACCCTATCATGTGTGCGACTTTCGGCAACGTACACATTATCGTTGATTTTTTATGAATTTTTATTTATATTAAATAATGCTTAAAATTCAATAACTCAAGATTGGGACATACTACCACAACAGTTCTGCCATCGTTTGAAAGAGACTGTCTTAACCTATCATGTGTGCGACTTTCGGCAACGTACACATTATCGTTGATTTTTTATGAATTTTTATTTATATTAAATAATGCTTAAAATTCAATAACTCAAGATTGGGACATACTACTACAACAGTTCTGCCATCGTTTGAAAGAGACTGTCTTACGCTATCATGTGTGCGACTTTCGGCAACGTACACATTATCGTTGGTTTTTTATGAATTTTTATTTATATTGAATAATGCTTAAAATTCAATAACTCAAGATTGCGACATACTACCACAACAGTTCTGCCATCTTTTAAAAGAGACTGTCTTATCCTATCATGTGTGCGACTTTCGGCAACGTACACATTATCGTTGATTTTTTATGAATTTTTATTTATATTAAATAATGCTTAAAATTCAATAACTCAAGATTGGGACATACTACCACAACAGTTCTGCCATCGTTTGAAAGAGACTGTCTTACCCTATCATGTGTGCGACTTTCGGCAACGTACACATTATCGTTGATTTTTTATGAATTTTTATTTATATTAAATAATGCTTAAAATTCAATAACTCAAGATTGGGACATACTACCACAACGGTTCTTCCATCATTTGAAAGAGTCTGTCTTATGCTATTATGTGTGCGACTTTCGGTAACGTACACACTATCGTTGATTTTTTATGAATTTTTATTTATATTAAATAATGCTTAAAATTCAATAACTCAAGATTGGCACATACTACCACAACGGTTCTGCCATCATTTGAAAGAGTCTGTCTTATGCTATAATGTGTGCAACTTTCGGCAACGTACACACTATCGTTGATTTTTTACGAATTTTTATTTATATTAAATAATGCTTAAAATTCAATAACTCAAGATTGGCACATACTACCACAACGTTTCTGCCATCATTTGAAAGAGTCTGTCTTATGCTATTAGGTGTGCGACTTTCGGTAACGTACACACTATCGTTGATTTTTTACGAATTTTTTATTTATATTAAATAATGCTTAAAATTCAATAACTCAAGATTGGCACATACTACCACAACGTTTCTGCCATCATTTGAAAGAGTCTGTCTTATGCTATCATGTGTGCGACTTTCGGCAACGTACACACTATCGTTGATTGTTTATGAATTTTTATTTATATTAAATAATGCTTAAAATTCAATAACTCAAGATTGGCACATACTACCACAACGGTTCTGCCATCATTTGAAAGAGTCTGTCTTATGCTATTATGTGTGCGACGTTTGGCAACGTACACACTATCGTTGATTTTTTATGAATTTTTATTTATATTAAATAATGCTTAAAATTCAATAACTCAAGATTGGCACATACTACCACAACGGTTCTGCCATCATTTGAAAGAGTCTGTCTTATGCTATTATGTGTGCGACTTTCGGCAACGTACACACTATCGTTGATTTTTTACGAATTTTTATTTATATTAAATAATGCTTAAAATTCAATAACTCAAGATTGGCACATACTACCACAACGGTTCTGCCATCATTTGAAAGAGTCTGTCTTATGCTATTATGTGTGCGACTTTCGGTAACGTACACACTATCGTTGATTTTTTACGAATTTTTATTTATATTAAATAATGCTTAAAATTCAATAACTCAAGATTGGCACATACTACCACAACGGTTCTGCCATCGTTTGAAAGAGACTGTCTTACCCTATCATGTGTGCGACTTTCGGTAACATACACACTATCGTTGATTTTTTATGAATTTTTATTTATATTAAATAATGCTTAAAATTCAATAACTCAAGATTGGCACATACTACCACAACGGTTCTGCCATCATTTGAAAGAGTCTGTCTTATGCTATCATGTGTGCAACTTTCGGCAACGTACACACTATCGTTGATTTTTTACGAATTTTTATTTATATTAAATAATGCTTAAAATTCAATAACTCAAGATTGGCACATACTACCACAACGTTTCTGCCATCATTTGAAAGAGTCTGTCTTATGCTATCATGTGTGCGACTTTCGGTAACGTACACACTATCGTTGATTTTTTTACGAATTTTTATTTATATTAAATAATGCTTAAAATTCAATAACTCAAGATTGGCACATACTACCACAACGGTTCTGCCATCATTTGAAAGAGTCTGTCTTATGCTATTATGTGTGCGACTTTCGGCAACGTACACACTATCGTTGATTTTTTACGAATTTTTATTTATATTAAATAATGCTTAAAATTCAATAACTCAAGATTGGCACATACTACCACAACGGTTCTGCCATCAATTGAAAGAGTCTGTCTTATGCTATCAAGTGTGCAACTTTCGGCAACGTACACACCACCGTTGATTTTTTATGAATTTTTATTTATATTAAATAATGCTTAAAATTCAATAACTAAAGATTGGCACATACTACCACAACGGTTCTGCCATCATTTGAAAGAGTTTGTCTTATGCTATTATGTGTGCGACTTTCGGTAACGTACACACTATCGTTGATTTTTTATGAATTTTTATTTATATTAAATAATGCTTAAAATTCAATAACTCAAGATTGGCACATACTACCACAACGGTTCTGCCATCATTTGAAAGAGTCTGTCTTATGCTATCATGTGTGCGACTTTCGGTAACATACACACTATCGTTGATTTTTTATGAATTTTTATTTATATTAAATAATGCTTAAAATTCAATAACTAAAGATTGGCACATACTACCACAACGGTTCTGCCATCATTTGAAAGAGTCTGTCTTATGCTATTATGTGTGCGACTTTCGGTAACGTACACACTATCGTTGATTTTTTACGAATTTTTATTTATATTAAATAATGCTTAAAATTCAATAACTCAAGATTGGCACATACTACCACAACGGTTCTGCCATCATTTGAAAGAGTCTGTCTTATGCTATCATGTGTGCGACTTTCGGTAACATACACACTATCGTTGATTTTTTATGAATTTTTATTTATATTAAATAATGCTTAAAATTCAATAACTCAAGATTGGCACATACTACCACAACGTTTCTGCCATCATTTGAAAGAGTCTGTCTTATGCTATTATGTGTGCGACTTTCGGTAACGTACACACTATCGTTGATTTTTTATGAATTTTTATTTATATTAAATAATGCTTAAAATTCAATAACTCAAGATTGGCACATACTACCACAACGTTTCTGCCATCATTTGAAAGAGTCTGTCTTATGCTATCATGTGTGCGACTTTCGGTAACGTACACACTATCGTTGATTTTTTACGAATTTTTATTTATATTCAATAATGCTTAAAATTCAATAACTCAAGATTGGCACATACTACCACAACGCTTCTGCCATCATTTGAAAGAGTCTGTCTTATGCTATTATGTATGCGACTTTCGGTAACGTACACACTATCGTTGATTTTTTACGAATTTTTATTTATATTAAATAATGCTTAAAATTCAATAACTCAAGATTGGCACATACTACCACAACGGTTCTGCCATCATTTGAAAGAGTCTGTCTTATGCTATCATGTGTGCGACTTTCGGTAACATACACACTATCGTTGATTTTTTATGAATTTTTATTTATATTAAATAATGCTTAAAATTCAATAACTCAAGATTGGCACATACTACCACAACGTTTCTGCCATCATTTGAAAGAGTCTGTCTTATGCTATTATGTGTGCGACTTTCGGTAACGTACACACTATCGTTGATTTTTTATGAATTTTTATTTATATTAAATAATGCTTAAAATTCAATAACTCAAGATTGGCACATACTACCACAACGGTTCTGCCATCATTTGAAAGAGTCTGTCTTATGCTATTATGTGTGCGACTTTCGGCAACGTACACACTATCGTTGATTTTTTACGAATTTTTATTTATATTAAATAATGCTTAAAATTCAATAACTCAAGATTGGCACATACTACCACAACGTTTCTGCCATCATTTGAAAGAGTCTGTCTTATGCTATCATGTGTGCGACTTTCGGTAACGTACACACTATCGTTGATTTTTTACGAATTTTTATTTATATTAAATAATGCTTAAAATTCAATAACTCAAGATTGGCACATACTACCACAACGTTTCTGCCATCATTTGAAAGAGTCTGTCTTATGCTATCATGTGTGCGACTTTCGGCAACGTACACACTATCGTTGATTGTTTATGAATTTTTATTTATATTAAATAATGCTTAAAATTCAATAACTCAAGATTGGCACATACTACCACAACGGTTCTGCCATCATTTGAAAGAGTCTGTCTTATGCTATTATGTGTGCGACGTTTGGCAATGTACACACTATCGTTGATTTTTTATGAATTTTTATTTATATTAAATAATGCTTAAAATTCAATAACTCAAGATTGGCACATACTTTCACAATGGTTCTGCCATCATTTGAAAGAGTCTGTCTTATGATATCATGTGTGCGACTTTCGGTAACGTACACACTATCGTTGATTTTTTACGAATTTTTATTTATATTAAATAATGCTTAAAATTCAATAACTCAAGATTGGCACATACTACCACAACGGTTCTGCCATCATGTGAAAGAGTCTGTCTTATGCTATCATGTGTGCGACTTTCGGTAACATACACACTATCGTTGATTTTTTATGAATTTTTATTTATATTAAATAATGCTTAAAATTCAATAACTCAAGATTGGCACATACTACCACAACGTTTCTGCCATCATTTGAAAGAGTCTGTCTTATGCTATCATGTGTGCGACTTTCGGTAACGTACACACTATCGTTGATTTTTTACGAATTTTTATTTATATTAAATAATGCTTAAAATTCAATAACTCAAGATTGGCACATACTACCACAACGTTTCTGCCATCATTTGAAAGAGTCTGTCTTATGCTATTATGTGTGCGACTTTCGGTAACGTACACACTATCGTTGATTTTTTATGAATTTTTATTTATATTAAATAATGCTTAAAATTCAATAACTCAAGATTGGCACATACTACCACAACGGTTCTGCCATCATTTGAAAGAGTCTGTCTTATGCTATTATGTGTGCGACTTTCGGCAACGTACACACTATCGTTGATTTTTTACGAATTTTTATTTATATTAAATAATGCTTAAAATTCAATAACTCAAGATTGGCACATACTACCACAACGGTTCTGCCATCATTTGAAAGAGTCTGTCTTATGCTATTATGTGTGCGACGTTTGGCAATGTACACACTATCGTTGATTTTTTATGAATTTTTATTTATATTAAATAATGCTTAAAATTCAATAACTCAAGATTGGCACATACTTTCACAATGGTTCTGCCATCATTTGAAAGAGTCTGTCTTATGCTATCATGTGTGCGACTTTCGGTAACGTACACACTATCGTTGATTTTTTACGAATTTTTATTTATATTAAATAATGCTTAAAATTCAATAACTCAAGATTGGCACATACTACCACAACGGTTCTGCCATCATGTGAAAGAGTCTGTCTTATGCTATCATGTGTGCGACTTTCGGTAACATACACACTATCGTTGATTTTTTATGAATTTTTATTTATATTAAATAATGCTTAAAATTCAATAACTCAAGATTGGCACATACTACCACAACGTTTCTGCCATCATTTGAAAGAGTCTGTCTTATGCTATTATGTGTGCGACTTTCGGTAACGTACACACTATCGTTGATTTTTTATGAATTTTTATTTATATTAAATAATGCTTAAAATTCAATAACTCAAGATTGGCACATACTACCACAACGGTTCTGCCATCATTTGAAAGAGTCTGTCTTATGCTATTATGTGTGCGACTTTCGGCAACGTACACACTATCGTTGATTTTTTACGAATTTTTATTTATATTAAATAATGCTTAAAATTCAATAACTCAAGATTGGCACATACTACCACAACGGTTCTGCCATCATTTGAAAGAGTCTGTCTTATGCTATCATGTGTGCAACTTTCGGCAACGTACACACTATCGTTGATTTTTTACGAATTTTTATTTATATTAAATAATGCTTAAAATTCAATAACTCAAGATTGGCACATACTACCACAACGTTTCTGCCATCATTTGAAAGAGTCTGTCTTATGCTATCATGTGTGCGACTTTCGGTAACGTACACACTATCGTTGATTTTTTACGAATTTTTATTTATATTAAATAATGCTTAAAATTCAATAACTCAAGATTGGCACATACTACCACAACGTTTCTGCCATCATTTGAAAGAGTCTGTCTTATGCTATCATGTGTGCGACTTTCGGCAACGTACACACTATCGTTGATTGTTTATCAATTTTTATTTATATTAAATAATGCTTAAAATTCAATAACTCAAGATTGGCACATACTACCACAACGGTTCTGCCATCATTTGAAAGAGTCTGTCTTATGCTATTATGTGTGCGACTTTCGGCAACGTACACACTATCGTTGATTTTTTACGAATTTTTATTTATATTAAATAATGCTTAAAATTCAATAACTCAAGATTGGCACATACTACCACAACGGTTCTGCCATCATTTGAAAGAGTCTGTCTTATGCTATCATGTGTGCGACTTTCGGCAACGTACACACTATCGTTGATTGTTTATCAATTTTTATTTATATTAAATAATGCTTAAAATTCAATAACTCAAGATTGGCACATACTACCACAACGGTTCTGCCATCATTTGAAAGAGTCTGTCTTATGCTATTATGTGTGCGACTTTCGGCAACGTACACACTATCGTTGATTTTTTACGAATTTTTATTTATATTAAATAATGCTTAAAATTCAATAACTCAAGATTGGCACATACTACCACAACGGTTCTGCCATCATTTGAAAGAGTCTGTCTTATGCTATCATGTGTGCGACTTTCGGCAACGTACACACTATCGTTGATTGTTTATCAATTTTTATTTATATTAAATAATGCTTAAAATTCAATAACTCAAGATTGGCACATACTACCACAACGGTTCTGCCATCATTTGAAAGAGTCTGTCTTATGCTATTATGTGTGCGACGTTTGGCAACGTACACACTATCGTTGATTTTTTATGAATTTTTATTTATATTAAATAATGCTTAAAATTCAATAACTCAAGATTGGCACATACTACCACAACGGTTCTGCCATCATTTGAAAGAGTCTGTCTTATGCTATTATGTGTGCGACTTTCGGCAACGTACACACTATCGTTGATTTTTTACGAATTTTTATTTATATTAAATAATGCTTAAAATTCAATAACTCAAGATTGGCACATACTACCACAACGGTTCTGCCATCATTTGAAAGAGTCTGTCTTATGCTATTATGTGTGCGACTTTCGGCAACGTACACACTATCGTTGATTTTTTACGAATTTTTATTTATATTAAATAATGCTTAAAATTCAATAACTCAAGATTGGCACATACTACCACAACGGTTCTGCCATCATTTGAAAGAGTCTGTCTTATGCTATCATGTGTGCAACTTTCGGCAACGTACACACTATCGTTGATTTTTTACGAATTTTTATTTATATTAAATAATGCTTAAAATTCAATAACTCAAGATTGGCACATACTACCACAACGTTTCTGCCATCATTTGAAAGAGTCTGTCTTATGCTATCATGTGTGCGACTTTCGGTAACGTACACACTATCGTTGATTTTTTACGAATTTTTATTTATATTAAATAATGCTTAAAATTCAATACCTCAAGATTGGCACATACTACCACAACGTTTCTGCCATCATTTGAAAGAGTCTGTCTTATGCTATCATGTGTGCGACTTTCGGCAACGTACACACTATCGTTGATTGTTTATCAATTTTTATTTATATTAAATAATGCTTAAAATTCAATAACTCAAGATTGGCACATACTACCACAACGGTTCTGCCATCATTTGAAAGAGTCTGTCTTATGCTATTATGTGTGCGACGTTTGGCAACGTACACACTATCGTTGATTTTTTACGAATTTTTATTTATATTAAATAATGCTTAAAATTCAATAACTCAAGATTGGCACATACTACCACAACGGTTCTGCCATCATTTGAAAGAGTCTGTCTTATGCTATCATGTGTGCAACTTTCGGCAACGTACACACTATCGTTGATTTTTTACGAATTTTTATTTATATTAAATAATGCTTAAAATTCAATAACTCAAGATTGGCACATACTACCACAACGTTTCTGCCATCATTTGAAAGAGTCTGTCTTATGCTATCATGTGTGCGACTTTCGGTAACGTACACACTATCGTTGATTTTTTACGAATTTTTATTTATATTAAATAATGCTTAAAATTCAATAACTCAAGATTGGCACATACTACCACAACGTTTCTGCCATCATTTGAAAGAGTCTGTCTTATGCTATCATGTGTGCGACTTTCGGCAACGTACACACTATCGTTGATTGTTTATCAATTTTTATTTATATTAAATAATGCTTAAAATTCAATAACTCAAGATTGGCACATACTACCACAACGGTTCTGCCATCATTTGAAAGAGTCTGTCTTATGCTATTATGTGTGCGACGTTTGGCAACGTACACACTATCGTTGATTTTTTATGAATTTTTATTTATATTAAATAATGCTTAAAATTCAATAACTCAAGATTGGCACATACTACCACAACGGTTCTGCCATCATTTGAAAGAGTCTGTCTTATGCTATTATGTGTGCGACTTTCGGCAACGTACACACTATCGTTGATTTTTTACGAATTTTTATTTATATTAAATAATGCTTAAAATTCAATAACTCAAGATTGGCACATACTACCACAACGGTTCTGCCATCATTTGAAAGAGTCTGTCTTATGCTATCATGTGTGCAACTTTCGGCAACGTACACACTATCGTTGATTTTTTACGAATTTTTATTTATATTAAATAATGCTTAAAATTCAATAACTCAAGATTGGCACATACTACCACAACGTTTCTGCCATCATTTGAAAGAGTCTGTCTTATGCTATCATGTGTGCGACTTTCGGTAACGTACACACTATCGTTGATTTTTTACGAATTTTTATTTATATTAAATAATGCTTAAAATTCAATAACTCAAGATTGGCACATACTACCACAACGTTTCTGCCATCATTTGAAAGAGTCTGTCTTATGCTATCATGTGTGCGACTTTCGGCAACGTACACACTATCGTTGATTGTTTATGAATTTTTATTTATATTAAATAATGCTTAAAATTCAATAACTCAAGATTGGCACATACTACCACAACGGTTCTGCCATCATTTGAAAGAGTCTGTCTTATGCTATTATGTGTGCGACGTTTGGCAACGTACACACTATCGTTGATTTTTTACGAATTTTTATTTATATTAAATAATGCTTAAAATTCAATAACTCAAGATTGGCACATACTACCACAACGTTTCTGCCATCATTTGAAAGAGTCTGTCTTATGCTATCATGTGTGCGACTTTCGGTAACGTACACACTATCGTTGATTTTTTACGAATTTTTATTTATATTAAATAATGCTTAAAATTCAATAACTCAAGATTGGCACATACTACCACAACGTTTCTGCCATCATTTGAAAGAGTCTGTCTTATGCTATCATGTGTGCGACTTTCGGCAACGTACACACTATCGTTGATTGTTTATCAATTTTTATTTATATTAAATAATGCTTAAAATTCAATAACTCAAGATTGGCACATACTACCACAACGGTTCTGCCATCATTTGAAAGAGTCTGTCTTATGCTATTATGTGTGCGACGTTTGGCAACGTACACACTATCGTTGATTTTTTATGAATTTTTATTTATATTAAATAATGCTTAAAATTCAATAACTCAAGATTGGCACATACTACCACAACGGTTCTGCCATCATTTGAAAGAGTCTGTCTTATGCTATTATGTGTGCGACTTTCGGCAACGTACACACTATCGTTGATTTTTTACGAATTTTTATTTATATTAAATAATGCTTAAAATTCAATAACTCAAGATTGGCACATACTACCACAACGGTTCTGCCATCATTTGAAAGAGTCTGTCTTATGCTATCATGTGTGCAACTTTCGGCAACGTACACACTATCGTTGATTTTTTACGAATTTTTATTTATATTAAATAATGCTTAAAATTCAATAACTCAAGATTGGCACATACTACCACAACGTTTCTGCCATCATTTGAAAGAGTCTGTCTTATGCTATCATGTGTGCGACTTTCGGTAACGTACACACTATCGTTGATTTTTTACGAATTTTTATTTATATTAAATAATGCTTAAAATTCAATAACTCAAGATTGGCACATACTACCACAACGTTTCTGCCATCATTTGAAAGAGTCTGTCTTATGCTATCATGTGTGCGACTTTCGGCAACGTACACACTATCGTTGATTGTTTATGAATTTTTATTTATATTAAATAATGCTTAAAATTCAATAACTCAAGATTGGCACATACTACCACAACGGTTCTGCCATCATTTGAAAGAGTCTGTCTTATGCTATTATGTGTGCGACGTTTGGCAACGTACACACTATCGTTGATTTTTTATGAATTTTTATTTATATTAAATAATGCTTAAAATTCAATAACTCAAGATTGGCACATACTACCACAACGGTTCTGCCATCATTTGAAAGAGTCTGTCTTATGCTATTATGTGTGCGACTTTCGGTAACGTACACACTATCGTTGATTTTTTATGAATTTTTATTTATATTAAATAATGCTTAAAATTCAATAACTCAAGATTGGCACATACTACCACAATGGTTCAGCCATCATTTGAAAGAGTCTGTCTTATGCTATTATGTGTGCGACTTTCGGTAACGTACACACTATCGTTGATTTTTTACGAATTTTTATTTATATTAAATAATGCTTAAAATTCAATAACTCAAGATTGGCACATACTACCACAACGGTTCTGCCATCATTTGAAAGAGTCTGTCTTATGCTATTATGTGTGCGACGTTTGGCAATGTACACACTATCGTTGATTTTTTATGAATTTTTATTTATATTAAATAATGCTTAAAATTCAATAACTCAAGATTGGCACAAACTACCACAACGTTTCTGCCATCATTTGAAAAAAAGTCTGTCTTATGCTATTATGTGTGCGACTTTCGGTAACGTACACACTATCGTTGATTTTTTACGAATTTTTATTTATATTAAATAATGCTTAAAATTCAATAACTCAAGATTGGCACATACTACCACAACGGTTCTGCCATCATTTGAAAGAGTCTGTCTTATGCTATCATGTGTGCGACTTTCGGTAACATACACACTATCGTTGATTTTTTATGAATTTTTATTTATATTAAATAATGCTTAAAATTCAATAACTCAAGATTGGCACATACTACCACAACGTTTCTGCCATCATTTGAAAGAGTCTGTCTTATGCTATTATGTGTGCGACTTTCGGTAACGTACACACTATCGTTGATTTTTTATGAATTTTTATTTATATTAAATAATGCTTAAAATTCAATAACTCAAGATTGGCACATACTACCACAACGGTTCTGCCATCATTTGAAAGAGTCTGTCTTATGCTATTATGTGTGCGACTTTCGGCAACGTACACACTATCGTTGATTTTTTACGAATTTTTATTTATATTAAATAATGCTTAAAATTCAATAACTCAAGATTGGCACATACTACCACAACGGTTCTGCCATCATTTGAAAGAGTCTGTCTTATGCTATCATGTGTGCAACTTTCGGCAACGTACACACTATCGTTGATTTTTTACGAATTTTTATTTATATTAAATAATGCTTAAAATTCAATAACTCAAGATTGGCACATACTACCACAACGTTTCTGCCATCATTTGAAAGAGTCTGTCTTATGCTATCATGTGTGCGACTTTCGGTAACGTACACACTATCGTTGATTTTTTACGAATTTTTATTTATATTAAATAATGCTTAAAATTCAATAACTCAAGATTGGCACATACTACCACAACGTTTCTGCCATCATTTGAAAGAGTCTGTCTTATGCTATCATGTGTGCGACTTTCGGCAACGTACACACTATCGTTGATTGTTTATGAATTTTTATTTATATTAAATAATGCTTAAAATTCAATAACTCAAGATTGGCACATACTACCACAACGGTTCTGCCATCATTTGAAAGAGTCTGTCTTATGCTATTATGTGTGCGACGTTTGGCAACGTACACACTATCGTTGATTTTTTATGAATTTTTATTTATATTAAATAATGCTTAAAATTCAATAACTCAAGATTGGCACATACTACCACAACGGTTCTGCCATCATTTGAAAGAGTCTGTCTTATGCTATTATGTGTGCGACTTTCGGTAACGTACACACTATCGTTGATTTTTTATGAATTTTTATTTATATTAAATAATGCTTAAAATTCAATAACTCAAGATTGGCACATACTACCACAATGGTTCAGCCATCATTTGAAAGAGTCTGTCTTATGCTATTATGTGTGCGACTTTCGGTAACGTACACACTATCGTTGATTTTTTACGAATTTTTATTTATATTAAATAATGCTTAAAATTCAATAACTCAAGATTGGCACATACTACCACAACGGTTCTGCCATCATTTGAAAGAGTCTGTCTTATGCTATTATGTGTGCGACTTTCGGCAACGTACACACTATCGTTGATTTTTTACGAATTTTTATTTATATTAAATAATGCTTAAAATTCAATAACTCAAGATTGGCACATACTACCACAACGGTTCTGCCATCATTTGAAAGAGTCTGTCTTATGCTATTATGTGTGCGACTTTCGGTAACGTACACACTATCGTTGATTTTTTATGAATTTTTATTTATATTAAATAATGCTTAAAATTCAATAACTCAAGATTGGCACATACTTTCACAATGGTTCAGCCATCATTTGAAAGAGTCTGTCTTATGCTATTATGTGTGCGACTTTCGGTAACGTACACACTATCGTTGATTTTTTACGAATTTTTATTTATATTAAATAATGCTTAAAATTCAATAACTCAAGATTGGCACATACTACCACAACGTTTCTGCCATCATTTGAAAGAGTCTGTCTTATGCTATTATGTGTGCGACTTTCGGTAACGTACACACTATCGTTGATTTTTTACGAATTTTTATTTATATTAAATAATGCTTAAAATTCAATAACTCAAGATTGGCACATACTTTCACAACAGTTCTGCCATCATTTGAAAGAGTCTGTCTTATGCTATTATGTGTGCGACTTTCGGTAACGTACACACTATCGTTGATTTTTTATGAATTTTTATTTATATTAAATAATGCTTAAAATTCAATAACTCAAGATTGGCACATACTACCACAACGGTTCTGCCATCATTTGAAAGAGTCTGTCTTATGCTATCATGTGTGCGACTTTCGGTAACGTACACACTATCGTTGATTTTTTACGAATTTTTATTTATATTCAATAATGCTTAAAATTCAATAACTCAAGATTGGCACATACTACCACAACGCTTCTGCCATCATTTGAAAGAGTCTGTCTTATGCTATTATGTGTGCGACTTTCGGTAACGTACACACTATCGTTGATTTTTTACGAATTTTTATTTATATTCAATAATGCTTAAAATTCAATAACTCAAGATTGGCACATACTACCACAACGGTTCTGCCATCATTTGAAAGAGTCTGTCTTATGCTATCATGTGTGCGACTTTCGGTAACATACACATTATCGTTGATTTTTTATGAATTTTTATTTATATTAAATAATGCTTAAAATTCAATAACTCAAGATTGGCACATACTACCACAACGTTTCTGCCATCATTTGAAAGAGTCTGTCTTATGCTATTATGTGTGCGACTTTCGGTAACGTACACACTATCGTTGATTTTTTATGAATTTTTATTTATATTAAATAATGCTTAAAATTCAATAACTCAAGATTGGCACATACTACCACAACGGTTCTGCCATCATTTGAAAGAGTCTGTCTTATGCTATTATGTGTGCGACTTTCGGCAACTGACACACTATCGTTGATTTTTTACGAATTTTTATTTATATTAAATAATGCTTAAAATTCAATAACTCAAGATTGGCACATACTACCACAACGTTTCTGCCATCATTTGAAAGAGTCTGTCTTATGCTATCATGTGTGCGACTTTCGGTAACGTACACACTATCGTTGATTTTTTACGAATTTTTATTTATATTAAATAATGCTTAAAATTCAATAACTCAAGATTGGCACATACTACCACAACGTTTCTGCCATCATTTGAAAGAGTCTGTCTTATGCTATCATGTGTGCGACTTTCGGCAACGTACACACTATCGTTGATTGTTTATGAATTTTTATTTATATTAAATAATGCTTAAAATTCAATAACTCAAGATTGGCACATACTACCACAACGGTTCTGCCATCATTTGAAAGAGTCTGTCTTATGCTATTATGTGTGCGACGTTTGGCAATGTACACACTATCGTTGATTTTTTATGAATTTTTATTTATATTAAATAATGCTTAAAATTCAATAACTCAAGATTGGCACATACTTTCACAATGGTTCTGCCATCATTTGAAAGAGTCTGTCTTATGCTATCATGTGTGCGACTTTCGGTAACGTACACACTATCGTTGATTTTTTACGAATTTTTATTTATATTAAATAATGCTTAAAATTCAATAACTCAAGATTGGCACATACTACCACAACGTTTCTGCCATCATTTGAAAGAGTCTGTCTTATGCTATCATGTGTGCGACTTTCGGCAACGTACACACTATCGTTGATTGTTTATGAATTTTTATTTATATTAAATAATGCTTAAAATTCAATAACTCAAGATTGGCACATACTACCACAACGGTTCTGCGATCATTTGAAAGAGTCTGTCTTATGCTATTATGTGTGCGACGTTTGGCAATGTACACACTATCGTTGATTTTTTATGAATTTTTATTTATATTAAATAATGCTTAAAATTCAATAACTCAAGATTGGCACATACTACCACAACGTTTCTGCCATCATTTGAAAAAAAGTCTGTCTTATGCTATTATGTGTGCGACTTTCGGTAACGTACACACTATCGTTGATTTTTTACGAATTTTTATTTATATTAAATAATGCTTAAAATTCAATAATTCAAGATTGGCACATACTACCACAACGTTTCTGCCATCATTTGAAAGAGTCTGTCTTATGCTATCATGTGTGCGACTTTCGGTAACGTACACACTATCGTTGATTTTTTATGAATTTTTATTTATATTAAATAATGCTTAAAATTCAATAACTCAAGATTGGCACATACTTTCACAATGGTTCAGCCATCATTTGAAAGAGTCTGTCTTATGCTATTATGTGTGCGACTTTCGGTAACGTACACACTATCGTTGATTTTTTACGAATTTTTATTTATATTAAATAATGCTTAAAATTCAATAACTCAAGATTGGCACATACTACCACAACGTTTCTGCCATCATTTGAAAGAGTCTGTCTTATGCTATCATGTGTGCGACTTTCGGTAACGTACACACTATCGTTGATTTTTTACGAATTTTTATTTATATTAAATAATGCTTAAAATTCAATAACTCAAGATTGGCACATACTACCACAACGTTTCTGCCATCATTTGAAAGAGTCTGTCTTATGCTATCATGTGTGCGACTTTCGGCAACGTACACACTATCGTTGATTGTTTATGAATTTTTATTTATATTAAATAATGCTTAAAATTCAATAACTCAAGATTGGCACATACTACCACAACGGTTCTGCCATCATTTGAAAGAGTCTGTCTTATGCTATTATGTGTGCGACGTTTGGCAATGTACACACTATCGTTGATTTTTTATGAATTTTTATTTATATTAAATAATGCTTAAAATTCAATAACTCAAGATTGGCACATACTTTCACAATGTTTCTGCCATCATTTGAAAGAGTCTGTCTTATGCTATCATGTGTGCGACTTTCGGTAACGTACACACTATCGTTGATTTTTTACGAATTTTTATTTATATTAAATAATGCTTAAAATTCAATAACTCAAGATTGGCACATACTACCACAACGTTTCTGCCATCATTTGAAAGAGTCTGTCTTATGCTATCATGTGTGCGACTTTCGGCAACGTACACACTATCGTTGATTGTTTATGAATTTTTATTTATATTAAATAATGCTTAAAATTCAATAACTCAAGATTGGCACATACTACCACAACGGTTCTGCGATCATTTGAAAGAGTCTGTCTTATGCTATTATGTGTGCGACGTTTGGCAATGTACACACTATCGTTGATTTTTTACGAATTTTTATTTATATTAAATAATGCTTAAAATTCAATAACTCAAGATTGGCACATACTACCACAACGTTTCTGCCATCATTTGAAAAAAAGTCTGTCTTATGCTATTATGTGTGCGACTTTCGGTAACGTACACACTATCGTTGATTTTTTACGAATTTTTATTTATATTAAATAATGCTTAAAATTCAATAACTCAAGATTGGCACATACTACCACAACGGTTCTGCCATCATTTGAAAGAGTCTGTCTTATGCTATCATGTGTGCGACTTTCGGTAACATACACACTATCGTTGATTTTTTATGAATTTTTATTTATATTAAATAATGCTTAAAATTCAATAACTCAAGATTGGCACATACTACCACAACGTTTCTGCCATCATTTGAAAGAGTCTGTCTTATGCTATTATTTGTGCGACTTTCGGTAACGTACACACTATCGTTGATTTTTTATGAATTTTTATTTATATTAAATAATGCTTAAAATTCAATAACTCAAGATTGGCACATACTACCACAACGGTTCTGCCATCATTTGAAAGAGTCTGTCTTATGCTATTATGTGTGCGACTTTCGGCAACGTACACACTATCGTTGATTTTTTACGAATTTTTATTTATATTAAATAATGCTTAAAATTCAATAACTCAAGATTGGCACATACTACCACAACGTTTCTGCCATCATTTGAAAGAGTCTGTCTTATGCTATCATGTGTGCGACTTTCGGTAACGTACACACTATCGTTGATTTTTTACGAATTTTTATTTATATTAAATAATGCTTAAAATTCAATAACTCAAGATTGGCACATACTACCACAACGTTTCTGCCATCATTTGAAAGAGTCTGTCTTATGCTATCATGTGTGCGACTTTCGGCAACGTACACACTATCGTTGATTGTTTATGAATTTTTATTTATATTAAATAATGCTTAAAATTCAATAACTCAAGATTGGCACATACTACCACAACGGTTCTGCCATCATTTGAAAGAGTCTGTCTTATGCTATTATGTGTGCGACGTTTGGCAACGTACACACTATCGTTGATTTTTTATGAATTTTTATTTATATTAAATAATGCTTAAAATTCAATAACTCAAGATTGGCACATACTACCACAACGGTTCTGCCATCATTTGAAAGAGTCTGTCTTATGCTATTATGTGTGCGACTTTCGGTAACGTACACACTATCGTTGATTTTTTATGAATTTTTATTTATATTAAATAATGCTTAAAATTCAATAACTCAAGATTGGCACATACTACCACAATGGTTCAGCCATCATTTGAAAGAGTCTGTCTTATGCTATTATGTGTGCGACTTTCGGTAACGTACACACTATCGTTGATTTTTTACGAATTTTTATTTATATTAAATAATGCTTAAAATTCAATAACTCAAGATTGGCACATACTACCACAACGGTTCTGCCATCATTTGAAAGAGTCTGTCTTATGCTATTATGTGTGCGACTTTCGGCAACGTACACACTATCGTTGGTTTTTTACGAATTTTTATTTATATTAAATAATGCTTAAAATTCAATAACTCAAGATTGGCACATACTACCACAACGGTTCTGCCATCATTTGAAAGAGTCTGTCTTATGCTATTATGTGTGCGACTTTCGGCAACGTACACACTATCGTTGATTTTTTACGAATTTTTATTTATATTAAATAATGCTTAAAATTCAATAACTCAAGATTGGCACATACTACCACAACGGTTCTGCCATCATTTGAAAGAGTCTGTCTTATGCTATCATGTGTGCGACTTTCGGTAACGTACACACTATCGTTGATTTTTTTACGAATTTTTATTTATATTAAATAATGCTTAAAATTCAATAACTCAAGATTGGCACATACTACCACAACTTTTCTGCCATCATTTGAAAGAGTCTGTCTTATGCTATTATGTGTGCGACTTTCGGCAACGTACACACTATCGTTGATTTTTTACGAATTTTTATTTATATTAAATAATGCTTAAAATTCAATAACTCAAGATTGGCACATACTACCACAACGGTTCTGCCATCATTTGAAAGAGTCTGTCTTATGCTATTATGTGTGCGACTTTCGGTAACGTACACACTATCGTTGATTTTTTATGAATTTTTATTTATATTAAATAATGCTTAAAATTCAATAACTCAAGATTGGCACATACTACCACAACGGTTCTGCCATCATTTGAAAGAGTCTGTCTTATGCTATCATGTGTGCGACTTTCGGTAACGTACACACTATCGTTGATTTTTTACGAATTTTTATTTATATTCAATAATGCTTAAAATTCAATAACTCAAGATTGGCACATACTACCACAACGGTTCTGCCATCATTTGAAAGAGTCTGTCTTATGCTATTATGTGTGCGACTTTCGGTAACGTACACACTATCGTTGATTTTTTATGAATTTTTATTTATATTAAATAATGCTTAAAATTCAATAACTCAAGATTGGCACATACTACCACAACGGTTCTGCCATCATTTGAAAGAGTCTGTCTTATGCTATTATGTGTGCGACTTTCGGCAACGTACACACTATCGTTGATTTTTTACGAATTTTTATTTATATTAAATAATGCTTAAAATTCAATAACTCAAGATTGGCACATACTACCACAACGGTTCTGCCATCATTTGAAAGAGTCTGTCTTATGCTATCATGTGTGCAACTTTCGGCAACGTACACACTATCGTTGATTTTTTACGAATTTTTATTTATATTAAATAATGCTTAAAATTCAATAACTCAAGATTGGCACATACTACCACAACGTTTCTGCCATCATTTGAAAGAGTCTGTCTTATGCTATCATGTGTGCGACTTTCGGTAACGTACACACTATCGTTGATTTTTTACGAATTTTTATTTATATTAAATAATGCTTAAAATTCAATAACTCAAGATTGGCACATACTACCACAACGTTTCTGCCATCATTTGAAAGAGTCTGTCTTATGCTATCATGTGTGCGACTTTCGGCAACGTACACACTATCGTTGATTGTTTATGAATTTTTATTTATATTAAATAATGCTTAAAATTCAATAACTCAAGATTGGCACATACTACCACAACGGTTCTGCCATCATTTGAAAGAGTCTGTCTTATGCTATTATGTGTGCGACGTTTGGCAACGTACACACTATCGTTGATTTTTTATGAATTTTTATTTATATTAAATAATGCTTAAAATTCAATAACTCAAGATTGGCACATACTACCACAACGGTTCTGCCATCATTTGAAAGAGTCTGTCTTATGCTATCATGTGTGCAACTTTCGGCAACGTACACACTATCGTTGATTTTTTATGAATTTTTATTTATATTAAATAATGCTTAAAATTCAATAACTCAAGATTGGCACATACTACCACAACGGTTCTGCCATCATTTGAAAGAGTCTGTCTTATGCTATTATGTGTGCGACTTTCGGTAACGTACACACTATCGTTGATTTTTTATGAATTTTTATTTATATTAAATAATGCTTAAAATTCAATAACTCAAGATTGGCACATACTTTCACAATGGTTCAGCCATCATTTGAAAGAGTCTGTCTTATGCTATTATGTGTGCGACTTTCGGTAACGTACACACTATCGTTGATTTTTTACGAATTTTTATTTATATTAAATAATGCTTAAAATTCAATAACTCAAGATTGGCACATACTACCACAACGGTTCTGCCATCATTTGAAAGAGTCTGTCTTATGCTATTATGTGTGCGACTTTCGGCAACGTACACACTATCGTTGATTTTTTACGAATTTTTATTTATATTAAATAATGCTTAAAATTCAATAACTCAAGATTGGCACATACTACCACAACGGTTCTGCCATCATTTGAAAGAGTCTGTCTTATGCTATTATGTGTGCGACTTTCGGCAACGTACACACTATCGTTGATTTTTTACGAATTTTTATTTATATTAAATAATGCTTAAAATTCAATAACTCAAGATTGGCACATACTACCACAACGGTTCTGCCATCATTTGAAAGAGTCTGTCTTATGCTATCATGTGTGCGACTTTCGGTAACGTACACACTATCGTTGATTTTTTTACGAATTTTTATTTATATTAAATAATGCTTAAAATTCAATAACTCAAGATTGGCACATACTACCACAACGTTTCTGCCATCATTTGAAAGAGTCTGTCTTATGCTATTATGTGTGCGACTTTCGGCAACGTACACACTATCGTTGATTTTTTACGAATTTTTATTTATATTAAATAATGCTTAAAATTCAATAACTCAAGATTGGCACATACTACCACAACGGTTCTGCCATCATTTGAAAGAGTCTGTCTTATGCTATTATGTGTGCGACTTTCGGTAACGTACACACTATCGTTGATTTTTTATGAATTTTTATTTATATTAAATAATGCTTAAAATTCAATAACTCAAGATTGGCACATACTACCACAACGGTTCTGCCATCATTTGAAAGAGTCTGTCTTATGCTATCATGTGTGCGACTTTCGGTAACGTACACACTATCGTTGATTTTTTACGAATTTTTATTTATATTCAATAATGCTTAAAATTCAATAACTCAAGATTGGCACATACTACCACAACGGTTCTGCCATCATTTGAAAGAGTCTGTCTTATGCTATTATGTGTGCGACTTTCGGTAACGTACAAACTATCGTTGATTTTTTATGAATTTTTATTTATATTAAATAATGCTTAAAATTCAATAACTCAAGATTGGCACATACTACCACAACGGTTCTGCCATCATTTGAAAGAGTCTGTCTTATGCTATCATGTGTGCGACTTTCGGTAACATACACACTATCGTTGATTTTTTATGAATTTTTATTTATATTAAATAATGCTTAAAATTCAATAACTCAAGATTGGCACATACTACCACAACGTTTCTGCCATCATTTGAAAGAGTCTGTCTTATGCTATTATGTGTGCGACTTTCGGTAACGTACACACTATCGTTGATTTTTTATGAATTTTTATTTATATTAAATAATGCTTAAAATTCAATAACTCAAGATTGGCACATACTACCACAACGGTTCTGCCATCATTTGAAAGAGTCTGTCTTATGCTATCATGTGTGCAACTTTCGGCAACGTACACACTATCGTTGATTTTTTACGAATTTTTATTTATATTAAATAATGCTTAAAATTCAATAACTCAAGATTGGCACATACTACCACAACGTTTCTGCCATCATTTGAAAGAGTCTGTCTTATGCTATCATGTGTGCGACTTTCGGTAACGTACACACTATCGTTGATTTTTTACGAATTTTTATTTATATTAAATAATGCTTAAAATTCAATAACTCAAGATTGGCACATACTACCACAACGTTTCTGCCATCATTTGAAAGAGTCTGTCTTATGCTATCATGTGTGCGACTTTCGGCAACGTACACACTATCGTTGATTGTTTATGAATTTTTATTTATATTAAATAATGCTTAAAATTCAATAACTCAAGATTGGCACATACTACCACAACGGTTCTGCCATCATTTGAAAGAGTCTGTCTTATGCTATCATGTGTGCGACTTTCGGTAACGTACACACTATCGTTGATTTTTTACGAATTTTTATTTATATTAAATAATGCTTAAAATTCAATAACTCAAGATTGTCACATACTACCACAACGTTTCTGCCATCATTTGAAAGAGTCTGTCTTATGCTATCATGTGTGCGACTTTCGGCAACGTACACACTATCGTTGATTGTTTATGAATTTTTATTTATATTAAATAATGCTTAAAATTCAATAACTCAAGATTGGCACATACTACCACAACGGTTCTGCCATCATTTGAAAGAGTCTGTCTTATGCTATTATGTGTGCGACGTTTGGCAACGTACACACTATCGTTGATTTTTTATGAATTTTTATTTATATTAAATAATGCTTAAAATTCAATAACTCAAGATTGGCACATACTACCACAACGTTTCTGCCATCATTTGAAAGAGTCTGTCTTATGCTATTATGTGTGCGACTTTCGGCAACGTACACACTATCGTTGATTTTATTACGAATTTTTATTTATATTCAATAATGCTTAAAATTCAATAACTCAAGATTGGCACATACTACCACAACGGTTCTGCCATCATTTGAAAGAGTCTGTCTTATGCTATCATGTGTGCGACGTTTGGCAACGTACACACTATCGTTGATTTTTTATGAATTTTTATTTATATTAAATAATGCTTAAAATTCAATAACTCAAGATTGGCACATACTACCACAACGGTTCTGCCATCATTTGAAAGAGTCTGTCTTATGCTATTATGTGTGCGACTTTCGGCAACGTACACACTATCGTTGATTTTTTACGAATTTTTATTTATATTAAATAATGCTTAAAATTCAATAACTCAAGATTGGCACATACTACCACAACGGTTCTGCCATCATTTGAAAGAGTCTGTCTTATGCTATTATGTGTGCGACTTTTGGCAACGTACACACTATCGTTGATTTTTTACGAATTTTTATTTATATTAAATAATGCTTAAAATTCAATAACTCAAGATTGGCACATACTACCACAACGGTTCTGCCATCATTTGAAAGAGTCTGTCTTATGCTATCATGTGTGCAACTTTCGGCAACGTACACACTATCGTTGATTTTTTATGAATTTTTATTTATATTAAATAATGCTTAAAATTCAATAACTAAAGATTGGCACATACTACCACAACGGTTCTGCCATCATTTGAAAGAGTCTGTCTTATGCTATTATGTGTGCGACTTTCGGTAACGTACACACTATCGTTGATTTTTTACGAATTTTTATTTATATTAAATAATGCTTAAAATTCAATAACTCAAGATTGGCACATACTTTCACAACAGTTCTGCCATCATTTGAAAGAGTCTGTCTTATGCTATTATGTGTGCGACTTTCGGTAACGTACACACTATCGTTGATTTTTTACGAATTTTTATTTATATTAAATAATGCTTAAAATTCAATAACTCAAGATTGGCACATACTACCACAACGTTTCTGCCATCATTTGAAAGAGTCTGTCTTATGCTATTATGTGTGCGACTTTCGGCAACGTACACACTATCGTTGATTTTTTACGAATTTTTATTTACATTAAATAATGCTTAAAATTCAATAACTCAAGATTGGCACATACTACCACAACGGTTCTGCCATCATTTGAAAGAGTCTGTCTTATGCTATTATGTGTGCGACTTTCGGTAACGTACACACTATCGTTGATTTTTTATGAATTTTTATTTATATTAAATAATGCTTAAAATTCAATAACTCAAGATTGGCACATACTACCACAACGTTTCTGCCATCATTTGAAAGAGTCTGTCTTATGCTATCATGTGTGCGACATTCGGTAACGAACACACTGTCGTTGATTTTTTACGAATTTTTATTTATATTAAATAATGCTTAAAATTCAATAACTCAAGATTGGCACATACTTTCACAATGGTTCTGCCATCATTTGAAAGAGTCTGTCTTATGCTATTATGTGTGCGACTTTCGGTAACGTACACACTATCGTTGATTTTTTACGAATTTTTATTTATATTAAATAATGCTTAAAATTCAATAACTCAAGATTGGCACATACTACCACAACGGTTCTGCCATCATTTGAAAGAGTCTGTCTTATGCTATTATGTGTGCGACTTTCGGTAACGTACACACTATCGTTGATTTTTTATGAATTTTTATTTATATTAAATAATGCTTAAAATTCAATAACTCAAGATTGGCACATACTACCACAACGGTTCTGCCATCATTTGAAAGAGTCTGTCTTATGCTATCATGTGTGCGACTTTCGGTAACGTACACACTATCGTTGATTTTTTACGAATTTTTATTTATATTCAATAATGCTTAAAATTCAATAACTCAAGATTGGCACATACTACCACAACGGTTCTGCCATCATTTGAAAGAGTCTGTCTTATGCTATTATGTGTGCGACTTTCGGTAACGTACAAACTATCGTTGATTTTTTATGAATTTTTATTTATATTAAATAATGCTTAAAATTCAATAACTCAAGATTGGCACATACTACCACAACGGTTCTGCCATCATTTGAAAGAGTCTGTCTTATGCTATCATGTGTGCGACTTTCGGTAACATACACACTATCGTTGATTTTTTATGAATTTTTATTTATATTAAATAATGCTTAAAATTCAATAACTCAAGATTGGCACATACTACCACAACGTTTCTGCCATCATTTGAAAGAGTCTGTCTTATGCTATTATGTGTGCGACTTTCGGTAACGTACACACTATCGTTGATTTTTTATGAATTTTTATTTATATTAAATAATGCTTAAAATTCAATAACTCAAGATTGGCACATACTACCACAACGGTTCTGCCATCATTTGAAAGAGTCTGTCTTATGCTATCATGTGTGCAACTTTCGGCAACGTACACACTATCGTTGATTTTTTACGAATTTTTATTTATATTAAATAATGCTTAAAATTCAATAACTCAAGATTGGCACATACTACCACAACGTTTCTGCCATCATTTGAAAGAGTCTGTCTTATGCTATCATGTGTGCGACTTTCGGTAACGTACACACTATCGTTGATTTTTTACGAATTTTTATTTATATTAAATAATGCTTAAAATTCAATAACTCAAGATTGGCACATACTACCACAACGTTTCTGCCATCATTTGAAAGAGTCTGTCTTATGCTATCATGTGTGCGACTTTCGGCAACGTACACACTATCGTTGATTGTTTATGAATTTTTATTTATATTAAATAATGCTTAAAATTCAATAACTCAAGATTGGCACATACTACCACAACGGTTCTGCCATCATTTGAAAGAGTCTGTCTTATGCTATCATGTGTGCGACTTTCGGTAACGTACACACTATCGTTGATTTTTTACGAATTTTTATTTATATTAAATAATGCTTAAAATTCAATAACTCAAGATTGTCACATACTACCACAACGTTTCTGCCATCATTTGAAAGAGTCTGTCTTATGCTATCATGTGTGCGACTTTCGGCAACGTACACACTATCGTTGATTGTTTATGAATTTTTATTTATATTAAATAATGCTTAAAATTCAATAACTCAAGATTGGCACATACTACCACAACGGTTCTGCCATCATTTGAAAGAGTCTGTCTTATGCTATTATGTGTGCGACGTTTGGCAACGTACACACTATCGTTGATTTTTTATGAATTTTTATTTATATTAAATAATGCTTAAAATTCAATAACTCAAGATTGGCACATACTACCACAACGTTTCTGCCATCATTTGAAAGAGTCTGTCTTATGCTATTATGTGTGCGACTTTCGGCAACGTACACACTATCGTTGATTTTATTACGAATTTTTATTTATATTCAATAATGCTTAAAATTCAATAACTCAAGATTGGCACATACTACCACAACGGTTCTGCCATCATTTGAAAGAGTCTGTCTTATGCTATCATGTGTGCGACGTTTGGCAACGTACACACTATCGTTGATTTTTTATGAATTTTTATTTATATTAAATAATGCTTAAAATTCAATAACTCAAGATTGGCACATACTACCACAACGGTTCTGCCATCATTTGAAAGAGTCTGTCTTATGCTATTATGTGTGCGACTTTCGGCAACGTACACACTATCGTTGATTTTTTACGAATTTTTATTTATATTAAATAATGCTTAAAATTCAATAACTCAAGATTGGCACATACTACCACAACGGTTCTGCCATCATTTGAAAGAGTCTGTCTTATGCTATTATGTGTGCGACTTTTGGCAACGTACACACTATCGTTGATTTTTTACGAATTTTTATTTATATTAAATAATGCTTAAAATTCAATAACTCAAGATTGGCACATACTACCACAACGGTTCTGCCATCATTTGAAAGAGTCTGTCTTATGCTATCATGTGTGCAACTTTCGGCAACGTACACACTATCGTTGATTTTTTATGAATTTTTATTTATATTAAATAATGCTTAAAATTCAATAACTAAAGATTGGCACATACTACCACAACGGTTCTGCCATCATTTGAAAGAGTCTGTCTTATGCTATTATGTGTGCGACTTTCGGTAACGTACACACTATCGTTGATTTTTTACGAATTTTTATTTATATTAAATAATGCTTAAAATTCAATAACTCAAGATTGGCACATACTTTCACAACAGTTCTGCCATCATTTGAAAGAGTCTGTCTTATGCTATTATGTGTGCGACTTTCGGTAACGTACACACTATCGTTGATTTTTTACGAATTTTTATTTATATTAAATAATGCTTAAAATTCAATAACTCAAGATTGGCACATACTACCACAACGTTTCTGCCATCATTTGAAAGAGTCTGTCTTATGCTATTATGTGTGCGACTTTCGGCAACGTACACACTATCGTTGATTTTTTACGAATTTTTATTTACATTAAATAATGCTTAAAATTCAATAACTCAAGATTGGCACATACTACCACAACGGTTCTGCCATCATTTGAAAGAGTCTGTCTTATGCTATTATGTGTGCGACTTTCGGTAACGTACACACTATCGTTGATTTTTTATGAATTTTTATTTATATTAAATAATGCTTAAAATTCAATAACTCAAGATTGGCACATACTACCACAACGTTTCTGCCATCATTTGAAAGAGTCTGTCTTATGCTATCATGTGTGCGACATTCGGTAACGAACACACTGTCGTTGATTTTTTACGAATTTTTATTTATATTAAATAATGCTTAAAATTCAATAACTCAAGATTGGCACATACTTTCACAATGGTTCTGCCATCATTTGAAAGAGTCTGTCTTATGCTATTATGTGTGCGACTTTCGGTAACGTACACACTATCGTTGATTTTTTACGAATTTTTATTTATATTAAATAATGCTTAAAATTCAATAACTCAAGATTGGCACATACTACCACAACATTTCTGCCATCATTGGAAAGAGTCTGTCTTATGCTATTATGTGTGCGACTTTCGGTAACGTACACACTATCGTTGATTTTTTACGAATTTTTATTTATATTAAATAATGCTTAAAATTCAATAACTCAAGATTGGCACATACTACCACAACGGTTCTGCCATCATTTGAAAGAGTCTGTCTTATGCTATTATGTGTGCGACTTTCGGTAACGTACACACTATCGTTGATTTTTTATGAATTTTTATTTATATTAAATAATGCTTAAAATTCAATAACTCAAGATTGGCACATACTACCACAACGTTTCTGCCATCATTTGAAAGAGTCTGTCTTATGCTATTATGTGTGCGACTTTCGGTAACGTACACACTATCGTTGATTTTTTATGAATTTTTATTTATATTAAATAATGCTTAAAATTCAATAACTCAAGATTGGCACATACTTTCACAATGGTTCTGCCATCATTTGAAAGAGTCTGTCTTATGATATTATGTGTGCGACTTTCGGTAACGTACACACTATCGTTGATTTTTTACGAATTTTTATTTATATTAAATAATGCTTAAAATTCAATAACTCAAGATTGGCACATACTACCACAACGTTTCTGCCATCATTTGAAAGAGTCTGTCTCATGCTATTATGTGTGCGACTTTCGGCAACGTACACACTATCGTTGATTTTTTATGAATTTTTATTTATATTAAATAATGCTTAAAATTCAATAACTCAAGATTGGCACATACTACCACAACGGTTCTGCCATCATTTGAAAGAGTCTGTCTTATGCTATTATGTGTGCGACTTTCGGTAACGTACACACTATCGTTGATTGTTTATGAATTTTTATTTATATTAAATAATGCTTAAAATTCAATAACTCAAGATTGGCACATACTACCACAACGGTTCTGCGATCATTTGAAAGAGTCTGTCTTATGCTATTATGTGTGCGACGTTTGGCAATGTACACACTATCGTTGATTTTTTATGAATTTTTATTTATATTAAATAATGCTTAAAATTCAATAACTCAAGATTGGCACATACTACCACAACGTTTCTGCCATCATTTGAAAAAAAGTCTGTCTTATGCTATTATGTGTGCGACTTTCGGTAACGTACACACTATCGTTGATTTTTTACGAATTTTTATTTATATTAAATAATGCTTAAAATTCAATAATTCAAGATTGGCACATACTACCACAACGTTTCTGCCATCATTTGAAAGAGTCTGTCTTATGCTATCATGTGTGCGACTTTCGGTAACGTACACACTATCGTTGATTTTTTATGAATTTTTATTTATATTAAATAATGCTTAAAATTCAATAACTCAAGATTGGCACATACTTTCACAATGGTTCAGCCATCATTTGAAAGAGTCTGTCTTATGCTATTATGTGTGCGACTTTCGGTAACGTACACACTATCGTTGATTTTTTACGAATTTTTATTTATATTAAATAATGCTTAAAATTCAATAACTCAAGATTGGCACATACTACCACAACGTTTCTGCCATCATTTGAAAGAGTCTGTCTTATGCTATCATGTGTGCGACTTTCGGTAACGTACACACTATCGTTGATTTTTTACGAATTTTTATTTATATTAAATAATGCTTAAAATTCAATAACTCAAGATTGGCACATACTACCACAACGTTTCTGCCATCATTTGAAAGAGTCTGTCTTATGCTATCATGTGTGCGACTTTCGGCAACGTACACACTATCGTTGATTGTTTATGAATTTTTATTTATATTAAATAATGCTTAAAATTCAATAACTCAAGATTGGCACATACTACCACAACGGTTCTGCCATCATTTGAAAGAGTCTGTCTTATGCTATTATGTGTGCGACGTTTGGCAATGTACACACTATCGTTGATTTTTTATGAATTTTTATTTATATTAAATAATGCTTAAAATTCAATAACTCAAGATTGGCACATACTTTCACAATGGTTCTGCCATCATTTGAAAGAGTCTGTCTTATGCTATCATGTGTGCGACTTTCGGTAACGTACACACTATCGTTGATTTTTTACGAATTTTTATTTATATTAAATAATGCTTAAAATTCAATAACTCAAGATTGGCACATACTACCACAACGTTTCTGCCATCATTTGAAAGAGTCTGTCTTATGCTATCATGTGTGCGACTTTCGGCAACGTACACACTATCGTTGATTGTTTATGAATTTTTATTTATATTAAATAATGCTTAAAATTCAATAACTCAAGATTGGCACATACTACCACAACGGTTCTGCGATCATTTGAAAGAGTCTGTCTTATGCTATTATGTGTGCGACGTTTGGCAATGTACACACTATCGTTGATTTTTTACGAATTTTTATTTATATTAAATAATGCTTAAAATTCAATAACTCAAGATTGGCACATACTACCACAACGTTTCTGCCATCATTTGAAAAAAAGTCTGTCTTATGCTATTATGTGTGCGACTTTCGGTAACGTACACACTATCGTTGATTTTTTACGAATTTTTATTTATATTAAATAATGCTTAAAATTCAATAACTCAAGATTGGCACATACTACCACAACGGTTCTGCCATCATTTGAAAGAGTCTGTCTTATGCTATCATGTGTGCGACTTTCGGTAACGTACACACTATCGTTGATTTTTTACGAATTTTTATTTATATTAAATAATGCTTAAAATTCAATAACTCAAGATTGTCACATACTACCACAACGTTTCTGCCATCATTTGAAAGAGTCTGTCTTATGCTATCATGTGTGCGACTTTCGGCAACGTACACACTATCGTTGATTGTTTATGAATTTTTATTTATATTAAATAATGCTTAAAATTCAATAACTCAAGATTGGCACATACTACCACAACGGTTCTGCCATCATTTGAAAGAGTCTGTCTTATGCTATTATGTGTGCGACGTTTGGCAACGTACACACTATCGTTGATTTTTTATGAATTTTTATTTATATTAAATAATGCTTAAAATTCAATAACTCAAGATTGGCACATACTACCACAACGTTTCTGCCATCATTTGAAAGAGTCTGTCTTATGCTATTATGTGTGCGACTTTCGGCAACGTACACACTATCGTTGATTTTATTACGAATTTTTATTTATATTCAATAATGCTTAAAATTCAATAACTCAAGATTGGCACATACTACCACAACGGTTCTGCCATCATTTGAAAGAGTCTGTCTTATGCTATCATGTGTGCGACGTTTGGCAACGTACACACTATCGTTGATTTTTTATGAATTTTTATTTATATTAAATAATGCTTAAAATTCAATAACTCAAGATTGGCACATACTACCACAACGGTTCTGCCATCATTTGAAAGAGTCTGTCTTATGCTATTATGTGTGCGACTTTCGGCAACGTACACACTATCGTTGATTTTTTACGAATTTTTATTTATATTAAATAATGCTTAAAATTCAATAACTCAAGATTGGCACATACTACCACAACGGTTCTGCCATCATTTGAAAGAGTCTGTCTTATGCTATTATGTGTGCGACTTTTGGCAACGTACACACTATCGTTGATTTTTTACGAATTTTTATTTATATTAAATAATGCTTAAAATTCAATAACTCAAGATTGGCACATACTACCACAACGGTTCTGCCATCATTTGAAAGAGTCTGTCTTATGCTATCATGTGTGCAACTTTCGGCAACGTACACACTATCGTTGATTTTTTATGAATTTTTATTTATATTAAATAATGCTTAAAATTCAATAACTAAAGATTGGCACATACTACCACAACGGTTCTGCCATCATTTGAAAGAGTCTGTCTTATGCTATTATGTGTGCGACTTTCGGTAACGTACACACTATCGTTGATTTTTTACGAATTTTTATTTATATTAAATAATGCTTAAAATTCAATAACTCAAGATTGGCACATACTTTCACAACAGTTCTGCCATCATTTGAAAGAGTCTGTCTTATGCTATTATGTGTGCGACTTTCGGTAACGTACACACTATCGTTGATTTTTTACGAATTTTTATTTATATTAAATAATGCTTAAAATTCAATAACTCAAGATTGGCACATACTACCACAACGTTTCTGCCATCATTTGAAAGAGTCTGTCTTATGCTATTATGTGTGCGACTTTCGGCAACGTACACACTATCGTTGATTTTTTACGAATTTTTATTTACATTAAATAATGCTTAAAATTCAATAACTCAAGATTGGCACATACTACCACAACGGTTCTGCCATCATTTGAAAGAGTCTGTCTTATGCTATTATGTGTGCGACTTTCGGTAACGTACACACTATCGTTGATTTTTTATGAATTTTTATTTATATTAAATAATGCTTAAAATTCAATAACTCAAGATTGGCACATACTACCACAACGTTTCTGCCATCATTTGAAAGAGTCTGTCTTATGCTATCATGTGTGCGACATTCGGTAACGAACACACTGTCGTTGATTTTTTACGAATTTTTATTTATATTAAATAATGCTTAAAATTCAATAACTCAAGATTGGCACATACTTTCACAATGGTTCTGCCATCATTTGAAAGAGTCTGTCTTATGCTATTATGTGTGCGACTTTCGGTAACGTACACACTATCGTTGATTTTTTACGAATTTTTATTTATATTAAATAATGCTTAAAATTCAATAACTCAAGATTGGCACATACTACCACAACATTTCTGCCATCATTGGAAAGAGTCTGTCTTATGCTATTATGTGTGCGACTTTCGGTAACGTACACACTATCGTTGATTTTTTACGAATTTTTATTTATATTAAATAATGCTTAAAATTCAATAACTCAAGATTGGCACATACTACCACAACGGTTCTGCCATCATTTGAAAGAGTCTGTCTTATGCTATTATGTGTGCGACTTTCGGTAACGTACACACTATCGTTGATTTTTTATGAATTTTTATTTATATTAAATAATGCTTAAAATTCAATAACTCAAGATTGGCACATACTACCACAACGTTTCTGCCATCATTTGAAAGAGTCTGTCTTATGCTATTATGTGTGCGACTTTCGGTAACGTACACACTATCGTTGATTTTTTATGAATTTTTATTTATATTAAATAATGCTTAAAATTCAATAACTCAAGATTGGCACATACTTTCACAATGGTTCTGCCATCATTTGAAAGAGTCTGTCTTATGATATTATGTGTGCGACTTTCGGTAACGTACACACTATCGTTGATTTTTTACGAATTTTTATTTATATTAAATAATGCTTAAAATTCAATAACTCAAGATTGGCACATACTACCACAACGTTTCTGCCATCATTTGAAAGAGTCTGTCTCATGCTATTATGTGTGCGACTTTCGGCAACGTACACACTATCGTTGATTTTTTATGAATTTTTATTTATATTAAATAATGCTTAAAATTCAATAACTCAAGATTGGCACATACTACCACAACGGTTCTGCGATCATTTGAAAGAGTCTGTCTTATGCTATTATGTGTGCGACGTTTGGCAATGTACACACTATCGTTGATTTTTTATGAATTTTTATTTATATTAAATAATGCTTAAAATTCAATAACTCAAGATTGGCACATACTACCACAACGTTTCTGCCATCATTTGAAAAAAAGTCTGTCTTATGCTATTATGTGTGCGACTTTCGGTAACGTACACACTATCGTTGATTTTTTACGAATTTTTATTTATATTAAATAATGCTTAAAATTCAATAATTCAAGATTGGCACATACTACCACAACGTTTCTGCCATCATTTGAAAGAGTCTGTCTTATGCTATCATGTGTGCGACTTTCGGTAACGTACACACTATCGTTGATTTTTTATGAATTTTTATTTATATTAAATAATGCTTAAAATTCAATAACTCAAGATTGGCACATACTTTCACAATGGTTCAGCCATCATTTGAAAGAGTCTGTCTTATGCTATTATGTGTGCGACTTTCGGTAACGTACACACTATCGTTGATTTTTTATGAATTTTTATTTATATTAAATAATGCTTAAAATTCAATAACTCAAGATTGGCACATACTACCACAACGTTTCTGCCATCATTTGAAAGAGTCTGTCTTATGCTATCATGTGTGCGACTTTCGGTAACGTACACACTATCGTTGATTTTTTATGAATTTTTATTTATATTAAATAATGCTTAAAATTCAATAACTCAAGATTGGCACATACTACCACAACGGTTCTGCGATCATTTGAAAGAGTCTGTCTTATGCTATTATGTGTGCGACGTTTGGCAATGTACACACTATCGTTGATTTTTTATGAATTTTTATTTATATTAAATAATGCTTAAAATTCAATAACTCAAGATTGGCACATACTACCACAACGTTTCTGCCATCATTTGAAAAAAAGTCTGTCTTATGCTATTATGTGTGCGACTTTCGGTAACGTACACACTATCGTTGATTTTTTACGAATTTTTATTTATATTAAATAATGCTTAAAATTCAATAATTCAAGATTGGCACATACTACCACAACGTTTCTGCCATCATTTGAAAGAGTCTGTCTTATGCTATCATGTGTGCGACTTTCGGTAACGTACACACTATCGTTGATTTTTTATGAATTTTTATTTATATTAAATAATGCTTAAAATTCAATAACTCAAGATTGGCACATACTTTCACAATGGTTCAGCCATCATTTGAAAGAGTCTGTCTTATGCTATTATGTGTGCGACTTTCGGTAACGTACACACTATCGTTGATTTTTTATGAATTTTTATTTATATTAAATAATGCTTAAAATTCAATAACTCAAGATTGGCACATACTACCACAACGTTTCTGCCATCATTTGAAAGAGTCTGTCTTATGCTATCATGTGTGCGACTTTCGGTAACGTACACACTATCGTTGATTTTTTACGAATTTTTATTTATATTAAATAATGCTTAAAATTCAATAACTCAAGATTGGCACATACTACCACAACGTTTCTGCCATCATTTGAAAGAGTCTGTCTTATGCTATCATGTGTGCGACTTTCGGCAACGTACACACTATCGTTGATTGTTTATGAATTTTTATTTATATTAAATAATGCTTAAAATTCAATAACTCAAGATTGGCACATACTACCACAACGGTTCTGCCATCATTTGAAAGAGTCTGTCTTATGCTATTATGTGTGCGACGTTTGGCAATGTACACACTATCGTTGATTTTTTACGAATTTTTATTTATATTAAATAATGCTTAAAATTCAATAACTCAAGATTGGCACATACTTTCACAACAGTTCTGCCATCATTTGAAAGAGTCTGTCTTATGCTATTATGTGTGCGACTTTCGGTAACGTACACACTATCGTTGATTTTTTACGAATTTTTATTTATATTAAATAATGCTTAAAATTCAATAACTCAAGATTGGCACATACTACCACAACGTTTCTGCCATCATTTGAAAGAGTCTGTCTTATGCTATTATGTGTGCGACTTTCGGCAACGTACACACTATCGTTGATTTTTTACGAATTTTTATTTACATTAAATAATGCTTAAAATTCAATAACTCAAGATTGGCACATACTACCACAACGGTTCTGCCATCATTTGAAAGAGTCTGTCTTATGCTATTATGTGTGCGACTTTCGGTAACGTACACACTATCGTTGATTTTTTATGAATTTTTATTTATATTAAATAATGCTTAAAATTCAATAACTCAAGATTGGCACATACTACCACAACGTTTCTACCATCATTTGAAAGAGTCTGTCTTATGCTATCATGTGTGCGACATTCGGTAACGAACACACTGTCGTTGATTTTTTACGAATTTTTATTTATATTAAATAATGCTTAAAATTCAATAACTCAAGATTGGCACATACTTTCACAATGGTTCTGCCATCATTTGAAAGAGTCTGTCTTATGCTATTATGTGTGCGACTTTCGGTAACGTACACACTATCGTTGATTTTTTACGAATTTTTATTTATATTAAATAATGCTTAAAATTCAATAACTCAAGATTGGCACATACTACCACAACATTTCTGCCATCATTGGAAAGAGTCTGTCTTATGCTATTATGTGTGCGACTTTCGGTAACGTACACACTATCGTTGATTTTTTACGAATTTTTATTTATATTAAATAATGCTTAAAATTCAATAACTCAAGATTGGCACATACTACCACAACGGTTCTGCCATCATTTGAAAGAGTCTGTCTTATGCTATTATGTGTGCGACTTTCGGTAACGTACACACTATCGTTGATTTTTTATGAATTTTTATTTATATTAAATAATGCTTAAAATTCAATAACTCAAGATTGGCACATACTACCACAACGTTTCTGCCATCATTTGAAAGAGTCTGTCTTATGCTATTATGTGTGCGACTTTCGGTAACGTACACACTATCGTTGATTTTTTATGAATTTTTATTTATATTAAATAATGCTTAAAATTCAATAACTCAAGATTGGCACATACTTTCACAATGGTTCTGCCATCATTTGAAAGAGTCTGTCTTATGATATTATGTGTGCGACTTTCGGTAACGTACACACTATCGTTGATTTTTTACGAATTTTTATTTATATTAAATAATGCTTAAAATTCAATAACTCAAGATTGGCACATACTACCACAACGGTTCTGCCATCATTTGAAAGAGTCTGTCTTATGCTATTATGTGTGCGACGTTTGGCAATGTACACACTATCGTTGATTTTTTACGAATTTTTATTTATATTAAATAATGCTTAAAATTCAATAACTCAAGATTGGCACATACTACCACAACGGTTCTGCCATCATTTGAAAGAGTCTGTCTTATGCTATTATGTGTGCGACTTTCGGTAACGTACACACTATCGTTGATTTTTTATGAATTTTTATTTATATTAAATAATGCTTAAAATTCAATAACTCAAGATTGGCACATACTACCACAACGTTTCTGCCATCATTTGAAAGAGTCTGTCTTATGCTATTATGTGTGCGACTTTCGGTAACGTACACACTATCGTTGATTTTTTATGAATTTTTATTTATATTAAATAATGCTTAAAATTCAATAACTCAAGATTGGCACATACTTTCACAATGGTTCTGCCATCATTTGAAAGAGTCTGTCTTATGATATTATGTGTGCGACTTTCGGTAACGTACACACTATCGTTGATTTTTTACGAATTTTTATTTATATTAAATAATGCTTAAAATTCAATAACTCAAGATTGGCACATACTACCACAACGTTTCTGCCATCATTTGAAAGAGTCTGTCTCATGCTATTATGTGTGCGACTTTCGGCAACGTACACACTATCGTTGATTTTTTATGAATTTTTATTTATATTAAATAATGCTTAAAATTCAATAACTCAAGATTGGCACATACTACCACAACGGTTCTGCCATCATTTGAAAGAGTCTGTCTTATGCTATTATGTGTGCGACTTTCGGTAACGTACACACTATCGTTGATTGTTTATGAATTTTTATTTATATTAAATAATGCTTAAAATTCAATAACTCAAGATTGGCACATACTACCACAACGGTTCTGCGATCATTTGAAAGAGTCTGTCTTATGCTATTATGTGTGCGACGTTTGGCAATGTACACACTATCGTTGATTTTTTATGAATTTTTATTTATATTAAATAATGCTTAAAATTCAATAACTCAAGATTGGCACATACTACCACAACGTTTCTGCCATCATTTGAAAAAAAGTCTGTCTTATGCTATTATGTGTGCGACTTTCGGTAACGTACACACTATCGTTGATTTTTTACGAATTTTTATTTATATTAAATAATGCTTAAAATTCAATAATTCAAGATTGGCACATACTACCACAACGTTTCTGCCATCATTTGAAAGAGTCTGTCTTATGCTATCATGTGTGCGACTTTCGGTAACGTACACACTATCGTTGATTTTTTATGAATTTTTATTTATATTAAATAATGCTTAAAATTCAATAACTCAAGATTGGCACATACTTTCACAATGGTTCAGCCATCATTTGAAAGAGTCTGTCTTATGCTATTATGTGTGCGACTTTCGGTAACGTACACACTATCGTTGATTTTTTATGAATTTTTATTTATATTAAATAATGCTTAAAATTCAATAACTCAAGATTGGCACATACTACCACAACGTTTCTGCCATCATTTGAAAGAGTCTGTCTTATGCTATCATGTGTGCGACTTTCGGTAACGTACACACTATCGTTGATTTTTTACGAATTTTTATTTATATTAAATAATGCTTAAAATTCAATAACTCAAGATTGGCACATACTACCACAACGTTTCTGCCATCATTTGAAAGAGTCTGTCTTATGCTATCATGTGTGCGACTTTCGGCAACGTACACACTATCGTTGATTGTTTATGAATTTTTATTTATATTAAATAATGCTTAAAATTCAATAACTCAAGATTGGCACATACTACCACAACGGTTCTGCCATCATTTGAAAGAGTCTGTCTTATGCTATTATGTGTGCGACGTTTGGCAATGTACACACTATCGTTGATTTTTTACGAATTTTTATTTATATTAAATAATGCTTAAAATTCAATAACTCAAGATTGGCACATACTTTCACAACAGTTCTGCCATCATTTGAAAGAGTCTGTCTTATGCTATTATGTGTGCGACTTTCGGTAACGTACACACTATCGTTGATTTTTTACGAATTTTTATTTATATTAAATAATGCTTAAAATTCAATAACTCAAGATTGGCACATACTACCACAACGTTTCTGCCATCATTTGAAAGAGTCTGTCTTATGCTATTATGTGTGCGACTTTCGGCAACGTACACACTATCGTTGATTTTTTACGAATTTTTATTTACATTAAATAATGCTTAAAATTCAATAACTCAAGATTGGCACATACTACCACAACGGTTCTGCCATCATTTGAAAGAGTCTGTCTTATGCTATTATGTGTGCGACTTTCGGTAACGTACACACTATCGTTGATTTTTTATGAATTTTTATTTATATTAAATAATGCTTAAAATTCAATAACTCAAGATTGGCACATACTACCACAACGTTTCTACCATCATTTGAAAGAGTCTGTCTTATGCTATCATGTGTGCGACATTCGGTAACGAACACACTGTCGTTGATTTTTTACGAATTTTTATTTATATTAAATAATGCTTAAAATTCAATAACTCAAGATTGGCACATACTTTCACAATGGTTCTGCCATCATTTGAAAGAGTCTGTCTTATGCTATTATGTGTGCGACTTTCGGTAACGTACACACTATCGTTGATTTTTTACGAATTTTTATTTATATTAAATAATGCTTAAAATTCAATAACTCAAGATTGGCACATACTACCACAACATTTCTGCCATCATTGGAAAGAGTCTGTCTTATGCTATTATGTGTGCGACTTTCGGTAACGTACACACTATCGTTGATTTTTTACGAATTTTTATTTATATTAAATAATGCTTAAAATTCAATAACTCAAGATTGGCACATACTACCACAACGGTTCTGCCATCATTTGAAAGAGTCTGTCTTATGCTATTATGTGTGCGACTTTCGGTAACGTACACACTATCGTTGATTTTTTATGAATTTTTATTTATATTAAATAATGCTTAAAATTCAATAACTCAAGATTGGCACATACTACCACAACGTTTCTGCCATCATTTGAAAGAGTCTGTCTTATGCTATTATGTGTGCGACTTTCGGTAACGTACACACTATCGTTGATTTTTTATGAATTTTTATTTATATTAAATAATGCTTAAAATTCAATAACTCAAGATTGGCACATACTTTCACAATGGTTCTGCCATCATTTGAAAGAGTCTGTCTTATGATATTATGTGTGCGACTTTCGGTAACGTACACACTATCGTTGATTTTTTACGAATTTTTATTTATATTAAATAATGCTTAAAATTCAATAACTCAAGATTGGCACATACTACCACAACGGTTCTGCCATCATTTGAAAGAGTCTGTCTTATGCTATTATGTGTGCGACGTTTGGCAATGTACACACTATCGTTGATTTTTTACGAATTTTTATTTATATTAAATAATGCTTAAAATTCAATAACTCAAGATTGGCACATACTACCACAACGGTTCTGCCATCATTTGAAAGAGTCTGTCTTATGCTATTATGTGTGCGACTTTCGGTAACGTACACACTATCGTTGATTTTTTATGAATTTTTATTTATATTAAATAATGCTTAAAATTCAATAACTCAAGATTGGCACATACTACCACAACGTTTCTGCCATCATTTGAAAGAGTCTGTCTTATGCTATTATGTGTGCGACTTTCGGTAACGTACACACTATCGTTGATTTTTTATGAATTTTTATTTATATTAAATAATGCTTAAAATTCAATAACTCAAGATTGGCACATACTTTCACAATGGTTCTGCCATCATTTGAAAGAGTCTGTCTTATGATATTATGTGTGCGACTTTCGGTAACGTACACACTATCGTTGATTTTTTACGAATTTTTATTTATATTAAATAATGCTTAAAATTCAATAACTCAAGATTGGCACATACTACCACAACGTTTCTGCCATCATTTGAAAGAGTCTGTCTCATGCTATTATGTGTGCGACTTTCGGCAACGTACACACTATCGTTGATTTTTTATGAATTTTTATTTATATTAAATAATGCTTAAAATTCAATAACTCAAGATTGGCACATACTACCACAACGGTTCTGCCATCATTTGAAAGAGTCTGTCTTATGCTATTATGTGTGCGACTTTCGGTAACGTACACACTATCGTTGATTGTTTATGAATTTTTATTTATATTAAATAATGCTTAAAATTCAATAACTCAAGATTGGCACATACTACCACAACGGTTCTGCGATCATTTGAAAGAGTCTGTCTTATGCTATTATGTGTGCGACGTTTGGCAATGTACACACTATCGTTGATTTTTTATGAATTTTTATTTATATTAAATAATGCTTAAAATTCAATAACTCAAGATTGGCACATACTACCACAACGTTTCTGCCATCATTTGAAAAAAAGTCTGTCTTATGCTATTATGTGTGCGACTTTCGGTAACGTACACACTATCGTTGATTTTTTACGAATTTTTATTTATATTAAATAATGCTTAAAATTCAATAATTCAAGATTGGCACATACTACCACAACGTTTCTGCCATCATTTGAAAGAGTCTGTCTTATGCTATCATGTGTGCGACTTTCGGTAACGTACACACTATCGTTGATTTTTTATGAATTTTTATTTATATTAAATAATGCTTAAAATTCAATAACTCAAGATTGGCACATACTTTCACAATGGTTCAGCCATCATTTGAAAGAGTCTGTCTTATGCTATTATGTGTGCGACTTTCGGTAACGTACACACTATCGTTGATTTTTTATGAATTTTTATTTATATTAAATAATGCTTAAAATTCAATAACTCAAGATTGGCACATACTACCACAACGTTTCTGCCATCATTTGAAAGAGTCTGTCTTATGCTATCATGTGTGCGACTTTCGGTAACGTACACACTATCGTTGATTTTTTACGAATTTTTATTTATATTAAATAATGCTTAAAATTCAATAACTCAAGATTGGCACATACTACCACAACGTTTCTGCCATCATTTGAAAGAGTCTGTCTTATGCTATCATGTGTGCGACTTTCGGCAACGTACACACTATCGTTGATTGTTTATGAATTTTTATTTATATTAAATAATGCTTAAAATTCAATAACTCAAGATTGGCACATACTACCACAACGGTTCTGCCATCATTTGAAAGAGTCTGTCTTATGCTATTATGTGTGCGACGTTTGGCAATGTACACACTATCGTTGATTTTTTACGAATTTTTATTTATATTAAATAATGCTTAAAATTCAATAACTCAAGATTGGCACATACTTTCACAACAGTTCTGCCATCATTTGAAAGAGTCTGTCTTATGCTATTATGTGTGCGACTTTCGGTAACGTACACACTATCGTTGATTTTTTACGAATTTTTATTTATATTAAATAATGCTTAAAATTCAATAACTCAAGATTGGCACATACTACCACAACGTTTCTGCCATCATTTGAAAGAGTCTGTCTTATGCTATTATGTGTGCGACTTTCGGCAACGTACACACTATCGTTGATTTTTTACGAATTTTTATTTACATTAAATAATGCTTAAAATTCAATAACTCAAGATTGGCACATACTACCACAACGGTTCTGCCATCATTTGAAAGAGTCTGTCTTATGCTATTATGTGTGCGACTTTCGGTAACGTACACACTATCGTTGATTTTTTATGAATTTTTATTTATATTAAATAATGCTTAAAATTCAATAACTCAAGATTGGCACATACTACCACAACGTTTCTGCCATCATTTGAAAGAGTCTGTCTTATGCTATCATGTGTGCGACATTCGGTAACGAACACACTGTCGTTGATTTTTTACGAATTTTTATTTATATTAAATAATGCTTAAAATTCAATAACTCAAGATTGGCACATACTTTCACAATGGTTCTGCCATCATTTGAAAGAGTCTGTCTTATGCTATTATGTGTGCGACTTTCGGTAACGTACACACTATCGTTGATTTTTTACGAATTTTTATTTATATTAAATAATGCTTAAAATTCAATAACTCAAGATTGGCACATACTACCACAACATTTCTGCCATCATTGGAAAGAGTCTGTCTTATGCTATTATGTGTGCGACTTTCGGTAACGTACACACTATCGTTGATTTTTTACGAATTTTTATTTATATTAAATAATGCTTAAAATTCAATAACTCAAGATTGGCACATACTACCACAACGGTTCTGCCATCATTTGAAAGAGTCTGTCATATGCTATTATGTGTGCGACTTTCGGTAACGTACACACTATCGTTGATTTTTTATGAATTTTTATTTATATTAAATAATGCTTAAAATTCAATAACTCAAGATTGGCACATACTACCACAACGTTTCTGCCATCATTTGAAAGAGTCTGTCTTATGCTATTATGTGTGCGACTTTCGGTAACGTACACACTATCGTTGATTTTTTATGAATTTTTATTTATATTAAATAATGCTTAAAATTCAATAACTCAAGATTGGCACATACTTTCACAATGGTTCTGCCATCATTTGAAAGAGTCTGTCTTATGATATTATGTGTGCGACTTTCGGTAACGTACACACTATCGTTGATTTTTTACGAATTTTTATTTATATTAAATAATGCTTAAAATTCAATAACTCAAGATTGGCACATACTACCACAACGTTTCTGCCATCATTTGAAAGAGTCTGTCTCATGCTATTATGTGTGCGACTTTCGGCAACGTACACACTATCGTTGATTTTTTATGAATTTTTATTTATATTAAATAATGCTTAAAATTCAATAACTCAAGATTGGCACATACTACCACAACGGTTCTGCCATCATTTGAAAGAGTCTGTCTTATGCTATTATGTGTGCGACTTTCGGTAACGTACACACTATCGTTGATTTTTTATGAATTTTTATTTATATTAAATAATGCTTAAAATTCAATAACTCAAGATTGGCACATACTTTCACAATGGTTCAGCCATCATTTGAAAGAGTCTGTCTTATGCTATTATGTGTGCGACTTTCGGTAACGTACACACTATCGTTGATTTTTTACGAATTTTTATTTATATTAAATAATGCTTAAAATTCAATAACTCAAGATTGGCACATACTACCACAACGGTTCTGCCATCATTTGAAAGAGTCTGTCTTATGCTATTATGTGTGCGACTTTCGGTAACGTACACACTATCGTTGATTTTTTATGAATTTTTATTTATATTAAATAATGCTTAAAATTCAATAACTCAAGATTGGCACATACTACCACAACGTTTCTGCCATCATTTGAAAGAGTCTGTCTTATGCTATCATGTGTGCGACATTCGGTAACGAACACACTGTCGTTGATTTTTTACGAATTTTTATTTATATTAAATAATGCTTAAAATTCAATAACTCAAGATTGGCACATACTTTCACAATGGTTCTGCCATCATTTGAAAGAGTCTGTCTTATGCTATTATGTGTGCGACTTTCGGTAACGTACACACTATCGTTGATTTTTTACGAATTTTTATTTATATTAAATAATGCTTAAAATTCAATAACTCAAGATTGGCACATACTACCACAACATTTCTGCCATCATTGGAAAGAGTCTGTCTTATGCTATTATGTGTGCGACTTTCGGTAACGTACACACTATCGTTGATTTTTTACGAATTTTTATTTATATTAAATAATGCTTAAAATTCAATAACTCAAGATTGGCACATACTACCACAACGGTTCTGCCATCATTTGAAAGAGTCTGTCTTATGCTATTATGTGTGCGACTTTCGGTAACGTACACACTATCGTTGATTTTTTATGAATTTTTATTTATATTAAATAATGCTTAAAATTCAATAACTCAAGATTGGCACATACTACCACAACGTTTCTGCCATCATTTGAAAGAGTCTGTCTTATGCTATTATGTGTGCGACTTTCGGTAACGTACACACTATCGTTGATTTTTTATGAATTTTTATTTATATTAAATAATGCTTAAAATTCAATAACTCAAGATTGGCACATACTTTCACAATGGTTCTGCCATCATTTGAAAGAGTCTGTCTTATGATATTATGTGTGCGACTTTCGGTAACGTACACACTATCGTTGATTTTTTACGAATTTTTATTTATATTAAATAATGCTTAAAATTCAATAACTCAAGATTGGCACATACTACCACAACGTTTCTGCCATCATTTGAAAGAGTCTGTCTCATGCTATTATGTGTGCGACTTTCGGCAACGTACACACTATCGTTGATTTTTTATGAATTTTTATTTATATTAAATAATGCTTAAAATTCAATAACTCAAGATTGGCACATACTACCACAACGGTTCTGCCATCATTTGAAAGAGTCTGTCTTATGCTATTATGTGTGCGACTTTCGGTAACGTACACACTATCGTTGATTTTTTATGAATTTTTATTTATATTAAATAATGCTTAAAATTCAATAACTCAAGATTGGCACATACTTTCACAATGGTTCAGCCATCATTTGAAAGAGTCTGTCTTATGCTATTATGTGTGCGACTTTCGGTAACGTACACACTATCGTTGATTTTTTACGAATTTTTATTTATATTAAATAATGCTTAAAATTCAATAACTCAAGATTGGCACATACTACCACAACGGTTCTGCCATCATTTGAAAGAGTCTGTCTTATGCTATTATGTGTGCGACTTTCGGCAACGTACACACTATCGTTGATTTTTTACGAATTTTTATTTATATTAAATAATGCTTAAAATTCAATAACTCAAGATTGGCACATACTACCACAACGGTTCTGCCATCATTTGAAAGAGTCTGTCTTATGCTATCATGTGTGCGACTTTCGGTAACGTACACACTATCGTTGATTTTTTTACGAATTTTTATTTATATTAAATAATGCTTAAAATTCAATAACTCAAGATTGGCACATACTACCACAACGTTTCTGCCATCATTTGAAAGAGTCTGTCTTATGCTATTATGTGTGCGACTTTCGGCAACGTACACACTATCGTTGATTTTTTACGAATTTTTATTTATATTAAATAATGCTTAAAATTCAATAACTCAAGATTGGCACATACTACCACAACGGTTCTGCCATCATTTGAAAGAGTCTGTCTTATGCTATTATGTGTGCGAATTTCGGTAACGTACACACTATCGTTGATTTTTTATGAATTTTTATTTATATTAAATAATGCTTAAAATTCAATAACTCAAGATTGGCACATACTACCACAACGGTTCTGCCATCATTTGAAAGAGTCTGTCTTATGCTATCATGTGTGCGACTTTCGGTAACGTACACACTATCGTTGATTTTTTTACGAATTTTTATTTATATTAAATAATGCTTAAAATTCAATAACTCAAGATTGGCACATACTACCACAACGTTTCTGCCATCATTTGAAAGAGTCTGTCTTATGCTATTATGTGTGCGACTTTCGGCAACGTACACACTATCGTTGATTTTTTACGAATTTTTATTTATATTAAATAATGCTTAAAATTCAATAACTCAAGATTGGCACATACTACCACAACGGTTCTGCCATCATTTGAAAGAGTCTGTCTTATGCTATTATGTGTGCGAATTTCGGTAACGTACACACTATCGTTGATTTTTTATGAATTTTTATTTATATTAAATAATGCTTAAAATTCAATAACTCAAGATTGGCACATACTACCACAACGTTTCTGCCATCATTTGAAAGAGTCTGTCTTATGCTATCATGTGTGCGACTTTCGGTAACGTACACACTATCGTTGATTTTTTACGAATTTTTATTTATATTAAATAATGCTTAAAATTCAATAACTCAAGATTGGCACATACTACCACAACGTTTCTGCCATCATTTGAAAGAGTCTGTCTTATGCTATCATGTGTGCGACTTTCGGCAACGTACACACTATCGTTGATTGTTTATGAATTTTTATTTATATTAAATAATGCTTAAAATTCAATAACTCAAGATTGGCACATACTACCACAACGGTTCTGCCATCATTTGAAAGAGTCTGTCTTATGCTATCATGTGTGCGACTTTCGGTAACGTACACACTATCGTTGATTTTTTACGAATTTTTATTTATATTAAATAATGCTTAAAATTCAATAACTCAAGATTGGCACATACTACCACAACGTTTCTGCCATCATTTGAAAGAGTCTGTCTTATGCTATCATGTGTGCGACTTTCGGCAACGTACACACTATCGTTGATTGTTTATGAATTTTTATTTATATTAAATAATGCTTAAAATTCAATAACTCAAGATTGGCACATACTACCACAACGGTTCTGCCATCATTTGAAAGAGTCTGTCTTATGCTATTATGTGTGCGACGTTTGGCAACGTACACACTATCGTTGATTTTTTATGAATTTTTATTTATATTAAATAATGCTTAAAATTCAATAACTCAAGATTGGCACATACTACCACAACGGTTCTGTCATCATTTGAAAGAGTCTGTCTTATGCTATTATGTGTGCGACTTTCGGTAACGTACACACTATCGTTGATTTTTTACGAATTTTTATTTATATTCAATAATGCTTAAAATTCAATAACTCAAGATTGGCACATACTACCACAACGGTTCTGCCATCATTTGAAAGAGTCTGTCTTATGCTATTATGTGTGCGACTTTCGGTAACGTACACACTATCGTTGATTTTTTACGAATTTTTATTTATATTAAATAATGCTTAAAATTCAATAACTCAAGATTGGCACATACTACCACAACGGTTCTGCCATCATTTGAAAGAGTCTGTCTTATGCTATCATGTGTGCGACTTTCGGTAACATACACACTATCGTTGATTTTTTATGAATTTTTATTTATATTAAATAATGCTTAAAATTCAATAACTCAAGATTGGCACATACTACCACAACGTTTCTGCCATCATTTGAAAGAGTCTGTCTTATGCTATTATGTGTGCGACTTTCGGTAACGTACACACTATCGTTGATTTTTTATGAATTTTTATTTATATTAAATAATGCTTAAAATTCAATAACTCAAGATTGGCACATACTACCACAACGGTTCTGCCATCATTTGAAAGAGTCTGTCTTATGCTATTATGTGTGCGACTTTCGGCAACGTACACACTATCGTTGATTTTTTACGAATTTTTATTTATATTAAATAATGCTTAAAATTCAATAACTCAAGATTGGCACATACTACCACAACGGTTCTGCCATCATTTGAAAGAGTCTGTCTTATGCTATCATGTGTGCAACTTTCGGCAACGTACACACTATCGTTGATTTTTTACGAATTTTTATTTATATTAAATAATGCTTAAAATTCAATAACTCAAGATTGGCACATACTACCACAACGTTTCTGCCATCATTTGAAAGAGTCTGTCTTATGCTATCATGTGTGCGACTTTCGGTAACGTACACACTATCGTTGATTTTTTACGAATTTTTATTTATATTAAATAATGCTTAAAATTCAATAACTCAAGATTGGCACATACTACCACAACGTTTCTGCCATCATTTGAAAGAGTCTGTCTTATGCTATCATGTGTGCGACTTTCGGCAACGTACACACTATCGTTGATTGTTTATGAATTTTTATTTATATTAAATAATGCTTAAAATTCAATAACTCAAGATTGGCACATACTACCACAACGGTTCTGCCATCATTTGAAAGAGTCTGTCTTATGCTATTATGTGTGCGACTTTCGGTAACGTACACACTATCGTTGATTTTTTACGAATTTTTATTTATATTAAATAATGCTTAAAATTCAATAACTCAAGATTGGCACATACTACCACAACGGTTCTGCCATCATTTGAAAGAGTCTGTCTTATGCTATTATGTGTGCGACTTTCGGCAACGTACACACTATCGTTGATTTTTTACGAATTTTTATTTATATTAAATAATGCTTAAAATTCAATAACTCAAGATTGGCACATACTACCACAACGGTTCTGCCATCATTTGAAAGAGTCTGTCTTATGCTATCATGTGTGCGACTTTCGGTAACGTACACACTATCGTTGATTTTTTTACGAATTTTTATTTATATTAAATAATGCTTAAAATTCAATAACTCAAGATTGGCACATACTACCACAACGGTTCTGCCATCATTTGAAAGAGTCTGTCTTATGCTATCATGTGTGCGACTTTCGGTAACGTACACACTATCGTTGATTTTTTATGAATTTTTATTTATATTAAATAATGCTTAAAATTCAATAACTCAAGATTGGCACATACTACCACAACGTTTCTGCCATCATTTGAAAGAGTCTGTCTTATGCTATTATGTGTGCGACTTTCGGTAACGTACACACTATCGTTGATTTTTTATGAATTTTTATTTATATTAAATAATGCTTAAAATTCAATAACTCAAGATTGGCACATACTACCACAACGGTTCTGCCATCATTTGAAAGAGTCTGTCTTATGCTATCATGTGTGCGACTTTCGGCAACGTACACACTATCGTTGATTTTTTACGAATTTTTATTTATATTAAATAATGCTTAAAATTCAATAACTCAAGATTGGCACATACTACCACAACGTTTCTGCCATCATTTGAAAGAGTCTGTCTTATGCTATCATGTGTGCGACTTTCGGTAACGTACACACTATCGTTGATTTTTTACGAATTTTTATTTATATTAAATAATGCTTAAAATTCAATAACTCAAGATTGGCACATACTACCACAACGTTTCTGCCATCATTTGAAAGAGTCTGTCTTATGCTATCATGTGTGCGACTTTCGGCAACGTACACACTATCGTTGATTGTTTATGAATTTTTATTTATATTAAATAATGCTTAAAATTCAATAACTCAAGATTGGCACATACTACCACAACGGTTCTGCCATCATTTGAAAGAGTCTGTCTTATGCTATCATGTGTGCGACTTTCGGTAACGTACACACTATCGTTGATTTTTTACGAATTTTTATTTATATTAAATAATGCTTAAAATTCAATAACTCAAGATTGGCACATACTACCACAACGTTTCTGCCATCATTTGAAAGAGTCTGTCTTATGCTATCATGTGTGCGACTTTCGGCAACGTACACACTATCGTTGATTGTTTATGAATTTTTATTTATATTAAATAATGCTTAAAATTCAATAACTCAAGATTGGCACATACTACCACAACGGTTCTGCCATCATTTGAAAGAGTCTGTCTTATGCTATTATGTGTGCGACGTTTGGCAACGTACACACTATCGTTGATTTTTTACGAATTTTTATTTATATTCAATAATGCTTAAAATTCAATAACTCAAGATTGGCACATACTACCACAACGGTTCTGCCATCATTTGAAAGAGTCTGTCTTATGCTATTATGTGTGCGACTTTCGGTAACGTACACACTATCGTTGATTTTTTACGAATTTTTATTTATATTAAATAATGCTTAAAATTCAATAACTCAAGATTGGCACATACTACCACAACGGTTCTGCCATCATTTGAAAGAGTCTGTCTTATGCTATCATGTGTGCGACTTTCGGTAACATACACACTATCGTTGATTTTTTATGAATTTTTATTTATATTAAATAATGCTTAAAATTCAATAACTCAAGATTGGCACATACTACCACAACGTTTCTGCCATCATTTGAAAGAGTCTGTCTTATGCTATTATGTGTGCGACTTTCGGTAACGTACACACTATCGTTGATTTTTTATGAATTTTTATTTATATTAAATAATGCTTAAAATTCAATAACTCAAGATTGGCACATACTACCACAACGGTTCTGCCATCATTTGAAAGAGTCTGTCTTATGCTATTATGTGTGCGACTTTCGGCAACGTACACACTATCGTTGATTTTTTACGAATTTTTATTTATATTAAATAATGCTTAAAATTCAATAACTCAAGATTGGCACATACTACCACAACGGTTCTGCCATCATTTGAAAGAGTCTGTCTTATGCTATCATGTGTGCAACTTTCGGCAACGTACACACTATCGTTGATTTTTTACGAATTTTTATTTATATTAAATAATGCTTAAAATTCAATAACTCAAGATTGGCACATACTACCACAACGTTTCTGCCATCATTTGAAAGAGTCTGTCTTATGCTATCATGTGTGCGACTTTCGGTAACGTACACACTATCGTTGATTTTTTACGAATTTTTATTTATATTAAATAATGCTTAAAATTCAATAACTCAAGATTGGCACATACTACCACAACGTTTCTGCCATCATTTGAAAGAGTCTGTCTTATGCTATCATGTGTGCGACTTTCGGCAACGTACACACTATCGTTGATTGTTTATGAATTTTTATTTATATTAAATAATGCTTAAAATTCAATAACTCAAGATTGGCACATACTACCACAACGGTTCTGCCATCATTTGAAAGAGTCTGTCTTATGCTATTATGTGTGCGACGTTTGGCAACGTACACACTATCGTTGATTTTTTATGAATTTTTATTTATATTAAATAATGCTTAAAATTCAATAACTCAAGATTGGCACATACTACCACAACGTTTCTGCCATCATTTGAAAGAGTCTGTCTTATGCTATTATGTGTGCGACTTTCGGCAACGTACACACTATCGTTGATTTTATTACGAATTTTTATTTATATTCAATAATGCTTAAAATTCAATAACTCAAGATTGGCACATACTACCACAACGGTTCTGCCATCATTTGAAAGAGTCTGTCTTATGCTATTATGTGTGCGACTTTCGGTAACGTACACACTATCGTTGATTTTTTACGAATTTTTATTTATATTAAATAATGCTTAAAATTCAATAACTCAAGATTGGCACATACTACCACAACGGTTCTGCCATCATTTGAAAGAGTCTGTCTTATGCTATCATGTGTGCGACTTTCGGTAACGTACACACTATCGTTGATTTTTTATGAATTTTTATTTATATTAAATAATGCTTAAAATTCAATAACTCAAGATTGGCACATACTACCACAACGGTTCTGCCATCATTTGAAAGAGTCTGTCTTATGCTATCATGTGTGCAACTTTCGGCAACGTACACACTATCGTTGATTTTTTACGAATTTTTATTTATATTAAATAATGCTTAAAATTCAATAACTCAAGATTGGCACATACTACCACAACGTTTCTGCCATCATTTGAAAGAGTCTGTCTTATGCTATCATGTGTGCGACTTTCGGTAACGTACACACTATCGTTGATTTTTTACGAATTTTTATTTATATTAAATAATGCTTAAAATTCAATAACTCAAGATTGGCACATACTACCACAACGTTTCTGCCATCATTTGAAAGAGTCTGTCTTATGCTATCATGTGTGCGACTTTCGGCAACGTACACACTATCGTTGATTGTTTATGAATTTTTATTTATATTAAATAATGCTTAAAATTCAATAACTCAAGATTGGCACATACTACCACAACGGTTCTGCCATCATTTGAAAGAGTCTGTCTTATGCTATCATGTGTGCGACTTTCGGTAACGTACACACTATCGTTGATTTTTTACGAATTTTTATTTATATTAAATAATGCTTAAAATTCAATAACTCAAGATTGGCACATACTACCACAACGTTTCTGCCATCATTTGAAAGAGTCTGTCTTATGCTATCATGTGTGCGACTTTCGGCAACGTACACACTATCGTTGATTGTTTATGAATTTTTATTTATATTAAATAATGCTTAAAATTCAATAACTCAAGATTGGCACATACTACCACAACGGTTCTGCCATCATTTGAAAGAGTCTGTCTTATGCTATTATGTGTGCGACGTTTGGCAACGTACACACTATCGTTGATTTTTTACGAATTTTTATTTATATTCAATAATGCTTAAAATTCAATAACTCAAGATTGGCACATACTACCACAACGGTTCTGCCATCATTTGAAAGAGTCTGTCTTATGCTATTATGTGTGCGACTTTCGGTAACGTACACACTATCGTTGATTTTTTACGAATTTTTATTTATATTAAATAATGCTTAAAATTCAATAACTCAAGATTGGCACATACTACCACAACGGTTCTGCCATCATTTGAAAGAGTCTGTCTTATGCTATCATGTGTGCGACTTTCGGTAACATACACACTATCGTTGATTTTTTATGAATTTTTATTTATATTAAATAATGCTTAAAATTCAATAACTCAAGATTGGCACATACTACCACAACGTTTCTGCCATCATTTGAAAGAGTCTGTCTTATGCTATTATGTGTGCGACTTTCGGTAACGTACACACTATCGTTGATTTTTTATGAATTTTTATTTATATTAAATAATGCTTAAAATTCAATAACTCAAGATTGGCACATACTACCACAACGGTTCTGCCATCATTTGAAAGAGTCTGTCTTATGCTATTATGTGTGCGACTTTCGGCAACGTACACACTATCGTTGATTTTTTACGAATTTTTATTTATATTAAATAATGCTTAAAATTCAATAACTCAAGATTGGCACATACTACCACAACGGTTCTGCCATCATTTGAAAGAGTCTGTCTTATGCTATCATGTGTGCAACTTTCGGCAACGTACACACTATCGTTGATTTTTTACGAATTTTTATTTATATTAAATAATGCTTAAAATTCAATAACTCAAGATTGGCACATACTACCACAACGTTTCTGCCATCATTTGAAAGAGTCTGTCTTATGCTATCATGTGTGCGACTTTCGGTAACGTACACACTATCGTTGATTTTTTACGAATTTTTATTTATATTAAATAATGCTTAAAATTCAATAACTCAAGATTGGCACATACTACCACAACGTTTCTGCCATCATTTGAAAGAGTCTGTCTTATGCTATCATGTGTGCGACTTTCGGCAACGTACACACTATCGTTGATTGTTTATGAATTTTTATTTATATTAAATAATGCTTAAAATTCAATAACTCAAGATTGGCACATACTACCACAACGGTTCTGCCATCATTTGAAAGAGTCTGTCTTATGCTATTATGTGTGCGACGTTTGGCAACGTACACACTATCGTTGATTTTTTATGAATTTTTATTTATATTAAATAATGCTTAAAATTCAATAACTCAAGATTGGCACATACTACCACAACGTTTCTGCCATCATTTGAAAGAGTCTGTCTTATGCTATTATGTGTGCGACTTTCGGCAACGTACACACTATCGTTGATTTTATTACGAATTTTTATTTATATTCAATAATGCTTAAAATTCAATAACTCAAGATTGGCACATACTACCACAACGGTTCTGCCATCATTTGAAAGAGTCTGTCTTATGCTATTATGTGTGCGACTTTCGGTAACGTACACACTATCGTTGATTTTTTACGAATTTTTATTTATATTAAATAATGCTTAAAATTCAATAACTCAAGATTGGCACATACTACCACAACGGTTCTGCCATCATTTGAAAGAGTCTGTCTTATGCTATCATGTGTGCGACTTTCGGTAACGTACACACTATCGTTGATTTTTTATGAATTTTTATTTATATTAAATAATGCTTAAAATTCAATAACTCAAGATTGGCACATACTACCACAACGGTTCTGCCATCATTTGAAAGAGTCTGTCTTATGCTATTATGTGTGCGACTTTCGGCAACGTACACACTATCGTTGATTTTTTACGAATTTTTATTTATATTAAATAATGCTTAAAATTCAATAACTCAAGATTGGCACATACTACCACAACGGTTCTGCCATCATTTGAAAGAGTCTGTCTTATGCTATCATGTGTGCAACTTTCGGCAACGTACACACTATCGTTGATTTTTTACGAATTTTTATTTATATTAAATAATGCTTAAAATTCAATAACTCAAGATTGGCACATACTACCACAACGGTTCTGCCATCATTTGAAAGAGTCTGTCTTATGCTATCATGTGTGCGACTTTCGGTAACATACACACTATCGTTGATTTTTTATGAATTTTTATTTATATTAAATAATGCTTAAAATTCAATAACTCAAGATTGGCACATACTACCACAACGTTTCTGCCATCATTTGAAAGAGTCTGTCTTATGCTATTATGTGTGCGACTTTCGGTAACGTACACACTATCGTTGATTTTTTATGAATTTTTATTTATATTAAATAATGCTTAAAATTCAATAACTCAAGATTGGCACATACTACCACAACGGTTCTGCCATCATTTGAAAGAGTCTGTCTTATGCTATTATGTGTGCGACTTTCGGCAACGTACACACTATCGTTGATTTTTTACGAATTTTTATTTATATTAAATAATGCTTAAAATTCAATAACTCAAGATTGGCACATACTACCACAACGGTTCTGCCATCATTTGAAAGAGTCTGTCTTATGCTATCATGTGTGCAACTTTCGGCAACGTACACACTATCGTTGATTTTTTACGAATTTTTATTTATATTAAATAATGCTTAAAATTCAATAACTCAAGATTGGCACATACTACCACAACGTTTCTGCCATCATTTGAAAGAGTCTGTCTTATGCTATCATGTGTGCGACTTTCGGTAACGTACACACTATCGTTGATTTTTTACGAATTTTTATTTATATTAAATAATGCTTAAAATTCAATAACTCAAGATTGGCACATACTACCACAACGTTTCTGCCATCATTTGAAAGAGTCTGTCTTATGCTATCATGTGTGCGACTTTCGGCAACGTACACACTATCGTTGATTGTTTATGAATTTTTATTTATATTAAATAATGCTTAAAATTCAATAACTCAAGATTGGCACATACTACCACAACGGTTCTGCCATCATTTGAAAGAGTCTGTCTTATGCTATTATGTGTGCGACGTTTGGCAACGTACACACTATCGTTGATTTTTTATGAATTTTTATTTATATTAAATAATGCTTAAAATTCAATAACTCAAGATTGGCACATACTACCACAACGTTTCTGCCATCATTTGAAAGAGTCTGTCTTATGCTATTATGTGTGCGACTTTCGGCAACGTACACACTATCGTTGATTTTATTACGAATTTTTATTTATATTCAATAATGCTTAAAATTCAATAACTCAAGATTGGCACATACTACCACAACGGTTCTGCCATCATTTGAAAGAGTCTGTCTTATGCTATTATGTGTGCGACTTTCGGTAACGTACACACTATCGTTGATTTTTTACGAATTTTTATTTATATTAAATAATGCTTAAAATTCAATAACTCAAGATTGGCACATACTACCACAACGGTTCTGCCATCATTTGAAAGAGTCTGTCTTATGCTATCATGTGTGCGACTTTCGGTAACGTACACACTATCGTTGATTTTTTATGAATTTTTATTTATATTAAATAATGCTTAAAATTCAATAACTCAAGATTGGCACATACTACCACAACGGTTCTGCCATCATTTGAAAGAGTCTGTCTTATGCTATCATGTGTGCAACTTTCGGCAACGTACACACTATCGTTGATTTTTTACGAATTTTTATTTATATTAAATAATGCTTAAAATTCAATAACTCAAGATTGGCACATACTACCACAACGTTTCTGCCATCATTTGAAAGAGTCTGTCTTATGCTATCATGTGTGCGACTTTCGGTAACGTACACACTATCGTTGATTTTTTACGAATTTTTATTTATATTAAATAATGCTTAAAATTCAATAACTCAAGATTGGCACATACTACCACAACGTTTCTGCCATCATTTGAAAGAGTCTGTCTTATGCTATCATGTGTGCGACTTTCGGCAACGTACACACTATCGTTGATTGTTTATGAATTTTTATTTATATTAAATAATGCTTAAAATTCAATAACTCAAGATTGGCACATACTACCACAACGGTTCTGCCATCATTTGAAAGAGTCTGTCTTATGCTATCATGTGTGCGACTTTCGGTAACGTACACACTATCGTTGATTTTTTACGAATTTTTATTTATATTAAATAATGCTTAAAATTCAATAACTCAAGATTGGCACATACTACCACAACGTTTCTGCCATCATTTGAAAGAGTCTGTCTTATGCTATCATGTGTGCGACTTTCGGCAACGTACACACTATCGTTGATTGTTTATGAATTTTTATTTATATTAAATAATGCTTAAAATTCAATAACTCAAGATTGGCACATACTACCACAACGGTTCTGCCATCATTTGAAAGAGTCTGTCTTATGCTATTATGTGTGCGACGTTTGGCAACGTACACACTATCGTTGATTTTTTACGAATTTTTATTTATATTCAATAATGCTTAAAATTCAATAACTCAAGATTGGCACATACTACCACAACGGTTCTGCCATCATTTGAAAGAGTCTGTCTTATGCTATTATGTGTGCGACTTTCGGTAACGTACACACTATCGTTGATTTTTTACGAATTTTTATTTATATTAAATAATGCTTAAAATTCAATAACTCAAGATTGGCACATACTACCACAACGGTTCTGCCATCATTTGAAAGAGTCTGTCTTATGCTATCATGTGTGCGACTTTCGGTAACATACACACTATCGTTGATTTTTTATGAATTTTTATTTATATTAAATAATGCTTAAAATTCAATAACTCAAGATTGGCACATACTACCACAACGTTTCTGCCATCATTTGAAAGAGTCTGTCTTATGCTATTATGTGTGCGACTTTCGGTAACGTACACACTATCGTTGATTTTTTATGAATTTTTATTTATATTAAATAATGCTTAAAATTCAATAACTCAAGATTGGCACATACTACCACAACGGTTCTGCCATCATTTGAAAGAGTCTGTCTTATGCTATTATGTGTGCGACTTTCGGCAACGTACACACTATCGTTGATTTTTTACGAATTTTTATTTATATTAAATAATGCTTAAAATTCAATAACTCAAGATTGGCACATACTACCACAACGGTTCTGCCATCATTTGAAAGAGTCTGTCTTATGCTATCATGTGTGCAACTTTCGGCAACGTACACACTATCGTTGATTTTTTACGAATTTTTATTTATATTAAATAATGCTTAAAATTCAATAACTCAAGATTGGCACATACTACCACAACGTTTCTGCCATCATTTGAAAGAGTCTGTCTTATGCTATCATGTGTGCGACTTTCGGTAACGTACACACTATCGTTGATTTTTTACGAATTTTTATTTATATTAAATAATGCTTAAAATTCAATAACTCAAGATTGGCACATACTACCACAACGTTTCTGCCATCATTTGAAAGAGTCTGTCTTATGCTATCATGTGTGCGACTTTCGGCAACGTACACACTATCGTTGATTGTTTATGAATTTTTATTTATATTAAATAATGCTTAAAATTCAATAACTCAAGATTGGCACATACTACCACAACGGTTCTGCCATCATTTGAAAGAGTCTGTCTTATGCTATTATGTGTGCGACGTTTGGCAACGTACACACTATCGTTGATTTTTTATGAATTTTTATTTATATTAAATAATGCTTAAAATTCAATAACTCAAGATTGGCACATACTACCACAACGTTTCTGCCATCATTTGAAAGAGTCTGTCTTATGCTATTATGTGTGCGACTTTCGGCAACGTACACACTATCGTTGATTTTATTACGAATTTTTATTTATATTCAATAATGCTTAAAATTCAATAACTCAAGATTGGCACATACTACCACAACGGTTCTGCCATCATTTGAAAGAGTCTGTCTTATGCTATTATGTGTGCGACTTTCGGTAACGTACACACTATCGTTGATTTTTTACGAATTTTTATTTATATTAAATAATGCTTAAAATTCAATAACTCAAGATTGGCACATACTACCACAACGGTTCTGCCATCATTTGAAAGAGTCTGTCTTATGCTATCATGTGTGCGACTTTCGGTAACGTACACACTATCGTTGATTTTTTATGAATTTTTATTTATATTAAATAATGCTTAAAATTCAATAACTCAAGATTGGCACATACTACCACAACGGTTCTGCCATCATTTGAAAGAGTCTGTCTTATGCTATTATGTGTGCGACTTTCGGCAACGTACACACTATCGTTGATTTTTTACGAATTTTTATTTATATTAAATAATGCTTAAAATTCAATAACTCAAGATTGGCACATACTACCACAACGGTTCTGCCATCATTTGAAAGAGTCTGTCTTATGCTATCATGTGTGCAACTTTCGGCAACGTACACACTATCGTTGATTTTTTACGAATTTTTATTTATATTAAATAATGCTTAAAATTCAATAACTCAAGATTGGCACATACTACCACAACGTTTCTGCCATCATTTGAAAGAGTCTGTCTTATGCTATCATGTGTGCGACTTTCGGTAACGTACACACTATCGTTGATTTTTTACGAATTTTTATTTATATTAAATAATGCTTAAAATTCAATAACTCAAGATTGGCACATACTACCACAACGTTTCTGCCATCATTTGAAAGAGTCTGTCTTATGCTATCATGTGTGCGACTTTCGGCAACGTACACACTATCGTTGATTGTTTATGAATTTTTATTTATATTAAATAATGCTTAAAATTCAATAACTCAAGATTGGCACATACTACCACAACGGTTCTGCCATCATTTGAAAGAGTCTGTCTTATGCTATCATGTGTGCGACTTTCGGCAACGTACACACTATCGTTGATTTTTTACGAATTTTTATTTATATTAAATAATGCTTAAAATTCAATAACTCAAGATTGGCACATACTACCACAACGGATCTGCCATCATTTGAAAGAGTCTATCTTATGCTATCATGTGTGCGACTTTCGGCAACGTACACACTATCGTTGATTTTTTATGAATTTTTATTTATATTAAATAATGCTTAAAATTCAATAACTCAAGATTGGCACATACTACCACAACGGTTCTGCCATCATTTGAAAGAGTCTGTCTTATGCTACCATGTGTGCGACTTTCGGCAACGTACACACTATCGTTGATTTTTTACGAATTTTTATTTATATTAAATAATGCTTAAAATTCAATAACTCAAGATTGGCACATACTTTCACAACGGTTCTGCCATCATTTGAAAGTGTCTGTCTTATGCTATTACGTGTGCGACTTTCGGTAACGTACACACTATCGTTGATTTTTTACGAATTTTTATTTATATTAAATAATGCTTAAAATTCAATAACTCAAGATTGGCACATACTACCACAACGGATCTGCCATCATTTGAAAGAGTCTGTCTTATGCTATCATGTGTGCGACTTTCGGCAACGTACACACTATCGTTGATTTTTTATGAATTTTTATTTATATTAAATAATGCTTAAAATTCAATAACTCAAGATTGGCACATACTACCACAACGGTTCTGCCATCATTTGAAAGAGTCTGTCTTATGCTATTATGTGTGCGACTTTCGGCAACGTACACACTATCGTTGATTTTTTACGAATTTTTATTTATATTAAATAATGCTTAAAATTCAATAACTCAAGATTGGCACATACTACCACAACGGTTCTGCCATCATTTGAAAGAGTCTGTCTTATGCTATCATGTGTGCAACTTTCGGCAACGTACACACTATCGTTGATTTTTTACGAATTTTTATTTATATTAAATAATGCTTAAAATTCAATAACTTAAGATTGGGACATACTACCACAACAGTTCTGCCATCGTTTGAAAGAGACTGTCTTACCCTATCATGTGTGCGACTTTCGGCAACGTACACATTATCGTTGATTTTTTATGAATTTTTATTTATATTAAATAATGCTTAAAATTCAATAACTCAAGATTGGGACATAATACCACAACAGTTCTGCCATCGTTTGAAAGAGACTGTCTTAACCTATCATGTGTGCGACTTTCGGCAACGTACACATTATCGTTGATTTTTTATGAATTTTTATTTATATTAAATAATGCTTAAAATTCAATAACTCAAGATTGGGACATACTACCACAACAGTTCTGCCATCTTTTAAAAGAGACTGTCTTAACCTACCATGTGTGCGACTTTCGGCAACGTACACATTATCGTTGATTTTTTATGATTTTTTATTTATATTAAATAATGCTTAAAATTCAATAACTCAAGATTGGGACATACTACCACAACGGTTCTGCCATCGTTTGAAAGAGACTGTCTTAACCTATCATGTGTGCGACTTTCGGCAACGTACACATTATCGTTGATTTTTTATGAATTTTTATTTATATTAAATAATGCTTAAAATTCAATAACTCAAGATTGGGACATACTACCACAACGGTTCTGCCATCGTTTGAAAGAGACTGTCTTAACCTATCATGTGTGCGACTTTCGGCAACGTACACATTATCGTTGATTTTTTATGAATTTTTATTTATATTAAATAATGCTTAAAATTCAATAACTCAAGATTGGGACATACTACCACAACAGTTCTGCCATCGTTTGAAAGAGACTGTCTTACCCTATCATGTGTGCGACTTTCGGCAACGTACACATTATCGTTGATTTTTTATGAATTTTTATTTATATTAAATAATGCTTAAAATTCAATAACTCAAGATTGGGACATACTACCACAACAGTTCTGCCATCTTTTAAAAGACACTGTCTTAACCTATCATGTGTGCAACTTTCGGCAACGTACACATTATCGTTGATTTTTTATGAATTTTTATTTATATTAAATAATGCTTAAAATTCAATAACTTAAGATTGGGACATACTACCACAACAGTTCTGCCATCTTTTAAAAGAGACTGTCTTATCCTATCATGTGTGCGACTTTCGGCAACGTACACATTATCGTTGATTTTTTATGAATTTTTATTTATATTAAATAATGCTTAAAATTCAATAACTCAAGATTGGGACATACTACCACAACAGTTCTGCCATCGTTTGAAAGAGACTGTCTTACCCTATCATGTATGCGACTTTCGGCAACGTACACATTATCGTTGATTTTTTATGAATTTTTATTTATATTAAATAATGCTTAAAATTCAATAACTCAAGATTGGGACATACTACCACAACAGTTCTGCCATCGTTTGAAAGAGACTGTCTTAACCTATCATGTGTGCGACTTTCGGCAACGTACACATTATCGTTGATTTTTTATGAATTTTTATTTATATTAAATAATGCTTAAAATTCAATAACTCAAGATTGGGACATACTACCACAACAGTTCTGCCATCGTTTGAAAGAGACTGTCTTACCCTATCATGTGTGCGACTTTCGGCAACGTACACATTATCGTTGATTTCTTATGAATTTTTATTTATATTGAATAATGCTTAAAATTCAATAACTCAAGATTGCGACATACTACCACAACAGTTCTGCCATCTTTTAAAAGAGACTGTCTTATCCTATCATGTGTGCGACTTTCGGCAACGTACACATTATCGTTGATTTTTTATGAATTTTTATTTATATTAAATAATGCTTAAAATTCAATAACTCAAGATTGGGACATACTACCACAACAGTTCTGCCATCGTTTGAAAGAGACTGTCTTACCCTATCATGTGTGCGACTTTCGGCAACGTACACATTATCGTTGATTTCTTATGAATTTTTATTTATATTGAATAATGCTTAAAATTCAATAACTCAAGATTGCGACATACTACCACAACAGTTCTGCCATCTTTTAAAAGAGACTGTCTTATCCTATCATGTGTGCGACTTTCGGCAACGTACACATTATCGTTGATTTTTTATGAATTTTTATTTATATTAAATAATGCTTAAAATTCAATAACTCAAGATTGGGACATACTACCACAACAGTTCTGCCATCGTTTGAAAGAGACTGTCTTACCCTATCATGTGTGCGACTTTCGGCAACGTACACATTATCGTTGATTTTTTATGAATTTTTATTTATATTAAATAATGCTTAAAATTCAATAACTCAAGATTGGGACATACTACCACAACAGTTCTGCCATATTTTAAAAGAGACTGTCTTAACCTATCATGTGTGCGACTTTCGGCAACGTACACATTATCGTTGATTTTTTATGAATTTTTATTTATATTAAATAATGCTTAAAATTCAATAACTCAAGATTGGGACATACTACCACAACAGTTCTGCCATCTTTTAAAAGAGACTGTCTTATCCTATCATGTGTGCGACTTTCGGCAACGTACACATTATCGTAGATTTTTTATGAATTTTTATTTATATTAAATAATGCTTAAAATTCAATAACTCAAGATTGGGACATACTACCACAACAGTTCTGCCATCGTTTGAAAGAGACTGTCTTAACCTATCATGTGTGCGACTTTCGGCAACGTACACATTATCGTAGATTTTTTATGAATTTTTATTTATATTAAATAATGCTTAAAATTCAATAACTCAAGATTGGGACATACTACCACAACAGTTCTGCCATCTTGTAAAAGAGACTGTCTTATCCTATCATGTGTGCGACTTTCGGCAACGTACACATTATCGTTGATTTTTTATGAATTTTTATTTATATTAAATAATGCTTAAAATTCAATAACTCAAGATTGGGACATACTACCACAACAGTTCTGCCATCGTTTGAAAGAGACTGTCTTAACCTATCATGTGTGCGACTTTCGGCAACGTACACATTATCGTTGATTTTTTATGAATTTTTATTTATATTAAATAATGCTTAAAATTCAATAACTCAAGATTGGGACATACTACCACAACAGTTCTGCCATCTTTTAAAAGAGACTGTCTTAACCTACCATGTGTGCGACTTTCGGCAACATACACATTATCGTTGATTTTTTATGAATTTTTATTTATATTAAATAATGCTTAAAATTCAATAACTCAAGATTGGGACATACTACCACAACAGTTCTGCCATCGTTTGAAAGAGACTGTCTTACCCTATCATGTGTGCGACTTTCGGCAACGTACACATTATCGTTGATTTTTTATGAATTTTTATTTATATTAAATAATGCTTAAAATTCAATAACTCAAGATTGGGACATACTACCACAACAGTTCTGCCATCGTTTGAAAGAGACTGTCTTAACCTATCATGTGTGCGACTTTCGGCAAAGTACACATTATCGTTGATTTTTTATGAATTTTTATTTATATTAAATAATGCTTAAAATTCAATAACTCAAGATTGGGACATACTACTACAACAGTTCTGCCATCGTTTGAAAGAGACTGTCTTACGCTATCATGTGTGCGACTTTCGGCAACGTACACATTATCGTTGGTTTTTTATGAATTTTTATTTATATTGAATAATGCTTAAAATTCAATAACTCAAGATTGCGACATACTACCACAACAGTTCTGCCATCTTTTAAAAGAGACTGTCTTATCCTATCATGTGTGCGACTTTCGGCAACGTACACATTATCGTTGATTTTTTATGAATTTTTATTTATATTAAATAATGCTTAAAATTCAATAACTCAAGATTGGGACATACTACCACAACAGTTCTGCCATCGTTTGAAAGAGACTGTCTTACCCTATCATGTGTGCGACTTTCGGCATTGTACACATTATCGTTGATTTTTTATGAATTTTTATTTATATTGAATAATGCTTAAAATTCAATAACTCAAGATTGCGACATACTACCACAACAGTTCTGCCATCTTTTAAAAGAGACTGTCTTATCCTATCATGTGTGCGACTTTCGGCAACGTACACATTATCGTTGATTTTTTATGAATTTTTATTTATATTAAATAATGCTTAAAATTCAATAACTCAAGATTGGGACATACTACCACAACAGTTCTGCCATCGTTTGAAAGAGACTGTCTTACCCTATCATGTGTGCGACTTTCGGCAACGTACACATTATCGTTGATTTTTTATGAATTTTTATTTATATTAAATAATGCTTAAAATTCAATAACTCAAGATTGGGACATACTACCACAACGGTTCTGCCATCATTTGAAAGAGTCTGTCTTATGCTATTATGTGTGCGACTTTCGGTAACGTACACACTATCGTTGATTTTTTATGAATTTTTATTTATATTAAATAATGCTTAAAATTCAATAACTCAAGATTGGCACATACTACCACAACGGTTCTGCCATCATTTGAAAGAGTCTGTCTTATGCTATAATGTGTGCAACTTTCGGCAACGTACACACTATCGTTGATTTTTTACGAATTTTTATTTATATTAAATAATGCTTAAAATTCAATAACTCAAGATTGGCACATACTTTCACAATGGTTCTGCCATCATTTGAAAGAGTCTGTCTTATGCTATTATGTGTGCGACTTTCGGTAACGTACACACTATCGTTTATTTTTTATGAATTTTTATTTATATTAAATAATGCTTAAAATTCAATAACTCAAGATTGGCACATACTACCACAACGTTTCTGCCATCATTTGAAAGAGTCTGTCTTATGCTATTATGTGTGCGACTTTCGGTAACGTACACACTATCGTTGATTTTTTATGAATTTTTATTTATATTAAATAATGCTTAAAATTCAATAACTCAAGATTGGCACATACTTTCACAATGGTTCTGCCATCATTTGAAAGAGTCTGTCTTATGCTATTATGTGTGCGACTTTCGGTAACGTACACACTATCGTTGATTTTTTACGAATTTTTATTTATATTAAATAATGCTTAAAATTCAATAACTCAAGATTGGCACATACTACCACAACGTTTCTGCCATCATTTGAAAGAGTCTGTCTTATGCTATCAGGTGTGCGACTTTCGGTAACGTACACACTATCGTTGATTTTTTACGAATTTTTTATTTATATTAAATAATGCTTAAAATTCAATAACTCAAGATTGGCACATACTACCACAACGTTTCTGCCATCATTTGAAAGAGTCTGTCTTATGCTATCATGTGTGCGACTTTCGGCAACGTACACACTATCGTTGATTGTTTATGAATTTTTATTTATATTAAATAATGCTTAAAATTCAATAACTCAAGATTGGCACATACTACCACAACGGTTCTGCCATCATTTGAAATAGTCTGTCTTATGCTATTATGCGTGCGACGTTTGGCAACGTACACACTATCGTTGATTTTTTATGAATTTTTATTTATATTAAATAATGCTTAAAATTCAATAACTCAAGATTGGCACATACTACCACAACGGTTCTCTCATCATTTGAAAGAGTCTGTCTTATGCTATTATGTGTGCGACTTTCGGCAACGTACACACTATCGTTGATTTTTTACGAATTTTTATTTATATTAAATAATGCTTAAAATTCAATAACTCAAGATTGGCACATACTACCACAACGGTTCTGCCATCATTTGAAAGAGTCTGTCTTATGCTATCATGTGTGCGACTTTCGGTAACGTACACACTATCGTTGATTTTTTACGAATTTTTATTTATATTAAATAATGCTTAAAATTCAATAACTCAAGATTGGCACATACTACCACAACGGTTCTGCCATCATTTGAAAGAGTCTGTCTTATGCTATCATGTGTGCGACTTTCGGTAACATACACACTATCGTTGATTTTTTATGAATTTTTATTTATATTAAATAATGCTTAAAATTCAATAACTCAAGATTGGCACATACTACCACAACGGTTCTGCCATCATTTGAAAGAGTCTGTCTTATGCTATTATGTGTGCGACTTTCGGCAACGTACACACTATCGTTGATTTTTTACGAATTTTTATTTATATTAAATAATGCTTAAAATTCAATAACTCAAGATTGGCACATACTACCACAACGGTTCTGCCATCATTTGAAAGAGTCTGTCTTATGCTATCATGTGTGCAACTTTCGGCAACGTACACACTATCGTTGATTTTTTACGAATTTTTATTTATATTAAATAATGCTTAAAATTCAATAACTCAAGATTGGCACATACTACCACAACGTTTCTGCCATCATTTGAAAGAGTCTGTCTTATGCTATCATGTGTGCGACTTTCGGTAACGTACACACTATCGTTGATTTTTTTACGAATTTTTATTTATATTAAATAATGCTTAAAATTCAATAACTCAAGATTGGCACATACTACCACAACGTTTCTACCATCATTTGAAAGAGTCTGTCTTATGCTATCATGTGTGCGACTTTCGGCAACGTACACACTATCGTTGATTGTTTATGAATTTTTATTTATATTAAATAATGCTTAAAATTCAATAACTCAAGATTGGCACATACTACCACAACGGTTCTGCCATCATTTGAAAGAGTCTGTCTTATGCTATTATGTGTGCGACGTTTGGCAACGTACACACTATCGTTGATTTTTTATGAATTTTTATTTATATTAAATAATGCTTAAAATTCAATAACTCAAGATTGGCACATACTACCACAACGGTTCTGCCATCATTTGAAAGAGTCTGTCTTATGCTATCATGTGTGCAACTTTCGGCAACGTACACACTATCGTTGATTTTTTATGAATTTTTATTTATATTAAATAATGCTTAAAATTCAATAACTAAAGATTGGCACATACTACCACAACGGTTCTGCCATCATTTGAAAGAGTCTGTCTTATGCTATTATGTGTGCGACTTTCGGTAACGTACACACTATCGTTGATTTTTTACGAATTTTTATTTATATTAAATAATGCTTAAAATTCAATAACTCAAGATTGGCACATACTACCACAACGGTTCTGCCATCATTTGAAAGAGTCTGTCTTATGCTATCATGTGTGCGACTTTCGGTAACATACACACTATCGTTGATTTTTTATGAATTTTTATTTATATTAAATAATGCTTAAAATTCAATAACTAAAGATTGGCACATACTACCACAACGGTTCTGCCATCATTTGAAAGAGTCTGTCTTATGCTATTATGTGTGCGACTTTCGGTAACGTACACACTATCGTTGATTTTTTACGAATTTTTATTTATATTAAATAATGCTTAAAATTCAATAACTCAAGATTGGCACATACTACCACAACGGTTCTGCCATCATTTGAAAGAGTCTGTCTTATGCTATCATGTGTGCGACTTTCGGTAACATACACACTATCGTTGATTTTTTATGAATTTTTATTTATATTAAATAATGCTTAAAATTCAATAACTCAAGATTGGCACATACTACCACAACGTTTCTGCCATCATTTGAAAGAGTCTGTCTTATGCTATTATGTGTGCGACTTTCGGTAACGTACACACTATCGTTGATTTTTTATGAATTTTTATTTATATTAAATAATGCTTAAAATTCAATAACTCAAGATTGGCACATACTACCACAACGTTTCTGCCATCATTTGAAAGAGTCTGTCTTATGCTATCATGTGTGCGACTTTCGGTAACGTACACACTATCGTTGATTTTTTACGAATTTTTATTTATATTAAATAATGCTTAAAATTCAATAACTCAAGATTGGCACATACTACCACAACGTTTCTGCCATCATTTGAAAGAGTCTGTCTTATGCTATCATGTGTGCGACTTTCGGCAACGTACACACTATCGTTGATTGTTTATGAATTTTTATTTATATTAAATAATGCTTAAAATTCAATAACTCAAGATTGGCACATACTACCACAACGGTTCTGCCATCATTTGAAAGAGTCTGTCTTATGCTATTATGTGTGCGACCTTCGGCAACGTACACACTATCGTTGATTTTTTACGAATTTTTATTTATATTAAATAATGCTTAAAATTCAATAACTCAAGATTGGCACATACTACCACAACGGTTCTGCCATCATTTGAAAGAGTCTGTCTTATGCTATTATGTGTGCGACTTTCGGCAACGTACACACTATCGTTGATTTTTTACGAATTTTTATTTATATTAAATAATGCTTAAAATTCAATAACTCAAGATTGGCACATACTACCACAACGGTTCTGCCATCATTTGAAAGAGTCTGTCTTATGCTATCATGTGTGCGACTTTCGGTAACGTACACACTATCGTTGATTTTTTATGAATTTTTATTTATATTAAATAATGCTTAAAATTCAATAACTCAAGATTGGCACATACTTTCACAATGGTTCAGCCATCATTTGAAAGAGTCTGTCTTATGCTATTATGTGTGCGACGTTTGGCAACGTACACACTATCGTTGATTTTTTATGAATTTTTATTTATATTAAATAATGCTTAAAATTCAATAACTCAAGATTGGCACATACTACCACAACGGTTCTGCCATCATTTGAAAGAGTCTGTCTTATGCTATTATGTGTGCGACTTTCGGCAACGTACACACTATCGTTGATTTTTTACGAATTTTTATTTATATTAAATAATGCTTAAAATTCAATAACTCAAGATTGGCACATACTTTCACAATGGTTCAGCCATCATTTGAAAGAGTCTGTCTTATGCTATTATGTGTGCGACTTTCGGCAACGTACACACTATCGTTGATTTTTTACGAATTTTTATTTATATTAAATAATGCTTAAAATTCAATAACTCAAGATTGGCACATACTACCACAACGGTTCTGCCATCATTTGAAAGAGTCTGTCTTATGCTATCATGTGTGCAACTTTCGGCAACGTACACACCACCGTTGATTTTTTATGAATTTTTATTTATATTAAATAATGCTTAAAATTCAATAACTAAAGATTGGCACATACTACCACAACGGTTCTGCCATCATTTGAAAGAGTCTGTCTTATGCTATTATGTGTGCGACTTTCGGTAACGTACACACTATCGTTGATTTTTTATGAATTTTTATTTATATTAAATAATGCTTAAAATTCAATAACTCAAGATTGGCACATACTTTCACAATGGTTCAGCCATCATTTGAAAGAGTCTGTCTTATGCTATCATGTGTGCAACTTTCGGCAACGTACACACTATCGTTGATTTTTTATGAATTTTTATTTATATTAAATAATGCTTAAAATTCAATAACTCAAGATTGGCACATACTACCACAACGGTTCTGCCATCATTTGAAAGAGTCTGTCTTATGCTATTATGTGTGCGACTTTCGGTAACGTACACACTATCGTTGATTTTTTACGAATTTTTATTTATATTAAATAATGCTTAAAATTCAATAACTCAAGATTGGCACATACTACCACAACGTTTCTGCCATCATTTGAAAGAGTCTGTCTTATGCTATTATGTGTGCGACTTTCGGTAACGTACACACTATCGTTGATTTTTTACGAATTTTTATTTATATTAAATAATGCTTAAAATTCAATAACTCAAGATTGGCACATACTTTCACAACAGTTCTGCCATCATTTGAAAGAGTCTGTCTTATGCTATTATGTGTGCGACTTTCGGTAACGTACACACTATCGTTGATTTTTTATGAATTTTTATTTATATTAAATAATGCTTAAAATTCAATAACTCAAGATTGGCACATACTACCACAACGGTTCTGCCATCATTTGAAAGAGTCTGTCTTATGCTATCATGTGTGCGACTTTCGGTAACGTACACACTATCGTTGATTTTTTACGAATTTTTATTTATATTCAATAATGCTTAAAATTCAATAACTCAAGATTGGCACATACTACCACAACGCTTCTGCCATCATTTGAAAGAGTCTGTCTTATGCTATTATGTGTGCGACTTTCGGTAACGTACACACTATCGTTGATTTTTTACGAATTTTTATTTATATTAAATAATGCTTAAAATTCAATAACTCAAGATTGGCACATACTACCACAACGGTTCTGCCATCATTTGAAAGAGTCTGTCTTATGCTATCATGTGTGCGACTTTCGGTAACATACACACTATCGTTGATTTTTTATGAATTTTTATTTATATTAAATAATGCTTAAAATTCAATAACTCAAGATTGGCACATACTACCACAACGTTTCTGCCATCATTTGAAAGAGTCTGTCTTATGCTATTATGTGTGCGACTTTCGGTAACGTACACACTATCGTTGATTTTTTATGAATTTTTATTTATATTAAATAATGCTTAAAATTCAATAACTCAAGATTGGCACATACTACCACAACGGTTCTGCCATCATTTGAAAGAGTCTGTCTTAGGCTATTATGTGTTGGACTTTCGGCAACGTACACACTATCGTTGATTTTTTACGAATTTTTATTTATATTAAATAATGCTTAAAATTCAATAACTTAAGATTGGCACATACTACCACAACGTTTCTGCCATCATTTGAAAGAGTCTGTCTTATGCTATCATGTGTGCGACTTTCGGTAACGTACACACTATCGTTGATTTTTTACGAATTTTTATTTATATTAAATAATGCTTAAAATTCAATAACTCAAGATTGGCACATACTACCACAACGTTTCTGCCATCATTTGAAAGAGTCTGTCTTATGCTATCATGTGTGCGACTTTCGGCAACGTACACACTATCGTTGATTGTTTATGAATTTTTATTTATATTAAATAATGCTTAAAATTCAATAACTCAAGATTGGCACATACTACCACAACGGTTCTGCCATCATTTGAAAGAGTCTGTCTTATGCTATTATGTGTGCGACGTTTGGCAATGTACACACTATCGTTGATTTTTTATGAATTTTTATTTATATTAAATAATGCTTAAAATTCAATAACTCAAGATTGGCACATACTTTCACAATGGTTCTGCCATCATTTGAAAGAGTCTGTCTTATGCTATCATGTGTGCGACTTTCGGTAACGTACACACTATCGTTGATTTTTTACGAATTTGTATTTATATTAAATAATGCTTAAAATTCAATAACTCAAGATTGGCACATACTACCACAACGTTTCTGCCATGATTTGAAAGAGTCTGTCTTATGCTATCATGTGTGCGACTTTCGGCAACGTACACACTATCGTTGATTGTTTATGAATTTTTATTTATATTAAATAATGCTTAAAATTCAATAACTCAAGATTGGCACATACTACCACAACGGTTCTGCGATCATTTGAAAGAGTCTGTCTTATGCTATTATGTGTGCGACGTTTGGCAATGTACACACTATCGTTGATTTTTTATGAATTTTTATTTATATTAAATAATGCTTAAAATTCAATAACTCAAGATTGGCACATACTACCACAACGTTTCTGCCATGATTTGAAAGAGTCTGTCTTATGCTATCATGTGTGCGACTTTCGGCAACGTACACACTATCGTTGATTGTTTATGAATTTTTATTTATATTAAATAATGCTTAAAATTCAATAACTCAAGATTGGCACATACTACCACAACGGTTCTGCCATCATTTGAAAGAGTCTGTCTTATGCTATCATGTGTGCGACTTTCGGTAACATACACACTATCGTTGATTTTTTATGAATTTTTATTTATATTAAATAATGCTTAAAATTCAATAACTCAAGATTGGCACATACTACCACAACGTTTCTGCCATCATTTGAAAGAGTCTGTCTTATGCTATTATGTGTGCGACTTTCGGCAACGTACACACTATCGTTGATTTTTTATGAATTTTTATTTATATTAAATAATGCTTAAAATTCAATAACTCAAGATTGGCACATACTACCACAACGGTTCTGCCATCATTTGAAAGAGTCTGTCTTATGCTATCATTGTGTGCGACTTTCGGCAACGTACACACTATCGTTGATTTTTTACGAATTTTTATTTATATTCAATAATGCTTAAAATTCAATAACTCAAGATTGGCACATACTACCACAACGCTTCTGCCATCATTTGAAAGAGTCTGTCTTATGCTATTATGTGTGCGACTTTCGGTAACGTACACACTATCGTTGATTTTTTACGAATTTTTATTTATATTAAATAATGCTTAAAATTCAATAACTCAAGATTGGCACATACTACCACAACGGTTCTGCCATCATTTGAAAGAGTCTGTCTTATGCTATCATGTGTGCGACTTTCGGTAACATACACACTATCGTTGATTGTTTATGAATTTTTATTTATATTAAATAATGCTTAAAATTCAATAACTCAAGATTGGCACATACTACCACAACGGTTCTGCGATCATTTGAAAGAGTCTGTCTTATGCTATTATGTGTGCGACGTTTGGCAATGTACACACTATCGTTGATTTTTTATGAATTTTTATTTATATTAAATAATGCTTAAAATTCAATAACTCAAGATTGGCACATACTACCACAACGTTTCTGCCATGATTTGAAAGAGTCTGTCTTATGCTATCATGTGTGCGACTTTCGGCAACGTACACACTATCGTTGATTGTTTATGAATTTTTATTTATATTAAATAATGCTTAAAATTCAATAACTCAAGATTGGCACATACTACCACAACGGTTCTGCCATCATTTGAAAGAGTCTGTCTTATGCTATCATGTGTGCGACTTTCGGTAACATACACACTATCGTTGATTTTTTATGAATTTTTATTTATATTAAATAATGCTTAAAATTCAATAACTCAAGATTGGCACATACTACCACAACGTTTCTGCCATCATTTGAAAGAGTCTGTCTTATGCTATTATGTGTGCGACTTTCGGCAACGTACACACTATCGTTGATTTTTTATGAATTTTTATTTATATTAAATAATGCTTAAAATTCAATAACTCAAGATTGGCACATACTACCACAACGGTTCTGCCATCATTTGAAAGAGTCTGTCTTATGCTATTATGTGTGCGACTTTCGGTAACGTACACACTATCGTTGATTTTTTACGAATTTTTATTTATATTAAATAATGCTTAAAATTCAATAACTCAAGATTGGCACATACTACCACAACGGTTCTGCCATCATTTGAAAGAGTCTGTCTTATGCTATCATGTGTGCGACTTTCGGTAACATACACACTATCGTTGATTTTTTATGAATTTTTATTTATATTAAATAATGCTTAAAATTCAATAACTCAAGATTGGCACATACTACCACAACGTTTCTGCCATCATTTGAAAGAGTCTGTCTTATGCTATTATGTGTGCGACTTTCGGTAACGTACACACTATCGTTGATTTTTTATGAATTTTTATTTATATTAAATAATGCTTAAAATTCAATAACTCAAGATTGGCACATACTACCACAACGGTTCTGCCATCATTTGAAAGAGTCTGTCTTAGGCTATTATGTGTTGGACTTTCGGCAACGTACACACTATCGTTGATTTTTTACGAATTTTTATTTATATTAAATAATGCTTAAAATTCAATAACTTAAGATTGGCACATACTACCACAACGTTTCTGCCATCATTTGAAAGAGTCTGTCTTATGCTATCATGTGTGCGACTTTCGGTAACGTACACACTATCGTTGATTTTTTACGAATTTTTATTTATATTAAATAATGCTTAAAATTCAATAACTCAAGATTGGCACATACTACCACAACGTTTCTGCCATCATTTGAAAGAGTCTGTCTTATGCTATCATGTGTGCGACTTTCGGCAACGTACACACTATCGTTGATTGTTTATGAATTTTTATTTATATTAAATAATGCTTAAAATTCAATAACTCAAGATTGGCACATACTACCACAACGGTTCTGCCATCATTTGAAAGAGTCTGTCTTATGCTATTATGTGTGCGACGTTTGGCAATGTACACACTATCGTTGATTTTTTATGAATTTTTATTTATATTAAATAATGCTTAAAATTCAATAACTCAAGATTGGCACATACTTTCACAATGGTTCTGCCATCATTTGAAAGAGTCTGTCTTATGCTATCATGTGTGCGACTTTCGGTAACGTACACACTATCGTTGATTTTTTACGAATTTGTATTTATATTAAATAATGCTTAAAATTCAATAACTCAAGATTGGCACATACTACCACAACGTTTCTGCCATGATTTGAAAGAGTCTGTCTTATGCTATCATGTGTGCGACTTTCGGCAACGTACACACTATCGTTGATTGTTTATGAATTTTTATTTATATTAAATAATGCTTAAAATTCAATAACTCAAGATTGGCACATACTACCACAACGGTTCTGCGATCATTTGAAAGAGTCTGTCTTATGCTATTATGTGTGCGACGTTTGGCAATGTACACACTATCGTTGATTTTTTATGAATTTTTATTTATATTAAATAATGCTTAAAATTCAATAACTCAAGATTGGCACATACTACCACAACGTTTCTGCCATGATTTGAAAGAGTCTGTCTTATGCTATCATGTGTGCGACTTTCGGCAACGTACACACTATCGTTGATTGTTTATGAATTTTTATTTATATTAAATAATGCTTAAAATTCAATAACTCAAGATTGGCACATACTACCACAACGGTTCTGCCATCATTTGAAAGAGTCTGTCTTATGCTATCATGTGTGCGACTTTCGGTAACATACACACTATCGTTGATTTTTTATGAATTTTTATTTATATTAAATAATGCTTAAAATTCAATAACTCAAGATTGGCACATACTACCACAACGTTTCTGCCATCATTTGAAAGAGTCTGTCTTATGCTATTATGTGTGCGACTTTCGGCAACGTACACACTATCGTTGATTTTTTATGAATTTTTATTTATATTAAATAATGCTTAAAATTCAATAACTCAAGATTGGCACATACTACCACAACGGTTCTGCCATCATTTGAAAGAGTCTGTCTTATGCTATTATGTGTGCGACTTTCGGCAACGTACACACTATCGTTGATTTTTTACGAATTTTTATTTATATTAAATAATGCTTAAAATTCAATAACTCAAGATTGGCACATACTACCACAACGTTTCTGCCATCATTTGAAAGAGTCTGTCTTATGCTATCATTGTGTGCGACTTTCGGCAACGTACACACTATCGTTGATTGTTTATGAATTTTTATTTATATTAAATAATGCTTAAAATTCAATAACTCAAGATTGGCACATACTACCACAACGGTTCTGCCATCATTTGAAAGAGTCTGTCTTATGCTATTATGTGTGCGACGTTTGGCAACGTACACACTATCGTTGATTTTTTATGAATTTTTATTTATATTAAATAATGCTTAAAATTCAATAACTCAAGATTGGCACATACTACCACAACGGTTCTGCCATCATTTGAAAGAGTCTGTCTTATGCTATTATGTGTGCGACTTTCGGCAACGTACACACTATCGTTGATTGTTTACGAATTTTTATTTATATTAAATAATGCTTAAAATTCAATAACTCAAGATTGGCACATACTACCACAACGGTTCTGCCATCATTTGAAAGAGTCTGTCTTATGCTATCATGTGTGCAACTTTCGGCAACGTACACACTATCGTTGATTTTTTATGAATTTTTATTTATATTAAATAATGCTTAAAATTCAATAACTCAAGATTGGCACATACTACCACAACGGTTCTGCCATCATTTGAAAGAGTCTGTCTTATGCTATTATGTGTGCGACTTTCGGTAACGTACACACTATCGTTGATTTTTTATGAATTTTTATTTATATTAAATAATGCTTAAAATTCAATAACTCAAGATTGGCACATACTTTCACAATGGTTCAGCCATCATTTGAAAGAGTCTGTCTTATGCTATTATGTGTGCGACTTTCGGTAACGTACACACTATCGTTGATTTTTTACGAATTTTTATTTATATTAAATAATGCTTAAAATTCAATAACTCAAGATTGGCACATACTACCACAACGGTTCTGCCATCATTTGAAAGAGTCTGTCTTATGCTATTATGTGTGCGACTTTCGGCAACGTACACACTATCGTTGATTTTTTACGAATTTTTATTTATATTAAATAATGCTTAAAATTCAATAACTCAAGATTGGCACATACTACCACAACGGTTCTGCCATCATTTGAAAGAGTCTGTCTTATGCTATCATGTGTGCGACTTTCGGTAACATACACACTATCGTTGATTTTTTATGAATTTTTATTTATATTAAATAATGCTTAAAATTCAATAACTCAAGATTGGCACATACTACCACAACGTTTCTGCCATCATTTGAAAGAGTCTGTCTTATGCTATTATGTGTGCGACTTTCGGTAACGTACACACTATCGTTGATTTTTTATGAATTTTTATTTATATTAAATAATGCTTAAAATTCAATAACTCAAGATTGGCACATACTACCACAACGGTTCTGCCATCATTTGAAAGAGTCTGTCTTATGCTATTATGTGTGCGACTTTCGGCAACGTACACACTATCGTTGATTTTTTACGAATTTTTATTTATATTAAATAATGCTTAAAATTCAATAACTCAAGATTGGCACATACTACCACAACGTTTCTGCCATCATTTGAAAGAGTCTGTCTTATGCTATCATGTGTGCGACTTTCGGCAACGTACACACTATCGTTGATTGTTTATGAATTTTTATTTATATTAAATAATGCTTAAAATTCAATAACTCAAGATTGGCACATACTACCACAACGGTTCTGCCATCATTTGAAAGAGTCTGTCTTATGCTATTATGTGTGCGACGTTTGGCAACGTACACACTATCGTTGATTTTTTATGAATTTTTATTTATATTAAATAATGCTTAAAATTCAATAACTCAAGATTGGCACATACTACCACAACGGTTCTGCCATCATTTGAAAGAGTCTGTCTTATGCTATTATGTGTGCGACTTTCGGCAACGTACACACTATCGTTGATTTTTTACGAATTTTTATTTATATTAAATAATGCTTAAAATTCAATAACTCAAGATTGGCACATACTACCACAACGGTTCTGCCATCATTTGAAAGAGTCTGTCTTATGCTATCATGTGTGCAACTTTCGGCAACGTACACACTATCGTTGATTTTTTATGAATTTTTATTTATATTAAATAATGCTTAAAATTCAATAACTCAAGATTGGCACATACTACCACAACGGTTCTGCCATCATTTGAAAGAGTCTGTCTTATGCTATTATGTGTGCGACTTTCGGTAACGTACACACTATCGTTGATTTTTTATGAATTTTTATTTATATTAAATAATGCTTAAAATTCAATAACTCAAGATTGGCACATACTTTCACAATGGTTCAGCCATCATTTGAAAGAGTCTGTCTTATGCTATTATGTGTGCGACTTTCGGCAACGTACACACTATCGTTGATTTTTTACGAATTTTTATTTATATTAAATAATGCTTAAAATTCAATAACTCAAGATTGGCACATACTACCACAACGGTTCTGCCATCATTTGAAAGAGTCTGTCTTATGCTATCATGTGTGCAACTTTCGGCAACGTACACACTATCGTTGATTTTTTATGAATTTTTATTTATATTAAATAATGCTTAAAATTCAATAACTCAAGATTGGCACATACTACCACAACGGTTCTGCCATCATTTGAAAGAGTCTGTCTTATGCTATTATGTGTGCGACTTTCGGTAACGTACACACTATCGTTGATTTTTTATGAATTTTTATTTATATTAAATAATGCTTAAAATTCAATAACTCAAGATTGGCACATACTTTCACAATGGTTCAGCCATCATTTGAAAGAGTCTGTCTTATGCTATTATGTGTGCGACTTTCGGTAACGTACACACTATCGTTGATTTTTTATGAATTTTTATTTATATTAAATAATGCTTAAAATTCAATAACTCAAGATTGGCACATACTACCACAACGGTTCTGCCATCATTTGAAAGAGTCTGTCTTATGCTATTATGTGTGCGACTTTCGGCAACGTACACACTATCGTTGATTTTTTACGAATTTTTATTTATATTAAATAATGCTTAAAATTCAATAACTCAAGATTGGCACATACTACCACAACGGTTCTGCCATCATTTGAAAGAGTCTGTCTTATGCTATCATGTGTGCGACTTTCGGTAACATACACACTATCGTTGATTTTTTATGAATTTTTATTTATATTAAATAATGCTTAAAATTCAATAACTCAAGATTGGCACATACTACCACAACGTTTCTGCCATCATTTGAAAGAGTCTGTCTTATGCTATTATGTGTGCGACTTTCGGCAACGTACACACTATCGTTGATTTTTTACGAATTTTTATTTATATTAAATAATGCTTAAAATTCAATAACTCAAGATTGGCACATACTACCACAACGTTTCTGCCATCATTTGAAAGAGTCTGTCTTATGCTATCATGTGTGCGACTTTCGGTAACGTACACACTATCGTTGATTTTTTACGAATTTTTATTTATATTAAATAATGCTTAAAATTCAATAACTCAAGATTGGCACATACTACCACAACGTTTCTGCCATCATTTGAAAGAGTCTGTCTTATGCTATCATGTGTGCGACTTTCGGTAACGTACACACTATCGTTGATTTTTTACGAATTTTTATTTATATTAAATAATGCTTAAAATTCAATAACTCAAGATTGGCACATACTACCACAACGTTTCTGCCATCATTTGAAAGAGTCTGTCTTATGCTATCATGTGTGCGACTTTCGGCAACGTACACACTATCGTTGATTGTTTATGAATTTTTATTTATATTAAATAATGCTTAAAATTCAATAACTCAAGATTGGCACATACTACCACAACGTTTCTGCCATCATTTGAAAGAGTCTGTCTTATGCTATTATGTGTGCGACGTTTGGCAATGTACACACTATCGTTGATTTTTTATGAATTTTTATTTATATTAAATAATGCTTAAAATTCAATAACTCAAGATTGGCACATACTTTCACAATGGTTCTGCCATCATTTGAAAGAGTCTGTCTTATGCTATCATGTGTGCGACTTTCGGTAACGTACACACTATCGTTGATTTTTTACGAATTTTTATTTATATTAAATAATGCTTAAAATTCAATAACTCAAGATTGGCACATACTACCACAACGTTTCTGCCATGATTTGAAAGAGTCTGTCTTATGCTATCATGTGTGCGACTTTCGGCAACGTACACACTATCGTTGATTGTTTATGAATTTTTATTTATATTAAATAATGCTTAAAATTCAATAACTCAAGATTGGCACATACTACCACAACGTTTCTGCCATCATTTGAAAAAAAGTCTGTCTTATGCTATTATGTGTGCGACTTTCGGTAACGTACACACTATCGTTGATTTTTTACGAATTTTTATTTATATTAAATAATGCTTAAAATTCAATAACTCAAGATTGGCACATACTACCACAACGGTTCTGCCATCATTTGAAAGAGTCTGTCTTATGCTATCATGTGTGCGACTTTCGGTAACATACACACTATCGTTGATTTTTTATGAATTTTTATTTATATTAAATAATGCTTAAAATTCAATAACTCAAGATTGGCACATACTACCACAACGTTTCTGCCATCATTTGAAAGAGTCTGTCTTATGCTATTATGTGTGCGACTTTCGGCAACATACACACTATCGTTGATTTTTTATGAATTTTTATTTATATTAAATAATGCTTAAAATTCAATAACTCAAGATTGGCACATACTACCACAACGGTTCTGCCATCATTTGAAAGAGTCTGTCTTATGCTATTATGTGTGCGACTTTCGGCAACGTACACACTATCGTTGATTTTTTACGAATTTTTATTTATATTAAATAATGCTTAAAATTCAATAACTCAAGATTGGCACATACTACCACAACGTTTCTGCCATCATTTGAAAGAGTCTGTCTTATGCTATCATGTGTGCGACTTTCGGCAACGTACACACTATCGTTGATTGTTTATGAATTTTTATTTATATTAAATAATGCTTAAAATTCAATAACTCAAGATTGGCACATACTACCACAACGGTTCTGCCATCATTTGAAAGAGTCTGTCTTATGCTATTATGTGTGCGACGTTTGGCAACGTACACACTATCGTTGATTTTTTATGAATTTTTATTTATATTAAATAATGCTTAAAATTCAATAACTCAAGATTGGCACATACTACCACAACGGTTCTGCCATCATTTGAAAGAGTCTGTCTTATGCTATTATGTGTGCGACTTTCGGCAACGTACACACTATCGTTGATTTTTTACGAATTTTTATTTATATTAAATAATGCTTAAAATTCAATAACTCAAGATTGGCACATACTACCACAACGGTTCTGCCATCATTTGAAAGAGTCTGTCTTATGCTATCATGTGTGCAACTTTCGGCAACGTACACACTATCGTTGATTTTTTATGAATTTTTATTTATATTAAATAATGCTTAAAATTCAATAACTCAAGATTGGCACATACTACCACAACGGTTCTGCCATCATTTGAAAGAGTCTGTCTTATGCTATTATGTGTGCGACTTTCGGTAACGTACACACTATCGTTGATTTTTTATGAATTTTTATTTATATTAAATAATGCTTAAAATTCAATAACTCAAGATTGGCACATACTTTCACAATGGTTCAGCCATCATTTGAAAGAGTCTGTCTTATGCTATTATGTGTGCGACTTTCGGTAACGTACACACTATCGTTGATTTTTTACGAATTTTTATTTATATTAAATAATGCTTAAAATTCAATAACTCAAGATTGGCACATACTACCACAACGGTTCTGCCATCATTTGAAAGAGTCTGTCTTATGCTATTATGTGTGCGACTTTCGGCAACGTACACACTATCGTTGATTTTTTACGAATTTTTATTTATATTAAATAATGCTTAAAATTCAATAACTCAAGATTGGCACATACTACCACAACGGTTCTGCCATCATTTGAAAGAGTCTGTCTTATGCTATTATGTGTGCGACTTTCGGCAACGTACACACTATCGTTGATTTTTTACGAATTTTTATTTATATTAAATAATGCTTAAAATTCAATAACTCAAGATTGGCACATACTACCACAACGGTTCTGCCATCATTTGAAAGAGTCTGTCTTATGCTATCATGTGTGCGACTTTCGGTAACGTACACACTATCGTTGATTTTTTTACGAATTTTTATTTATATTAAATAATGCTTAAAATTCAATAACTCAAGATTGGCACATACTACCACAACTTTTCTGCCATCATTTGAAAGAGTCTGTCTTATGCTATTATGTGTGCGACTTTCGGCAACGTACACACTATCGTTGATTTTTTACGAATTTTTATTTATATTAAATAATGCTTAAAATTCAATAACTCAAGATTGGCACATACTACCACAACGGTTCTGCCATCATTTGAAAGAGTCTGTCTTATGCTATTATGTGTGCGACTTTCGGTAACGTACACACTATCGTTGATTTTTTATGAATTTTTATTTATAATAAATAATGCTTAAAATTCAATAACTCAAGATTGGCACATACTACCACAACGGTTCTGCCATCATTTGAAAGAGTCTGTCTTATGCTATCATGTGTGCAACTTTCGGCAACGTACACACCACCGTTGATTTTTTATGAATTTTTATTTATATTAAATAATGCTTAAAATTCAATAACTAAAGATTGGCACATACTACCACAACGGTTCTGCCATCATTTGAAAGAGTCTGTCTTATGCTATTATGTGTGCGACTTTCGGTAACGTACACACTATCGTTGATTTTTTATGAATTTTTATTTATATTAAATAATGCTTAAAATTCAATAACTCAAGATTGGCACATACTTTCACAATGGTTCAGCCATCATTTGAAAGAGTCTGTCTTATGCTATCATGTGTGCAACTTTCGGCAACGTACACACTATCGTTGATTTTTTATGAATTTTTATTTATATTAAATAATGCTTAAAATTCAATAACTCAAGATTGGCACATACTACCACAACGGTTCTGCCATCATTTGAAAGAGTCTGTCTTATGCTATTATGTGTGCGACTTTCGGTAACGTACACACTATCGTTGATTTTTTACGAATTTTTATTTATATTAAATAATGCTTAAAATTCAATAACTCAAGATTGGCACATACTACCACAACGTTTCTGCCATCATTTGAAAGAGTCTGTCTTATGCTATTATGTGTGCGACTTTCGGTAACGTACACACTATCGTTGATTTTTTACGAATTTTTATTTATATTAAATAATGCTTAAAATTCAATAACTCAAGATTGGCACATACTACCACAACGGTTCTGCCATCATTTGAAAGAGTCTGTCTTATGCTATTATGTGTGCGACTTTCGGCAACGTACACACTATCGTTGATTTTTTACGAATTTTTATTTATATTAAATAATGCTTAAAATTCAATAACTCAAGATTGGCACATACTACCACAACGGTTCTGCCATCATTTGAAAGAGTCTGTCTTATGCTATTATGTGTGCGACTTTCGGCAACGTACACACTATCGTTGATTTTTTACGAATTTTTATTTATATTAAATAATGCTTAAAATTCAATAACTCAAGATTGGCACATACTACCACAACGGTTCTGCCATCATTTGAAAGAGTCTGTCTTATGCTATCATGTGTGCGACTTTCGGTAACGTACACACTATCGTTGATTTTTTTACGAATTTTTATTTATATTAAATAATGCTTAAAATTCAATAACTCAAGATTGGCACATACTACCACAACGTTTCTGCCATCATTTGAAAGAGTCTGTCTTATGCTATTATGTGTGCGACTTTCGGCAACGTACACACTATCGTTGATTTTTTACGAATTTTTATTTATATTAAATAATGCTTAAAATTCAATAACTCAAGATTGGCACATACTACCACAACGGTTCTGCCATCATTTGAAAGAGTCTGTCTTATGCTATTATGTGTGCGACTTTCGGTAACGTACACACTATCGTTGATTTTTTACGAATTTTTATTTATATTCAATAATGCTTAAAATTCAATAACTCAAGATTGGCACATACTACCACAACGGTTCTGCCATCATTTGAAAGAGTCTGTCTTATGCTATTATGTGTGCGACTTTCGGTAACGTACAAACTATCGTTGATTTTTTATGAATTTTTATTTATATTAAATAATGCTTAAAATTCAATAACTCAAGATTGGCACATACTACCACAACGGTTCTGCCATCATTTGAAAGAGTCTGTCTTATGCTATCATGTGTGCGACTTTCGGTAACATACACACTATCGTTGATTTTTTATGAATTTTTATTTATATTAAATAATGCTTAAAATTCAATAACTCAAGATTGGCACATACTACCACAACGTTTCTGCCATCATTTGAAAGAGTCTGTCTTATGCTATTATGTGTGCGACTTTCGGTAACGTACACACTATCGTTGATTTTTTATGAATTTTTATTTATATTAAATAATGCTTAAAATTCAATAACTCAAGATTGGCACATACTACCACAACGGTTCTGCCATCATTTGAAAGAGTCTGTCTTATGCTATCATGTGTGCAACTTTCGGCAACGTACACACTATCGTTGATTTTTTACGAATTTTTATTTATATTAAATAATGCTTAAAATTCAATAACTCAAGATTGGCACATACTACCACAACGTTTCTGCCATCATTTGAAAGAGTCTGTCTTATGCTATCATGTGTGCGACTTTCGGTAACGTACACACTATCGTTGATTTTTTACGAATTTTTATTTATATTAAATAATGCTTAAAATTCAATAACTCAAGATTGGCACATACTACCACAACGTTTCTGCCATCATTTGAAAGAGTCTGTCTTATGCTATCATGTGTGCGACTTTCGGCAACGTACACACTATCGTTGATTGTTTATGAATTTTTATTTATATTAAATAATGCTTAAAATTCAATAACTCAAGATTGGCACATACTACCACAACGGTTCTGCCATGATTTGAAAGAGTCTGTCTTATGCTATCATGTGTGCGACTTTCGGCAACGTACACACTATCGTTGATTGTTTACGAATTTTTATTTATATTAAATAATGCTTAAAATTCAATAACTCAAGATTGGTACATACTACCACAACGGTTCTGCCATCATTTGAAAGAGTCTGTCTTATGCTATTATGTGTGCGACTTTCGGTAACGTACACACTATCGTTGATTTTTTACGAATTTTTATTTATATTAAATAATGCTTAAAATTCAATAACTCAAGATTGGCACATACTACCACAACGTTTCTGCCATCATTTGAAAGAGTCTGACTTATGCTATTATGTGTGCGACTTTCGGTAACGTACACACTATCGTTGATTTTTTATGAATTTTTATTTATATTAAATAATGCTTAAAATTCAATAACTCAAGATTGGCACATACTACCACAACGTTTCTGCCATCATTTGAAAGAGTCTGTCTTATGCTATTATGTGTGCGACTTTCGGTAACGTACACACTATCGTTGATTTTGTATGAATTTTTATTTATATTAAATAATGCTTAAAATTCAATAACTCAAGATTGGGACATACTACCACAACGGTCCTGCCATCGTTTGAAAGAGTCTGTCTTAAGCTACCATGTGTGCGACTTTCGGCAACGTACACATTATCGTTGATTTTTTACGAATTTTTATTTATATTAAATAATGCTTAAAATTCAATAACTCAAGATTGGCACATACTACCACAACGGTTCTGCCATCGTTTGAAAGAGACTGTCTTAACCTATCATGTGTGCGACTTTCGGCAACGTACACATTATCGTTGATTTTTTATGAATTTTTATTTATATTAAATAATGCTTAAAATTCAATAACTCAAGATTGGCACATACTACCACAACGGTTCTTCCATCGTTTGAAAGAGTCTGTCTTAAGCTATCATGTGTGCGACTTTCGGCAACGTACACATTATCGTTGATTTTTTATGAATTTTTATTTATATTAAATAATGCTTAAAATTCAATAACTCAAGATTGGCACATACTACCACAACGGTTCTTCCATCGTTTGAAAGAGAGTGTCTTAACCTATCATGTGTGCGACTGTCGGCAACGTACACATTATCGTTGATTTTTTATGAATTTTTATTTATATTAAATAATGCTTAAAATTCAATAACTCAAGATTGGGACATACTACCACAAGGGTCCTGCCATCGTTTGAAAGAGTCTGTCTTAAGCTACCATGTGTGCGACTTTCGGCAACGTACACATTATCGTTGATTTTTTATGAATTTTTATTTATATTAAATAATGCTTAAAATTCAATAACTCAAGATTGGGACATACTACCACAAGGGTCCTGCCATCGTTTGAAAGAGTCTGTCTTAAGCTACCATGTGTGCGACTTTCGGCAACGTACACATTATCGTTGATTTTTTACGAATTTTTATTTATATTAAATAATGCTTAAAATTCAATAACTCAAGATTGGCACATACTACCACAACGGTTCTGCCATCGTTTGAAAGAGACTGTCTTAAGCTATCATGTGTGCAACTTTCGGCAACGTACACATTATCGTTGATTTTTTATGAATTTTTATTTATATTAAATAATGCTTAAAATTCAATAACTCAAGATTGGGACATACTACCACAACGGTTCTGCCATCATTTGAAAGAGACTGTCTTAGCCTATCATGTGTGCGACTTTCAGCAACGTACACATTATCGTTTATTTTTAATGAATTTTTATTTATATTAAATAATGCTTAAAATTCAATAACTCAAGATTGGCACATAATACCACAATGGTTCTGCCATCGTTTGAAAGAGACTGTCTTAACCGATCATGTGTGCGACTGTCGGCAACGTACACATTATCGTTGATTTTTTATGAATTTTTATTTATATTAAATAATGCTTAAAATTCAATAACTCAAGATTGGGACATACTACCACAACGGTCCTGCCATCGTTTGAAAGAGTCTGTCTTAACCTATCATGTGTGCGACTTTCGGCAACGTACACATTATCGTTGATTTTTTATGAATTTTTATTTATATTAAATAATGCTTAAAATTCAATAACTCAAGATTGGCACATACTACCACAACGGTTCTTCCATCGTTTGAAAGAGTCTGTCTTAAGCTATCATGTGTGCGACTTTCGGCAACGTACACATAATCGTTGATTTTTTATGAATTTTTATTTATATTAAATAATGCTTAAAATTCAATAACTCAAGATTGGCACATACTACCACAACGGTTCTTCCATCATTTGAAAGAGAGTGTCTTAACCTATCATGTGTGCGACTTTCAGCAACGTACACATTATCGTTTATTTTTTATGAATTTTTATTTATATTAAATAATGCTTAAAATTCAATAACTCAAGATTGGGACATACTACCACAACGGTTCTGCCATCATTTGAAAGAGACTGTCTTAGCCTATCATGTGTGCGACTGTCGGCAACGTACACATTATCGTTGATTTTTTATGAATTTTTATTTATATTAAATAATGCTTAAAATTCAATAACTCAAGATTGGGACATACTACCACAACGGTTCTGCCATCGTTTGAAAGAGACTGTCTTAACCTATCATGTGTGCGACTTTCGGCAACGTACACATTATCGTTGATTTTTTATGAATTTTTATTTATATTAAATAATGCTTAAAATTCAATAACTCAAGATTGGCACATACTACCACAACGGTTCTTCCATCGTTTGAAAGAGAGTGTCTTAACCTATCATGTGTGCGACTTTCAGCAACGTACACATTATCGTTTATTTTTTATGAATTTTTATTTATATTAAATAATGCTTAAAATTCAATAACTCAAGATTGGGACATACTACCACAACGGTTCTGCCATCATTTGAAAGAGACTGTCTTAGCCTATCATGTGTGCGACTTTCAGCAACGTACACATTATCGTTTATTTTTTATGAATTTTTATTTATATTAAATAATGCTTAAAATTCAATAACTCAAGATTGGGACATACTACCACAACGGTTCTGCCATCATTTGAAAGAGACTGTCTTAGCCTATCATGTGTGCGACTGTCGGCAACGTACACATTATCGTTGATTTTTTATGAATTTTTATTTATATTAAATAATGCTTAAAATTCAATAACTCAAGATTGGGACATACTACCACAACGGTTCTGCCATCGTTTGAAAGAGACTGTCTTAACCTATCATGTGTGCGACTTTCGGCAACGTACACATTATCGTTGATTTTTTATGAATTTTTATTTATATTAAATAATGCTTAAAATTCAATAACTCAAGATTGGCACATACTACCACAACGGTTCTTCCATCGTTTGAAAGAGAGTGTCTTAACCTATCATGTGTGCGACTTTCAGCAACGTACACATTATCGTTTATTTTTTATGAATTTTTATTTATATTAAATAATGCTTAAAATTCAATAACTCAAGATTGGGACATACTACCACAACGGTTCTGCCATCATTTGAAAGAGACTGTCTTAGCCTATCATGTGTGCGACTTTCAGCAACGTACACATTATCGTTTATTTTTTATGAATTTTTATTTATATTAAATAATGCTTAAAATTCAATAACTCAAGATTGGCACATAATACCACAATGGTTCTGCCATCGTTTGAAAGAGACTGTGTTAACCTATCATGTGTGCGACTTTCGGCAACGTACACATTATCGTTGATTTTTTATGAATTTTTATTTATATTAAATAATGCTTAAAATTCAATAACTCAAGATTGGGACATACTACCACAACGGTCCTGCCATCGTTTGAAAGAGTCTGTCTTAAGCTACCATGTGTGCGACTTTCGGCAACGTACACATTATCGTTGATTTTTTACGAATTTTTATTTATATTAAATAATGCTTAAAATTCAATAACTCAAGATTGGCACATACTACCACAACGGTTCTGCCATCGTTTGAAAGAGACTGTCTTAACCTATCATGTGTGCGACTTTCGGCAACGTACACACTATCGTTGATTTTTTATGAATTTTTATTTATATTAAATAATGCTTAAAATTCAATAACTCAAGATTGGGACATACTACCACAACGGTTCTGCCATCGTTTGAAAGAGACTGTCTTACCCTATCATGTGTGCGACTTTCGACAACGTACACATTATCGTTGATTTTTTATGAATTTTTATTTATATTAAATAATGCTTAAAATTCAATAACTCAAGACTGGCACATACTACCACAACGTTTCTCTTTGAAAGAGACTGTCCGAACCTATCATGTGTGCGACTTTCGGCAACGTACACGTTATCGTTTTTTTTTTTTACGAATTTTTATTTATATTAAATAATGCTTAAAATGCAATAACTCAATATTGGCACAAACTACCACAACGGTTCTGCCATCGATTGAAAGAGACTGTCTTAAGCTATCATGTGTGCGACTTTGGGCAACGTACACGTTATCGTTGATTTTTTTTATGAATTTTTATTTATATTAAATAATGCTTAAAATTAAATTACTCAAGATTGGCATCACATGTGCGACTTTAGGCAGCTTTCACTGTATGGTTGATTTTATACGAATTTTCATTTATTTCAAATAATGCTTTAAATTCAATAAAAAAGATTGGGCCACGGTACCACAACGGTACTAAAAAATCACAGCAAGTAACAAAATATTTAGGTTTGTAGCATGGTATTGTGCATGATATTATATGGCACACCCCCAATTGGAAGCTCACCTGAGTTTCTGCAGTTTACAGTGTAAACTCTTCAGTCCAGCAGAGAGCAGCTCCACTCCTGAATCCTGCAGGTCATTGTTACTGAGGTCCAGCTCTATCAGGGAGGAGTTTTCTGATTTCAGAGCAGAGCATTGAGTTTCACAGTGTTTCACTGTGAGATTACAGTCAGCTAGTCTGCAAAGAAAGAGTAAACATAGTACAGTTAAAACAATGGAGGAAAACTCCACATTAATGATCTAATAAGATTTATGGACAAATTACATTGCTTGTTCATATTTTTGCCTTCTGCAGGCTTATCATTACAAATGTTACTTAGTAAATCAACAGATACTGGATAATTTCCACTGCCTTTAATGGATTTAATGTTTTCAGCAACTCCATGATTAATGTTTTTAAAAACAAAAAAAATAGATATTAACCTATTGTTTCTTTCATTGGTAATATGGTTCATTCACTAACACACCACTAAAAAGACACTAAATAAATCTGTTCATGCTATCTCTACAATTGACCATTTTAGATATACCAGTCTATAAAAATTACTAGGTATAAAATAAGCACAGTAAAGTCTTTCCACCATACACTGACAAAGACTAAGAAAAAATATATATAAAATACACCAAATATTTATTTAAGAACTGATTAAACTTCCACTTTTAATTCACTACATATTTTCCCTGAGTTTAATACTTTTACTCCAATACATTTTAACGTCCTACTTCGTTACTCATTACCAGGGACGTCATCAGTCCTTCTTAGGGGCTCAGAAACCACCAAAGATAATCTACGTTGTCTCCGCTGAGCACACACACGTGCACGCCCACACACACTATATTAAACACCTCTTTATTCTACTGTTGTCTGACGGGATGTCCCACTCCTCATACGTCCTGTATGTTTCTGCGTGCGTGTGCCCCTTCATTCACACTGGAAAGCGACAACGCGACAGGCCACCATTCATTTCCTATGGCAGAGTGCAATTTGTCGCTGCGACATGTGAGAGGTGACAAGTGAGAGCCGATAAGCGACAAAGCGGCAAAGCAACAAGAAGTTGAAATTTTCTCAACTTCATGCAAATGATTTATGACGCAGTGAAGCGACATTCTAACCCAATCTTTGGACCTATCACATACAAGGCGGTCCGAGGTCCTCAGGCTTCTGCTCTCTGAACTTTTGGTTCCTTTTGCTGTGCATTCTGTTGAATGGGGTGGACCCACGCTGATCTGCGGGAATGGCAGGTAAATCACAGAAACAACCAAGAGTCTAGCAAGCTCAAGAGTTATAGCTGTAAAATTAAAGTGGCCAAGGGATTCCTCATGTTTATACCATATGTTTCATGTATACATGTATATTTCTCAAGCGGGAATCAAATTTACTGGATGGTATAGCTTATATATATAAAATTTTATAATTATATTTATTATTAATCATTTTAGTAATCTTAAGTTAGTTAACAAATACATATTTACTAGAAACATTTATTAAACCTTTTTTTTTCGTTCCTTTTTTGTCCCTTTTTTCTTGTCGGAGGCTGGATCATGATACACGTGAACGTTGAGCTTGTCACGCCCACAAGGGACAAAATCGGGGAGACACAAGCGACTCGTCACGAACGCAGGGTGTCTGTGTGCGCATGTGTGTGTATATGGCAAGCCAAATAGGTCAGAATTCGCCAGGGTCAGACGGCGCATAAAGCATGCGTAATGCTGAAAAAACGCCGACCAAAAACGTTGTATAGTGTGTGGCAGCGCTAGGCGCTAACGTAATTCCTCAGGCCTTTCATATGCAAAACGGACAGAATTTACGTATCCCCTCCTTCTCCAAGCAGTTCAGCCTTCTGACTCTGTCAGGGAACTTGCTCTCCAGTTAAAATAAAAGCCCCAAGTGCTCCAAATGTTTGCTTTTTTGTTAGATGTGCTAAGTTCCTTTATTTCTGGCTAAACTGGGCTTTACAAAATTTTGTCCCTGACAAAAACATAAAAATACGTAATAAAATGTACTTATTTTAATCAACCGTTAAAACGACACATTATGCCGTAACTATGAAATAAATATCTCGTAATTATGAGAAGTTTTATGTGTGTCTATCACAGCACTACAGCATTTCTCCAACTTAATGTCACAGTTAATTGAATTAATAAAATTCTATTTTACACTTGGCTTAATTCACAAGGAAATCTTAGTGTCACTGAGCGGCATTGATGGCATTTTAATAAGCATTTAAACACTGCGAAGGATTTTGAGTCTTGGCGTTTAAACAGCCGTAAAAAATAAACCAGACCTCTCTGTATAAATCCTAAAGCCAGGCAGACTTTTTGAATGAGCGCTATCCGTTCAGAAGGATGTTAATTAACATTTGCAACACTAAAGAACCTGCTATAGACCTGTTATTTAATAAAAATGTTTATTAAGAACTGACCTTCCCATCTACTCTAATATAATTAACAATGTCTAAAAATATAAAACATTTTCTGAACAAACAATTTTTTTTAAATATATAGCCTATAGCAAAACACAAAAAAACAACAAATCAGGCTTTGTACTGTACACTCATTAAACCGAAATAGACCAAGAACAATTCCATAATTTACAATGACTGACTACTCTCTAATATAATAAAATGTTTAAGAATATATTTAAGAATAGATTTTTTTAACTCAGTTCCGAGCTGCGAGAGACAAGGTGCAGCGCATTTTGCCCAAACAATAAAACATTTTAGTAAAACAGTGATAATAGTATATTTTAATACCATTGCTTTGGTGTTTAAACTACACTCAATCCGACGATATTTATTACGTTATTTCATATATTTTAATATATGTGACCATGGTGATGAGAAACAAAGGCAAACATATATTAAATTATATATGTTCATTTGATATTAAATTAAGAATCAAAATCGGAAAAAAAATTGTATTTTTAATATAATTTCAAAAAACAAATAAGGCTTTGTATTTCGTGTTTTTAATTTGATGATCCAAACAAAAATGGGAAAATAAAATAACGGAGCAGGAGGCAAACTTGATTTTAGATTTTTCACCAGCGTCTTATTCAAATTTCCTTTCCATCTTCAACGCATACTGCAGGTAAAGGTGGCTTTTAACAGTGAAAAGCCACATTTAAAGCACAATGCTGTAAAACGCTCTGAATAACAGGCTGCTGTGATTACAATCAGTTAGCAATTTATAACCCAAACTTGGGCCGGCTGCGGGGGACGGATTTCAGCAGAACACCCGGTCGCCCGAGATTTCCCAGCACTTTCCTCAGGCGGGTCGGTCGGGCTTTGTTTGTTATTGCTATTTTTTATTTTATATAAAGCTATGGCGTGATATACACAATACAGCAGTAACAAATCGAAATGTTTTTCAAAAAAAGTTGCACAAGTTAGAATGTTGTAATCACACAGCTCTGGAACTGCAGTGAGCACACAAACACACACACACACACATACACACACACACACACGCCCGCACTCCTGCACTGCACTGCTCCTCATCTCTGATATTTTTTAAATATTCAAATTAAGTTCGAATTCATAAATCAATTTTACAGTCCAATTTATCATGCATTCTTTATTCCAGCACCTTATGTTGATTTTATCTCCTCTCAAACATACAAGTGTATACCATTATTTTAATTGACAACACTAATATACATATAACTGCATTTTACATTTCTTACATTCATTCATTTATTTACATTTAAATATCCACTATAATAATTAAAAGAAAGGAAAATAAATGCAGTTAATTACAGAATTTTGTTGTGATAAATCAGATCACCCTTTTAATTGATTGACACCACTAATTTTTTTTTAAACAACAGGTCTATAGCAGGTTCTAGTGTTGCAATGTTAATTAACATCTTCTGAACAGATTTCGCTCATTCAAACAAAATGTTTTTAAAAAGCTCAGGTTTAATGTTCCACACTAAAAAAAATGTTTTGTTCAAACTGGGCTGGGGCTCACAAAAACAGTTTATGGAGCGGGTCCGGTCGGGCCAGGTCTGGCTGGATTTTTTGGGCTGGATCTAAGCTCTACTGCTGCTTACTCATGCTTTAATGTTACAGTTCATAATCTGTCATTTTGTTTCAGGACTTAAGAAAACTGCCCTGTTTCTGCTGAACCGAGCGCATATACACAGAAAGAGCTCTGGCTACGGGCTGTGTTTGTCCTGCAGTGTGAACTCCTATATCGCAGCGTGTCAGTGCAGTGTGAGCTTATGAATCAGAGGCGTATGAGTCTGCCTGACTTTAGGATTTTTACAGAGAGGTCTGGTTTATTTTTTACGGCTGTTTAAAAGCTGAGATTCAAAATCCTTTGCCGTGTTTAAATGCTTATGAAAATGCCATCAATGCCGCTCAGTGACACTAAGATTTCCTTGTGAATTAAGCCAAGTGTAAAATAGAATTTTATTAATTCAATTAAGTGCGGCATTAAGTCTGAGAAATGCTGTAGTGCGGGGGTTATACACACAAAGAACTTCTCATAATTACGAGATGTTTTTATAATTAAGACATAGTATGTCGTTTGAACGACATAATAAAAAAATACTTTCTCATAATTACGGCATTATCAGTAAAGCCAGAGCAGTAGATTCTCTGCACTGTCACTGGGATTGATGAAGCTTTAATTTAAGATTTTATGTAAATGTGCTTTCTCTTGTTCTCGTGCTGTTGCTACAGCCAAAGGAATTGTGAGCATCCTTAAGCCTAAACATCTGAAATAATAAACTAAATAACTAAAATAAACTCAGAATTTTTATTTTCCACATCATTTATCAAAACTGTTTCAGGATCTAAATGAATATTTTTTTTCATTAAAAAAGGAAAATGTTTTTTTGATATGAGATTTGCAAATCTCTGCATTCTAATATAGTTATATTATTTACATCTGCACAGTGACAACTTTTTTAGAATTCGGTTTGCAGTTTAACGTTAATAGTTATACATATTTAGGTAATTTATTGTTTATTTATTTATGTAGATTTTTTAAAATAAGTATTTATTTTAATCCAGTTTGGCAGATGCCTGTTGAGCAAGTAGAACAGCTTGCCCTAGTTAGAATGGGAATTCTGACCCTGCAGCAAAAGCAGGCAAGAAGAAGGAAGACATAGGTAAAAAAAAAATAGACATAGGTTATAAATATGCCATTTTAAAATTATTTTAAAATGAAACGTTATTTTAGATATCTAAACATTAGCTAATTACAAAAATTCTAGATAATGCAAACAGTTTATAAACATGTTACACTATTAAGAACTTTTAAGTAAGTAGGGTAAATAATTTATTAATTTTATGAAACACCTTGGTCGTGTTTTTAAAAGCCACAGCTAATTATTTTATATAAAATCACTTTAATATGAGTAAACTTTAATAACACACCTTGTTTGAACAAATAGAAAATATATAATAATAACTAATAGGGTGATTTTCACAAGCTCCTGACATTTTAGTCATCCCAGTGTTATATTACTCTATCCCAGGCTTGGCATTAGACATGGTGGCAGTAGGTTCCAGCATATCTGTTTCTTAAGAGTCCTAATCTATTGCCAGCGCTTCTCTACTGAGACTACATACACTATGTGTACATTTGCACATCAGCAGCAGCAATGGTTGCAACTTGGAAGTCCATGAATGTAGAATTCATTAGAAAGGGATACATAAATAATAAACACATTCACATTATATACATTTAGATACTCACAGAGCCTTTCTGTAGTTGTTCACAGCTGGAAGCAGTTTCATTTAAATGTTCTCTGATGTGCAGTGTTTCTTCAGGTCTAACTCATCCAGCACCTCCTCTGAGATCTGCAGCATGTAGCACAGAGCTGAACACTCTGCTATATACAGTTTATTTTCTGAGCGTTTCTATGATTTTAGGAACTCCTGAATCTTTCTGGGTAAATGCTGGTCTTTTACTTCAGTCAGACAGAGGGACAGGTTAACAGATCTGTCATTAGGAAGATATTCATTTTCCATTGATTCTTTGATGTGCTGCACTGTTCTGTTGATGCTCTCTGAGCTGCTCTCTGTGTGGATCAGGAGCCCCTGTAGGATCTTCTGACCGGACTCCAGTGAGATGCCCAGCAGGAAACGGAAGAACAGATCCAGGTGTCCATTCTGGCTCTTTAAGACTTTATCCACTGCTACACACAGGAGCTTATCCAGTGGAACATTTTCAGTCCACCTAATGAACCAAGGATTAAAAACTTCCAGTGCCTTATTGTTCTTGATCAAGTAGCAGTGAAACACATAGAGAGCAGCCAGGAACTCCTGAAAGCTCAGATGAACAAAGCTGTAGACCTTCCTCTGATAAAGCACACATTCCTCCCTAAAAATCTCAGTGCAGATCCCAGAATACACTGAGGCCTCTGTGAGATCAATACCGCTCTCTCTCAGGTCCTCTTCATAGAACATCACGTTCCACATCATCAGCTGTTTAAAAGCCAGTTTAGCCAGTTTCAGAAGCACAGTTCTGTTGGATTCCAGCAGTTTCTCTGGATCCCTATCATAGCTTTCCCCATACTTCTCATTCTTTATGCTGGTCTGAGTGATCAGGAAGTGGCAGTACATTTCAGTCAGAGTTTTAGGGATTTCTGTATCACTCTGTGTCAGGATTTGCTGAAGCACAGTGGCTGAGATCCAGCAGAAGATGGGAATGTTGCACATGATGCGGAGGCTCCTCGCTGTCTTAATGTGGGACATGATTTTCTGGGCTTGGTCTTGGTCACTGATCTTCTTCCTGAAGTACTCCTCCTTCTGTGGATCATTAAACCCCTGAATTTCTGTCACACGGCTGATGTATCAAGAAGGAATCTGATTGGCTGCTGCTGGACGGGAGGTGATCCAGATGTGAGCAGAGGGCAGCAGCTCTCCTTTAAGAAGGTTTGTAATCAACACATCAACTGATGATGTCATGGTTACATCAGACACTTTCTCACACTCCACAAAGTTCAGTGGAATTCTGCTTTCATCCAGTCCATCAAGGATGAACACAACTCTGCATGTATCGTAGATCTTAGGGACCAGATCAGGGTGGAAAGCACACAGAAGTGTATGAAGACTGTACTGATCTTCTTTAATCAGGTTCAGCTCTCGGAGTGGGAACACAAACATGAAATCTACATCCTGATTGGCTTTTCCTTCAGCCCAGTCCAGAATTAACTTCTGCACAGACTAAATGGTGCAGAAACTAAGAAATTTAAAGTTTAAGAAATATAATCTTAATCAAAAGAAAAAAAGTAGGACTTAGGCCATTAACTATGTTAAGGTTTTGTAAACGCTGATGTATATGTTTATTATCATTATACATTCTCAATTTTACTGTCAATTTGAATTTAATTAACCCCCATATACTTTTTTCTTTTATGTTTTTTGATTGAAATATAATTATTACAATTTTAATAAAAAAATAAATTAATAAAAGTACTATAATACAGGATAAATCCAAAAAGAGGTAATCAAAAAAAGAGAGTCAGGATGAAGGTATGCCTGACAATTTATTCATTCTGACCAGGGCTAAATGAATAATCTTATTTTTATGGTTATCATGTTATGAGTTTTCATGGTAGATCGATTCCTTGGAAGCATGATATGTGTAGGTTGTCATAATAAACTAGGTATAAATTACCACAAGACGTGTCAAACACTGAGTTGCCACTCTTCCTAAACACAAACCTGGATGCTGGAGGTTCTCCTTTATTACTGAAGGTAAGAGGTTGAATAATTGAGTTGTTACTTTTCATAGACACATAGCTGGGTTCTGGAGGTTCTCCTTTATTACTGAAGGTGAAAGGTTGAATCATTGAGTTGTTACTCTTCATAGACGCATAAGCTGGGTTCTGGAGGTTCGGCTGTGGGTTTCTGCAGTCTGTAAATGAGATCAAATAAAAACATGCTTTATAAACAGATAAGAAAACTGCAGAGTCATCATAAATAAAGCAGTCTCAAGCAGATAAATATTACGTTACAACATTTTTTTATCAATGGCAATAAATTCAGCATGGTCGCACATCTGGTTTGACAGTGATTAGCAAAGTTTATCTCCTTTTTTTTATTAACATGTCTTCAATAAAACCATGCAAACGTGTACATTTTTGTGTGGTATTAGTTTAAGCAGACTGTGTTTGTCTATTGTTGTGACTTAGCTGAAGATCAGAACACATTAAATGCCAATGTATGTTGAAATACAAGTAATCCCAAAGGGTTCACATAATTTTCTTGCAACTGTGTATATACTCAGTGGGATCATGCACCTACTTTTTTTTACTCACCTGTTAACCTGTACTCATGTGATGTGAAAATAAAGCTGATCTGAATCATGATTAATAATTAAATTACATATATTATAATACTTTCTGCAGCACATGATCTCACAAAGACTCTTCAGATGGTGAAGGAGAATTCTGAATGATCACGAGATCTTCGAGGATCAGAGACTCATTAGTGGAGCTGGTGTTCAGGACTGATGTTCAGTTACTCACTATGGGACAGGGGGTTCTCCTCCAGATGTGGAGAGATGAGACTCCATCGTGGAGGAGCTTCAGCTGAACACCAGAGATGCTGTTCTCTGTGAATAGATTAGATATTATAATATCAACAGTGTGATAAATACATTAATTACTAGTGGAACTACTGAAATAGTCATTTACCACAAGGAAATTAGATTATTATGTTTTTATTTATTGAAGATAAAGGAGCAGAGTTAGAAACACTCCTCTAAAGAAGTGTGGAGCCTTATTGAGGGGAGTTTCTGCCCTCTGTTTTTGTAAACATGAGGAATGAATATGCACGTTCTGGCCCGAGCCCGACCCGACGACCGAATTTTTTTAATTACGTACAGTGTTAAAACTGAGTTTTTTTTTTGGGGGGGGGCGTCTGTTTAAATGAGCAAAATCTGTTCAGAATGATGTTGAAGAAGATTGTATTAAGAACAGATTTCCAAAAGATTAAAACACCAACAATGTGAAATATGATCCACAAAAATTATGTCGGAATGACCTTCCTCTAATCTAATATAATTTAACATGGTTTAAGAATATAAAATACTTTCTTAACAAACAAACATTTAGCAAATAGCCTGTCCAAAAACACAAAAAAATGGCTATGCCCTGCACACTTATTGAACCAAACTAACAATCATTAAAAATTAATAATTTATTTATTTATTTATAATTAATTAATAATTATTATAATTTCTAAAAATATAATTATCGATTTTTAAGAATATAAAATGCTTTCTGAACAAACAATTTTTTTTTTTATTTTAAGCATATAGCCTTATTTTATAGCCTTTATTTTAAGCTTATAGCACTCTGCGCTTAACACACTCTGCAAAGTCGACACACGTGTTGTTTCTATCAAATGGACCAAATTTAGCTCACCTTACGTAATGTTTCTCCTCAGTTCAGAGGGCTCCATTTTGTTGGCTATTTAGCTACACACAGTAGTTTCCCAGCCGTAACTATAAAATAAAATATACTTGCGCACAGTAACTATTAGTTACTAGCTATATTTTTTCTGACATTTATATGGATTTATATTTATGCTTTCTACACTGACTAGTGTTACTGACCAAAATAAACGCTTTTTAGGAGAGATATAAGTTATGTGTAAATATGTATAAGACAATAACGTTACCTGACAAAATCTGTTTTAATGACGTTAACAAACATCACTGTGACAACGCTAGTCACAGTTTCACCTCAGCAAAGGACGAGGACATGAATCATTTAAATAACCAGCCTGTACTGATTTCTGCCCCCAATAACCCTTTCAATAACCTCCATTAGCCTTTAATAGTCTTCAGTAGCATTCAACAGTCTTACCTTGCAGCCGTGGTGTGTCCATTGAACTCCGTAGTTATAAACATCATGAGGTTAGCAGCGCGCTAACTGACCTGTTTATAATGTAATCCGAGCAGTGACTCCGTGACGGCTGCTCTAAACTGCTGCTGTTATCTGGTTGGGCTGAAAGATGAAGTGTAGAGAGCTGTATTATCCAGTTAGTGGGGTTAAAACCTTTATTTTCTACTTTGATTAATTTAAGAAAAGCTGAGCCCTGTAGCCCGTGGCTGGGCTGTAGCTCTGTGACTGGTGTAAAGACAGGGGCTTGTGCTGCTGCAGCTAGTGGTTAGTGCAGCTAGTGCAGCTAGTGGTTGGATGATGAACTGCAGCTTCCTGTGAGCGAGCAGTTTCTCCGGCCATCCACACACAGTCTGATAAACTGCTTAACCTGTAGGGGGAGCCCACGAGCACAAAATCTCAATCCTACCTAGTGGAGCTTTAAAGACTTACAAGTTGTAAATACTAAGTCAATGTTTTAATTAAGTACATCACCAATACAAAATTAGCACAACAAGAAAGTATACTTTATGGAAGTATACTGAAATACAGATTAAATAGGTAAAAATGTAAGTATACAGAGAAAAAGTATACTTTATTTATTCCACATATAACTTTCATATGTGGTCCTAAATCAGATACGTATTTGATCCACAGACATGCAACATGAATGTAACAATAGTATAACAATATACTAATATGGCAATAGTGTTATAGTAATATATAATAATAATAATAATAATAATAATAATAATAATAATAATAATAATAATAATAATAACAATAGTGTACTTATTATTACTAACTGTATCCGGACTAATTAAAGTATACTTTTCCTCCTTATATTTTACATTTTTACCTACTTAATCTGTATTTCAGTATACTATAAAAAAGTATACTTTATTTGGCTGTGCTAATTTTGTACTGGTGATGTACTTAAATAAAAATATATACTTAGTATTATTTTATAAAACTGTATAAAAAATGTTATAATAAAACTATACTTTTATAAAACAATTAATCGGAGCCTATATTTTTGCAAAAAACAACAACTGTACTTCAATGAAATTTGCTAACAAAACTGTGCTAATTAACATTGTATGTGTTGATACTACATTCATAACTATTTAGATGTTAAAATTATACTTTTAATATGATTTTAATGACCAGCTGGGCAGCTCACCCAAATATTCTTAAATTCTATTAAACAGTGTCAAAAATAACATATGACTAGTATATTCAGTATCAAACAAATAGTAATTAAGCACAAAATAGTTGTTCTAAAGTACACAACTTAAGTACAGACTTATTTCAGCTAAATTTAAGTATACTTTTTTTCTACACTGGAATAAAGCAGGATTTAGTTTCTTTTGTAATTGTTCCTTAATTTGACCACAAGGTGGCAGTGTTGGCACGTCTAAAGCCTTCACAGGAAACTGCGTGGCCTTCATCCCAAGCTATAGAATAGAATACAGTACAGAAAAATGCATTCAAACCGACCAGTCATTGGCAATAAAATCATGAATAGCTTATTCCGCTGAATTGGTGCCATTTCTGTCTCCAGGAAAATACATGTATAAATGTGCACACAAAATAACTTTAAAATACATTTTGTTATTAGGCATAGTATCTTCTAAATTAATTAAAATTAATTTAGAATATTAAAAACTATTTAGAGCATTTGTTACCTGTCCTCCACTCTCTAACTATAAACTTTACCATGAAATTGAATTATTAAATCAGAGATTTTTTTTGCATTGTTATGTGACTCACATATATTCTTTAAAAATATATTTTTTTCATAATAAATCCAGAATATTTAGGTTAAAATACACATTTTAGTTGTGTTCCTGGGCTTTCACTCCAGTACATGTTTTGAATAGTTAAATATATGTGTTACAGATCCAGACTTGAAAAAAGATTTAAAAAAAAAAACAGCTCTGGAAAAAAATGAAGAGAGCACTTCAGTTTCTGAATCAGTTTCTCTGATTTTGCTATTTATAGGTTTATGTTCGAATAAAATTAACATTGTTGTTTGATTCTATAATTGGTCACATATAAGAGGGCTAGAAATTTAAAAAATAGAGTAGTTAGAGCTCATCTTCCAAAGGAAAACATATCAAACAGTCTTACAGGAAAAAATCCAGTTGGTAATTTTAAGTGTGGTAATTGTGTGAATTGTCAATATACTAAGAACGAAAAGCATTTTCCTCATCCAATACACAAATGTTTGGCTAATATAAAAGGCTTTATTACATGTAAAACTAAAAATGTTATGTATATGATCCAATGTCCATGTGGAAAAGTATATGTGTATATGTTTGATTATATTCCAGAGGTTTTCAATTCGGTAAAGTCAAAGAAACTCATCATTTTAAGGTGCTCTCTTATTTTTTTCCCCAGAGCTGTATGTGAACATTTGAAAGTAGTCAAATAAATATCACCTCAATATATAAACAAATGCCAGCAGATAACTGCCCCTTGTATTCGATTGCAGATAATATGATCCCAATATATAGTTTTTGTTTTGTCTGCTTAGCTAAATTCACAACTTAATGTGTAGAACATTTGTATAATGCATACTTAATTTATTTTTTCTGACTTAATCCTTTCTTTTAGTAAACTTTACTTCATTTATTTTTACTGAATCAATCCTTTCTTTTAGTAAACTTTACTTCATTTATTTTTTTCTGAATCAATCCTTTCTTTTAGTAAACTTTAGTTCATTTATTTTTTCTGACTTAATCCTTTCTTTTAGTAAACTTTACTTCATTTATTTTTACTGAATCAATCCTTTCTTTTAGTAAAGTTTACTTCATTTATTTTTACTGAAACAATTCTTTCTTTTAGTAAACTTTACTTAATTAATTTTTTCTGAATCAATCCTTTCTTTTAGTAAACTTTACTTAATTTCCGCATACAGTTTTACTTAATTTACTTAAGTTTATTAAAAGAAAGGATTGATTCAGTAAAAATAAATTAAGTAAAGTTTACTAAAAGAAAGGATTGATTCGGTAAAAATAAATTAAGTAAAGTTTACTAAAAGAAAGGATTGATTCAGTAAAAATAAATTAAGTAAAGTTTACTAAAAGAAAGAATTGACTTAAGTTCAGTTCACTTATTTACTCTGTGTAACATTTAAGTCTCGAAACCGAGTTGAAGTTACTTAAATTTATCTAAAATGAAATTTACTTTAAAAAAAGCAAATGCAGAAAGTTGCAAAACTTTTTTAAAAGTAAATTTAACTCATAATTTTCTTTTTCAGTGTGGATCATTGCAGGATGACCTCAAGCTAATGGTTTATCAGAGCGTCCCGTTCTACTGGCAGTGCTTCAGTACAGAGACAGTGACTGTGTACAACTGACTGCTGGTGTATCTGCAGGAAAAGACAGAACGAAGGCATAAAGCCGTCCCAAAACACTGAAGTATAAAATGAAATTTATTCATGTTAGTTAGCGAAAAGTTGGAGTGTGAAACGAAAAAATAAAATTCTATACACTAGTATAACAGATATTAGTGTATAAACATCCTCAATAAACACTACTATACACTAAAATAGGAGACATTAGTCCATAATAAAAACACTCAATAAACACTCCTATTGTCACCCTAAAAGAGGATAGAGACAGGATGCAATTGCAGGTAGGCTTTATTCCACAAAGAGTTAGCAAGGTCAGGTTACAGGCAAGGGTCGATAGATCAGGCAAACAGGAATATCACAGGCGTAAATCAAATGACGTGGTCAATAGGCAAGCAAAGGTCGATAACAAACTAGACAGATAGATAGATAGAAGTAACGCTCAGAACTTAGGCTGTGTTGGCAACTAAGACTTCGCAACGGAAGCACTGTGTGAGTCTCTTAAATACAAAGTGAAATTGCATACAGCTTGAGTGGGTGGGCCGGTGATCAGAACTCAGGCGACGTCGCACGCTGCTGTGATTGGAAGGGAGGAACCTCGGGGCTGACAGTACCCCCCTCTCCAGGAGCTGCCCTGACAGCGGGACGCCGCCGGCCCGGGGGACGACCCTGAGGACGCGGCGCAGGACGATCCGGGCGCCTGGCATGAAAGTCAGCAATCAAGCCAGGGTCCAGCACGTCTGCAGCAGGAACCCAACACCTGTCCTCCGGGCCGAACCCCTCCCAGTCCACCAGATACTGAAGACGGCCCCCACGAAGACGGGAATCCAGCGAGGAGTGGACAACATAAGTAGACCCCCCTTCGCCATCTAGGGGTTCTGGGGGATTCCCCACTGGGACCACCTCCGCCAGTGGACCAGGAATCACCGGCCTGAGAAGGGAGACATGAAATGAGGGTGAGATTCTGTATGAACTAGGTAACAACAGTTTGTAAGTAACATCATTAATTTTCTAAATTATCTTAAAAGGACCAACAAAACGGGGACTCAACTTTCGACAAGGCAGTTGCAGGTTCAGGTCTCGAGTGGATAGCCACACTCTCTCTCCAGGATGGTACACAGGAGTGTCGCTCCGATGACGATCCGCCTGGCCTTTGTGACGGGCCTGTGTTTGATCCAGTCTGACATGCGCCGACTCCCACACCTCCTGTCCCAGCCTCCTCCTGTCCCAGGTTCCATGGGTACAATGGCGGCTGAAAACCCAACACGCACTGAAAGGGTGATAGGTTAGTGGAGGTGCTTCTCAGAGAATTTTGGGTATACTCTGCCCATGGGAGGAACCTGGCCCAATGCATAGGTTGGTCATGGCAATAGCTTCTAAGGAAGCGACCCAGTTCTTGATTCAGACGCTCTGTTTGTCCATTGGATTCGGGATGGCAACCAGAGGAAAGACTAACAGTTACCCCCAGTCTCTCCATAAAAGCCCTCCAAACTCTGGAGGTGAACTGTGGTCCTCTGTCCGAGACAATGTCTTCTGGAATGCCAAAATAATGGAAAACATGGTTAAACACAGTCTCTGCTACTTGAAAAGCACTGGGCAACTTAGGGAAGGGTATAAATCTGCAGGATTTGGAAAATCGATCCACAACCACTAGGATGGTAGTGAACCCCTCTGAGGAGGGTAAATCTGTGACAAAGTCAAGTGATAAGTGGGACCAAGGCCGAGAAGGAATGGGCAGTGGGACCAGTTTACCTGCAGGGGCATGTTTAGGGGTCTTTGAAATGGTACAGATGGTACAGGACTTGACATACCTCTCCACATCCTTGATCATGGAGGGCCACCAATACTTAGCTTGGAGGAGTTGATTGGTGCGTTGTATACCCGGATGACCGGTACCTACAGAAGTGTGAGCCCACAGCAACAGGTCATGGCGAAAATCCTCAGGTACATAAAGTTTCTCAGGTGGACATGACACTGGTACTGAAATTTCATTCAAAGCATTGCGAATGTCTTCATCTACCTGCCAGTGAATAGGGGCTATGAAAACTGTGTCAGGGACAATCGGTTCTGGGTGCTGTGGAACCTCACTGCTACAGAAAACCCTGGATAAGGAGTCAGCTTTGATGTTTTTGGAGCCAGGCCGATAGGTGATGTGGAAATCAAACCGGGTAAAAAATAGTGCCCACCTGGCTTGTCTCGGGTTCAGTCTTTTGGCCGTGCGAATATATTCCAAGTTCTTGTGGTCCGTGAAGACAACAAAGGGCAGTTTGGCTTCCTCCAGCCAGTGTCGCCACTCCTCCAGTGCCATTTTAACAGCCAGCAGTTCTCGATTTTCAATGTCGTAATTTCGCTCTGCCTCTGACAGCTTCCTAGAAAAGAAGGCACAAGGATACAGTTTAGGGGGTGTACCTTGTCTTTGGGAGAGGACTGCTCCAACACCGACCTCTGAAGCATCCACTTCAACCACGAATTGCAACTCTGGATTGGGGTGTTTGAGGATAGGAGCCGAGGTGAACCTGTTCTTTAAGTTTTGAAATGATTGTTCTGTGTCCTTGTTCCATCTCAGCTTCTTCTCTCCACCTCTCAGGGCTGAGGTGAGTGGGGCAGCAAGCACACTGAACCCACGAATTAACCTCCTATAAAAGTTGGCAAATCCTAGAAATCGTTGCAAATCCTTGATGGTGCGTGGTGTGGGCCAGGACAGGACGGCAGCAATCTTGGTTGGGTCCATCTCAATCCCCTCCTTACTAAGGATGTATCCCAAAAAGGCAACTGAGGATAGATGAAAAAGACATTTCTTGGCTTTGACATAAAGTTGATGTTGCAGAAGCCTTCTGAGCACTTCGCTCACATGTTGCACATGTTCTACAATGTTCCGGGAGTAGACCAAAATGTTGTCTATAAAAACTATTACAAAGCGTCCTAGCATGTCTCTGAGCACAGCATTTACCATGGCTTGGAAAACAGAAGGAGAGATAGATAGGCCATAAGGCATTACCAAGTACTCAAAGTGCCCAGTAGTAGTGCTGAATGCGATTTTCCATTCATCACCTCTTCTTATACGAATCAGGTTGTAGGCACTCCTTAGATCCAATTTAGTGAAGATACTAGCTCCTCGCATCTGTTCTAGTGCAGCAGGAATCAAAGGGAGTGGATATGTATACTTCACCAATGCTGCATTTAACTGACGATAATCTATACAAGGCCTCAATCCCCCATCTTTTTTCTTTACAAAAAAGAAACCAGAAGAGGCCGGGGAAGTGGAAGGTCTGATGAAGCCCTGTTTGAGTGCTTCGTCAATATACTCCTCCATGGCAGCAGTTTCTGGTCGTGACAATGAATAAACTTTGGCTTTGGGTAGGGATACTCCTGTTTTAAGCTCTAAAGCACAGTCACACTCACGGTTTGGGGGTAGATTGGTGGCTTTTTTCTTGCTGAAGACCTCCTCTAAATCACTGTATTCCTTGGGGATATGTGGTGTGTGAGCTGAAACAGGGCTTTCAATAGTGGTGGAGGCTGCTGTAAGCTTAATACAGGTGGATTGACAGGCAGAGGACCAGGAGGTAAGTTCATGTTCATTCCAGGAGATGGCAGGATTGTGCTTCTCCAACCACGGAAGACCCAGTATGATCTTATGAGTAGGTGAGTTGGTGATTAACATAATGTAATAGTTAGTTGTGTAATTTTAGTTGGCGAGCAAATTCTTCATCTATGAAGTTTCCCGCCGCTCCGGAGTCGAGGAGTGCTGTGGAAACAAAAGAATTCTGGCAGTGAACTGTTACAGGAACCGTAAATGCTTTTAAAGAGAGCGTGTGTGGAGGAACACTTACCCCGCGCTGGATAGTAGGAGCTGAGCGGGGTAACTCTCGGTTTGGACGGGACACACAATCCTTGACTAAATGTCCAGCCTCTCCACAGTACAGACATAACCCATTAACACGTCGTCTAGTCCTCTCCTGATTAGAGAGACGTGTGGTGCTAAGCTGCATAGGTTCCGGAAAGTGGTCATTGTGGACAAACATGGGGTTTCGCCGCTCTCTCAACAAATTATCCATGCGAATGGCCAAGCTTATAGTTTGGTCCAGAGATAAGCTGTCGTCCCGGCAAGCCAGTTCCTTTTTAATGTCTTCAGTGAGTCCTAGTCTAAAGGCTGTGGTGAATGCAGACTCATTCCAACCATTGGAAGCAGCTATGGTGCGAAATTGTAAGGCATATTCAGCCGCAGTGCGAGACCCCTGTTTCATAGTCAATAGTTTCTCACCACCCTCTCTGCTATCAGGAGGATGATCAAATACAGAACGAAATAGCTCTACAAAACGATCATAATTTTGAGTGACATCACCTCCACTCTCCCAAACAGCTGTAGCCCATTCAAGCGCTTTCCCTTTAAGCTTTAAGAAGAGGAGGGAGCTTGTGACGTACCAGGTGACGAGGTGATGTTGAGGGCAGAGAGGGCGGAAGTGAGGCTTCGAAGGTCGATAACAAACTAGACAGATAGATAGATAGAAGTAACGCTCAGAACTTGTGTCGGCAACTAAGACTTCGCAACGGAAGCACTGTGTGAGTCTCTTAAATACAAAGTGAAATTGCATACAGCTTGAGTGGGTGGGCCGGTGATCAGAACTCAGGCGACATCGCACGCTGCTGTGATTGGAAGGGAGGAACCTCAGGGCGGACACCTATACACTAGAATAGAATATATTAGTATATAAACATCCTCAATAAACACTCCTATACACTAGAAAAGAAGATATTAGTCTATACACATCCTCAATAAACACTCCTATACACTGGAATAGGAGATATTAGTCTATAAACACCCTCAATAAACACTCCTATACACTAGAATAGGAAATATTAGTCTATAAACACCCTCAATAAACACTCCTATACACTAGAATAATAGGAGGTATTAGTCTAAAACATTCTCAATAAACACTTCTATACGCTAGAATAGGAGATATTAGGCTATAAACACCTTCAATATACACTTCTATACACTAGAATATGAGATATTAGTCTATAAACACCCTCAATAAACACTTCTATACACTAGAATAGGAGATATTAGTCTATAAACACCTTCAATAAACACTTCTATACACTAGAATGAGATATTAGTCTATAAACACCCTCAAAAAACTCCTATACACTAGAGAAGGAGATATTAGTCTATAAACACCATTAATAAACACTCCAATACAGTAGAATAGGAGATATTAGTGTATAAACACCCTCAATAAACACTCCTATACAGTAGAATAGGAGATATTAGTCTATAAACACCCTCAATAAACACTCCTATACATTAGAATATGAAATATTAGTCTATAAACTCCCTCAATAAACACTGCTATACACTAGAGATATTAGTCTATAAACACCCTTAATAAACACTCCTATACACTAGAATAGGAGATATTAGTTTATAAACCCCCTTAATAAACACCCCTATACACTAGAATAGGAGATATTAGTTTATAAACCCCCTTAATAAACACTCCTATACACTAGAATAGAAGATATCAGTCTATAAACGGTAACACTTTACTTGGATGGTCATTTTTGACACTAAAGTTAGTGTAAACTAACTATCTTTAGTGTCAAAAATGGACCATCCAAGTAAAGTGTTACCGAACATTTATTTACAGTTCATTCAATGTATTTTTGCCTCTGTGATAAGACCAATATAACTGCTCATCACCAGCAGTGTATTACTGGTACCAGGGCTCCCTCCACATAATAAACACTGATTACTTTAATGTCGTTTTTTGTAGTAAGATTTCTTGTAATTAGTTCGCATTTTATCGTTTAAATTAAGTATCATTTTAATTACCCACATCTAGATGCATGTTTAACGTTTGATTAAATTAAACCATAGCATGTATACATGCTATGGTTTAACATGCAACTGCTTCATCAGCTGTTGTAAAAGAGGTGGTGTCTGATGTCACATGTATCAGAGAAGATATATGTGACATCAGACACCACCTCTTTTACAACTGCTGATGAAGCAGCATTATCAAGCAGAATCACATCGACTCAGCTCCGATACATCAGCTCACAGATGCATGTGCTGACCTGGAAAGTGATGTGGAGAAACAGCGCCATCTACCCACCAAGAGAGTGCATAACCGAATGTGCTCTCTCTCGGACTCCGGCTGCTGATGGCGAGCTGCATGACTGGGGTTCAAACCAACGATCTCCTGATCATAACAGCAGTGCCTTACACTACTGGGCCATTTTATCTGTGTTTTCTTTTCCTGGACTCTTTACAGAATAAAACAAATACGTATCAGTGTTGCTGTGTTGCTTTAAGCTCTGTCTCTGTGTTTAAATTACCTGTTAAGAACTTACTGGAACTATTGGAGCTCCACCTGGATGATGTGAACAAATGAGAGCACAGAACACCTGCGAGTGACTGACAATGGCCCCGCCCACCAGTCTTCTCCACCAATGACTGTGTACAAGAACATAAAGGCAGCGTCTCTACTGTTCATTTCTCAGGGAAAGAGTGAGGGAGGGGTGAGTTTAGAGAGAGTTTAGTGACGCAGTTTAAGAGAAAGTGAAATAAGGTGTATCAGGTGATCAGGAGAGAAGATCTACAGAGGTTCGGATTTTCTCGGTAAATTCATTACATTACATTACATTACATTTCATTTGGCAGACGCTTTTGTCCAAAGCGACTTACAATAATGAAGTACAAAAGTAATAGGAATTTAGATAACCCATTTTTAGATAGGGCTTAAAGGAGGTCGAAGGGAAATAAAGGGATAGAGAAGTGAAGGAGGGGAAGAAGGAAATGGGGTTAGAAGTAGTTAGTGTGTTAGAGGTGTTAGGAGAGTAAGTGCTCTTTGAAGAGCTCTGTCTTCAGGAGTCTCTTAAAGATAGCGAGAGATTCTCCTGATCTGGTAGTGGAAGGTAGTTTGTTCCACCATTGGGGAACTCTGTATGAGAACAGTCTGGATTGCTTTGTGTGAGTGTTTGGCAAAGCGAGGCGACGTTCATTGGAGGAGCGCAGCGGCCGGGAGGTAGCGTAAGCCTTCAGGAGTGAGTGCAGGTAGGAAGGAGCCTGTTCTGTCATCACCTTGTAGGCGATTGTAAGAGTTTTAAATTTGATGCGAGCATCAACTGGTAGCCAGTGGAGCTCAATGAGCAGCGGGGTGACATGCGCCCGTTTTGGTTGGTTGAAGACCAGACGTGCTGCTGCATTCTAGATCATTTGGAGTGGTTTTACTACGCAGGCCGGGAGGCCAGTTAGCAGGGCATTGCAGTAGTCGAGGCGTGAGATGACGACTGCTTGTACCAGGAGTTGGGTGGCCTGTTGCGTCAGAAACTGTCTAATTTTCCTGATGTTATAAAGCGCGAAGCGGCAGGATCGAGCAACCGAGGCCACATGGTGCGTGAAGGAGAGAACTAAGAATTCAGAACTAAGGAGAATGTAGAAGATGGACCTGCAGCTTAAAGTAAGAAGATGTTGTGAGTGTTCCTCAGATACAGAACTGTTCTTTCAGCTCAGCTCAGGGTCGGATTACACCTGAAGAACCTGGATCAGATCTGGAGAGAGTCAGATGGAGAAGAGTGGATTTGTGTAAACAGAGTGTAAATATACTGTAATGTTACAAACTACAGCTCAAATAGGAATACATATATATGTTTAATAAATAGGATCATGTAGTTCAGATTGCCGGAGTTTCCGGAATTGCGTCATTACAGGTGTACTGCGGTAAAGGTACAGGTGTGTTGATGTGCAGTAGCGATGTTTGATCAACAGAGGGCAGAAACTCCCCTCAAACTCAGCTGTTGTATAAGCGTGTTTTTGTGCAGTAGCGCTGCTTGACCGGCAGAGGGCAGAAACTCCCCTCAATAAAGCTCCACTCTTCTTTAGAGGAGTGTTTCTAACTCTGCTCCTTTTTTTCAATAAATAAAAACATAATAATTACATTTTCTTATGTTAAATGATTATATTTCAGTAATGTTATAATATTAATGAATATTTTTATAACACTGTTGATATTATAATAACTGATTTATTCACAGGGAACAGCATCTCTGGTGTTCAGCTGAAGCTCCTCCACGATGGAGTCTCATCTCTCCACATCTGGAGGAGAACCCCCTGTCCCACAGTGAGTAACTGAACATCAGTCCTGAACACCAGCTCCACTTATGAGTCTCTGATCCTCGAAGATCTTGTGATAATCCAAAATTCTCCTTCACCATCTGAAGAGTCTTTGTGAAATCATGTGCTGCAGAAAGCATTATATTTAAAATGTAATTAAATTATTTTGCACAATTCAGATCAGCTTTATTGTCACATCAAATGAGTACAGGTGAACAGGTGAGTGAAAAACGTGGGCGCATGATCCCCACGTTGTGTTGTGAAATTTACAGTAAATAACAGGCAGTAATTGACAAGTAACTTACTGTGAAATAAAATCACAGTAACTAACTGGCAGCATTTAAACAGTATTTTACTGTGAACCAAAATCCAATCACAGTAACTAACTGGCTGAAACTTAACAGTTAGTTACTGTAAAAACAAAAATCAATGTTAAAAAAAAGACACAGCAGAGACACGGCAAACTTTTTAACATTTTTTTCCCTCAGTATGTGAAAAACAACAGTTTAATCTAATTGTTTTGCCAGACAAACTCTGAAGTCCCTTCAGAAAGTAACGACGAATGAAGTATATGAAGAATATGAATGGGTTTATATATGATGTTTTCCGCTTTACAGTTCTTCCAGTTTTCTGGCTTTTCTTGAACTTTTAGCTGCACTTGCTGGAGTCAGGATTCATTCTGACAAGAATCCAAACCGAAATGAAAATGAAAGTTAATATACAGAATCACCAAACTGGTTTGTTAAGCACAGGATATTAATAAGAGGCTCTCAGGGCAAGTCAAAGTTTTTTATAGAAAAATAAAACTCTTAATTGAAAAATACAGGACAAACACAGAACATTTAAGAGCAATTTTTAAAGTTAAACAGGCAAGTCTGGCAAACATTTAAATCTAATTAAAATTTAGGTTAGCTTAGTTTTTTTTTTTTTGCAACTTGCTTTTTCATCTAGCAGTCTTATTCTGATTTCAATACTTTGACTACTGTGACATAAAAAATATAATTAGATTTATATTTTAGTTAGTCAAGAGACAGCATTATGCAATATGATACTTACATGGAATTGTGGCTTTAGTGCTGCTCCACTTTTCAAACTTCTTCTTCTTCTTCTTCTTCTTCTTCTTCTTCTTCTTCAGGTTGTAGGTAGGTTGAATCCAACATGAATCTAAATTATTGTCCATTAGTGGATTATTACAGTGTATTACTGTGATTTTCTATAGTAGTAGGATTATTACTCTGAATTTCTACAGTAATAGGATTATTACTGTGATTTTATCATTTTCCAGTTAATTACTGTGGTTTTGGCTGCATTCAGAGTATAATACTGTAAACGTATTTACAGTAGTTAATTGTGCAGGAACACAGTATACTACTGTGGATTTCACAGCATTTTTGACAGTGTATATACAAATATATTGAATGTAAAATAGAATAGAATATAAATATACACTTAACATATTTACTTACATATTAATGTACACTATGAATTATTGGTCAGAATCGCGTCTATTATTAGCTTCTACATACTTTTCCAGTTTATAGATCATTTTCTGCAAACAGATCTGTGCCCTGTTTTTTTTTTTCTTTTATTTGTTTGTTGATGAATAGACTGAAGCTATAGTATAAAAGTATGTAAGTGTGCTACATATATAAAACATAAAACATTTTTAAACAAAGTTGATGTTTGTTCGATCATATCAGTGGGCTTTGCTTAAGTGACAAAACTCAAAAATAACAAAACTGACAAATGAAAAAGTTTATTTAATCACCAAAAAAAGAAAAAAATTATAAACTTTTTGACTATGTTCACTGACAACCAGAGGGATGTCACTTCAGATCTGTGACCATGCTGACTGTATTAAAACAAACAAAAACGTCAAGAAATGCCTAATAATGCTTGTTGGCTCGTCAAAACTTGACAATAAAAGGAACAAAGAAGAGGGTATATATAGGCTGGGAATAATGTAAAATTAATGAATAATCAGGTTACTGAGACTAAGTAAGTGTCATTTGATGATTTTGGCAAAATTTGTCCTTAATGTCATTTTTTCCCTTCACACTACCTTTACTTAGTACTTAGTAGTTTTGGAATCAGTACTTTTACACATTTACTTGAATAAAAGTTTCATTTGATCTCTTTTACAGACTACAGACATCCACAGCAGAACCTTCAGAACCAGGCAGTGTGTCTGTGCAGAGCAACATGTCAATGTCAAATCCTTATAACTTCAGTAAAGAAGAAGATCCTTCAGAGTCTAGCTGTGTGTCTATAAAGAGTAACAAGTCACTGGTCAATCCTTATGACTTCAGTAAAAAAGAAGATCCTCCAGAGTCTAGCTGTGTGTCTATGAAGAGTAACAAGTCACTGGTCAATCCTTATGACTTCAGTAAAGAAGAAGATCCTCCAGAGTCTAGCAGTGTGTCTATGAAGAGTAACAAGTCACTGGTCAATCCTTATGACTTCAGTAAAGAAGAAGATCCTCCAGAGTCTAGCTGTGTGTCTATGAAGAGTAACAAGTCACTGGTCAATCCTTATGACTTCAGTAAAGAAGAAGATCCTCCAGAGTCTAGCTGTGTGTCTATAAAGAGGAACAAGTCACTGGTCAATCCTTATGACTTCAGTAAAGAAGAAGATCCTCCAGAGTCTAGCTGTGTGTCTATGAAGAGTAACAAGTCACTGGTCAATCCTTATGACTTCAGTAAAGAAGAAGATCCTCCAGAGTCTAGCTGTGTGTCTATGAAGAGTAACAAGTCACTGGTCAATCCTTATGACTTCAGTAAAGAAGAAGATCCTCCAGAGTCTAGCTGTGTGTCTATGAAGAGTAACAAGTCACTGGTCAATCCTTGTAACTTCAGAAATAAAGAGCCCAGCTGTGTGTTTGTGAAGAGCGACAACGCAGTTTTTGAACCTCCTGACTTGAGTACTGGAGAACCTGGTATTAATCCAAGGTGAGACACAAACTTGTATGACCACCATCAGACTGAAATGTATTTAAGTTTACTTCTTATTACAGCAGATAAAAGAGATAGAGCATTCTGTTTACCATTAACATGAGTGATAATCCATATCACAGTGTGTGTAAGTCAGAATTGTATGATGTGGGTAAAAAGTGAGCTCTTGGATAACACTGTTGGATCTTTTGATAACGATATGAAACAATCAATTATACCTGGTTCATTACGACAACCTACAAATATCATGCTTCCAATGAATATGTTTATCATAAAAATAAAAATATTTAATCAGCAATTACACACTTAATATAGTTAATGGCATCAGTCCCACCTTTTTTCCTTTGATTAAGATTATTATTTCTTTAATTGAATTAACTTTACAAAAAATATTACATTGATAGAAAGATTTTCAGGACTGGGCAGTAGTCAGATACATGCACATTAAAAATAAAAGAGGCTTTATTACTGCAAACATCTAACAAATATCTACATTAGTAACAGCAAGAATGAAATGCTAAAGAGCAACATAACAAACAGATACAGAACCAGTCAACTGAGAAATAAGGGCTAGACATAGTGTTGCCAAATCCTCAGTAAGGAAAGTAGCTATTGGCTGTCCTAAAAGTCGCTAGAAGTCGCTAAATGACATCATCACCTAATTTGCATAATACATGTTTTTGAAGCTGTAAAGGATTAACATTGTGAGAGAGAAAAAAGTGAGTAAAAACACTCTAAATATGTTAGAAATGTTAAAAATGAACTTTAACAAATGAACAACTTCTGTTGCTTTTTAAATTTCATTAACCACGTTTTTATTTATTTATTTATTTTTTTAAGTTTTCTTAAGTTTTCTTTATTTTTAAACCAGTTATAGACAAATTGTTCAATGGTTCAATAGATATTTAGCTTTTTACAAAGAGTCAGATACTGTGGAAGAGGTGAGTGACAGGCTATGTGGTGAATGAGGTGAGTGACTGAGACTGAGACTTTGGGAGTTAAATTCAGTGATTTCTTTTCATGTCACACTGAAGACACATATATATTTATATCCTGCTTTGTAAATAGGGGGCAGGGGCAGTCAGTGCTCGCTGAGGGCACACGCAGTTTATTTACAGTGTGTTCGTGGAGCGGAGAAGGTATGTTCTGACTGTGAGAGACTGCACTGTGAGTGTTGTGGGCGGGGCTCATGGCACACGCTGCTCCCTGCGAACAGTGACTGAAGAGCATGTGTGTTCATCTCAGAGTCGCCAAAAGTCTCCAAAAGTCGCTTTTTTACAAAAAAAGTCACTAAAGGGTCTTAAAAGTCACTAAATATAGCGACAAAGTCACTAAGTTGGCAACACTGGCTAGACAAAAATCTAAGTCAAAAACAGAAGAAGAAAGTCAAAACCAATCAAAAACAAAAAAAAGCTTAGTAATGTTAGAAGGTTAGCCCAAACTTGGCAATTAACTTAATAAAGGAGATTATATATAGGCAGGAAACAGGTGAAAACAACCAATATTCAGGTGCCTGAGACCAAGTGAGTGTCATGTGATCATGATCAGGAGTCATGTGGGTGTCAGAAGAATTATGAAAAATGAAGTCCGGATCAGCTTTGAAGACAGAGGGTAGCGTAATAAAGATTTAGGAGTTTAAGAGACAAGAAGGTAAATGTTTGATCCAGTAGTGGATGAAAATAATATACGTTTTTTTTAATGTATTCTGTCATTTTAAAAGAGAAATTAATCAATTAATTATTAAAAGTAATTAATTTAGAATTAATATTAATTTATCTCCACACTATAACAGATTAATAAAAGATAATACATGTAAAATATAATAGCAGTGACATAAAACACAAATAGCTAGTCTATTTTAAGGCTACCAAACAAACAATGTGTTTACTTTATTCTGAAAAACAGTATTTTCACTGTTCTGCATTTCAAGTCAAAAGCCTTTGTATTAAATGTTTCTACTTTGCATGGTTTATATGTTACTTTATAGAGTGTGATACTGGAAAATTAGTGAGTTCTGAAAACCTTATCTTCATATATTTGACATTTAGACATTTCATCTTTCTTAACAGGGGGAGGAGTGGTCTGATCCAGGATCAGTACAGTTGTGGAGTGTGTGAGCAGCTTCTGACAGATCCAGTCTCGATCACCTGTGAACACAGTTTCTGCAGACGGTGTATCAACAGCTTCTGGAACAGAACTGCTCTGTCAGGAGACTTTATCTGTCCCTGTTGCAGAAAGAGATCTAGAACACGTCCTGCTCTACATCCACACATAGAGGAGTCTATAAATCAGGATTCCTACCAACCAGTGGATGATGTTCTGCAGAGAATATTACAGAAACACAAAACCAGCATGAAGAACAAATACGAGAGCTTATATGAAGTAATCAAAACACCACAGAATAGAACCCTCCTGAACAGGATTTACACTCAGCTCTACATCATAGAGGGAGAGAGTGAAGGAGTGAATGAAGAACATGAGGTTCTACAGATGGAGAGAAAAAAAGAAGATACTTACAGAACACTCCAATTAACTGCTCAGATATTTTTAAACCTGTAGAAGATCCTGAAGAAAAAACTAAGGACAAGAACATTAGAGCTGCAATGGATAGTGGCCTCAGAAAAAGCAAAAGTATAGAAGATAAAGAGATCCAGACTGTTCTGACTAAAGGAATTGCTGGAATTGGGAAAACTGTCTCTGTGCAGAAGTTCATTCTGGACTGGGCTGAAGGAAAGGCCAATCATGACGTAGATTTCATGTTTGTGCTTCGGTTCCGAGAGCTGAACCTGATTATCAGTTGATCAGTACAGTCTTCATACACTTCTGTGTGCCTTCCACCCTGATCTCAAAGATCTGGACCCTAAGATCTATGATACATGCAGAGTTGTGTTCATCTTTGATGGACTGGATGAAAGTAGAATTCCACTGAACTTTGAGGAGTGTGAGAAAGTATCTGACATAACCATGACATCATCATTTGCTGTGTTGATTACAAACCTTCTCAAAGGAGAGCTGCTGCCCTCTGCTCACATCTGGATAACCTCCCGCCCAGCAGCAGCCAATCAGATTCCTTCTTGGTACATCAGCCGTGTGACAGAAATTCAGGGGTTTAATGAGCCACAGAAGGAGGAGTACTTCAGGAAGAGGATCAGTGACCAAGACCAAGCCCAGAAAATCAACTCCCACATTAAGGCAGCGAGGAGCCTCCACATCATGTGCCACATCCCCGTCTTCTGCTGGATCTCAGCCACTATGCTTCAGCGAATCCTGAGACAGAGTCATACAGAAATCCCTAAAACTCATAAAAATGCTTATAGTAATCCAGAGGAATTGCTGGAATCTAACAGAACTGTGCTTCTGAAACTGGCTAAATTGGCTTTTAATCAGCTCATGAAGGGGAACGTGATGTTCTATGAAGAGGACCTGAGAGAGAGCGGTATTGATCTCACAGAGGCCTCAGTGTATTCTGGGATCTGCACTGAGATCTTTAGGGAGGAATGTGTGCTTTATCAGAGGAAGGTCTACAGCTTTGTTCATCTGAGCTTTCAGGAGTTTCTGGCTGCTCTCTATGTGGTTCACTGCTACTTGATCAAGAAAATGAAGGAGCTGGAAGTTTTTAATCCTTGGTTCAGTAGATGGACTGAAAAAGATCCACTGGATAAGCTCCTGTGTGTAGCATTGGACAAAACCTTAAAGAGCCAGAATGGACACCTGGATCTTTTCCTCCATTTCCTGCTCTCACTGGAGTCCAATCAGAAGATCCTACAGGGGCTCCTGATCCACACAGAGAGCAGCTCAGAGAGCATCAAGAAAACAGTGCAGCACATCAAAAAGAAAATAGAAGATGAAAAGCTTCCTAATGGCAGGCCTGTTAACCTGTTCCTCTGTCTGACTGAAGTGAATGACCAGCATTTATCCAGAAAGATTCTGGAGTTCCTTAAATCAGAGAAATCAGAGAAACATTCAGAAAATATACTGTCTGCTGCAGAGTGTTCAGCTCTGTGCTGCATGCTGCAGATCTCAGAGGAGGTGCTGGATGAATTAGACCTGAAGAAATACAGCAGATCAGAGAGAGCTTACATAAAACTGCTTCCAGCTGTAAACAACCGCAGAAAGGCTCTGTGAGTATCAAAATTGATATAATGTGTTTAGTGTGTATACCCTTTCTAATGGATGCTACATTTATCTGTTTAAGTGGCAACCACTGCCGATGCAGATGTGCAAATACGCACACAGTGTATCTATTTCCTGTAGAGATTAATTATATGTCTGCAGGACACAAAACATATGGGAAAAAAATGTAATTTCTGGTTAATTTTATCCATAAATCTTATTAGAATATTCATGTGAAGCTTGTCTTCATTGTTTGACCTGTACTATGTTTCTTCTTATTTTGCAGACTAGCAGACTGTAGTCTCACCATAGTACACTGTGAAACTCTCTGCTCTGCTCTGAAATCAGAAAACTCCTTCCTGATAGAGCTGGACCTCAAAAAAAAAAACCTGCAGGATTCAGGAGTGGAGCTGCTCTCAGCTGGACTGAAAGGTTCGCACTGTAAACTGCAGACACTCAGGTGAGCTTTCCTGTCAATTAGGGGTGTGCCATAGAATACCATACACAGTATCATCTTTATTTGAAACAACATTTTTTTTTGTTATTTGTTGTGAAGCTTTAAGAGTTTTTTTTAGGATAATTAGTTCAACACTTCTAAACTTTGTTTCTACTGAATTTTTTAAAATGTTTATGTGAAATCTACATTTTTAAAATAAATATAGTGTTTTGTCATATTTCCAAGAATACCGTTTCCTACCTCTGCTGTCAAAACATTAATAAAAGAGGGGGAAAGTTAAATGCTGTAACAGTTCGAGATCTCTCCATGAACCCAGATAAGAACTTTTGGACACAGATATGTTTAAACAATTTCAAAATGACGAAAAGTCCAAATTTACAACTCATACAATACAAAATTCTCCATAGAACACATTATACAGGGCATAGAATGTTCCAAATGGGCCTTAGAGAAACAAATATATGCACTAACTGTTCGGGCAATCATATTGAGAATTATATACATGCTATATGGTTTTGCATGCCTGTTCAGAGATTCTGGAAGATGATATGTGAAGACTTATCTACCTGGTTTAATTGCAATATCCCAGCTTCACCCAAACTATGCATTTTAGGTGATGTAAGTGAACTAAACATGGAAACAAATATATTGCACATAGTTCTCACTGTCTTATGCATCGCTAAGGAAACTATCCTCATGAAGTGGAAATCAAAAAATGATTTATGCATAAATCACTATAGAAATTTACTTTTAGACCACATTAGTCTGGAAAGAATGTCTGCAACCTCAAAAAACCAATTGGCTACATTTGAATCTCTCTGGTTCCCACTGATCAGCTCCATCACATGATGGGGGTGGGCGGCTGTAGTCGTGTCTCCTGGTGCGTCCGGCAGGTGGCTGGGGGGGGATCGGGGGATTCGGGTGTCTGATGGCCCTTGGACTGGGGACGGTGGCTGCCGCTTGGTGATTTCTGTGTGCGGGCCCTGGTTGTTGGTGGGGGGGGGCTGGATGTATGCTCTTGTGGTCTTGGGGTGTGGGTCTGGGGGGCCCATGGTGGTGGGTGCTGGCCCTGTCCGGTTGGCTGGGTTCCCCTGTGGCGGTCGGGGTGCGGAGTCCGGGGCCCTGGTGCCCGTGGGCGTCTGTCGCCTGTTTGGGTCCCTCCCTGCGCTGGGGAGGGTCTATGCCTCTCTTGGGCGCGCCGTCGTGGGGGTGGTGGTTTGGTCCGTGTTGGGGTGTCTGGTTGGCATTCCGGGATTCTGGGTGCCCTCCCTGTGGGAAGGTAGGGGCGCTCAGGTAGGGAAGCGGCAGTCTCCCACTTAAGACCGGTTGGTCCTGGGCTCAGGACCACTGTGTGTGTATGAGAAAGAGTGGGATGTTGAGTGTAAATGTGTCTGTGTGTGTGTGTGTGTGTGTGTGTGTGTGTGTGTGTGTGCGTGTGTGTAATATCTGTTGTCTTTTGTATGTGAGTGGGGTGTGTATTTATGTTGTATTGCAGTGTGGGGATGGGGGCGCTGTCTTGCAGAGCGGCGGTGTCCTGGGGCCGTAGCCGCTCTACACCCTGGACTTGCCTTCCCTGTACTGCGGTTGGGTGTATGGAACTGGGTGCCTAGTGAGCCAGCAGTAGTTGGCTCTCTTCCTCCGGGGGGTAGTCCTCTGCCCCTCGGTCCTTTCCTGGCCCTTCCCCGACTCCTACTCAGTCTAACATCGCATTACACATACAAACTCATCATACAGCTTACACACATCATATTACACATAGGGTTTTGGGGGGCAGGTGCTCCCTGCTCCTCAATTTTATTTTTGCATTTTAGACATTGAGGGCCTTTGGGGGGGCAGTGTGGTTGGGTGCTGTTATTCAGTTCTCATATTACAGCTGTCCCTCCAATTTTAATAGCACTGTAGCTTTCATTCATTCTTCTCATTATACACATTCATATCACTGCAACATGCTGGGTGGGGGAAGGAGGGGGGTCAGGTCTTCTCACACCCTGGTTTCGTGCACCCTGCCTGGGGTGTGGGTCGGGTGGTTGTTCGGGGCCGGGCTGGCTGCTTCCCTAGGTTGCCGCTGGCTCGGTACTGGTGCCCGCATGCCCACATTAGGTGTCTATGTATGTTCTGTGTGTGTGACTGGTGTGTGTGACTGGTGTGTGTGACTGGTGTGCGTGACTGGTGTGCGTGACTGGTGTGCGTGACTGGTGTGCGTGACTGGTGTGTGTGACTGGTCTGTGAGTGAATGTGCACGTGTGCGACGGGTGTATGTGTGACGGATGTGTGTGTGACGGGTGTGTGAATGTGCATGTGTGCGTGAACAGTTGGTCCTGGGTTTGGGGCTGACTGAGCATGGACACCTGTGGGACATGGTTGCGTAGGGCGGGTTTTTGCCCTCCCTACCGCTCCACGCTGCTCTCCGCCGATCGTCACTGCCGTTCCTGGGGGGGTGGGCGTCCGTGGGTCCATGGGTGCGTGGCCGGATGCCCTAATGTGGTCTCTGGCCCGCCCCCTTGGTGGCCGTGGCCTGGGGGTGGCTTGGGCCCCCTTGGCGTGGGAGGGGGGGGCCTGCCGGGTGTCGGGCTGTTCCCGGGTGCTTGGGATCTCGGGGGCCGCATGCTCGGCTCGTGCAGGGGGTGCTGGCCTGCCGGGGGGTGGGCTGCTCGCTTCCTTTGGCTCTCTGGACTCTTGCTCTTTGCCATGGGGGCTTCGTCTGGAGTCTCCCCCATCCTCATCTGGGGTGTGCACATGGTTACCATCGGGATGTGTGGCTGCGGGTCTTCTGGGCTCCTAATGGGCTGTGGATGGTCTGGGTCCACTGGGCTCTTCCCTATCTGCCTCTGGATCGCAGGGGCATGGTGGCGGTTTCTTGCCTCCATTGTGGTAGGCATTTCATGACATAATCCGTAACACATGACATATTTTTGCAAAAAACAATAGAATAGAAGTAATTGTGCGTGTGTGTGTATGTATTTATGTGTATGTATTAATATGTATGTATATTTATGTATGTGTGTATATGTATAAGCATATGTATAGTTAGATATGTGAGTATGTGTATATATGTATGTTTGTTTATTTTATGTTTGTTTTATTTTATTATTATTATTTTTTTGTTTGTTTGTTTGTTTTTTGTTTAGTTTTTTTTTTTTTTTTTTCTTCTTTTCTTTTTCTTCTTCTTGTACCCCCCTCCTGTACCTCACACTCCGATCCTTCCAACCCTGAACTCCCACAACTATATCCACACAAAATATATATATATATAAAAAGGAGAAGAAAAAAAAAACAAAACAAAAAAAAAAAAATTAATAATAATAAAAAATAAAATAAATAAATAAAAATAAAGTATTAATTGTCCTCCGAAGAGGGGGGGTGGTGGTTGGGCCAAAAAAAAAAAAAAAAAAAAAAAAAAAAAAAAAAATGCTGTAACAGTTTACTCTAAACTCAAAATAACATTGTAATTTTAGAACTGTCCTGTAATTGTTACGGTTACATGTAATTTTATAATATTTTATAAAACCCTTATTATGTGTTTTCTAGCACGGCACATTTTGTTGTCGTTCAGGAGAGAGAAATCTGTATTGTTGCATAAAGACACATATTAAACAAAGCCAAATGATGAGCAAATGCCAGTACATTTGTCATAAGAGCCATTTCAGCTCCATCAAGTTACAGGAACTGTTGGGGGAGTAGCGGTGGACAGCACTAATTAATATAACAAAAAACTTAGTTTTATAGTTTAAGCCCTTATCATTCTCTGAAAATAGCCTCTTTTATTGTAATGTTTGTTTAACTTTGGCAGACTGCCATTCTGTCATCTTGGTGAAAAGACGTGTGAAACTTTGGGATCAGTTGAAAAACTCCTCCCTGAAAGATCTGGACCTCAGTAACAATGATCTGCAGGACTTAGGAGTTGAGCTGCTCTCTGCTGGACTAAAGAGTTCACACTGTAAACTGCAGACACTTGGGTCAGTGTTTCAGTTAATTTCTTTGTGAATGTTAAATATTAAACTCTAGCATTAAATCTTAAAACTAATTATTAAAGAATTAAGAAATCAAATATAAACATAGTTAACACATCCCATGCACACCTTAAAAACTGCTGATATGAGATATGCATTTCTTTGATATATATTCTACACTCTGTATTGTAATGATGATGTTAAACATAATTTTTGCTATTGAATTTCAAATTAAATTATTTTACTGATAGAATGTTAAAATTTTCATTCAGATTTTGTCTTGTAATAACAATACTTTTTGTTTTTCTCTGCAGATTAATATATGGTTGTATGATCACAGAAGAAGGCTGTGTTTCTCTGGCTACTGCACTGAATTCAAACCCCTCCCACCGGAAAGAACTGGATCTGACCTACAACCATCCAGGAGATTCAGGAGTAAAGCTGCTCTCTGCTAGACTGCAGGATCCACACTGCACACTCAACACACTCAGGTATGGACAAATCATAGGTGCATGTGTATGTGTGTGTGTGTTGATTGCTTTTTTCAGTAAATATGCAAAATTTTTAATTTACACCCTGCAACCTATTTTAGAGGGCTTTTAATACACTAAAAAAATAATTAATTCATTAGAAAGAAACGTGAAATATAAGAAGTGAATTTCTCTTTTTCATTATACTAGTATAATTAGTATATGAATAAGTATAATGAAGTTCATAATATAAACATTGTAAAATTAGTGACCTGGTTTGGAATCTGAAAATATTGCATTACATTATGTTACTCTATGTGTAATTACATTTCTGAATTGAACAGAATTACAAAAAAACTTTACTGTAGTGATAACTGTTTCAGTGACTACATCAGCATAACTGTACAGTGGGCAGTTATTGGAATGTTGAAAAAACAGCATATTATCATAGCTTTGGACACATTTTTAGTATTTAAATGTATGGCATGTATTCTGCGCTTCTACAATTGTATGGAAAACTTCAAGCACCTTTGCTGTGTAGATATTATTGTACTTTTATAGATGATACTTATAAATGTTTCTTCTCTTTATAAAATGTCAAAAGCCTCTGTGAATTATTTAAAATGTTCTTATGAAGTTGAAAAAAGCATGGGAATTTTCAAAAAGAAATGGTTAAAGAGATCATTTGTTACCTTCAATTATTTAGAAATTTTAGAAATTCAGCCTCAGGTTCTTCCCAGTTCTGGAAAGAGTTAATTTGCAACAACATTCAATTGTCTCATACTGGTAACAGAATATTTAATATGGCACCTCATGGCAAAGAACTCTCCTCTCTGAGGATGTGACAAATTTGGTGTCAGTTTGTTTGGCATGAACTGGTGCTGTGTATCACCAACTTAATTTGGTTCTCATTATAGACACATAACTTGTCTATTTACTTGTTTGTGCTTATTTTATACAACTTTTATCATTACTACATTCTGTTTGTGTTGTGTGTCTAGGGTGGAACATGGAGGGAAAATCAGAATCAAACCAAAGAAATCAAAGAAATGTAAGTACACACACACACTCTACAGAGATATTTGATAAGTGGGAGCAGGTTCTGAGTAGAGAGAGTGTTACTGGGCGCTGTTACTGGGAGGCTGAGTGGAGCGGCAGAGGAGTTTTTGTATCTGTAAGTTATAAAACCATCAGCAGGACAGGAGAAACTGTCGGTTTGGAGGAAATATAAACTCCTGGTGTCTGAGCTGCTCTGATTACAGTTACTCTGTTCATCACAATCTGAACTACACTAAACTCCGCCCTCCTCCCTCTGGCTGTAGGAAAATAGGAGTGTATGTGGACTGTCCTGCCGGCATTCTGTCCTTCTACGGCGTCTCCTCTAATACACACACACTTATACACATTCAGCACCACCTTTACTCAGCCCCTCTATGCATGATTCACTATTCATGAAGACTCCTCAGTGTCTGTGTGTGAGATAGATTAACCTTCCCTCTGTTTGTGAGCGTGAGTATGAGAGAGTATGAGTAAGTAGGACTGTAAGTGTGAGTATGAGTGTAGTGATGTCAGGGCCCTGGTCATATCACCACCTACTCAAAACACTTGAGAACATAAAACACAGACATTGATAAGATTGACATAGTACTTACCTGGTTCCTGAAGGAATGGCAGCGCACGAGCCACCAAGGTTCTTAAGGACTTGGTAGAGAACAAGGGTCTGAAAAAAAGAGGAAAACAATGTAAAAACATCTGAACATTGCATAATATACTTTCCTAAAAGTCCAAAGTGTTGCATGCATGTATTCTATTATGTAAATAATTTAAAATAACTCTTGCCCACCTGCTTGCAATGTAATTATCTAATGGTTTAATATGGGGTGGGCTATTTGAGTATTTAAGAGCAGGTGGGCACGCTAAAGGGGGTTTCTCTAGATTAAGCATGACTTTATGCCGATAGGAAATTGTTGGATTGGGAGCACTTTGAGCAAGTTGCTCAAGTGTCGAGAAGGTGGTAGCTACAGTGCCACTGTAGCAGATAGCTTGGAAAACAATTCTTCCTCTCTCTGTCTATTTTGCCTTTGTCTTCCTCACAGAGTTGAGGAATGCCAAGTAATTTCCCTTCACCTCAATGTGAAGAACTTCAAAAAAGTAACCGATCAATGGCCAATCCAGTTTACAGCCCATTTTTCTGGGCCAGGTTTAAAACTAACCATAGTATTAACACTCTATGTCAGCAATTGAGTTTTTCAAAACAACAATCATAAAAGCATTATGGATAGAATGTTTACTTCTCTTCCACCCAATTGAGACTAGATAAGACTCCATAAAAGCACCATAAAATTTACACACACACACAAACCCTTCAAACCACAAACACTCTGTGACCCTTCAATGAAATTATCAAACTGTTAGAAATGTGATGTGCAACTCTGTCGGAAAGGAACTTTCTTGGAGCAGTACTCTTCAAAACAATGTTTTGTATTGCTCTTAATTTTCCACGAATCAAGACACATTCCAGTGTTTTGAAGGACTTGTAATCAAATCGTAATCCTAAGGATTTTCCTTTTTAGGATATGCACTGATATGCAACTTAATGTGTAAGGTGATTGGGCCTTAGTGTAATGCCACAAACTCAGGGAACATATCATAATCTTAGGATCAACATGCCATTAGGGGGCACACCTCAAATAAGAAACTGGGACACAGCAGTTTAGTGCAATTTGTTTTCGGGAAGCAGTGGAGATGTCACTTTTAGCTTACGGCTGTAGCTGTTTTTTTTTTTTTTTTTAGGATTAATGATTTTTGTTAGTAATCTTTACGAACAGTTATTTTTGACTAATTAAGTTCAGGTCAAGCTTACAACGCTGACCTCACCAAGGTCCGTGTGCATTAGCACTATTAGTCAACTAAGTTTTTTATCATTTTTTTTTTAATACTTGTGTTATGGAGCTTTTTCTGGTTTACTAAGGGAATCACCTCATTAACCAACAGATGGAGCAAGTTTCTGTCATGAAGTTTGAACAGGAGTCACACGGCCTGCCACTTGGAGCATCCACCAGAGAAAGCTAACTCTGGTAATTTGGATTCACCATCATTTTTCCTGGAGGTACACAAGGGAACCTCCTTGCAGTGTGAGACAGTAGTGTCTCAGCCCCCAAAACCAGTCAACTCAAAGTAAAGCGCTGGTTATTATCTCTGTTCTCTGGTGGCATTCTGTTGGTTGGTCTAGCTTGGTTTTCTGGTTAAAGTATTTTTTTTTTTGCATACAGTCGTCACCCTTTTGAGGTCGTTTGGCGAACCATTGTGAAGCTCCGTAACTCTTAACAATCCATTACTATTAGGAGGCTATTAAGTTTAGTTGGTGGCATTTTATAACCTTTAGTTATTTGTAGCTGGTAGTATGGTGTTGAAGTAGATTTATTTATGAGTACTGGTTGTTTTTTATTTGGGTTATCTTAGTGAGCGGGAGTCGCCCTTATATCCTGTTTAGTATTGCCTTTTTATAGGAGCATAGTTATTCCTATATGTGGTTTTTATTACCTTTTTTATGGTGGTGTTTTGTACTCATGTTTTTTTATTCATGTTATGGTCTATTGTCTTTTATAATTGACATATTTTGTTCTTTGTAGGTTGTTGGTTTTGTATTGGATTTGATTGCTTATTCACGTATGCTACAGAAGGTATTGTTGTTGTTTATCATCTGTGTGGTTATCTTTCTGATCTCACATTGTATCTGAGCTATAATCTCTACCCAGCCATTATGTCTATATGTATACAGTATGTGTGGTTTTAATTAACATTATTTTGAGTTAAAAAAAAAAGCTTTCCTCAAGTTGATGAATGACTCTCTGAAACTGGAAGAACCGACGCCTGAGATACATCTATTAAAAACACTACACCACCTCTAATTCCTACCAGTGTAAATAGTGTATATATTGTACATTTTGTTTTTGGGTACTTCTGCTTTGTTATCATCACAATAAACAATTTAAAAGGGAGACTTACCTGATCCCCGAACTGTTTTTGTCTCACACCTCTCTCTGGTAGCATCACCAGTGAATATGAGTGTAAGTGAGTGTGTGATTGTGAGTATGAGTGTATGTGTATATGAGTGTGAGAGAGTGAGTGTGAGTGTGGGTACGGAAAGTATTCAACCCCCTTTAAATTTTTCAACATGGAAACTCCACCCAGATAGGGACTTCAACCCAAGACCCCAGTGCTGGGAGGCGAATGTGCCAACTACTAAGCCTCTCTGTCGTCCACAGTGGATTCTTCTTTACCTCTTTCACCAAGGCTCTTCTCCCACAATTGCTCTGTTTGGCTGAACGGACAGGTCTAGGAAGTTCTAGGAGTTCTGGTCGCCCCAAACTTCATATATTTAAGTATTATGGAGGCCACTGTGCTCTTAAAAACCTTGATTGCAGCAGAAATTCTTTTGTAAGCTTGGCCAGATCTGTTTCTCGACAAAATTATGTCTCTGAGCTCCTTGGGCAGTTTCTTCCATCTCACGATTCTCATTTTTTCTGACATGCAAAGTGTGAACTGTGAGGTCTTATATAGACAGGTGTGTGCCTGAACTAATCAAGCACAATCAGTTTAATTAAACATAAATACACATGTCACAGCAAAGGGTCTGAATACTTATAACCATGTGACATTTGAGTTTTTCTTTTTTATTAAATTTGCAAACAAATCTACATTTCTGTTTTTTTTCTGTCAAGGTGGAGTGCTGAGTGTACATTAATAAGAAAGAAAAATCACTTTTTTGATTTTAGCAAATGGCTGCAATGAAACAAAGAGTATACAATACAGGCCAAAAGTTTGGACACACCCTCTCATTTAATGCGTTTTCTTTATTTTCATGACTATTTACATTGTAGATTCTCACTGAAGACATCAAAACTATGAATGAACACATGTGGAGTTTTATGTACTTAAAAAAATGAGCTGTCCTCCACAGTCACCGGACCTGAACCCAATCCAGATGGTTTGGGGTGAGCTGGACCACAGAGTGAAGACAAAGGAGCAACAAGTGCTGAACACCTCTGGGAACTCCTTCAATCAAGACTGTTGGAAAACTATTTCAGGTGATCTACCTCTTGAAGCTCATTGAGAGAATGATGCCAAGAGTGTGCAAAGCAGTAATCAGAGCAAAGGGTGGCTATTTTTTCAGTTATTTCACCTTTTTTGTTAAGTACATAAAACTCCACGTGTTCATTCATAGTTTTGATGCCTTCAGTGAGAATCTACAATGTAAATAGTCATGAAAATAAAGAGAACGCATTAAAAAAAAGAGAAGGTGTGTCCAAACTTTTGGCCTGTACTGTAGTATATACCTATACAGTCTGAGAAACTAATTCAAAAACTGAAATGGTCCCTTAATTTTTTTTTCAAAGCTGTATATATAACAGTGCAGGAAAATCACATGCATATAGTAGAAACTCTGTCCTTCTTTCTCTTTTCTGGTTGTTTTTCTTCTGTTCCCCTCTGTTTCTTTCACTACACTGTAGCTGTATGTATGTATAGTATCCTCAATTATCATATATTTAACAACTAAGTTAACTAATCTTAACCTGATCCTGGCCTGCTGTAAATGTGATTTTTTTTTATGTTTTTGTTTTATGCAACTAAAATGTTAAAAAAAATTACCTTAATGTGTATGAATGTAGCTTCTAATATTGATGCCTTATACAAACAGTTTATTATATTATGGTTTTATTACAAAACGCATTTCTACAAAGCATCTAATCATAAATAAATAAAATTTAGAAATAAATAAAACTAGCCACAATCTGAGTGTGAAGTGACAAAGTATATAAATTAAATAAATTAAAGTAAATCATGAATATTAAAGTTGATCTGTAATATTTAGTTGAGTACCTAGCAGCAGACTCTTTCCACAGAAGTGCAGAGGAAAGAAGAATAGCTGCTGCTGTTTGGAGATTCATCCTGTCTCTCAGGTAAGTGTGTTTAACTTTATTGTGTAAACAGAGCTCACGAGCACAACGCACTAGACCTGATGACATATGTTGACTCTAAAGCGTGTCCTGAAAGTGCTGCTGTATAAGCTTTCTTATTGGTTAAAATGCTGCTCAACGAGAGAGCTGCCTTTAAAGGTAATGACTACCTAGGCAGCTGCCTTCAGAATGGAACACACCTAAAATATTCCCAGAAGAAATGATAGAAGATGAGTTTACTGTCCCAGCATCAACTCTTTATCTATTATCTTTAGTAAAATATGAAATATAAGAGATTATCCAATGAGAGAATGATTCCTCTAGTTATTTTAATGCTATTTAAACACTGGACACAATAAACTGTGGTAATGGTTATACAGTGGTTTAATAATAATAATAATGCTATAATAGTATACAGTAACAGTGAATAATGGGTAAAATGTATTCTTTTAATTATTATCTAGTCTCTTTAGTAGATTGTACTACATCAAGGGTACAGTCCTTGTTTTTCTACATCCAGAATATTAAAATATTGTTCAGAATACTCTGATAATGGTTAATCATGAACTCAGTGTCATGAATCAAATCGAATCCTGGAGTGAGTTTATTAAACACCCTAAAATCTCCTGCCGTACAGCTACAAAAAAATATATTTCGCCAAGATAATGACCTCAAAATATTTATCTCAGAATTATTTATATTTAATTCTGAGATAATTATAATAGAGATAATCATGTCAGGATAACTATCTCAGAATATTTTCTGGACAAAACTACATTTGCACTGTAGGGGGCAGCATTCCCCTTTTCCCCATTTCGACCTGTTTTCAATAGCCACTGATGTTTTTATTCCCTAAATTGAGCTAATCTGATAGAAACTGCTCACTGTGTAAAACTTTATTTATATGAACTCCTTAAAAATATCCTGACATAGTTCTGAGAAAAAAAATGAAGTGAAGATAATTAGGATAATAAGTGGTTAGGTATATATGAATCAATAAATCAATCAGTTTTCAACCTTTATTTAAATTCTGAGTACATGTAAATCAAGACAAGTCAATACATAGAACATACATTGACAATGGCAAAAGAAGTGGAAGAAACAAATATAAATAAAATAAAACATGAATCGATAAAATACAGTATCTAAAAGTACAAAAATAACCAATATAACCTCAGATCAACATTATGAGTAACTAAATAGGCTGATGTTTTGCTATTGTATAGCTGACTGTTACTAGATGTTTGGTTTTGCTAGGCATTTTCTAAGATGTTGCTGGATGGTTCCTATTGTGCTGCTAATAGGGTTTTTGAAGTGCTGCTATGGTATAGCTGTTTGTTGCTGAAGTGGTCCTAGTTGGTTGGTAAGGTGTTGCTATGGTATAGAGGGCAGTGGTTAAAACGTAGCTAGGCTTTGCTAAGAAGCAACACCTCAGCAACCCACGAGCAGCACTTTAAGAACCACACCATAGCAACCACCTAGCTATAGCCCAGCAACTACTATTCATGTTTAATGCCTAAGCAAACACATAGCAACCCCTTTTTAGGTACAGTAATCACAGAGTACAAATCTGATGTAAATGAACAATACAATTAGTTAAAATTATAGAAAATGTAAAAAAGCAGTGACACAAACAATACATAAGTAAAAAATGGAAACAAAATTCTAAATGAAACATGAAACAATAAAATATATTTAAGCAGTAACTAAAGTAAAACATATTCCACAATCATATCAAATATTTACTATAGTAAAATAAATCAGTAACAGGCTGTGTGGAGGTGGGTAGAGAGGTAGGTCTGGTTTTACAGATAGGAATTAAACCTAGTCCTGAACTACACACCATTCCACAGTGTCACCCCCTCCTTCTGCATGTTCAGACTGCATATCTAGAACATATCCAGATCAATTATTCATAGTGTGAACAGAAAAAAAAACATGGACTCTGATTTTAGCTAATCTGATCCAGATTACAGTTGAAGGTGGTTTGAAATGCAATTACAGTCAGATTTGTTTCAGATGCTTAGAATCCTCAAACAGCACTTCATTGTCTCCTGCACCAATCATAACACAACAAAAAACGACATCATCAAATCCACAATGATGGAAGTGGCACTGCTGAGTAACATCTTTGAATAAAAATGCACTTCATTTATGAGTAGAGTAAAACTGTTGAGATACATAAATGATTGTTCATTAGTCTGCTGGAATATAAAAAATGTTAGTAAAGTTTATATTAAATATTGTTCCTTAAAAAGGCAAGATGAAAATTAGGCTATTTAATTTATGATGAAAAACAAAAATTAATGAAAATGAAAGAAAATAGCAAAAATGTATGTAAATCAACGAAATCTGAGAAAAACTGAGTTGACATTCATTAAGTTTGGTGCATCTCTATTAATAATGCACTGCATGTTTCTAAGATCGGTTTAATCTGCCTCTGGTGGAAACGCCAGGGAGATTTGAGAGCAGTGTAAAATTTACTTTTGTATCAATAATAAGAAGAAAACATTCTCACACTCACTCACCAGGGCTTCAGAGTGCGAACAATTCAATTTAAGTTTGCACCATTGCGACAAGCCATTCAAGAGAAACAAAGTCTCTTTACCGAAAAACAAATAAAAAATGACCAAAAATGGCATACTTTATAAGTACCACAGTTTATATGAACTATGAAGTCTGAACTAAGATCTTTCCAGGAAACCTGCAACAGTTCACACATTTTGCAATAATATGCCAAAAAATTAAGGTTCTGACCAAAATCATGCTATTAATGTGTTATTTAAACTATGTGAATTATGACCACCCACATTAATATTAGAATAATAATTAACAACTAAGTTATTTATATGCAATTACGTATAATTAAATATATATATAATTAGGCAATGCTTTTATAAAACAATATTAGCATTTCCAGTGAATGTATAATCTATGAAACATAAAATATATATATTAAACACTGTAATCAAAATTAGTCCAGTTTTTTAGTGCCTCAGTAAGATAAAAATGTGAAAGAGGACGCATGACGATGGACTGTCTCGTGTACACAGGCAACAGTTCAAATATCATTTCTTTCAGTTAAAATTATGCTCTATTTGTATAAGGGTGATGAAAGCTCTCAGGATTTAGGAATTTATTTATTAAAACACTGAAAATAATTTTATGATGTTTTTTTATATTTGTTTGAGATTAAGACTAAAATAATATTGTATTTTTCATAGACATAAACTTATGTGGGAAAAAAATCTACACATGTACCCAGTGATGTCAGTAACGCGTTACTTAGTAACGCGTTACTCTAATCTGACTCTTTTTTTCAGTAACGAGCAAGGGCGTAGGAGCGGGCTTGATATTGGGGGGGACACATTTGCCAATATGAACCCAAGCCCACCCAATAGTTTCCTAGAACATTTGTGGAAATTACTTTTAATTAAAAGTAAATTATTATTATTATAAGGTGATTTTACAACCTAAACATGTTACTCCACATTACAGTTACTGTTGTTAGAAAAATTATGCATGCAATGTCTGAATTATATACATATGACAAAAAATATCAGTTATCACCTAATATTTAAAATAATATTGTCAATTCTGTCGTATATTTACATTTTCTCCTGCACTCTTATTTTTTTTTCTACTGAGAGCTCTTCTTAAGATGGTGTCCTTTTATGTAAAAGAATGTAATTACGTTTCATAGAGATTTTTACAAACGTCAGGATAAGTGGTCTTACTGTGAACTACAAATGAACAGAAGTCACGTTACAGCAGTGTTTCTCAACCCAGTTCTTACATATTCTACTGCATATTAACAATGTTCTGCATATTCTAGAGCTCTCTCTGGTGGATATACATGATTAATTTAGGCTCCATAGGGGGCTAAAGGATTTTAACAGGTAAACTCAGTAAATGACTGTTTATTAGCTGATCAGCTGGATCAGGTGGAAAACACTAGTTTAGGGCAGTGATCGGGGTTAAGTAACTGCTTTAAACTACCAACTTAAAGTACTGTACTAAGTTCTGGCTATCCTCTACATCCAGCTTCTAGATAACTAGTTAGTTAAATCAATTTTCGTTCATTATAGCTCACAGTAAGTCCTGTAATCCTAAATGAATAAACAGTTTGAAAATTAAAGTGATTAGCTGATCAGGTACAGGGAAACATTACATATATAGTTTATTTTTTTTCTTTAACCTTGACTCCCAATCTAGCTCATTCCAAAGATAAACTAACTCACTCTCACAGCTGCAGTTTATTAATCACAGTGAGTTTGATCTGTGTGCTGATTCAGAGACGTGTATTTTAACCAGCTATCAGAAACATATCATCACAGTTGAAGTGGTTAGCCTATCGTTATCTTTTTTTATTTTAGTAAAATCTCCGTATATCCATCTCTGTTTTAAAATCAGCTGAAGCTGCTGCATCCCGATCCCGCTGCTAAATCTCAAAGCGAGGGGGCGGGGCTTCCCCAACAGCAAACTGCCTCTGCTCCGCGCGCCGCAAAACCAGCAAGCTGATTGGCTGTTTCTACTGAGAGGCGGGACTTAATACCTGAACCAGCTCCGTGATTGGTCCGGTCTGTCTCCTCATTAATAATACAGCTGATCTGAGCGAACTGATGTCATTTTTGGGGGGGACAAATCCAACTGTTTCTAATATTGGGTGGGACATGTCCCACCCATCCCCCCCGGTTCCTACGCCTATGGTAACGAGTAATCTAACGCGTTACTATGTCCAATGCAGTAATCAGATTAAAGTTACTTATCCAAGTCACTGTGCGTTACTCTCTCTCTCTCTCTCTCTCTCTCTCTCTCTCTCCACCTCACACACACACACACACATCGCGTAATCCATAAAGTAACTAAGTTTTTTTTTAAGGAGTAATCAGTAATCGGATTACTTTTTCAAAGTAACTATACCATCACTGCTCTAGGCTGTGTCATATATGCTTATCAGTTTAACCCTCTATTGTTTCCTGGGCTTGTAGAGCTGATGTCATGTAGGATTTTCTGGTATGAGAGAGGCAGTCCGTTATGATCAACAGGAAGCCAGGTATGCGCCGGTCGCTGTCGACGTCCAGCAGGGATGAAATTATTCGCTGGTTTAAAGAGAAGCAGACCCTCAGAGTTTGTTTACAGCAAGGCGAGAGTCGAGTTGCCCCCTGGTTTCATGGTGAGTTCAAAGTGTGGGCCATCTGTGAGCTTTAATCCAAGAAAAACCTCTCTCTCTCTGTCTAAGTGTTCTGCTTATAATTACTGGGTTTGTTATTATTATTATTTCAAAGGATTAATGCTATTTCTTTATATTTGTTTGCAATATTACTAACATAATAAATAATTATCTTACAGTCAATAAATTGAAATACGTGATTAAACGTTTTTGATTTGAGCTCTTTCTCTTTGTACACAGGTATTATTACTCGTGAGGAGGCGGAGGATTTGCTGAAGTCAGGCAGCGCTGGAAGCTTCCTGGTCCGTGTTAGCGAGAGGATCTTTGGATAATCTTTCTTACAGAACATAGTCTATGACTCCTGCAAGTTTGGGCAAATTTCACTGTATTGTTTATTTTATATTAATTGTTTTTTTTTTAATTCATGTTTAAAATTAAATTTCTCATGATTTTCCCATAATGCCAAAACAGGTCCACTACCATTTGAAAGAGTCTGTCCTAGGCTATCACCTCTGCAAGTTTGGGCAAATTTCATGCTTAAAATTAAATTTCTCATGATTTTCCTATAATGCCAAAACAGGTCCATGACCATTTGAAAGAGTCTGTCCTAGACTATGACTCCTGTAAGTTTGGGCAAATTTCACTGTATTGTTTATTTTATATTAATTTTTTATTTTTTTTTTACTCATGCTTAAAATTAAATTTCTCATGATTTTCCCATAATGCCAAAACAGGTCGATGACCATTTGAAAGAGTACAACATAGGCTATCACCTCTGCAAGTTTGGGCAAATTTTACTGTATTGATTATTTTATAATAATTTAATTTTTTTTTAATTTATGCTTAAAATATTTTTTTTCATGATTTTCCCATAATGCCAAAACAGATCCATGACAGTTTGAAAGAGTCTGTCCTAGGCTATGACAAGTTGTACTGTTTTGTTTATTTTATCTTATCTTCATTTTGTTATATTCTATTTTTATTGTATTATTTTATTTTGTTGTCTTACTTTATTTATATATCTATTTTAACAACAGCTCTTGGGTGTAAACTGAATCGTGAGATCACAATTTCGTTCCACCTCATGAACCACATGTGATACGAATGACAGTAAAATCTCCTTGAATCCTTGAAAACAGGTCCAGTACCTGTAAAATAAACAATACAGTGAAATTTGCCCAAACGTGCAGGAGTCATAGCCTTGGACAGACTCTTTCAAATGGTAGTGGAACTGTTTTGGCATTATGGGAAAATCATGAGAAATTTAATTTTAAGCCTGAATAAAAAATTATAAAATTAATATAAAATAAACAATACAGTGAAATTTGCCCAAACTTGCAGGAGTCATAGCCTATGTTTTACTCTTTCAAATTGTAGTGGAACTGTTTTGGCATTATAAGAAAATCATGAGAAATTTAATTTTAAACATGAATAAAATAATAATAATAATAATAATAATAATAATAATAATAATAATAATAATAATAATAATAATAATAATAATAATAATAATAATAATAATATAAAATAAACAATACAGTGAAATATGCCCAAACTTGCAGAGGTGATAGACAGACTCTTTCAAATGGTAGTGGACCTGTTTTGGCATTATGGGAAAATCATGAGAAATTGAATTTTAAGCATGATAAAAAAATACAAAAATGAATATAAAATAAACAATACAGTGAAATTTGCCCAAACTTGCAGGAGTCATCGGCTAGAACATACTCTTTCAAATGGTAGTGAAGCTGTTTTGGCATTATGGGAAAATCATGAGAAAATTTATTTTAAGCATGAATAAAAATAAAAATGAATATAAAATAAACAATACAGTGACATTTGCCAAAACTTGCAGGAGTCATAGCCTAGGTTGGACTCTTTCAAATTGATCTGTTTTGGCATTATGGAAAAATCATGAGAAATTTAATTTTAAACATACATAATTTTTTTTTTATTAATATAAAATAAACAATACAGTGCAATTTACCCGAATTTACAGAGGTAATAGTCTAGGATGGACTCTTTTAAGAGGTACTGGATCTGTTTTGGCCTTTTGGGAAACTCATGAGAAATTTAATTTGAAGCATGGATTGAAAAAGTAATATTAATATAAAACTCTCTCTCTCTCTCTTAAAAACCGATGGGATTGTTATGGTATTATATCAAATAGATAATGTACTGCACTAAATCTACAGTGAGGTGAGTTATTTTAATCCGTTTTCTTCTCGTTTCTGGGCTTAATGTATGTCTGAATTAATATAACCGACTGAAACGCGTCTGTCTCTCTCTGTGTTTTTTAGCGTGCTCTCCTCCTGCGCGTCTGTTTACCGTAAAGTCGCGCGTATACGCGCGGATAGCTTGACTCCGGCAAAACACCAGCATAGATATACTCCTTAATAACTGCCCACATCTTCCCCAAGGTACACAATAAGACACTTCAGCAGATCCCCATCGGGAATCCTCACGAAACTCCCGATTAGCCACTCCGGGCCTGGGCACACTGACAAAGTTGTAATTAACTGATTTCCAATTTCCAGTCTTCATTATTCATCTTTTAATAATGCTTTTTCCGCCCAATTCCTTTGGAGGGGAGTGCAGACATATGTTCTCAGTCTTCAAACTGATTGGGCATAAAAAAAGGCCACTGCAAATTTCATATTTCTTTATTTGTGGATTTCATGCATCTGTTTGCCAGTATTCATGCCCTTAGTGCTGTCATTATCAGCCAGCATTGGCAGAGCAGCCAAAAAAATATTGAGAGCATGTGTGCTGTTTGACAAAAAGGTTAATTTATATAAAATAAAAAAACACTTGAGGCTTGTAGTGTAAAGACAGCCACTGACACTGGTGATTTTTTTTTTTAGATTTTATATAACATTTTATTATTTTATTGTTTATTCTATTATAATTCTGGTCTAAGTGATTCCTAAATGGCCAGTGAGTTTATTTAACTGCGACTGAGTGAATACAGCCCAAACCCAAGGTGTGTTAAAAACAGTTTTTTTAGTCCGGTGTTCTGTCGAATTTTGCTACCCATCGATACATGCTTCCCAAAGGTACTGCGCATGCGCCGACCTACACAATTTAATTCTTTCTCGTGTTTTATGTATAATTAATCTGGTTTAGGGGGCGTTATGTGCATTAAACAACCTGGACGCACTATCATTGCACAGAAGTGTAAATGGAAACTAAAAATGACACTTATTATCATAAATAAATACAAAAGCAGTTTGTAATGAGCTATATTTACTATAACTTTGCCATGGTACAATGAATTATGCACTCCAAATCTAATAACGTACATCTACTGGAATATCACTGGGTACATGCCCTAAAATAGTGCTTCTTTTGTATTTTTACAGTTAAATATTCATTGGGGCAGCACGGTTCGACAAGGTAGCAGAATTCGACAGAACGCCGGCCCTCTTTCTCCAGTCCAGCTCCGCCCGCCCTCTCATCAACAGACTTTTGGAAGAAACCAAAGTCACTGGAAAAGAGGGGGAGATCTGAGATTTTGAGGCATGATATTTAATATAATTAAAATAATATATTTCACCGTTCCTATTAAATTATGATTATTTACGTTTATATCTCACGTTTTAATACAATATAACATATAATGAATATATTAAAACACACAAATTAAAAACCTTTCGGGCAACAAAAAACCCCCGAACCTAGTTTTGAATGGTCGTGGCTCCACTCCACTGAATCAGTAGCCACAAGAGAGACGTCCTTTTCTCCGGGAGCTGCATGGGGACTGCAGGAGTCCAAAGCCTCGCTGTGTTTTATGGGGAACAGTTATTAATATTGGGTCAAATAATCCAGTATTTCTTCACTCTGGTGCTGAAGGTCCGCTGCGCTGCTCTGTACTGTGCTTCCCCTTTACTCTGTTTTCATTTAAAGCCCCTCAGTCTTAAAACAGCGGCACTAGCGGGCCTCCAGCGGGCCTTCAGCACCGATAGTGATTATTACCCTGCCGGATTAGATTAGAGCAGCGCGGCGGAGCTCTGTAAGTCCCGGTGAGTAATTTAGTTAGCTGACTGTTTCAGCTCTCGGTGAAGCGCGGCCTTATTATGATACTTAAACGGCGCTGGGTGTTTGTTTTGTTTCTGAACGAGCAGGTGCTGCTGCAGGTAATCGAGCTATCTGTAGCTAATTAGCTTAGCCAGCCATCCTCCACTCGCTAGCTCGCTAACGTTAGCTATCTTACAGCGTTAGATAGATTAACACGCTTTAAATAGTCTTACCACTATTTAAAGACTGTTTAAAGCGTGTTAATGGCGAATAACGCTGTAAGATAGCTAACGTTAGCGAGCGGAGCATGGCTGGCTAAGCTAATTAGCTACAGTTAGCTCAACCGGCTAAGCTAATTAGCTACAGTTAGCTCAACCGGCTAGGCTAATTAGCTACAGTTAGCTCGATTACCTGCAGCAGCACCTGCTCGTTCAGAAACAAAATAAACACCCAACGCCGTGTAAGAGCTGATTCACGACCTTCTCTCCCAGCACAGGGTGTGTTTTTCTCAATCAGCAGCAGCTTTTAAATCACGCTGTAGTTCAGTAATAAGATCGCGTTTCACCGAGAGCTGAAACAGCCAGTTAGCTAACGGTAGTTAAAATACCTAACAGGCCTGAGAGCTCCTCTCGGTACTGCGGTCTAATTCGGCAGGGTTTTTGTTAGGGGTGGGAATCGATTACTATCTCACGATTCGATTCGATTCCGATTTTGGGGGCCACGATTCGATTCAAAATCGATTTTTGATTCAAAACGATTTGAATTATAAATATTTCTGCTTCTGGCTTATGAATCGTATTGAAAAAAAACCCTCCATAATATACACTGGTCCTGGAGCAAGTAATGTGTTACAAAAACAATAAAATGTGCAGGAATGTGGGTCCTCAGTGACAGAGGAATCACTGGGATATCACAATGACGTTAATGAACAATAAATACATAAATAAATAGCACTGCGTTATTACCAGGCTACTAGCGGTGGTGTGTAGGTGACGCTGCTGGGCTGATGTGATGATAGCAGTGGAGCGCTAAAGTTCAGGAGCAGCTGCTGATTAACTAGTTAATTTAAGGTGGTTGTATTTCTTCAGAAAGGGGGCAGGAGGTGGAGAAATTAATTCATATTGTCCATTCCTTAATTCCTCTGTGATGAGGAGCTGAAATTAGCTCTGATTAGCTTATTGTTATTTTTCCGTTCCGCCTTAAATGCTGCAGCCCGCTGCCACCTGTAGCGTTATTTAAGGTGGAACTGGAAAGTTAGCTAGTTAGCTAGCTAACAGTTACTGAAACTAACTACTAGCGATCTTTTTTATGCTTGTTATGAAGCATTCTGCCATAAAACATTGAAACTACACGTTAATCTAAGGTAATATAGTGCTTGTTCTGCCATCTTACCGGTGATTCTCAAACACCTACGCTCTGTGTGTGTCTGGAAGATCTCCAAAGGGACAAGCGCTATCCCCATGGTTGCCAGGTCCAACAAAAATACCCAGCCCAAAATCAGTCTAAAACCCGCCCCTCAGAATCGATTTTGGGACATTTTAAATCGATTCTGAATCGTAGTAAATGAGAATCAAGATTCTTATGTGAATCGATTTTTTGGCACACCTCTAGTTTTTGTAGATGTTTAATTTCTGGATCTTTATTAATACTGAATTAAAGTATGGTAATCTGGCTAATATCAAAAAGTCAACTAGCTTTTTACTGAAACACTTTTAGTTAATTTATACCTAATTTTAGCGGTGTGTTCCCACAAGACGAATAAAAAAAATAAATAATAAAAAAAAGGGGTGGCCGACTGCGCATGCGCGAAATTTAGCGGCCGACTGCGCGTGCGCGAATATTAGCGGCCGACTGCGCATGCGCGAATATTAGCAGTCGGCCGCTAAATTTCGCGCATGCGCAGTCGGCCGCTAATATTCGCGCATGCGCAGTCGGCCGCTAAATTTCGCGCATGCGCAGTCGGCCGCTAATATTCGCGCATGCGCAGACGGCCGCTAAATTTCGCACATGCGCAGTCGGCCGCTAAATTTCGCACATGCGCAGTCGGCCGCTAAATTTCGCGCATGCGCAGTCGGCCGCTAAATTTCGCGCATGCGCAGACGGCCGCTAAATTTCGCGCATGCGCAGTCGGCCGCTAAATTTCGCACATGCGCAGTCGGCCGCTAAATTTCGCGCACGCGCAGACGGCCCCCTCTTTTTTTTTTTTTTTTTTTTTTTTTTTAATTCGTCTTGTGGGAACACACCGCTAAAATTAAGTATAAATTAACTAAGTGTTTTTGTAAAAAGCTAGTTGACTTTTTAACATTAGCCAGATTACCATACTTTAATTCAGTATTAATAAGATTCAGAAGTTAAATATCTACAAAAACCCTGCCGGATTAGACCGGAGTACCGAGAGGAGCTCTCAGGCCTGTTAGGTATTTTAACTACCGTTAGCTAACTGGCTGTTTCAGCTCTCGGTGAAACGCGATCTTATTACTGAACTACAGCGTGGTTTAAAAGCTGCTGCTGATTGAGAAAAACACACCCTGTGCTGGGAGAGAAGGTCGTGAATCAGCTCTTAAACAGCGCTGGGTGTTTGCTTTGTTTCTGAACGAGCAGGTGACGCTGCAACTGGATTTTATAAAGATATGAGAAAAGAATGCTTTCGTCGAGGATTTAACATGAAAAGGTAAGCTGCTGTTATGTTCTGATCTGTGCAGGCAGTTTATGCACTTAACGTAACTCCGTTAGACAACTAACTTACAGAGCTAGCGTTTGTTGTGTCTCCGGCTTAGTTTTCTGCAGTCCATGATTATTAGCTAAGGTGTTTAGTTTATTTTGACCCCAAACAGCAGCATTCACTGCATTTTGCATACTATTAACTAACCGCGTGAATCCACTGTACGTGCAAGTTAGCGTTAACTTCATCACGAACGAGTAACGGATTAGTAAACACACTCTTGTCTTTTTTTTGAATCCTCACAGTTTCTGTCAGAAAACACTGAAAGAAAACTTCTCCTCTGTCTCTGTTTATACAGCGATGGTTTGGGTTTAAAGCTGGGTTTGTTGTGCTGGATATTTGGTTAGGAGCAGGAGATTTTATAAGATGTGTGGCTGCATAATTGTGAACTGAGATCGCGGTCTGTGAAGTTACACCCGCAGCTAACCAGTGACTTTAAAAAACAAATAAACACAGCTGTTACTGGACTTGATGGGTTTAAAAAATGAGTTAATTAATTTTAAAAGACTAGTCTACTAATGTTGGCCCTGCTGAGTCCAGCTGATCATCCAGAAATAAACATTACCTATGCTGGTCAAAAGCTATTTAAAGAGCTAACCTCCCAGGGTGTGTTTGTTTGTTTGTTTTTTTCTGGTTTTGAGCATTTTTTTAAGGAGGGAGTGTAAGTCTGTGCTGCAGTAGAAGAGTGTAATTAATTGCTGTATTTGTCTCACTGCCTTAGATAGTATAGACTTTAAACATGTTACTAAAAATTAACACTGGACCGTGTTTTTAAATACTTGCCATTCTGGATGTCCTGAACATTTTCATGCAGGCCTGTGTGTTTTAAAAAATATATATTTTATTCATTCTATTTTATGTCGGTTAGTTTTATTTATATAAAGTAAGACCTGTAGATCTACTTTATTGGATAAATTGATACAGCTACCATGAACTGTTTTGTTTCTGTTCTGTAAAATCAGGCCCAGTTCCAAAAGACACAACATCCTCAGTGTCCTGGAGCTCCAGCTGAAGCACTGGCCACCTTCTCCATCCCCACCCAAAAGAGGAAGATCAGCAGCAGTGGAGGGTCCCAGGATGTTGAGATGGTAGTGCAGAGCGGTAAGTCCCAATCACATTTTTAGCCCCTGAGTCAGTCATTTATTTTTCTTAATCCAATATTTTGGCAATGGAAAAAAAGGAACACATCCAAGTTGTCCCTTATGTTTTTATTAATAAATTAATTATTATTGAAACAATGATTTAAGAACATACCTAAATCAAAACTAAAAACTGTATATAAAATAAAATATTAGACAGAAACATCGTTACAATTCTCAGAGTACGCTGAGGCAGCTCGGCTTAAAAAAACTGTAAATATGCATTTTACAAAAGTTAGCTTAAAAAATAATAGTTTAAAAATGTAAGATGGTGAATATATATGTTAATACATTAATAGCTTAATATTATTACTCTATTTGTTCTTATCACTGACTTACCGGGGGAACTAATTAAGGGACGGAATGATTTCTCAGGTGGTAAATCATGTTTGTTGTTGAATGTGCATTTTTTTTTTCTTTCCCACCTTGTAAAATCCTGCCTTTGCAGTCCACTTTAAAATATTTCCAAACAGAGAGGTGTAATACGCTCTTTCGATCTTACAGCTGCTGCTCACACTGCTAATAAATAAAAAACAAACCCAGTTGATTTTATCGGAGCGCCAGTACCCAAACCCGACTGACTAAAACTTTCAATCGTAACCACCTTACACTTAACGATTGAGATGACACGACCGCAACTCAACTGCAGCTCGACTCTAGCCAGACTCTCGTGATTTTATCCTGACTCTGGAAATTTGTCTGCAACTGTGAAATCATTGGAAAATCGTTAGGTACCTGAACACTCTTCTCTCTTCACCCTTAATGTAGCAGCTACCCACTGAATAACTGTTAGCCTGTTCTATAGCGACTGTAATTTTCTTCTGTCTGTTTCTTACACTCTGTAGGTACTTATATATTTTTTTTTTATTGAACGTGGCAGCGTGCCGACAATCACAAGTTTTGCAAATGTTGGGATAAATTTCAGCCAATTTAACTTTACTAGAATGTGCTCTGTGTACTCTGCAGGTACTTCTAAGGCAGCTAGTTGAAGGCGTGATTGAGGTCCATGCCAGAGGGGTTCTGCACTGTGACCTCAAGCCATAGAACATCCTGGTTCAGATGTACAGTTAGGAACCACGCCTTCATCTTCTGTTCTTCTGGTATGGGTTTTCAGTGAACACTACAGGCAGAGAACTGTCTTCGTAGAAGCTACCATTACTGAATAGAGATTCAGGTCAAAAACATTCCTTAACGCTCAGTCACTGTCTCTAATTTACTTTTCAGGACCTTCCTCATGAGTGGTTTACCCATGAGGCCAAATCCTCCACAGTGTTGCAGATAGGAATCATCCTGCTGTGTGTGAGAGGTGACCCTTCAACACCAGCACGGAGATCACCTCAAAGAAGTCTCAGATCATCTCTCCACCATCTGCTCTATGACCCCTGGCTAAGTATACACCACGACACAGCCACCACATCAGGCACACCTCAGTCAGGTACCATATAAAACAATAATAATAATTTTAAAAAATCTATATTTTCAATCTCTAGTTTAGAGAGTTCTCTAGTAGAGCTGGGCGATTAATCGATTTTATCGATAAATTCGAATTTATAGTTAAGGACAATGTGTTTTTATAAAAATCGATTTTCTCTGAGTTTTCTTTTTCACCACAGACGCTCCTCTGTGGGCACAGAGTGAGCTTAGCTAGCTCCCTCCATACCTCCCTCCCTCCAGCGCGCGCACCCCCTGCCACTCCCTCCCTCCCTCCCTCCCTTGCACGCACAAACACACACGTGCACACACACACATACACAAAACACATGACGGCGGAGCTTAAGAGCAACTAGCTCCGTGATCTGGAGTTGGTTCGGTTTTGCGGCGTCGGACGTAGACCAAACAGGTCCTCGCTGTAAGGTGAACCAATTTATCACTATACCTTAAACAGAAGCATGTAGCGGAGTGGGAGAAGTGCTGCTACCATAGGAATGAACGCAGCAGCAGCACCAGTTCACCATTCAACGTTAATCAAGGAACTGTCCCTGGCACATCTTCCAACCGTGTACCAGGTTTTGTATGCACTACAAGTTAAGATGTTTTGCATATTCATGAGAAAAGATCTCATTTTATAGAACACTGGCACTTATTTAAATGTTTTGTTTTGCAATTCTAGCCCAATAGGGAAAAGTATTTACTTAAGAGCATATAAATTGTACTTGTTTTCTATTGTCTACTTTGTAAGTTTTATCAAAAAAGGGCACCATTTTATTTATTTCTATTTGTTTTTAAGGGTGTGTTTATTTATTTATTTTTTAAGTTTGAGGGTGCATTGTGTCAGTACCTAAACTATGTTGGAGAAAGCTTTCTAAAAGTCACTAGATGTTCTCACTGTTTACAATAGTTTTTTTTGCTTGTTTCTGGTTGCACTTTAACCACAAATGGAACATTTTAAGTGAAAACAAATTAAATAAGAACTAGTTTTTAACCATTTCTTTAATCTTTAGTTTGATTTTTAGTAGGGGGAAAAAATCGATTTAAATCGAAAATTGGATTAAAAAAAAAAATCTAAGATTTTTTTTTTTCGGCCATATCGCCCAGCTCTATACTCTAGTTTAGAGGTTTTTTTTTTATAAAACACACCTAAGGAAAATAGCAGGTATTAATAAAGCTATTGATTCCATACTTTTAAAAAGGTAATGATTTTCTTTAACTATATAAATGTTTTAATCGTTTTGTGTATTGTATGCTTTTAATTGCTTCCTGTTTTGTATTTGTGTTCATGTACTTAAGGCTTTAATCCTTTTATCTTGATATTGTTTATCTTTTGATGTTTATTAATTACTTAACTGTATTTATCTTTGTGTAGTATACTGTTAGTGTTTTAATCCATACACTTTTTGTATATATTTCTTTTATTACTTAGTTACTTGCTTTATTAATGGTTATTGTATTGGTGTTTTAGTCTTATTTTGGGCTTATATTCATTAAAAACATTTTAACGTTTGTCTTTTAGTGCTTTAATCAATTAATATTGTACTTACCTTTTACTATTTTACTATTAATCTTTCTGTACTTAATTATACATTATTTTTTATTTATTTTTTTATAAAATTAAAGGCGGGTTTATTAATTGTATGTCTTTATACGGGATTTTATTTGCATTGTATATATTTTTGTTTCATTTAATGTTTATGCTCTTTGTCTTTTTCAGATTTTTACATTTTTAATTTGTGTATTGACCCAAGGAGTATGGGTTCCTCTCAAGGTTTCTATCTCTCTTTCTGAGAGAATTTTCTTTGCCGCTGTCTCCTTTGTGCTTACTCAAAAGAGGTTTGGACACTTTTTTTTTTTTTTTTTTTAACTGTTCTTAATTTTGTTTGTTTCTTAACTTTGTCAATAAATGTTTTTTTATTGCTATCACTTTTGTCTGTTTATTTGATCACACTATCGCTAAGTTTCTTGAAATGTGTTTATGGAAAAAAATTAATATTTAATATTTTATTAAATGTGGATTTGATGCCCACATTCAACCACTTTTTAACACTTCAACTAAACACTGAAAGAATAAATCAGAAATTATTGATTTATTATTAATGTAATGAACAGAGATGTTCTGAAGTTAAAAGCTGATTATCCCATGTGTCTCATATTCCCAAATATGATAAGGTTGATAAGGTCATGTCAGCTCCAAGGACAATTTCAGTTTTGTATTTCAGTGAAAGTTATTCCTTTAATTGAATTTATATAAATAATGTATCTGGTAATATGCAAAGGCTCTCAGTGTTGTTACACCTTTTTGTTATACTTAAAACCAAAGTGTAATTTTCAACAACTCTATGTGATGTTTGACCACTTAGGAATTACACTGACATTACTTCTACAAGTCATGGGATAGTAGGTTTGAGGCTGATCATGAAGTGTTACCTCAATGTATTGGCCAGTAATTTATTATTGAAGGTTATTCATTCAAATTTATTGTGACTGGTCGTCTGCCTACAATTGTCTGTGCAACTCTGAGAAATATCTATATACAACTTTTAAAACGATTAAAGCTTTGGGATTTACATGTGCAAAATTAAGCCCTGCATACAGAAATATACTGATAACTTTCTGATGCTTTAAAAAATAAGAATCAAAGGAATCAAATTCCAAAAGATAAGCATTAGCATTTCAGAAGTACTGTCCGAGGTCAGCATACACACTAGAAAAACAGAGAAAAAAAATCACAGTTCTTACAGTCTGCTTGTCTTACCAGGTTCCATGAGACACTGCAGTATCCCTTTATTCATCCAATAACATAAATTATACATTAATAAAACATCTGTTTTATTAGAAATACTTGTTCAAATTACAAATTAGCACCCACAACTCCACAGAGGTTGGAGGACCATAATTTAATATAATTATATATTTAAGTTACATGATTTTGAGCATATTACTACATTATTTTGCCTTTCAAAAAATGCCAAGTGAGCAAATCAAATCTAAAACTTTTTTTTTGTTCCCCCTCTGCATGTGATACATAGAGATCAGTAACATATTTCAGTAAAAATGGTCTGTAAAAACAATATGAAATTTGAAAAGGAAAAAAATACAAGCTACAAAAAATGTAACTTTCAAAATAAATTCATGGTGATCACTTGATTATGACAGAAATGGACACCTGCTAAAACCACATACCTATCCTTTTGGTTTGAGGTAAATCTGTCTACCACAAACCAAAATATACAATTACAGTAGAGGAATCCTGCTTTAAGATATTTGGCCTCAGATGCATCAGTAGCACTTTACAATTAATTTACATTGTTTAACCATACTTATGTTAGAATGCCTCAACTAATTATTATTATGACACTAGTTAAGATATTAATTCCTACAAAATGTTAAAACTGATATCGCAATTCATCTTTATTTACAACATTCTTAAGCATTACAATTTAGAAATGTTAAATAATATTTACCACTTAATTACCACTTAATGTTTATTACAGTCGTAAGTACTGTTATTTTTTACCCTGATTGTAAAGAGTTACAGATGCATCAGTAGCTGGGTAGAACAATATGAATATGACTGCTGTCTAAATAACACGCTCGGCGTGTTTTTAGTTTCCGCCCATTCTCGTTTTTCCGCCAGTTCTCGGGCTCCCTATCTCTTTATAAAGGCGGGTTTTCCCGGCCACGTCCCAATTCACTAGCCAGGGCAGCGGTCTGCACAGATCTGATTGGCAGAGGAGAGCGTTTGAAGATTTTACACCACGCGTGATTGGTCTGTGAGTTTCCCATGCCGCAGAGTGCGTATACCGTAAAGACAAGAAAAGTTCTGATGCTTTAAATGAACACTGTCCAAATTAAATCCTTCTCAGTAGTTTATCGATTTGGGTCCGCATTGGACAACGTCTGGGTCCGGACCCGGACCGCAGTCTGCATATATGTGATCCCTGGCCTCGACCATATACACGGTTTTGTTTTATCAAACCACTCCTTGCTGCCCTGCAGAGAACAACAGGTTCAATATTCAGTTTTACAGTGTTAAATATGTCAGGTCAAGAAAGACTTTCTTTATTTTATATTTTTTTTATAAAAACAAGTATTTATGTTAAGTGAAATCAAGAAAGACCATATTTAATTTTTTATAAAAAAAAAATATTTATGTTAAGTTAATTCAAGAGAAATGGTCTTTTAATTTTATAAAAATAAATAGTTCAACTTTAAATGTCTAGAGATACATTGATGCTGTTAAAAATGCTTTTTCCAATAAAGGGAGTATTGGCAAAACTGGTTATAATTTTTATGTTAAGGCGGCGGGACGTGGTGTGTGCAGCTGCTTAAAGTAACTAATAAAGTAACTTGTAAAGTAACTTAGTTACTTTTAAAATCAAGTAATCCATAAAGTAACTAAGTTACTTTTTAAAGGAGTAATCAGTAATCAGTAATCGGATTACTTTTTCAAAGTAACTATACCATCACTGCATGTACCTTTATTTCAATTGCCTATATGGACAGTGATTTTAAAAAAAGTGAACTTTTAAAACCATAGTGTTAAATGCGATGCAATTAAAACAATTTCCTGGTGCACCTAAGAAAAAAAATTAGGCACAGCAGTGTAACCAGTGCAAAAAGTCAGTCTAGAGCCCTTACACTCACACAATCACACAATTACACACACTTATACTCATACTCAAACTCACAATCAGGAAATCAAACATACTCACACTTACACAATCACACACACACACATACTCACACAATCTTTCACTTATACTCAAACTCAATCACTCACTCCCACAATCACTCACTCACACTTACTCACTTACATTCATACTCACACTTGCAAAATCACTCCACTGTAGGGTAATTTACCACAGCATGACTTAGATAAAACTCGGATGTGAGAAATCTCAGAACATGAAATGATGACCAATGAGTCAGAGCTTAGAATTTAAAATATATTAAAGTTTACTTGAAAAATAGTTTCAGCATTACAGATATATAAAAGGAACAAAAAAAATAGATATATATTAGAAAAGAGTAAAAGTACATCAACGAATACAATCTTGATAGATCAACACATTCACAACCCAGAGAGAGAGAGAAAGAGAGAGAAAGAGAGAGAGAGAGAGAAAGAGAGAGAGAGAGAGAGAGAGAGAGAGAAAGAAAGAGAAAGAAACTAAAGCCAGTCGAGGGACAGAGAGAACTCCTCAGACTTCATCCAAGCAGTTATACATTTATGCAAATGACGTGATTGAACAGAACTTATCAATATGATTACGTCAGCAAAGTCCAGTTAACAGCATGTTGTCCAGTTTTAATGACGTGATCCGCTCCAGCCTGTCTGTTCTTATCATGATGTTGTTCAGCGCTGTGTCCTTCATGAAAACAGCAGACAGTCCTTAAGTGTCCTAAAGTCTGTGAGAAGATGAAACGGAGGAAAAGAGTGGATGGAAAGATCTTCTGGCCTGTGTGTGACTTTACGCCGTGTAGAACAGGCATGCGCTGGCTATCTGAGGAGAGGTTCCCAGCACTTCACTCAGAGAGCTTGTTGTCTCCTAGTTCATATGCACTGGTCCCAGAACAGCAGAAAAGCAGTGAAGCTTCTCTGCCACTCAGGGTCACGTTCTCCTCACAGCTCTCATTGTTGATGAAAACACTCTGACCTTCCTGATTCCTGAAAAAGTAAAAACAACCTCCAAAGCCTTGTCATAGTGACAGTTAAAAAGAGAGCAGAGATCATAAGGTTATTAAGTGAATTATAATGTGAACAGTAAAAATAATAACTGTATATATAAATGTATAAAACATTTAAGAATAAGAGTGTGAAGGTGTGGTTATCTCCAATCACACCCTTCACTCCCCCCTTCTAGACCAAATGGAATCATCCAAGATTCCATGATGGTCTACATAACGCCTAAGAAGCCCCGGGAGTAATGACAAGTGTCCGCATACAGAGTATGAGAACAAGTGTTTCTTCATCTCAGCTGTGGACATGCTGGGGCCTATTGCACACCAGTCCCCACGCCGGACTCTCCCTGCCTCGTTATGCCCACCATGGATCTGAGAAGATTCATAAACAATTTTTTACCACATTAACTTTCTCTTTTTTTTTTCTTCAGAATTACAACATAAAGTTATAAAAGTGTTAAAATCAAGTCAATGTTTTTCAACATTGTCACTGTTTTTGCTCTAGACCAGGGGTCACCAACCTTTTTGAACCTGAGAGCTACTTCTTGGGTACCAATTAATGCGAAGGGCTACCAGTTTGATGCACACTCATGAAATTACAACTTTTCTCAATTTACCTTTAATTATATGTTATTATTAATAATTAATGACATTCATCTATGTGAAGACACAGATATCAATATGCAACACTATTTTTATAAATCTCTGCAATTGTTTACATTTTATATTATATTATATTTTAATATAATATTACATATTATATTACATTATATTGTATAATAATATATAAACTATAGGCTATCTCTAAGCTAATATTAATCTAATATAATCTAAAATTACACCAATGCAACTGTGATTTAAAAAAAAAAAAGAATAGCAACAAAAATGCTATTTTTAGACCAGGTCTGCGGGCTACTCATAAGGTCCTTGCGGGCTACCTGGTGCCCGCGGGCACCATGTTGGTGACCCCTGCTCTAGACTATAGAATACATAGTCTCAACATTTATTTATCAAATGCCTTCTTATTTTCTTTTAACCTTTCACATTGTCTAATTTAATCTTCAACCATAATAATGTATATTTTTTATACATTAATTAGACATTTTCTTACACTAGATGCTGAGAAGCTGATCTACACCTTTGTTTTGATTAGACTATTGTAATGCATTATTCTCTGGATTACAATTATTATTCTCTACAATTTACAAATTACATCTTGGTCAAAATGCTGCAGCTACAGTTCTAACTCACACACACACACAAAAAAAGAGAGAAGATTATTTAGATTGGATTTTAATATTCATTTAGTGTAAAAAGTGTAAAAATCTCTTAATGGCTTAGCAGCTAAGTATATATCAGGACTCCTGACAGATCGACAATTCCAGCTCATTTGTTGAGAACATTTAGCGTTGCATTCTGTATTTATGCACCAAAGATTTGTAACTCTCTATCAGTTTATATCCATCAGGGATCACCCAGTTCTTCCTTTGAAGCACATCTAAAACTTATTTGTGCACTTCAGATTAATCTTAGTTTTATTTATTTTAAAATAGTTTGTTATGTGCCAAAATTCTTAATGCCAATCTGTAGACAAACAATCCTCAACTTTACACATACTCAGAAATCCTTAAAGCATTGTTCAGAATATTTAGTGTGATTAGTGCTGTTATTTGAGGGCGAACACACAAAGAGCATAAAACACCCTTTTTTTATTTTAGTTATTAAATAGAGAGTTCAGTTCCTCCAAAAACTCTGATGAGTATGATGCAGTCAGTGCATTTCCTCTATATACTGTGAAAACTTATTTACCGTCTGTTAACCTGAGTCTAAAAACATTTGGCTGATGTTAGAATTTAAATGTGTGTGGAGTTGTGTCCACAAGCTGTTGTAGGCATGGTCCACCTAAGTTTAGACTAACTAGTTTCTATGGCAGTGATTTCAAACCTATGAGCTGCAGTGGTCCTGTTTGAAGTTATTGGCCTAATATTTATTTTTCTTGTTCAGTTCCAATATATGTTTTTTTGCGAACTGTGCTACCTGTAAATTAATTGCAAAAATAAAAACATATTTAAGTTTCACTTGTTTGGCATAGTTGCAAGACTGTTAGCTGGTGGTTTAGCAAGCTAGTTATTATTATATATATTGAATTAATTTAGCATTAATATTAATGCACATATAAGAGAAAGATTTCTATCTTACCCTATTTTTTTTTTAAAGCTTTTGGAGCAAACAAAGCTCTTTTTGTAGTTGATAGTCTACATTGATGTATTAATAAGATTTTAAATGGTTGATTTTTATTTAAGCCAGCATGCTTGGTTACTTTAGCTAGTTACAACTACATCTGAGTTTATATGTATTAATTTTGTCAAAAGCCAGTAAACAACTTCCCTTACATAAGCCTAAGCGGAGATGATTTTTGTTGAAAATGTTTTATACAAATCATAGTCATTAGACAACATAAATTACGTAATATAAACCTAAAAGAACTTTGCAGTGAAAATTGAGGGCCAGTAAGCGATAGGCCTCTAATGTATTAATCTGCCCAGCAACCATGTTTGGCTACTATTTACAATTAAATATATATATATATATATATATATATATATATATATATATATATATATATATATATATATATATATATATATAAATACATATATAAATACATATATATACATATACATATACATACATACACACATACATATATATATATATATATATATATATGTACACACACATATATACACATATACATACTTTTTTTTTTCTTAAAAAGAAAGGTAAAACAGTCATAATTTGAGTCACCACCAGATTTAAAGTTTAACCAAACATTTTCTACATGAGGCATACACATCAAAAATTAAATAAAATCACTCCTTTTAATGAAAAAAAAAAAGTAAACAGGCATAAAAATAAAAAATAAAAAATCTGGTATCACGTCTCCGTTGCTGGCTCAGGCTGAGGGGTGAATCCACTGGGCTGATTGGCTGCTGGGGGTGGGTGGTGTTGATGGTTGAGCAGGTGCTGTATGAAGCGGTCTCTGATCGCTCAGTTCTTCCAGATCTGAAACCAGTTTCCTGGACCAGTGCTGTAACATTTCAATCACAGCAGGTCCGGTGAAGATGCAGTCCAGCCATCGACCGACAGCTGGACCAAACATAGTCTCTCATCTGAGACTCTCCTCATGAAGTGCTCTGGTTCAGATGATGTTCACAGTACTGTTGCAGAGGACCCTGTCTCTGAGGGTCAAAACTCCTGTGATGAGCACCACCCCCGCCTTCTCAAACACCCAGAAAACAGCACTGAGCAACATTCAGTCAAAAGAGAAAAATCCCTCCAAAAAAAAAAAAACTCAAAAGAAAAAATAATAATAAAAAATAAATCCTGAAAGGAATTCTATAATATGGTTAAAAATTGTTTAGCCTCATGAAATAACTAAAACAAAAATTATTTCCAGCCAAACGATGCTTGATATTCCTAAACTGTATAACATTGTCATTATATTGTTGTGCTCTGATGGGGACTCAAAATATAGCCAAGAATATGCAAGCAAGTTCTTCATTGCCAGAAATAGAAAACATATGGAAAGCAAAACAGAAAGCTTTGTTTTTTTTTTTAAAGACATCTGATGTCTCCTTGTTTAAAAGTCAGAAAGAGAGACCCAATTCACTGCAGCTCGTAATAGATCCAATACTAAGTTTGTCAAATTACACCTTTCCAAAGAAAGTAAGATCTTTCCTTACTGGTTTCTTAAATCTACTATCCTCATTAAGAGAATCAAAAGGTCAGCATAGACTGAGATACACGAGAACCACAAGAGAAATTAGATATGTGTATTCTTTAAATCTCATTCAGCTGAGACTGAGCTGAAATCAGTCTCAATAAGAAAAGAATAAGAATAGAAAAGGCCTAAACCACATGAAGACAGAAGCTGTGTTCAGAATGGCTCACTCATTAACTCTTTCACTATGAGAAAGAGAGAGAGAGAAAGAGAGAGAGAGAGAGAGAGAGAGAGAGAAAGAAAGAGAAAGAAACTAAAGCCAGTCGAGGGACAGAGAGAACTCCTCAGACTTCATCCAAGCAGTTATACATTTATGCAAATGACGTGATTGAACAGAACTTATCAATATGATTACGTCAGCAAAGTCCAGTTAACAGCATGTTGTCCAGTTTTAATGACGTGATCCGCTCCAGCCTGTCTGTTCTTATCATGATGTTGTTCAGCGCTGTGTCCTTCATGAAAACAGCAGACAGTCCTTAAGTGTCCTAAAGTCTGTGAGAAGATGAAACGGAGGAAAAGAGTGGATGGAAAGATCTTCTGGCCTGTGTGTGACTTTACGCCGTGTAGAACAGGCATGCGCTGGCTATCTGAGGAGAGGTTCCCAGCACTTCACTCAGAGAGCTTGTTGTCTCCTAGTTCATATGCACTGGTCCCAGAACAGCAGAAAAGCAGTGAAGCTTCTCTGCCACTCAGGGTCACGTTCTCCTCACAGCTCTCATTGTTGATGAAAACACTCTGACCTTCCTGATTCCTGAAAAAGTAAAAACAACCTCCAAAGCCTTGTCATAGTGACAGTTAAAAAGAGAGCAGAGATCATAAGGTTATTAAGTGAATTATAATGTGAACAGTAAAAATAATAACTGTATATATAAATGTATAAAACATTTAAGAATAAGAGTGTGAAGGTGTGGTTATCTCCAATCACACCCTTCACCACTCACACACCCATACACTCATACACACTATCACATTCACTCACCCTCACAATCACATACTTACTCATACTTACACTTACGCAAACATTCACTCACACACTCACACACACACAGGAAAGGTTAATCTATGTTACACACAGACACTGAGGAGTCATCATAAACAGCAAATCCTGCATAGAGGGGCTGAGTGAATGTGGTGTAGAATGTGTGTGAGTGTGTGTGTGTGTGTATCAGAGGAGACGCTGTAGAAGGACAGAATGCCGGAGGGACAGTCCACATACACTCCTACTCTCCTACAGCCGAAGGGAGGAGGGCGGAGTTTAGTGATGTTTAGATTGTGATGAACAGAGTATTCATTATCAGAGCAGAACAGACTCATGGAGTTTCTATTGCATCCAAACTGACGGTCAAAACGCACTCCTTTCCTGCGGATGGTTTTATAAGTCAGAACTAATTTAGCTCCTCCCCTCCCACTCCACTCAGCCTCCCAGTAACAGCGCCCAGTAAAACTCTCTCTACTCAGAACCTGCAGATACACATTAAACCCCTCTGGATGATCAGGATATGACTCCAGCTCCTCTCTCCTCACCGCCATCCTGTTCTTCTCACTCAGAGAGAGACGAGGGTGTGCTGTGTTTGGATCCAGTGTCAAATCACAGCCGTCTGAACAGAAGAACACACATTACACACACTGCACTGATACAGAGAGAGTGTGTGTGTGTGTGTGTGTGTGTGTTAAGTCTGTGTGTGTCGGTGTGTGAACTTACATTTCTTTAGTCCTGGTTTGATTCTGATTTTCCCTCTATTTTCCACCCTAAACAGAAACACACCAATACACAAACACACACAAACAGGCGGAAGGTATTAATGTAAATTAACTAGTTATTAAATAATGTATTAAATAATCACAATCAAGTAAATAAATGAACATTGTAATCAGTATTCAGACTCTCTCTCCCTTATACACAAACACACACACAACCCTCCAACTAGGTCAGGGGTCTCTATCTTTATATTTATTTATATTTTAACGCCTCACCTGCACATGTTTGCAATTTTGCATTGCACTGCATTTAAAAACGTGATGGCAGGAATGTATGAGTGGGAACACTAGGCTCGGCAGATGATGCAATTTACGGAACACGGAACATTTTAACGTAAGCAGATACAGAGAGCCATGTGTATGCCCACTTTAGTCTTGTGAGATCTCATCACACCCATACTTTAGTTACTACTCAAGACGAGAAAGGGTGAATTGTAATAAAATTATGGCTTACAGTTTACTGAAGTAGGAGGTACATTTATAGTTGCAAGAAAATGTATGTGAACCCCTTAGGATTACTTGGATTTCTGCATAAATTGGTAATTAAATGTGTTCTGATCTTCACAACAAGAGACCAACACAGTCTGCTTAAACTAATACCACAAAAATATATATGTTTGCATGGTTTTATTGAACACAAAATGTTAACATTCACAGTGCAGGGTGGAAAAAGTATGTGAACCTTTGGTAGCAATAACCTTAACCAAACGTTTCCTGTAGTTGCAGATCAGACCTGCACAACGGTCAGGAGGAATTTTGGACCATTTCTCTTCACAAAACTGTTTTAGTTCAGCAATATTCTTGGGTTATCTGGTGTGAATCGCTCTCTCGAGGTCATGCCACAGCATTTCAATTGGGCTGAGGTAAGGACTCTCCAGAAGGTGTATTTTCTTCTGTTGAAGCCGTTCAGTTGTTGATACTTAAAGACGGCAATCTGTCCAGGCCCTGAGGCAGCAAAGCAGCCCCAAACCATCCACCATCACCCTCCACCATATTTCACAGTTGGGATGAGGTTTTGATGATTGTGGGCTGTGCCTTTTTTCCTCTCCGCACAAAGCGCTGTGTTTTTCTTCCAAACAACTAAATTTTGGTTTCATCTGTCCACAGTATATTTAGCCAGTACTGCTGTGGAACATCCAGGTGCTCTTTGGCAAACTTCAAACATGCAGCAATGCACAGCAGTGGCTTCCTCCGCGATGCCCTCCGATGAGCTCCATTCTTGTTTAATGTTTTCTTTATTGTAGGTTTGTCAACAAATATGTTAGCATGCCCCAGAGATCACTGTAAGTCTTTAGCTGAAACTCTAGGACTCTTCCTCACCACATTGATCATTCTGTGCTGTGCTCTTGCAGTCCTCTTTACAGGACGACAATACAAACAACTTCAATAACAACAACTACAAAAAATAACCAGCCTGTGATATGTTATTACAATATTTTACAAAAAAAACCCATAAAAATTACTTCAACCATCCAGACCTGACCAGAGCATTAGTACAGAGAAATGAATATATAGTTAATAAATTAAAATATATAAGCGGTGGCTCAACAATAGCTAGATACGAATCCTGTTCGAATCCTGTTCATGTAGCTTGCCATCAGAGCCGCGAGGGAGAACAATTGCCCTGTCTCTCTCTGGGTGGGTAAATGGCACTCTTTCTCCTCATCACTCCTAGGGTGATGCGGATCAGCACAAGGCCTTTATGAGCAAATAATGCTTTAAATTCAATAACCAAGATTGGGCCAAGGTACCACGACGGTTCTGCCACCGTCTGAAAGAGTCTGTCTTTGGCTATCACATGTACGACTTTCGGCAACTTTTACTGTATGGTTGATTTTATATGAATTTTTATTTATATTAAATAATACTTAAAATTAAATAACTCAAGATTGACCCAAACCATCACAATGGTTCTACCATCTGAAAGAGATTGTCTTTGGCTATCACGTGTGCGAGATTGGGCAACTTTCACTGCATGGTTGATTTTATATGAAGTTTTATGGGACCGGAACATACCATTTCACACAGTAGAGGGGGGGAACGGAAAAAAACATTTCACATGGGGGGGTGGGGAGGGGGGGAGACCGGAACATACCATATCACAAAGAAGAGGGGGGACCGGAACATACCATCATTTAAAAGAGTCTGTTTTAGGCTATCATGTGTGCGACTTTTGGAAACTTACACTCTATGGTTGATTTTTATTAATGCTTAAAGTTAAATTACTCAAGACTGGCACATATTACCACGACAATTCTGCCATCGTTTGAAAGAGACTGTCTTAATCTATCATGTGTACGACTTTCGGCAACGTACACGTTATCGTTGATTTTTTATGAATTTTTATTTATATTAAATAATGCTTAAAATTCAATAACTCAAGATTGGCACATATTACCACAACCGTTCTGCCATCGTTTGAAAGAGACTGTCTTATCCTATCATGTGTGCTCACAATTGGCACATACTACCACAACGGTTCTGCCATCGTTTGAAAGAGACTGTCATATCCTATCATGTGTGCGACTTTCGGCAACGTACACGTTATCGTTGATTTTTTATGAATTTTTATTTATATTAAATAATGCTTAAAATTCAATAACTCAAGATTGGCACATACTACCACAACGGTTCTGCCATCGTTTGAAAGAGACTGTCATATCCTATCATGTGTGCGACTTTCGGCAACGTACACGTTATCGTTGATTTTTTATGAATTTTTATTTATATAAAATAATGCTTAAAATTCAATAAGTCAAGAATGGCACATACTACCACAACGGTTCTGCCATCGTTTGAAAGAGACTGTCTTATCCTATCATGTGTGCTCACAATTGGCACATACTACCACAACGGTTCTGCCATCGTTTGAAAGAGACTGTCTTAAGCTATCATGTGTGCGACTTTCGGCAACGTACACGTTATCGTTGATTTTTTATGAATTTGTATTTATATAAAATAATGCTTAAAATTCAATAACTCAAGATTGGGACATACTACCACAACGGTTCTGCCATCGTTTGAAAGAGACTGTGTTAATCTATCATGTGTGCGACTTTCGGCAACGTACACGTTATCGTTGATTTTTTATGAATTTTTATTTATATTAAATAATGCTTAAAATTCAATAACTCAAGATTGGCACATACTACCACAACGTTTCTGCCATCGTTTGAAAGAGACTGTCTTAAGCTATCATGTGTGCGACTTTCGGCAACGTACACATTATCGTTGATTTTTTATGAATTTTTTTTATATAAAATAATGCTTAAAATTCAATAAGTCAAGAATGGCACATACTACCACAACGGTTCTGCCATCGTTTGAAAGAGACTGTGTTAATCTATCATGTGTGCGACTTTCGGCAACGTACACGTTATCGTTGATTTTTTATGAATTTTTATTTATATTAAATAATGCTTAAAATTCAATAACTCAAGATTGGCACATACTACCACAACGGTTCTGCCATTGTTTGAAAGAGACTGTCTTAAGCTATCATGTGTGCGACTTTCGGCAACGTACACGTTATCGTTGATTTTTTATGAATTTGTATTTATATAAAATAATGCTTAAAATTCAATAACTCAAGATTGGGACATACTACCACAACGGTTCTGCCATCGTTTGAAAGAGACTGTGTTAATCTATTATGTGTGCGACTTTTGGCAACGTACACGTTATCGTTGATTTTTTATGAATTTTTATTTATATTAAATAATGCTTAAAATTCAATAACTCAAGATTGGCACATATTACCACAACCGTTCTGCCATCGTTTGAAAGAGACTGTCTTATCCTATCATGTGTGCTCACAATTGGCACATACTACCACAACGGTTCTGCCATCGTTTGAAAGAGACTGTGTTAATCTATCATGTGTGCGACTTTCGGCAACGTACACATTATCGTTGATTTTTTATGAATTTTTATTTATATAAAATAATGCTTAAAATTCAATAACTCAAGATTGGCACATACTACCTCAACGGTTCTGCCATCGTTTGAAAGAGACTGTGTTAATCTATCATGTGTGCGACTTTCGGCAACGTACACGTTATCGTTGATTTTTTATGAATTTTTATTTATATTAAATAATGCTTAAAATTCAATAACTCAAGATTGGCACATACTACCTCAACGGTTCTGCCATCGTTTGAAAGAGACTGTGTTAATCTATCATGTGTGCGACTTTCGGCAACGTACACATTATCGTTGATTTTTTATGAATTTTTATTTATATAAAATAATGCTTAAAATTCAATAAGTCAAGATTGGCACATACTACCACAACGTTTCTGCCATCGTTTGAAAGAGACTGTCTTAAGCTATCATGTGTGCGACTTTCGGCAACGTACACGTTATCGTTGATTTTTTATGAATTTTTATTTATATTAAATAATGCTTAAAATTCAATAACTCAAGATTGGGACATACTACCACAACGGTTCTGCCATCGTTTGAAAGAGACTGTCTTAACCTATCATGTGTGCGACATTCGGCAACGTACACATTATCGTTGATTTTTTATGAATTTTTATTTATATTACATAATGCTTAAAATTCAATAACTCAAGATTGGGACATACTACCACAACGGTTCTGCCATCGTTTGAAAGAGACTGTCTTAACCTATCATGTGTGCGACTTTCGGCAACGTACACATTATCGTTGATTTTTTATGAATTTTTATTTATATTAAATAATGCTTAAAATTCAATAACTCAAGATTGGGACATACTACCACAACGGTTCTGCCATCGTTTGAAAGAGACTGTCTGGACCTATCATGTGTGCGACTTTCGGCAACGTACACACTATCGTTGATTTTTTATGAATTTTTATTAATATTAAATAATGCTTAAAATTCAATAACTCAAGATTGGGACATACTACCACAACGGTTCTGCCATCGTTTGAAAGAGACTGTCTGAACCTATCATGTGTGCGACTTTCGGCAATGTACACACTATCGTTGATTTTTTATGAATTTTTATTTATATTAAATAATGCTTAAAATTCAATAACTCAAGATTGGGATATACTACCACAACCAATCTGCCATCGTTTGAAAGAGACTGTCTTAACCTATCATGTGTGCAACATTTGGCAACGTACACATTATCGTTGATTTTTTATGAATTTTTATTTATATTAAATAATGCTTAAAATTCAATAACTCAAGATTGGGACATACTACCACAACGGTTCTGCCATCGTTTGAAAGAGACTGTCTGAACCTATCATGTGTGCGACTTTCGGCAACGTACACACTATCGTTGATTTTTTATGAATTTTTATTTATATTAAATAATGCTTAAAATTCAATAACTCAAGATTGGGACATACTACCACAACGGTTCTGCCATCGTTTGAAAGATACTGTCTTAACCTATCATGTGTGCGACAGTCGGCAACGTACACATTATCGTTGATTTTTTATGAATTTTTATTTATATTAAATAATGCTTAAAATTCAATAACTCAAGACTGGGATATACTACCACAACCGTTCTGCCATCGTTTGAAAGAGACTGTCTGAACCTATCATGTGTGCGACTTTCGGCAACGTACACGTTATCGTTGATTTTTTATGAATTTTTATTTATATTAAATAATGCTTAAAATTCAATAACTCAAGATTGGCACATATTACCACAACCGTTCTGCCATCGTTTGAAAGAGACTGTCTTATCCTATCATGTGTGCTCACAATTGGCACATACTACCACAACGGTTCTGCCATCGTTTGAAAGAGACTGTGTTAATCTATCATGTGTGCGACTTTCGGCAACGTACACATTATCGTTGATTTTTTATGAATTTTTATTTATATAAAATAATGCTTAAAATTCAATAACTCAAGATTGGCACATACTACCTCAACGGTTCTGCCATCGTTTGAAAGAGACTGTGTTAATCTATCATGTGTGCGACTTTCGGCAACGTACACGTTATCGTTGATTTTTTATGAATTTTTATTTATATTAAATAATGCTTAAAATTCAATAACTCAAGATTGGCACATACTACCTCAACGGTTCTGCCATCGTTTGAAAGAGACTGTGTTAATCTATCATGTGTGCGACTTTCGGCAACGTACACATTATCGTTGATTTTTTATGAATTTTTATTTATATAAAATAATGCTTAAAATTCAATAAGTCAAGATTGGCACATACTACCACAACGTTTCTGCCATCATTTGAAAGAGTCTGTCTTAAGCTATCATGTGTGCGACTTTCGGCAACGTACACGTTATCGTTGATTTTTTATGAATTTTTATTTATATTAAATAATGCTTAAAATTCAATAACTCAAGATTGGGACATACTACCACAACGGTTCTGCCATCGTTTGAAAGAGACTGTCTTAACCTATCATGTGTGCGACTTTCGGCAACGTACACATTATCGTTGATTTTTTATGAATTTTTATTTATATTAAATAATGCTTAAAATTCAATAACTCAAGATTGGGACAAACTACCACAACCGTTCTGCCATCGTTTGAAAGAGACTGTCTTAACCTATCATGTGTGCGACTTTCGGCAACGTACACATTATCGTTGATTTTTTATGAATTTTTATTTATATTAAATAATGCTTAAAATTCAATAACTCAAGATTGGCACATACTACCACAACGGTTCTGCCATCATTTGAAAGAGTCTATCTTATGCTATCATGTGTGCGACTTTCGGCAACGTACACACTATCGTTGATTTTTTATGAATTTTTATTTATATTAAATAATGCTTAAAATTCAATAACTCAAGATTGGGACATACTACCACAACGGTTCTGCCATCGTTTGAAAGATACTGTCTTAACCTATCATGTGTGCGACAGTCGGCAACGTACACATTATCGTTGATTTTTTATGAATTTTTATTTATATTAAATAATGCTTAAAATTCAATAACTCAAGATTGGGATATACTACCACAACCGTTCTGCCCTCGTTTGAAAGAGACTGTCTTAACCTATCATGTGTGCAACATTTGGCAACGTACACATTATCGTTGATTTTTTATGAATTTTTATTTATATTAAATAATGCTTAAAATTCAATAACTCAAGATTGGGACATACTACCACAACGGTTCTGCCATCGTTTGAAAGATACTGTCTTAACCTATCATGTGTGCGACAGTCGGCAACGTACACATTATCGTTGATTTTTTATGAATTTTTATTTATATTAAATAATGCTTAAAATTCAATAACTCAAGACTGGGATATACTACCACAACCGTTCTGCCATCGTTTGAAAGAGACTGTCTGAACCTATCATGTGTGCGACTTTCGGCAACGTACACGTTATCGTTGATTTTTTATGAATTTTTATTTATATTAAATAATGCTTAAAATTCAATAACTCAAGATTGGCACATATTACCACAACCGTTCTGCCATCGTTTGAAAGAGACTGTCTTATCCTATCATGTGTGCTCACAATTGGCACATACTACCACAACGGTTCTGCCATCGTTTGAAAGAGACTGTGTTAATCTATCATGTGTGCGACTTTCGGCAACGTACACATTATCGTTGATTTTTTATGAATTTTTATTTATATAAAATAATGCTTAAAATTCAATAACTCAAGATTGGCACATACTACCTCAACGGTTCTGCCATCGTTTGAAAGAGACTGTGTTAATCTATCATGTGTGCGACTTTCGGCAACGTACACGTTATCGTTGATTTTTTATGAATTTTTATTTATATTAAATAATGCTTAAAATTCAATAACTCAAGATTGGCACATACTACCTCAACGGTTCTGCCATCGTTTGAAAGAGACTGTGTTAATCTATCATGTGTGCGACTTTCGGCAACGTACACATTATCGTTGATTTTTTATGAATTTTTATTTATATAAAATAATGCTTAAAATTCAATAAGTCAAGATTGGCACATACTACCACAACGTTTCTGCCATCATTTGAAAGAGTCTGTCTTAAGCTATCATGTGTGCGACTTTCGGCAACGTACACGTTATCGTTGATTTTTTATGAATTTTTATTTATATTAAATAATGCTTAAAATTCAATAACTCAAGATTGGGACATACTACCACAACGGTTCTGCCATCGTTTGAAAGAGACTGTCTTAACCTATCATGTGTGCGACTTTCGGCAACGTACACATTATCGTTGATTTTTTATGAATTTTTATTTATATTAAATAATGCTTAAAATTCAATAACTCAAGATTGGGACAAACTACCACAACCGTTCTGCCATCGTTTGAAAGAGACTGTCTTAACCTATCATGTGTGCGACTTTCGGCAACGTACACATTATCGTTGATTTTTTATGAATTTTTATTTATATTAAATAATGCTTAAAATTCAATAACTCAAGATTGGCACATACTACCACAACGGTTCTGCCATCATTTGAAAGAGTCTATCTTATGCTATCATGTGTGCGACTTTCGGCAACGTACACACTATCGTTGATTTGTTATGAATTTTTATTTATATTAAATAATGCTTAAAATTCAATAACTCAAGATTGGGACATACTACCACAACGGTTCTGCCATCGTTTGAAAGATACTGTCTTAACCTATCATGTGTGCGACAGTCGGCAACGTACACATTATCGTTGATTTTTTATGAATTTTTATTTATATTAAATAATGCTTAAAATTCAATAACTCAAGATTGGGATATACTACCACAACCGTTCTGCCCTCGTTTGAAAGAGACTGTCTTAACCTATCATGTGTGCAACATTTGGCAACGTACACATTATCGTTGATTTTTTATGAATTTTTATTTATATTAAATAATGCTTAAAATTCAATAACTCAAGATTGGGACATACTACCACAACGGTTCTGCCATCGTTTGAAAGAGACTGTCTGAACCTATCATGTGTGCGACTTTCGGCAACGTACACACTATCGTTGATTTTTTATGAATTTTTATTTATATTAAATAATGCTTAAAATTCAATAACTCAAGATTGGGACATACTACCACAACGGTTCTGCCATCGTTTGAAAGATACTGTCTTAACCTATCATGTGTGCGACAGTCGGCAACGTACACATTATCGTTGATTTTTTATGAATTTTTATTTATATTAAATAATGCTTAAAATTCAATAACTCAAGACTGGGATATACTACCACAACCGTTCTGCCATCGTTTGAAAGAGACTGTCTTAAGCTATCATGTGTGCGACTTTCGGCAACGTACACATTATCGTTGATTTTTTATGAATTTTTATTTATATAAAATAATGCTTAAAATTCAATAAGTCAAGATTGGCACATACTACCACAACGTTTCTGCCATCGTTTGAAAGAGACTGTCTTAAGCTATCATGTGTGCAACTTTCGGCAACGTACACGTTATCGTTGATTTTTTATGAATTTGTATTTATATAAAATAATGCTTAAAATTCAATAACTCAAGATTGGCACATACTACCACAACGTTTCTGCCATCGTTTGAAAGAGACTGTCTTAAGCTATCATGTGTGCGACTTTCGGCAACGTACACATTATCGTTGATTTTTTATGAATTTTTTTTATATAAAATAATGCTTAAAATTCAATAAGTCAAGAATGGCACATACTACCACAACGGTTCTGCCATCGTTTGAAAGAGACTGTGTTAATCTATCATGTGTGCGACTTTCGGCAACGTACACGTTATCGTTGATTTTTTATGAATTTTTATTTATATTAAATAATGCTTAAAATTCAATAACTCAAGATTGGCACATACTACCACAACGGTTCTGCCATTGTTTGAAAGAGACTGTCTTAAGCTATCATGTGTGCGACTTTCGGCAACGTACACGTTATCGTTGATTTTTTATGAATTTGTATTTATATAAAATAATGCTTAAAATTCAATAACTCAAGATTGGGACATACTACCACAACGGTTCTGCCATCGTTTGAAAGAGACTGTGTTAATCTATTATGTGTGCGACTTTCGGCAACGTACACGTTATCGTTGATTTTTTATGAATTTTTATTTATATTAAATAATGCTTAAAATTCAATAACTCAAGATTGGCACATATTACCACAACCGTTCTGCCATCGTTTGAAAGAGACTGTCTTATCCTATCATGTGTGCTCACAATTGGCACATACTACCACAACGGTTCTGCCATCGTTTGAAAGAGACTGTGTTAATCTATCATGTGTGCGACTTTCGGCAACGTACACATTATCGTTGATTTTTTATGAATTTTTATTTATATAAAATAATGCTTAAAATTCAATAACTCAAGATTGGCACATACTACCTCAACGGTTCTGCCATCGTTTGAAAGAGACTGTGTTAATCTATCATGTGTGCGACTTTCGGCAACGTACACGTTATCGTTGATTTTTTATGAATTTTTATTTATATTAAATAATGCTTAAAATTCAATAACTCAAGATTGGCACATACTACCTCAACGGTTCTGCCATCGTTTGAAAGAGACTGTGTTAATCTATCATGTGTGCGACTTTCGGCAACGTACACATTATCGTTGATTTTTTATGAATTTTTATTTATATAAAATAATGCTTAAAATTCAATAAGTCAAGATTGGCACATACTACCACAACGTTTCTGCCATCATTTGAAAGAGTCTGTCTTAAGCTATCATGTGTGCGACTTTCGGCAACGTACACGTTATCGTTGATTTTTTATGAATTTTTATTTATATTAAATAATGCTTAAAATTCAATAACTCAAGATTGGGACATACTACCACAACGGTTCTGCCATCGTTTGAAAGAGACTGTCTTAACCTATCATGTGTGCGACTTTCGGCAACGTACACATTATCGTTGATTTTTTATGAATTTTTATTTATATTAAATAATGCTTAAAATTCAATAACTCAAGATTGGGACAAACTACCACAACCGTTCTGCCATCGTTTGAAAGAGACTGTCTTAACCTATCATGTGTGCGACTTTCGGCAACGTACACATTATCGTTGATTTTTTATGAATTTTTATTTATATTAAATAATGCTTAAAATTCAATAACTCAAGATTGGCACATACTACCACAACGGTTCTGCCATCATTTGAAAGAGTCTATCTTATGCTATCATGTGTGCGACTTTCGGCAACGTACACACTATCGTTGATTTTTTATGAATTTTTATTTATATTAAATAATGCTTAAAATTCAATAACTCAAGATTGGGACATACTACCACAACGGTTCTGCCATCGTTTGAAAGATACTGTCTTAACCTATCATGTGTGCGACAGTCGGCAACGTACACATTATCGTTGATTTTTTATGAATTTTTATTTATATTAAATAATGCTTAAAATTCAATAACTCAAGATTGGGATATACTACCACAACCGTTCTGCCCTCGTTTGAAAGAGACTGTCTTAACCTATCATGTGTGCAACATTTGGCAACGTACACATTATCGTTGATTTTTTATGAATTTTTATTTATATTAAATAATGCTTAAAATTCAATAACTCAAGATTGGGACATACTACCACAACGGTTCTGCCATCGTTTGAAAGAGACTGTCTGAACCTATCATGTGTGCGACTTTCGGCAACGTACACACTATCGTTGATTTTTTATGAATTTTTATTTATATTAAATAATGCTTAAAATTCAATAACTCAAGATTGGGACATACTACCACAACGGTTCTGCCATCGTTTGAAAGATACTGTCTTAACCTATCATGTGTGCGACAGTCGGCAACGTACACATTATCGTTGATTTTTTATGAATTTTTATTTATATTAAATAATGCTTAAAATTCAATAACTCAAGACTGGGATATACTACCACAACCGTTCTGCCATCGTTTGAAAGAGACTGTCTTAAGCTATCATGTGTGCGACTTTCGGCAACGTACACATTATCGTTGATTTTTTATGAATTTTTATTTATATAAAATAATGCTTAAAATTCAATAAGTCAAGATTGGCACATACTACCACAACGTTTCTGCCATCGTTTGAAAGAGACTGTCTTAAGCTATCATGTGTGCAACTTTCGGCAACGTACACGTTATCGTTGATTTTTTATGAATTTGTATTTATATAAAATAATGCTTAAAATTCAATAACTCAAGATTGGCACATACTACCACAACGTTTCTGCCATCGTTTGAAAGAGACTGTCTTAAGCTATCATGTGTGCGACTTTCGGCAACGTACACATTATCGTTGATTTTTTATGAATTTTTTTTATATAAAATAATGCTTAAAATTCAATAAGTCAAGAATGGCACATACTACCACAACGGTTCTGCCATCGTTTGAAAGAGACTGTGTTAATCTATCATGTGTGCGACTTTCGGCAACGTACACGTTATCGTTGATTTTTTATGAATTTTTATTTATATTAAATAATGCTTAAAATTCAATAACTCAAGATTGGCACATACTACCACAACGGTTCTGCCATTGTTTGAAAGAGACTGTCTTAAGCTATCATGTGTGCGACTTTCGGCAACGTACACGTTATCGTTGATTTTTTATGAATTTGTATTTATATAAAATAATGCTTAAAATTCAATAACTCAAGATTGGGACATACTACCACAACGGTTCTGCCATCGTTTGAAAGAGACTGTGTTAATCTATTATGTGTGCGACTTTCGGCAACGTACACGTTATCGTTGATTTTTTATGAATTTTTATTTATATTAAATAATGCTTAAAATTCAATAACTCAAGATTGGCACATATTACCACAACCGTTCTGCCATCGTTTGAAAGAGACTGTCTTATCCTATCATGTGTGCTCACAATTGGCACATACTACCACAACGGTTCTGCCATCGTTTGAAAGAGACTGTGTTAATCTATCATGTGTGCGACTTTCGGCAACGTACACATTATCGTTGATTTTTTATGAATTTTTATTTATATAAAATAATGCTTAAAATTCAATAACTCAAGATTGGCACATACTACCTCAACGGTTCTGCCATCGTTTGAAAGAGACTGTGTTAATCTATCATGTGTGCGACTTTCGGCAACGTACACGTTATCGTTGATTTTTTATGAATTTTTATTTATATTAAATAATGCTTAAAATTCAATAACTCAAGATTGGCACATACTACCTCAACGGTTCTGCCATCGTTTGAAAGAGACTGTGTTAATCTATCATGTGTGCGACTTTCGGCAACGTACACATTATCGTTGATTTTTTATGAATTTTTATTTATATAAAATAATGCATAAAATTCAATAAGTCAAGATTGGCACATACTACCACAACGTTTCTGCCATCGTTTGAAAGAGACTGTCTTAAGCTATCATGTGTGCGACTTTCGGCAACGTACACGTTATCGTTGATTTTTTATGAATTTTTATTTATATTAAATAATGCTTAAAATTCAATAACTCAAGATTGGGACATACTACCACAACGGTTCTGCCATCGTTTGAAAGAGACTGTCTTAACCTATCACGTGTGCGACATTCGGCAACGTACACATTATCGTTGATTTTTTATGAATTTTTATTTATATTACATAATGCTTAAAATTCAATAACTCAAGATTGGGACATACTACCACAACGGTTCTGCCATCGTTTGAAAGAGACTGTCTTAACCTATCATGTGTGCGACTTTCGGCAACGTACACATTATCGTTGATTTTTTATGAATTTTTATTTATATTAAATAATGCTTAAAATTCAATAACTCAAGATTGGGACATACTACCACAACGGTTCTGCCATCGTTTGAAAGAGACTGTCTGGACCTATCATGTGTGCGACTTTCGGCAACGTACACACTATCGTTGATTTTTTATGAATTTTTATTAATATTAAATAATGCTTAAAATTCAATAACTCAAGATTGGGACATACTACCACAACGGTTCTGCCATCGTTTGAAAGAGACTGTCTGAACCTATCATGTGTGCGACTTTCGGCAATGTACACACTATCGTTGATTTTTTATGAATTTTTATTTATATTAAATAATGCTTAAAATTCAATAACTCAAGATTGGGATATACTACCACAACCAATCTGCCATCGTTTGAAAGAGACTGTCTTAACCTATCATGTGTGCAACATTTGGCAACGTACACATTATCGTTGATTTTTTATGAATTTTTATTTATATTAAATAATGCTTAAAATTCAATAACTCAAGATTGGGACATACTACCACAACGGTTCTGCCATCGTTTGAAAGAGACTGTCTGAACCTATCATGTGTGCGACTTTCGGCAACGTACACACTATCGTTGATTTTTTATGAATTTTTATTTATATTAAATAATGCTTAAAATTCAATAACTCAAGATTGGGACATACTACCACAACGGTTCTGCCATCGTTTGAAAGATACTGTCTTAACCTATCATGTGTGCGACAGTCGGCAACGTACACATTATCGTTGATTTTTTATGAATTTTTATTTATATTAAATAATGCTTAAAATTCAATAACTCAAGACTGGGATATACTACCACAACCGTTCTGCCATCGTTTGAAAGAGACTGTCTGAACCTATCATGTGTGCGACTTTCGGCAACGTACACGTTATCGTTGATTTTTTATGAATTTTTATTTATATTAAATAATGCTTAAAATTCAATAACTCAAGATTGGCACATATTACCACAACCGTTCTGCCATCGTTTGAAAGAGACTGTCTTATCCTATCATGTGTGCTCACAATTGGCACATACTACCACAACGGTTCTGCCATCGTTTGAAAGAGACTGTGTTAATCTATCATGTGTGCGACTTTCGGCAACGTACACATTATCGTTGATTTTTTATGAATTTTTATTTATATAAAATAATGCTTAAAATTCAATAACTCAAGATTGGCACATACTACCTCAACGGTTCTGCCATCGTTTGAAAGAGACTGTGTTAATCTATCATGTGTGCGACTTTCGGCAACGTACACGTTATCGTTGATTTTTTATGAATTTTTATTTATATTAAATAATGCTTAAAATTCAATAACTCAAGATTGGCACATACTACCTCAACGGTTCTGCCATCGTTTGAAAGAGACTGTGTTAATCTATCATGTGTGCGACTTTCGGCAACGTACACATTATCGTTGATTTTTTATGAATTTTTATTTATATAAAATAATGCTTAAAATTCAATAAGTCAAGATTGGCACATACTACCACAACGTTTCTGCCATCATTTGAAAGAGTCTGTCTTAAGCTATCATGTGTGCGACTTTCGGCAACGTACACGTTATCGTTGATTTTTTATGAATTTTTATTTATATTAAATAATGCTTAAAATTCAATAACTCAAGATTGGGACATACTACCACAACGGTTCTGCCATCGTTTGAAAGAGACTGTCTTAACCTATCATGTGTGCGACTTTCGGCAACGTACACATTATCGTTGATTTTTTATGAATTTTTATTTATATTAAATAATGCTTAAAATTCAATAACTCAAGATTGGGACAAACTACCACAACCGTTCTGCCATCGTTTGAAAGAGACTGTCTTAACCTATCATGTGTGCGACTTTCGGCAACGTACACATTATTGTTGATTTTTTATGAATTTTTATTTATATTAAATAATGCTTAAAATTCAATAACTCAAGATTGGCACATACTACCACAACGGTTCTGCCATCATTTGAAAGAGTCTATCTTATGCTATCATGTGTGCGACTTTCGGCAACGTACACACTATCGTTGATTTTTTATGAATTTTTATTTATATTAAATAATGCTTAAAATTCAATAACTCAAGATTGGGACATACTACCACAACGGTTCTGCCATCGTTTGAAAGATACTGTCTTAACCTATCATGTGTGCGACAGTCGGCAACGTACACATTATCGTTGATTTTTTATGAATTTTTATTTATATTAAATAATGCTTAAAATTCAATAACTCAAGATTGGGATATACTACCACAACCGTTCTGCCCTCGTTTGAAAGAGACTGTCTTAACCTATCATGTGTGCAACATTTGGCAACGTACACATTATCGTTGATTTTTTATGAATTTTTATTTATATTAAATAATGCTTAAAATTCAATAACTCAAGATTGGGACATACTACCACAACGGTTCTGCCATCGTTTGAAAGATACTGTCTTAACCTATCATGTGTGCGACAGTCGGCAACGTACACATTATCGTTGATTTTTTATGAATTTTTATTTATATTAAATAATGCTTAAAATTCAATAACTCAAGACTGGGATATACTACCACAACCGTTCTGCCATCGTTTGAAAGAGACTGTCTGAACCTATCATGTGTGCGACTTTCGGCAACATACACGTTATCGTTGATTTTTTATGAATTTTTATTTATATTAAATAATGCTTAAAATTCAATAACTCAAGATTGGCACATATTACCACAACCGTTCTGCCATCGTTTGAAAGAGACTGTCTTATCCTATCATGTGTGCTCACAATTGGCACATACTACCACAACGGTTCTGCCATCGTTTGAAAGAGACTGTGTTAATCTATCATGTGTGCGACTTTCGGCAACGTACACATTATCGTTGATTTTTTATGAATTTTTATTTATATAAAATAATGCTTAAAATTCAGTAACTCAAGATTGGCACATACTACCTCAACGGTTCTGCCATCGTTTGAAAGAGACTGTGTTAATCTATCATGTGTGCGACTTTCGGCAACGTACACGTTATCGTTGATTTTTTATGAATTTTTATTTATATTAAATAATGCTTAAAATTCAATAACTCAAGATTGGCACATACTACCTCAACGGTTCTGCCATCGTTTGAAAGAGACTGTGTTAATCTATCATGTGTGCGACTTTCGGCAACGTACACATTATCGTTGATTTTTTATGAATTTTTATTTATATAAAATAATGCTTAAAATTCAATAAGTCAAGATTGGCACATACTACCACAACGTTTCTGCCATCATTTGAAAGAGTCTGTCTTAAGCTATCATGTGTGCGACTTTCGGCAACGTACACGTTATCGTTGATTTTTTATGAATTTTTATTTATATTAAATAATGCTTAAAATTCAATAACTCAAGATTGGGACATACTACCACAACGGTTCTGCCATCGTTTGAAAGAGACTGTCTTAACTTATCATGTGTGCGACTTTCGGCAACGTACACATTATCGTTGATTTTTTATGAATTTTTATTTATATTAAATAATGCTTAAAATTCAATAACTCAAGATTGGGACAAACTACCACAACCGTTCTGCCATCGTTTGAAAGAGACTGTCTTAACCTATCATGTGTGCGACTTTCGGCAACGTACACATTATCGTTGATTTTTTATGAATTTTTATTTATATTAAATAATGCTTAAAATTCAATAACTCAAGATTGGCACATACTACCACAACGGTTCTGCCATCATTTGAAAGAGTCTATCTTATGCTATCATGTGTGCGACTTTCGGCAACGTACACACTATCGTTGATTTTTTATGAATTTTTATTTATATTAAATAATGCTTAAAATTCAATAACTCAAGATTGGGACATACTACCACAACGGTTCTGCCATCGTTTGAAAGATACTGTCTTAACCTATCATGTGTGCGACAGTCGGCAACGTACACATTATCGTTGATTTTTTATGAATTTTTATTTATATTAAATAATGCTTAAAATTCAATAACTCAAGATTGGGATATACTACCACAACCGTTCTGCCCTCGTTTGAAAGAGACTGTCTTAACCTATCATGTGTGCAACATTTGGCAACGTACACATTATCGTTGATTTTTTATGAATTTTTATTTATATTAAATAATGCTTAAAATTCAATAACTCAAGATTGGGACATACTACCACAACGGTTCTGCCATCGTTTGAAAGAGACTGTCTGAACCTATCATGTGTGCGACTTTCGGCAACGTACACACTATCGTTGATTTTTTATGAATTTTTATTTATATTAAATAATGCTTAAAATTCAATAACTCAAGATTGGGACATACTACCACAACGGTTCTGCCATCGTTTGAAAGATACTGTCTTAACCTATCATGTGTGCGACAGTCGGCAACGTACACATTATCGTTGATTTTTTATGAATTTTTATTTATATTAAATAATGCTTAAAATTCAATAACTCAAGACTGGGATATACTACCACAACCGTTCTGCCATCGTTTGAAAGAGACTGTCTTAAGCTATCATGTGTGCGACTTTCGGCAACGTACACATTATCGTTGATTTTTTATGAATTTTTATTTATATAAAATAATGCTTAAAATTCAATAAGTCAAGATTGGCACATACTACCACAACGTTTCTGCCATCGTTTGAAAGAGACTGTCTTAAGCTATCATGTGTGCAACTTTCGGCAACGTACACGTTATCGTTGATTTTTTATGAATTTGTATTTATATAAAATAATGCTTAAAATTCAATAACTCAAGATTGGGACATACTACCACAACGGTTCTGCCATCGTTTGAAAGAGACTGTGTTAATCTATTATGTGTGCGACTTTCGGCAACGTACACGTTATCGTTGATTTTTTATGAATTTTTATTTATATTAAATAATGCTTAAAATTCAATAACTCAAGATTGGCACATACTACCACAACGGTTCTGCCATCGTTTGAAAGAGACTGTCTTAAGCTATCATGTGTGCGACTTTCGGCAACGTACACGTTATCGTTGATTTTTTATGAATTTGTATTTATATAAAATAATGCTTAAAATTCAATAACTCAAGATTGGGACATACTACCACAACGGTTCTGCCATCGTTTGAAAGAGACTGTGTTAATCTATCATGTGTGCGACTTTCGGCAACGTACACGTTATCGTTGATTTTTTATGAATTTTTATTTATATTAAATAATGCTTAAAATTCAATAACTCAAGATTGGCACATATTACCACAACCGTTCTGCCATCGTTTGAAAGAGACTGTCTTATCCTATCATGTGTGCTCACAATTGGCACATACTACCACAACGGTTCTGCCATCGTTTGAAAGAGACTGTGTTAATCTATCATGTGTGCGACTTTCGGCAACGTACACATTATCGTTGATTTTTTATGAATTTTTATTTATATAAAATAATGCTTAAAATTCAATAACTCAAGATTGGCACATACTACCTCAACGGTTCTGCCATCGTTTGAAAGAGACTGTGTTAATCTATCATGTGTGCGACTTTCGGCAACGTACACGTTATCGTTGATATTTTATGAATTTTTATTTATATTAAATAATGCTTAAAATTCAATAACTCAAGATTGGCACATACTACCTCAACGGTTCTGCCATCGTTTGAAAGAGACTGTGTTAATCTATCATGTGTGCGACTTTCGGCAACGTACACATTATCGTTGATTTTTTATGAATTTTTATTTATATAAAATAATGCTTAAAATTCAATAAGTCAAGATTGGCACATACTACCACAACGTTTCTGCCATCGTTTGAAAGAGACTGTCTTAAGCTATCATGTGTGCGACTTTCGGCAACGTACACGTTATCGTTGATTTTTTATGAATTTTTATTTATATTAAATAATGCTTAAAATTCAATAACTCAAGATTGGGACATACTACCACAACGGTTCTGCCATCGTTTGAAAGAGACTGTCTTAACCTATCATGTGTGCGACTTTCGGCAACGTACACATTATCGTTGATTTTTTATGAATTTTTATTTATATTAAATAATGCTTAAAATTCAATAACTCAAGATTGGGACAAACTACCACAACCGTTCTGCCATCGTTTGAAAGAGACTGTCTTAACCTATCATGTGTGCGACTTTCGGCAACGTACACATTATCGTTGATTTTTTATGAATTTTTATTTATATTAAATAATGCTTAAAATTCAATAACTCAAGATTGGGACATACTACCACAACGGTTCTGCCATCGTTTGAAAGAGACTGTCTGGACCTATCATGTGTGCGACTTTCGGCAACGTACACACTATCGTTGATTTTTTATGAATTTTTATTAATATTAAATAATGCTTAAAATTCAATAACTCAAGATTGGGACATACTACCACAACGGTTCTGCCATCGTTTGAAAGAGACTGTCTGAACCTATCATGTGTGCGACTTTCGGCAATGTACACACTATCGTTGATTTTTTATGAATTTTTATTTATATTAAATAATGCTTAAAATTCAATAACTCAAGATTGGGATATACTACCACAACCAATCTGCCATCGTTTGAAAGAGACTGTCTTAACCTATCATGTGTGCAACATTTGGCAACGTACACATTATCGTTGATTTTTTATGAATTTTTATTTATATTAAATAATGCTTAAAATTCAATAACTCAAGATTGGGATATACTACCACAACCAATCTGCCATCGTTTGAAAGAGACTGTCTTAACCTATCATGTGTGCGACAGTCGGCAACGTACACATTATCGTTGATTTTTTATGAATTTTTATTTATATTAAATAATGCTTAAAATTCAATAACTCAAGATTGGGATATACTACCACAACCGTTCTGCCCTCGTTTGAAAGAGACTGTCTTAACCTATCATGTGTGCGACATTCGGCAACGTACACATTATCGTTGATTTTTTATGAATTTTTATTTATATTAAATAATGCTTAAAATTCAATAAGTCAAGATTGGCACATACTACCACAACGTTTCTGCCATCGTTTGAAAGAGACTGTCTTAAGCTATCATGTGTGCGACTTTCGGCAACGTACACATTATCGTTGATTTTTTATGAATTTTTATTTATATTAAATAATGCTTAAAATTCAATAACTCAAGATTGGCACATACTACCACAACGGTTCTGCCATCGTTTGAAAGAGACTGTCTTAACCTATCATGTGTGCGACTTTCGGCAACGTACACATTATCGTTGATTTTTTATGAATTTTTATTTATATTAAATAATGCTTAAAATTCAATAACTCAAGATTGGGACAAACTACCACAACCGTTCTGCCATCGTTTGAAAGAGACTGTCTTAACCTATCATGTGTGCGACTTTCGGCAACGTACACATTATCGTTGATTTTATATGAATTTTTATTTATATTAAATAATGCTTAAAATTCAATAACTCAAGATTGGGACATACTACCACAACGGTTCTGCCATCGTTTGAAAGAGACTGTCTGAACCTATCATGTGTGCGACTTTCGGCAATGTACACACTATCGTTGATTTTTTATGAATTTTTATTTATATTAAATAATGCTTAAAATTCAATAACTCAAGATTGGGATATACTACCACAACCAATCTGCCATCGTTTGAAAGAGACTGTCTTAACCTATCATGTGTGCAACATTTGGCAACGTACACATTATCGTTGATTTTTTATGAATTTTTATTTATATTAAATAATGCTTAAAATTCAATAACTCAAGATTGGGACATACTACCACAACGATTCTGCCATCGTTTGAAAGAGACTGTCTGAACCTATCATGTGTGCGACTTTCGGCAACGTACACACTATCGTTGATTTTTTATGAATTTTTATTTATATTAAATAATGCTTAAAATTCAATAACTCAAGATTGGGACATACTACCACAACGGTTCTGCCATCGTTTGAAAGATACTGTCTTAACCTATCATGTGTGCGACAGTCGGCAACGTACACATTATCGTTGATTTTTTATGAATTTTTATTTATATTAAATAATGCTTAAAATTCAATAACTCAAGATTGGGATATACTACCACAACCGTTCTGCCCTCGTTTGAAAGAGACTGTCTTAACCTATCATGTGTGCGACATTCGGCAACGTACACATTATCGTTGATTTTTTATGAATTTTTATTTATATTAAATAATGCTTAAAATTCAATAAGTCAAGATTGGCACATACTACCACAACGTTTCTGCCATCGTTTGAAAGAGACTGTCTTAAGCTATCATGTGTGCGACTTTCGGCAACGTACACATTATCGTTGATTTTTTATGAATTTTTATTTATATAAAATAATGCTTAAAATTCAATAAGTCAAGATTGGCACAAACTACCACAACGTTTCTGCCATCGTTTGAAAGAGACTGTCTAAAGCTATCATGTGTGCAACTTTCGGCAACGTACACGTTATCGTTGATTTTTTATGAATTTTTATTTATATTAAATAATGCTTAAAATTCAATAACTCAAGATTGGCACATACTACCACAACGGTTCTGCCATCGTTTGAAAGAGACTGTCTTAAGCTATCATGTGTGCGACTTTCGGCAACGTACACGTTATCGTTGATTTTTTATGAATTTGTATTTATATAAAATAATGCTTAAAATTCAATAACTCAAGATTGGGACATACTACCACAACGGTTCTGCCATCGTTTGAAAGAGACTGTGTTAATCTATCATGTGTGCGACTTTCGGCAACGTACACGTTATCGTTGATTTTTTATGAATTTTTATTTATATTAAATAATGCTTAAAATTCAATAACTCAAGATTGGCACATACTACCACAATGGTTCTGCCATCGTTTGAAAGAGACTGTCTTAAGCTATCATGTGTGCGACTTTCGGCAACGTACACGTTATCGTTGATTTTTTATGAATTTGTATTTATATAAAATAATGCTTAAAATTCAATAACTCAAGATTGGGACATACTACCACAACGATTCTGCCATCGTTTGAAAGAGACTGTGTTAATCTATCATGTGTGCGACTTTCGGCAACGTACACGTTATCGTTGATTTTTTATGAATTTTTATTTATATTAAATAATGCTTAAAATTCAATAACTCAAGATTGGCACATATTACCACAACCGTTCTGCCATCGTTTGAAAGAGTCTGTCTTATCCTATCATGTGTGCTCACAATTGGCACATACTACCACAACGGTTCTGCCATCGTTTGAAAGAGACTGTGTTAATCTATCATGTGTGCGACTTTCGGCAACGTACACGTTATCGTTGATTTTTTATGAATTTTTATTTATATTAAATAATGCTTAAAATTCAATAACTCAAGATTGGCACATACTACCTCAACGGTTCTGCCATCGTTTGAAAGAGACTGTGTTAATCTATCATGTGTGCGACTTTCGGCAACGTACACGTTATCGTTGATTTTTTATGAATTTTTATTTATATTAAATAATGCTTAAAATTCAATAACTCAAGATTGGCACATACTACCTCAACGGTTCTGCCATCGTTTGAAAGAGACTGTGTTAATCTATCATGTCTGCGACTTTCGGCAACGTACACGTTATCGTTGATTTTTTATGAATTTTTATTTATATTAAATAATGCTTAAAATTCAATAACTCAAGATTGGCACATATTACCACAACCGTTCTGCCATCGTTTGAAAGAGACTGTCTTATCCTATCATGTGTGCTCACAATTGGCACATACTACCACAACGGTTCTGCCATCGTTTGAAAGAGACTGTGTTAATCTATCATGTGTGCGACTTTCGGCAACGTACACATTATCGTTGATTTTTTATGAATTTTTATTTATATTAAATAATGCTTAAAATTCAATAAGTCAAGATTGGCACATACTACCACAACGTTTCTGCCATCGTTTGAAAGAGACTGTCTTAAGCTATCATGTGTGCGACTTTCGGCAACGTACACATTATCGTTGATTTTTTATGAATTTTTATTTATATAAAATAATGCTTAAAATTCAATAAGTCAAGATTGGCACATACTACCACAACGTTTCTGCCATCGTTTGAAAGAGACTGTCTTAAGCTATCATGTGTGCAACTTTCGGCAACGTATACGTTATCGTTGATTTTTTATGAATTTGTATTTATATAAAATAATGCTTAAAATTCAATAACTCAAGATTGGGACATACTACCACAACGGTTCTGCCATCGTTTGAAAGAGACTGTGTTAATCTATCATGTGTGCGACTTTCGGCAACGTACACACTATCGTTGATTTTTTACGAATTTTTATTTATATTAAATAATGCTTAAAATTCAATAACTCAAGATTGGCACATACTTTCACAAAGGTTCTGCCATCATTTGAAAGAGTCCGTCTTATGCTATCATGTGTGCGACTTTCGGCAACGTACACACTATCGTTGATTTTTTACGAATTTTTATTTATATTAAATAATGCTTAAAATTCAATAACTCAAGATTGGCACATACTACCACAACGGATCTGCCATCATTTGAAAGAGTCTGTCTTATGCTATCATGTGTGCGACTTTCGACAACGTACACACTATCGTTGATTTTTTACGAATTTTTATTTATATTAAATAATGCTTACAATTCAATAACTCAAGATTGGCACATACTACCACAACGGTTCTGCAATCATTTGAAAGAGTCTGTCTTATGCTATTATGTGTGCGACTTTCGGTAACGTACACACTATCGTTGATTTTTTACGAATTTTTATTTATATTAAATAATGCTTAAAATTCAATAACTCAAGATTGGCACATACTACCACAACGGTTCTGCCATCGTTTGAAAGAGACTGTGTTAATCTATCATGTGTGCGACTTTCGGCAACGTACACGTTATCGTTGATTTTTTATGAATTTTTATTTATATTAAATAATGCTTAAAATTCAATAACTCAAGATTGGCACATACTACCTCAACGGTTCTGCCATCGTTTGAAAGAGACTGTGTTAATCTATCATGTGTGCGACTTTCGGCAACGTACACGTTATCGTTGATTTTTTATGAATTTTTATTTATATTAAATAATGCTTAAAATTCAATAACTCAAGATTGGCACATATTACCACAACCGTTCTGCCATCGTTTGAAAGAGACTGTCTTATCCTATCATGTGTGCTCACAATTGGCACATACTACCACAACGGTTCTGCCATCGTTTGAAAGAGACTGTGTTAATCTATCATGTGTGCGACTTTCGGCAACGTACACATTATCGTTGATTTTTTATGAATTTTTATTTATATTAAATAATGCTTAAAATTCAATAAGTCAAGATTGGCACATACTACCACAACGTTTCTGCCATCGTTTGAAAGAGACTGTCTTAAGCTATCATGTGTGCGACTTTCGGCAACGTACACATTATCGTTGATTTTTTATGAATTTTTATTTATATAAAATAATGCTTAAAATTCAATAAGTCAAGATTGGCACATACTACCACAACGTTTCTGCCATCGTTTGAAAGAGACTGTCTTAAGCTATCATGTGTGCAACTTTCGGCAACGTACACGTTATCGTTGATTTTTTATGAATTTGTATTTATATAAAATAATGCTTAAAATTCAATAACTCAAGATTGGGACATACTACCACAACGGTTCTGCCATCGTTTGAAAGAGACTGTGTTAATCTATCATGTGTGCGACTTTCGGCAACGTACACACTATCGTTGATTTTTTACGAATTTTTATTTATATTAAATAATGCTTAAAATTCAATAACTCAAGATTGGCACATACTTTCACAAAGGTTCTGCCATCATTTGAAAGAGTCCGTCTTATGCTATCATGTGTGCGACTTTCGGCAACGTACACACTATCGTTGATTTTTTACGAATTTTTATTTATATTAAATAATGCTTAAAATTCAATAACTCAAGATTGGCACATACTACCACAACGGATCTGCCATCATTTGAAAGAGTCTGTCTTATGCTATCATGTGTGCGACTTTCGACAACGTACACACTATCGTTGATTTTTTACGAATTTTTATTTATATTAAATAATGCTTAAAATTCAATAACTCAAGATTGGCACATACTACCACAACGGTTCTGCAATCATTTGAAAGAGTCTGTCTTATGCTATTATGTGTGCGACTTTCGGTAACGTACACACTATCGTTGATTTTTTACGAATTTTTATTTATATTAAATAATGCTTAAAATTCAATAACTCAAGATTGGCACATACTACCACAACGGATCTGCCATCATTTGAAAGAGTCTGTCTTATGCTATCATGTGTGCGACTTTCGGCAACGTACACACTATCGTTGATTTTTTACGAATTTTTATTTATATTAAATAATGCTTAAAATTCAATAACTCAAGATTGGCACATACTACCACAACGGATCTGCCATCATTTGAAAGAGTCTGTCTTATGCTATCATGTGTGCGACATTCGACAACGTACACACTATCGTTGATTTTTTACGAATTTTTATTTATATTAAATAATGCTTAAAATTCAATAACTCAAGATTGGCACATACTACCACAACGGTTCTGCAATCATTTGAAAGAGTCTGTCTTATGCTATTATGTGTGCGACTTTCGGTAACGTACACACTATCGTTGATTTTTTACGAATTTTTATTTATATTAAATAATGCTTAAAATTCAATAACTCAAGATTGGCACATACTACCACAACGGTTCTGCCATCGTTTGAAAGAGACTGTCTTAACCTATCATGTGTGCGACTTTCGGCAACGTACACACTATCGTTGATTTTTTATGAATTTTTATTAATATTAAATAATGCTTAAAATTCAATAACTCAAGATTGGGACATACTACCACAACGGTTCTGCCATCGTTTGAAAGAGACTGTCTGAACCTATCATGAGTGCGACTTTCGGCAATGTACACACTATCGTTGATTTTTTATGAATTTTTATTTATATTAAATAATGCTTAAAATTCAATAACTCAAGATTGGGATATACTACCACAACCAATCTGCCATCGTTTGAAAGAGACTGTCTTAACCTATCATGTATGCGACTTTCGGTAACGTACACACTATCGTTGATTTTGTACGAATTTTTATTTATATTAAATAATGCTTAAAATTCAATAACTCAAGATTGGCACATACTTTCACAACGGTTCTGCCATCATTTGAAAGAGTCTGTCTTATGCTATCATGTGTGCGACTTTCGGCAACGTACACACTATCGTTGATTTTTTACGAATTTTTATTTATATTAAATAATGCTTAAAATTCAATAACTCAAGATTGGCACATACTACCACAACGGATCTGCCATCATTTGAAAGAGTCCGTCTTATTCTATCATTTGTGCGACTTTCGGCAACGTACACACTATCGTTGATTTTTTACGAATTTTTATTTATATTAAATAATGCTTAAAATTCAATAACTCAAGATTGGCACATACTACCACAACGGATCTGCCATCATTTGAAAGAGTCTGTCTTATGCTATCATGTGTGCGACTTTCGGCAACGTACACACTATCGTTGATTTTTTACGAATTTTTATTTATATTAAATAATGCTTAAAATTCAATAACTCAAGATTGGCACATACTACCACAACGATTCTGCCATCATTTGAAAGAGTCTATCTTATGCTATCATGTGTGCGACTTTCGGCAACGTACACACTATCGTTGGTTTTTTACGAATTTTTATTTATATTAAATAATGCTTAAAATTCAATAACTCAAGATTGGCACATACTACCACAACGGTTCTGCCATCATTTGAAAGAGTGTGTGACTTTCGGCAACGTACACACTATCGTTGATTTTTTACGAATTTTTATTTATATTTAATAATGCTTAAAATTCAATAACTCAAGATTGGCACATACTACCACAACGGTTCTGCCATCATTTGAAAGAGTCTGTCTTATGCTATCATGTGTGCGACTTTCGACAACGTACACACTATCGTTGATTTTTTACGAATTTTTATTTATATTAAATAATGCTTAAAATTCAATAACTCAAGATTGGCACATACTACCACAACGGATCTGCCATCATTTGAAAGAGTCTATCTTATGCTATCATGTGTGCGACTTTCGGCAACGTACACACTATCGTTGATTTTTTACGAATTTTTATTTATATTTAATAATGCTTAAAATTCAATAACTCAAGATTGGCACATACTACCACAACGGTTCTGCCATCATTTGAAAGAGTCTGTCTTATGCTATCATGTGTGCGACTTTCGGCAACGTACACACTATCGTTGGTTTTTTACGAATTGTTATTTATATTAAATAATGCTTAAAATTCAATAACTCAAGATTGGCACATACTTTCACAACGGTTCTGCCATCATTTGAAAGAGTCTGTCTTATGCTATCATGTGTGCGACTTTCGGCAACGTACACACTATCGTTGATTTTTTACGAATTTTTATTTATATTAAATAATGCTTAAAATTCAATAACTCAAGATTGGCACATACTACCACAACGGTTCTGCCATCATTTGAAAGAGTCCGTCTTATGCTATCATGTGTGCGACTTTCGGCAACGTACACACTATCGTTGATTTTTTACGAATTTTTATTTATATTAAATAATGCTTAAAATTCAATAACTCAAGATTGGCACATACTACCACAACGGATCTGCCATCATTTGAAAGAGTCTGTCTTATGCTATCATGTGTGCGACTTTCGGCAACGTACACACTATCGTTGATTTTTTATGAATTTTTATTTATATTAAATAATGCTTAAAATTCAATAACTCAAGATTGGCACATACTACCACAACGTTTCTGCCATCATTTGAAAGAGTCTGTCTTATGCTATTATGTGTGCGACTTTCGGTAACGTACACACTATCGTTGATTTTTTACGAATTTTTATTTATATAAAATAATGCTTAAAATTCAATAACTCAAGATTGGCACATACTACTAGAGGTGTGCCAAAAAATCGATTCACATAAGAATCTTGATTCTCATTTACTACGATTCAGAATCGATTTAAAATGTCCCAAAATCGATTCTGAGGGGCGGGTTTTAGACTGATTTTGGGCTGGGTATTTTTGTTGGACCTGGCAACCCTGGGGATAGGGCTTGTCCCTTCAAACGGAGATCTTCCAGACACACACAGAGCGTAGGTGTTTGAGAATCACCGGTAAGATGGCAGAACAAGCACTATATTACCTTAGATTAACGTGTAGTTTCAATGTTTTATGGCAGAATGCTTCATAACAAGCATAAAAAAGATCGCTAGTAGTTAGTTTCAGTAACTGTTAGCTAGCTAACTAGCTAACTTTCCAGTTCCACCTTAAATAACGCTACAGGTGGCAGCGGGCTGCAGCATTTAAGGCGGAACGGAAAAATAACAATAAGCTAATCAGAGCTAATTTCAGCTCCTCATCACAGAGGAATTAAGGAATGGACAATATGAATTAATTTCTCCACCTCCTGCCCCCTTTCTGAAGAAATACAACGACCTTAAAGTTAACTAGTTAATCAGCAGCTGCTCCTGAACTTTAGCGCTTCACTGCTATCATCACATCAGCCCAGCAGCGTCACCTACACACCACCGCTAGTAGCCTGGTAATAAAGCAGTGTTATTTATTATTTATTTATTGTTCATTAACGTCATTGTGATATCCCAGTGATTTCTCTGTCACTGAGGACCCACATTCCTGCACATTTTATTGTTTTTGTAACACATTACTTGCTCCAGGACCAGTGTATATTATGGAGGGGTTTTTTTTCAATAAGATTCATAAGCCAGAAGCAGAAATTTTTATAATTCAAATCGTTTTGAATCAAAAATCGATTTTGAATCGAATCGTGGCCCCCAAAATCGGAATCGAATCGAATCGTGAGATAGTAAACGATTCCCACCCCTACATACTACCACAACGGTTCTGCCATCATTTGAAAGAGTCTGTCTTATGCTATTATGTGTGCGACTTTCGGTAACGTACACACTATCGTTGATTTTTTACGAATTTTTATTTATATTAAATAATGCTTAAAATTCAATAACTCAAGATTGGCACATACTTTCACAACGGTTCTGCCATCATTTGAAAGAGTCCGTCTTATGCTATCATGTGTGCGACTTTCGGCAACGTACACACTATCGTTGATTTTTTACGAATTTTTATTTATATAAAATAATGCTTAAAATTCAATAACTCAAGATTGGCACATACTACCACAACGGTTCTGCCATCATTTGAAAGAGTCTGTCTTATGCTATCATGTGTGCGACTTTCGGCAACCTACACACTATCGTTGATTTTTTATGAATTTTTATTTATATTAAATAATGCTTAAAATTCAATAACTCAAGATTGGCACATACTACCACAATGTTTCTGCCATCATTTGAAAGAGTCTGTCTTATGCTATCATGTGTGCGACTTTCGGCAACGTACACACTATCGTTGATTTTTTATGAATTTTTATTTATATTAAATAATGCTTAAAATTCAATAACTCAAGATTGGCACATACTTTCACAACGGTTCTGCCATCATTTGAAAGAGTCTGTCTTATGCTATTATGTGTGCGACTTTCGGTAACGTACACACTATCGTTGATTTTTTACGAATTTGTATTTATATAAAATAATGCTTAAAATTCAATAACTCAAGATTGGCACATACTACCACAACGGTTCTGCCATCATTTGAAAGAGTCCGTCTTATGCTATCATGTGTGCGACTTTCGGTAACGTACACACTATCGTTGATTTTTTACGAATTTTTATTTATATTAAATAATGCTTAAAATTCAATAACTCAAGATTGGCACATACTTTCACAACGGTTCTGCCATCATTTGAAAGAGTCTGTCTTATGCTATTATGTGTGCGACTTTCGGTAACGTACACACTATCGTTGATTTTTTACGAATTTTTATTTATATTAAATAATGCTTAAAATTCAATAACTCAAGATTGGCACATACGACCACAATGTTTCTGCCATCATTTGAAAGAGTCTGTCTTATGCTATCATGTGTGCGACTTTCGGCAACGTACACACTATCGTTGATTTTTTATGAATTTTTATTTATATTAAATAATGCTTAAAATTCAATAACTCAAGATTGGCACATATTTTCACAACGGTTCTGCCATCATTTGAAAGAGTCTGTCTTATGCTATTATTTGTGCGACTTTCGGTAACGTACACACTATCGTTGATTTTTTACGAATTTTTATTTATATAAAATAATGCTTAAAATTCAATAACTCAAGATTGGCACATACTTTCACAACGGTTCTGCCATCATTTGAAAGAGTCTGTCTTATGCTATTATGTGTGCGACTTTCGGTAACGTACACACTATCGTTGATTTTTTACGAATTTTTATTTATATAAAATAATGCTTAAAATTCAATAACTCAAGATTGGCACATACTACCACAACGGTTCTGCCATCATTTGAAAGAGTCCGTCTTATGCTATCATGTGTGCGACTTTCGGTAACGTACACACTATCGTTGATTTTTTACGAATTTTTATTTATATTAAATAATGCTTAAAATTCAATAACTCAAGATTGGCACATACTACCACAATGGTTCTGCCATCATTTGAAAGAGTCTGTCTTATGCTATCATGTATGCGACTTTCGGTAACGTACACACTATCGTTGATTTTTTACGAATTTTTATTTATATTAAATAATGCTTAAAATTCAATAACTCAAGATTGGCACATACTACCACAACGTTTCTGCCATCATTTGAAAGAGTCTGTCTTATGCTATCATGTGTGCGACTTTCGGCAACGTACACACTATCGTTGGTTTTTTATGATTTTTTATTTATATTAAATAATGCTTAAAATTCAATAACTCAAGATTGGCACATACTTTCACAACGGTTCTGCCATCATTTGAAAGAGTCCGTCTAATGCTATCATGTGTGCGACTTTCGGCAACGTACACACTATCGTTGATTTTTTACGAATTTTTATTTATATTAAATAATGCTTAAAATTCAATAACTCAAGATTGGCACATACTACCACAACGTTTCTGCCATCATTTGAAAGAGTCTGTCTTATGCTATCATGTGTGCGACTTTCGGCAACGTACACACTATCGTTGGTTTTTTATGATTTTTTATTTATATTAAATAATGCTTAAAATTCAATAACTCAAGATTGGCGGATACTACCACAACGGTTCTGCCATCATTTGAAAGAGTCCGTCTAATGCTATCATGTGTGCGACTTTCGGCAACGTACACACTATCGTTGATTTTTTACGAATTTTTATTTATATTAAATAATGCTTAAAATTCAATAACTCAAGATTGGCACATACGACCACAATGTTTCTGCCATCATTTGAAAGAGTCTGTCTTATGCTATCATGTGTGCGACTTTCGGCAACGTACACACTATCGTTGATTTTTTATGAATTTTTATTTATATTAAATAATGCTTAAAATTCAATAACTCAAGATTGGCACATATTTTCACAACGGTTCTGCCATCATTTGAAAGAGTCTGTCTTATGCTATTATGTGTGCGACTTTCGGTAACGTACACACTATCGTTGATTTTTTACGAATTTTTATTTATATAAAATAATGCTTAAAATTCAATAACTCAAGATTGGCACATACTACCACAACGGTTCAGCCATCATTTGAAAGAGTCTGTCTTATGCTATCATGAGTGCGACTTTCGGCAACGTACACACTATCGTTGATTTTTTATGAATTTTTATTTATATAAAATAATGCTTAAAATTCAATAAGTCAAGATTGGCACATACTACCACAACGGTTCTGCCATCGTTTGAAAGAGACTGTCTTAACCTATCATGTGTGCAACTTTTGACAACGTACACATTATCGTTGATTTTTAATGAATTTTTAATTATATTAAATAATGCTTAAAATTCAATAACTCAAGATTGGGACACACTACCACAACAGTTCTGCCATCGTTTGAAAGAGACTGTCTTATCCTATCATGTGTGCGACCTTCGTCAACGTACACGTTATCGTTGATTTTTTATGAATTTTTATTTATATTAAATAATGCTTAAAATTCAATAACTCAAGATTGGGACATACTACCACAACAGTTCTGCCATCGTTTGAAAGAGACTGTCTTAAGCTATAATTTGTGCGACTTTTGGCAACGTAAACATTATCGTTGATTTTTTATGAATTTTTATTTATATCAAATAATGCTTAAAATTCAATAACTCAAGATTGGCACATACTACCACAACGGTTCTGCCATCGTTTGAAAGAGACTGTCTTAACCTATCATGTGTGCGACTTTCGACAACGTACACATTATCGTTGATTTTTTATGAATTTTTATTTATATAAAATAATGCTTAAAATTCAATAACTCAAGATTGGCACATACTACCACAACGGTTCTGCCATCGTTTGAAAGAGACTGTCTTAACCTATCATGTGTGCGACTTTTGACAACGTACACATTATCGTTGATTTTTTATGAATTTTTATTTATATAAAATAATGCTTAAAATTCAATAACTCAAGATTGGCACATACTACCACAACGGTTCTGCCATCGTTTGAAAGAGACTGTCTTAACCTATCATGTGTGCGACTTTCGGCAACGTACACATTATCGTTGATTTTTTATGAATTTTTATTTATATAAAATAATGCTTAAAATTCAATAACTCAAGATTGGCACATACTACCACAACGGTTCTGCCATCGTTTGAAATAGACTGTCTTACCCTATCATGTGTGCGACTTTCGGCAACGTACACATTATCGTTGATTTTTTATGAATTTTTATTTATATCAAATAATGCTTAAAATTCAATAACTCAAGATTGGCACATACTACCACAACGGTTCTGCCATCGTTTGAAAGAGACTGTCTTAACCTATCATGTGTGCGACTTTCGACAACGTACACATTATCGTTGATTTTTTATGAATTTTTATTTATATAAAATAATGCTTAAAATTCAATAACTCAAGATTGGCACATACTACCACAACGGTTCTGCCATCGTTTGAAAGAGACTGTCTTAACCTATCATGTGTGCGACTTTTGACAACGTACACATTATCGTTGATTTTTTATGAATTTTTATTTATATAAAATAATGCTTAAAATTCAATAACTCAAGATTGGCACATACTACCACAACGGTTCTGCCATCGTTTGAAAGAGACTGTCTTAACCTATCATGTGTGCGACTTTCGGCAACGTACACATTATCGTTGATTTTTTATGAATTTTTATTTATATAAAATAATGCTTAAAATTCAATAACTCAAGATTGGCACATACTACCACAACGGTTCTGCCATCGTTTGAAAGAGACTGTCTTAACCTATCATGTGTGCGACTTTCGGCAACGTACACATTATCGTTGATTTTTTATGAATTTTTATTTATATAAAATAATGCTTAAAATTCAATAACTCAAGAATGGGACATACTACCACAACAGTTCTGCCATCGTTTGAAAGAGTCTGTCTTATGCTATCATGTGTGCGACTTTCGGCAACGTACACACTATCGTTGGTTTTTTATGATTTTTTATTTATATTAAATAATGCTTAAAATTCAATAACTCAAGATTGGCACATACTTTCACAACGGTTCTGCCATCATTTGAAAGAGTCCGTCTAATGCTATCATGTGTGCGACTTTCGGCAACGTACACACTATCGTTGATTTTTTACGAATTTTTATTTATATTAAATAATGCTTAAAATTCAATAACTCAAGATTGGCACATACTACCACAACGTTTCTGCCATCATTTGAAAGAGTCTGTCTTATGCTATCATGTGTGCGACTTTCGGCAACGTACACACTATCGTTGGTTTTTTATGATTTTTTATTTATATTAAATAATGCTTAAAATTCAATAACTCAAGATTGGCGGATACTACCACAACGGTTCTGCCATCATTTGAAAGAGTCCGTCTAATGCTATCATGTGTGCGACTTTCGGCAACGTACACACTATCGTTGATTTTTTACGAATTTTTATTTATATTAAATAATGCTTAAAATTCAATAACTCAAGATTGGCACATACGACCACAATGTTTCTGCCATCATTTGAAAGAGTCTGTCTTATGCTATCATGTGTGCGACTTTCGGCAACGTACACACTATCGTTGATTTTTTATGAATTTTTATTTATATTAAATAATGCTTAAAATTCAATAACTCAAGATTGGCACATATTTTCACAACGGTTCTGCCATCATTTGAAAGAGTCTGTCTTATGCTATTATGTGTGCGACTTTCGGTAACGTACACACTATCGTTGATTTTTTACGAATTTTTATTTATATAAAATAATGCTTAAAATTCAATAACTCAAGATTGGCACATACTACCACAACGGTTCAGCCATCATTTGAAAGAGTCTGTCTTATGCTATCATGAGTGCGACTTTCGGCAACGTACACACTATCGTTGATTTTTTATGAATTTTTATTTATATAAAATAATGCTTAAAATTCAATAAGTCAAGATTGGCACATACTACCACAACGGTTCTGCCATCGTTTGAAAGAGACTGTCTTAACCTATCATGTGTGCAACTTTTGACAACGTACACATTATCGTTGATTTTTAATGAATTTTTAATTATATTAAATAATGCTTAAAATTCAATAACTCAAGATTGGGACACACTACCACAACAGTTCTGCCATCGTTTGAAAGAGACTGTCTTAACCTATCACGTGTGCGACTTTCGGCAATGTACACTTTATTGTTGATTTTTTATGAATTTTTAATTATATTAAATAATGCTTAAAATTCAATAACTCAAGATTGGGACATACTACCACAACAGTTCTGCCATCGTTTGAAAGAAACTGTCTTATCCTATCATGTGTGCGACCTTCGTCAACGTACACGTTATCGTTGATTTTTTATGAATTTTTATTTATATTAAATAATGCTTAAAATTCAATAACTCAAGATTGGGACATACTACCACAACAGTTCTGCCATCGTTTGAAAGAGACTGTCTTAAGCTATAATTTGTGCGACTTTTGGCAACGTAAACATTATCGTTGATTTTTTATGAATTTTTATTTATATCAAATAATGCTTAAAATTCAATAACTCAAGATTGGCACATACTACCACAACGGTTCTGCCATCGTTTGAAAGAGACTGTCTTAACCTATCATGTGTGCGACTTTCGACAACGTACACATTATCGTTGATTTTTTATGAATTTTTATTTATATAAAATAATGCTTAAAATTCAATAACTCAAGATTGGCACATACTACCACAACGGTTCTGCCATCGTTTGAAAGAGACTGTCTTAACCTATCATGTGTGCGACTTTTGACAACGTACACATTATCGTTGATTTTTTATGAATTTTTATTTATATAAAATAATGCTTAAAATTCAATAACTCAAGATTGGCACATACTACCACAACGGTTCTGCCATCGTTTGAAAGAGACTGTCTTAACCTATCATGTGTGCGACTTTCGGCAACGTACACATTATCGTTGATTTTTTATGAATTTTTATTTATATAAAATAATGCTTAAAATTCAATAACTCAAGATTGGCACATACTACCACAACGGTTCTGCCATCGTTTGAAATAGACTGTCTTACCCTATCATGTGTGCGACTTTCGGCAACGTACACATTATCGTTGATTTTTTATGAATTTTTATTTATATCAAATAATGCTTAAAATTCAATAACTCAAGATTGGCACATACTACCACAACGGTTCTGCCATCGTTTGAAAGAGACTGTCTTAACCTATCATGTGTGCGACTTTCGACAACGTACACATTATCGTTGATTTTTTATGAATTTTTATTTATATAAAATAATGCTTAAAATTCAATAACTCAAGATTGGCACATACTACCACAACGGTTCTGCCATCGTTTGAAAGAGACTGTCTTAACCTATCATGTGTGCGACTTTTGACAACGTACACATTATCGTTGATTTTTTATGAATTTTTATTTATATAAAATAATGCTTAAAATTCAATAACTCAAGATTGGCACATACTACCACAACGGTTCTGCCATCGTTTGAAAGAGACTGTCTTAACCTATCATGTGTGCGACTTTCGGCAACGTACACATTATCGTTGATTTTTTATGAATTTTTATTTATATAAAATAATGCTTAAAATTCAATAACTCAAGATTGGCACATACTACCACAACGGTTCTGCCATCGTTTGAAAGAGACTGTCTTAACCTATCATGTGTGCGACTTTCGGCAACGTACACATTATCGTTGATTTTTTATGAATTTTTATTTATATAAAATAATGCTTAAAATTCAATAACTCAAGAATGGGACATACTACCACAACAGTTCTGCCATCGTTTGAAAAAGACTGTCTTAACCTATCATGTGTGCGACTTTCGGCAACGTACACGTTATCGTTGATTTTTTATGAATTTTTATTTATATCAAATAATGCTTAAAATTCAATAACTCAAGATTGGGACATACTACCACAACAGTTCTGACATCGTTTGAAAGAGACTGTCTTAACCTATCATGTGTGCGACTTTTGGCAACGTACACATTATCGTTGATTTTTTATGAATTTTTAATTATATTAAATAATGCTTAAAATTCAATAACTCAAGATTGGGACACACTACCACAACGGTTCTGCCATCGTTTGAAAGAGACTGTCTTAACCTATCATGTGTGCGACTTTTGACAACGTACACATTATCGTTGATTTTTTATGAATTTTTATTTATATAAAATAATGCTTAAAATTCAATAACTCAAGATTGGCACATACTACCACAACGGTTCTGCCATCGTTTGAAAGAGACTGTCTTAACCTATCATGTGTGCGACTTTCGGCAACGTACACATTATCGTTGATTTTTTATGAATTTTTAATTATATAAAATAATGCTTAAAATTCAATAACTCAAGATTGGCACATACTACCACAACGGTTCTGCCATCGTTTGAAAGAGACTGTCTTAACCTATCATGTGTGCGACTTTCGGCAACGTACACATTATCGTTGATTTTTTATGAATTTTTATTTATATAAAAAAATGCTTAAAATTCAATAACTCAAGAATGGGACATACTACCACAACAGTTCTGCCATCGTTTGAAAAAGACTGTCTTAACCTATCATGTGTGCGACTTTCGGCAACGTACACGTTATCGTTGATTTTTTATGAATTTTTATTTATATCAAATAATGCTTAAAATTCAATAACTCAAGATTGGGACATACTACCACAACAGTTCTGCCATCGTTTGAAAGAGACTGTCTTAAGCTATAATTTGTGCGACTTTCGGCAACGTACACGTTATCGTTGATTTTTTATGAATTTTTATTTATATAAAATAATGCTTAAAATTCAATAACTCAAGATTGGGACACACTACCACAACAGTTCTGCCATCGTTTGAAAGAGACTGTCTTAACCTATCACGTGTGCGACTTTCGGCAACGTACACATTATCGTTGATTTTTTATGAATTTTTAATTATATTAAATAATGCTTAAAATTCAATTACTCAAGATTGGGACATACTACCACAACAGTTCTGCCATCGTTTGAAAGAGACTGTCTTATCCTATCATGTGTGCGACCTTCGTCAACGTACACGTTATCGTTGATTTTTTATGAATTTTTATTTATATTAAATAATGCTTAAAATTCAATAACTCAAGATTGGGACATACTACCACAACAGTTCTGCCATCGTTTGAAAGAGACTGTCTTAACCTATCATGTGTGCGACTTTCGGCAACGTACACGTTATCGTTGATTTTTTATGAATTTTTAATTATATTAAATAATGCTTAAAATTCAATAACTCAAGATTGGGACATACTACCACAACAGTTCTGCCATCGTTTGAAAGAGACTGTCTTAAACTATAATATGTGCGACTTTCGGCAACGTAAACATTATCGTTGATTTTTTATGAATTTTTATTTATATCAAATAATGCTTAAAATTCAATAACTCAAGATTGGCACATACTACCACAACGGTTCTGCCATCGTTTGAAAGAGACTGTCTTAACCTATCATGTGTGCGACTTTCGACAACGTACACATTATCGTTGATTTTTTATGAATTTTTATTTATATAAAATAATGCTTAAAATTCAATAACTCAAGATTGGCACATACTACCACAACGGTTCTGCCATCGTTTGAAAGAGACTGTCTTAACCTATCATGTGTGCGACTTTTGACAACGTACACATTATCGTTGATTTTTTATGAATTTTTATTTATATAAAATAATGCTTAAAATTCAATAACTCAAGATTGGCACATACTACCACAACGGTTCTGCCATCGTTTGAAAGAGACTGTCTTAACCTATCATGTGTGCGACTTTCGGCAACGTACACATTATCGTTGATTTTTTATGAATTTTTATTTATATAAAATAATGCTTAAAATTCAATAACTCAAGAATGGGACATACTACCACAACAGTTCTGCCATCGTTTGAAAGAGTCTGTCTTATGCTATCATGTGTGCGACTTTCGGCAACGTACACACTATCGTTGGTTTTTTATGATTTTTTATTTATATTAAATAATGCTTAAAATTCAATAACTCAAGATTGGCACATACTTTCACAACGGTTCTGCCATCATTTGAAAGAGTCCGTCTAATGCTATCATGTGTGCGACTTTCGGCAACGTACACACTATCGTTGATTTTTTACGAATTTTTATTTATATTAAATAATGCTTAAAATTCAATAACTCAAGATTGGCACATACTACCACAACGTTTCTGCCATCATTTGAAAGAGTCTGTCTTATGCTATCATGTGTGCGACTTTCGGCAACGTACACACTATCGTTGGTTTTTTATGATTTTTTATTTATATTAAATAATGCTTAAAATTCAATAACTCAAGATTGGCGGATACTACCACAACGGTTCTGCCATCATTTGAAAGAGTCCGTCTAATGCTATCATGTGTGCGACTTTCGGCAACGTACACACTATCGTTGATTTTTTACGAATTTTTATTTATATTAAATAATGCTTAAAATTCAATAACTCAAGATTGGCACATACGACCACAATGTTTCTGCCATCATTTGAAAGAGTCTGTCTTATGCTATCATGTGTGCGACTTTCGGCAACGTACACACTATCGTTGATTTTTTATGAATTTTTATTTATATTAAATAATGCTTAAAATTCAATAACTCAAGATTGGCACATATTTTCACAACGGTTCTGCCATCATTTGAAAGAGTCTGTCTTATGCTATTATGTGTGCGACTTTCGGTAACGTACACACTATCGTTGATTTTTTACGAATTTTTATTTATATAAAATAATGCTTAAAATTCAATAACTCAAGATTGGCACATACTACCACAACGGTTCAGCCATCATTTGAAAGAGTCTGTCTTATGCTATCATGAGTGCGACTTTCGGCAACGTACACACTATCGTTGATTTTTTATGAATTTTTATTTATATAAAATAATGCTTAAAATTCAATAAGTCAAGATTGGCACATACTACCACAACGGTTCTGCCATCGTTTGAAAGAGACTGTCTTAACCTATCATGTGTGCAACTTTTGACAACGTACACATTATCGTTGATTTTTAATGAATTTTTAATTATATTAAATAATGCTTAAAATTCAATAACTCAAGATTGGGACACACTACCACAACAGTTCTGCCATCGTTTGAAAGAGACTGTCTTAACCTATCACGTGTGCGACTTTCGGCAATGTACACTTTATTGTTGATTTTTTATGAATTTTTAATTATATTAAATAATGCTTAAAATTCAATAACTCAAGATTGGGACATACTACCACAACAGTTCTGCCATCGTTTGAAAGAAACTGTCTTATCCTATCATGTGTGCGACCTTCGTCAACGTACACGTTATCGTTGATTTTTTATGAATTTTTATTTATATTAAATAATGCTTAAAATTCAATAACTCAAGATTGGGACATACTACCACAACAGTTCTGCCATCGTTTGAAAGAGACTGTCTTAAGCTATAATTTGTGCGACTTTTGGCAACGTAAACATTATCGTTGATTTTTTATGAATTTTTATTTATATCAAATAATGCTTAAAATTCAATAACTCAAGATTGGCACATACTACCACAACGGTTCTGCCATCGTTTGAAAGAGACTGTCTTAACCTATCATGTGTGCGACTTTCGACAACGTACACATTATCGTTGATTTTTTATGAATTTTTATTTATATAAAATAATGCTTAAAATTCAATAACTCAAGATTGGCACATACTACCACAACGGTTCTGCCATCGTTTGAAAGAGACTGTCTTAACCTATCATGTGTGCGACTTTTGACAACGTACACATTATCGTTGATTTTTTATGAATTTTTATTTATATAAAATAATGCTTAAAATTCAATAACTCAAGATTGGCACATACTACCACAACGGTTCTGCCATCGTTTGAAAGAGACTGTCTTAACCTATCATGTGTGCGACTTTCGGCAACGTACACATTATCGTTGATTTTTTATGAATTTTTATTTATATAAAATAATGCTTAAAATTCAATAACTCAAGATTGGCACATACTACCACAACGGTTCTGCCATCGTTTGAAATAGACTGTCTTACCCTATCATGTGTGCGACTTTCGGCAACGTACACATTATCGTTGATTTTTTATGAATTTTTATTTATATCAAATAATGCTTAAAATTCAATAACTCAAGATTGGCACATACTACCACAACGGTTCTGCCATCGTTTGAAAGAGACTGTCTTAACCTATCATGTGTGCGACTTTCGACAACGTACACATTATCGTTGATTTTTTATGAATTTTTATTTATATAAAATAATGCTTAAAATTCAATAACTCAAGATTGGCACATACTACCACAACGGTTCTGCCATCGTTTGAAAGAGACTGTCTTAACCTATCATGTGTGCGACTTTTGACAACGTACACATTATCGTTGATTTTTTATGAATTTTTATTTATATAAAATAATGCTTAAAATTCAATAACTCAAGATTGGCACATACTACCACAACGGTTCTGCCATCGTTTGAAAGAGACTGTCTTAACCTATCATGTGTGCGACTTTCGGCAACGTACACATTATCGTTGATTTTTTATGAATTTTTATTTATATAAAATAATGCTTAAAATTCAATAACTCAAGATTGGCACATACTACCACAACGGTTCTGCCATCGTTTGAAAGAGACTGTCTTAACCTATCATGTGTGCGACTTTCGGCAACGTACACATTATCGTTGATTTTTTATGAATTTTTATTTATATAAAATAATGCTTAAAATTCAATAACTCAAGAATGGGACATACTACCACAACAGTTCTGCCATCGTTTGAAAAAGACTGTCTTAACCTATCATGTGTGCGACTTTCGGCAACGTACACGTTATCGTTGATTTTTTATGAATTTTTATTTATATCAAATAATGCTTAAAATTCAATAACTCAAGATTGGGACATACTACCACAACAGTTCTGACATCGTTTGAAAGAGACTGTCTTAACCTATCATGTGTGCGACTTTTGGCAACGTACACATTATCGTTGATTTTTTATGAATTTTTAATTATATTAAATAATGCTTAAAATTCAATAACTCAAGATTGGGACACACTACCACAACGGTTCTGCCATCGTTTGAAAGAGACTGTCTTAACCTATCATGTGTGCGACTTTTGACAACGTACACATTATCGTTGATTTTTTATGAATTTTTATTTATATAAAATAATGCTTAAAATTCAATAACTCAAGATTGGCACATACTACCACAACGGTTCTGCCATCGTTTGAAAGAGACTGTCTTAACCTATCATGTGTGCGACTTTCGGCAACGTACACATTATCGTTGATTTTTTATGAATTTTTAATTATATAAAATAATGCTTAAAATTCAATAACTCAAGATTGGCACATACTACCACAACGGTTCTGCCATCGTTTGAAAGAGACTGTCTTAACCTATCATGTGTGCGACTTTCGGCAACGTACACATTATCGTTGATTTTTTATGAATTTTTATTTATATAAAAAAATGCTTAAAATTCAATAACTCAAGAATGGGACATACTACCACAACAGTTCTGCCATCGTTTGAAAAAGACTGTCTTAACCTATCATGTGTGCGACTTTCGGCAACGTACACGTTATCGTTGATTTTTTATGAATTTTTATTTATATCAAATAATGCTTAAAATTCAATAACTCAAGATTGGGACATACTACCACAACAGTTCTGCCATCGTTTGAAAGAGACTGTCTTAAGCTATAATTTGTGCGACTTTCGGCAACGTACACGTTATCGTTGATTTTTTATGAATTTTTATTTATATAAAATAATGCTTAAAATTCAATAACTCAAGATTGGGACACACTACCACAACAGTTCTGCCATCGTTTGAAAGAGACTGTCTTAACCTATCACGTGTGCGACTTTCGGCAACGTACACATTATCGTTGATTTTTTATGAATTTTTAATTATATTAAATAATGCTTAAAATTCAATTACTCAAGATTGGGACATACTACCACAACAGTTCTGCCATCGTTTGAAAGAGACTGTCTTATCCTATCATGTGTGCGACCTTCGTCAACGTACACGTTATCGTTGATTTTTTATGAATTTTTATTTATATTAAATAATGCTTAAAATTCAATAACTCAAGATTGGGACATACTACCACAACAGTTCTGCCATCGTTTGAAAGAGACTGTCTTAACCTATCATGTGTGCGACTTTCGGCAACGTACACGTTATCGTTGATTTTTTATGAATTTTTAATTATATTAAATAATGCTTAAAATTCAATAACTCAAGATTGGGACATACTACCACAACAGTTCTGCCATCGTTTGAAAGAGACTGTCTTAAACTATAATATGTGCGACTTTCGGCAACGTAAACATTATCGTTGATTTTTTATGAATTTTTATTTATATCAAATAATGCTTAAAATTCAATAACTCAAGATTGGCACATACTACCACAACGGTTCTGCCATCGTTTGAAAGAGACTGTCTTAACCTATCATGTGTGCGACTTTCGACAACGTACACATTATCGTTGATTTTTTATGAATTTTTATTTATATAAAATAATGCTTAAAATTCAATAACTCAAGATTGGCACATACTACCACAACGGTTCTGCCATCGTTTGAAAGAGACTGTCTTAACCTATCATGTGTGCGACTTTTGACAACGTACACATTATCGTTGATTTTTTATGAATTTTTATTTATATAAAATAATGCTTAAAATTCAATAACTCAAGATTGGCACATACTACCACAACGGTTCTGCCATCGTTTGAAAGAGACTGTCTTAACCTATCATGTGTGCGACTTTCGGCAACGTACACATTATCGTTGATTTTTTATGAATTTTTATTTATATAAAATAATGCTTAAAATTCAATAACTCAAGATTGGCACATACTACCACAACGGTTCTGCCATCGTTTGAAAGAGACTGTCTTAACCTATCATGTGTGCGACTTTCGGCAACGTACACATTATCGTTGATTTTTTATGAATTTTTATTTATATCAAATAATGCTTAAAATTCAATAACTCAAGATTGGCACATACTACCACAACGGTTCTGCCATCGTTTGAAAGAGACTGTCTTAACCTATCATGTGTGCGACTTTCGACAACGTACACATTATCGTTGATTTTTTATGAATTTTTATTTATATAAAATAATGCTTAAAATTCAATAACTCAAGATTGGCACATACTACCACAACGGTTCTGCCATCGTTTGAAAGAGACTGTCTTAACCTATCATGTGTGCGACTTTTGACAACGTACACATTATCGTTGATTTTTTATGAATTTTTATTTATATAAAATAATGCTTAAAATTCAATAACTCAAGATTGGCACATACTACCACAACGGTTCTGCCATCGTTTGAAAGAGACTGTCTTAACCTATCATGTGTGCGAATTTCGGCAACGTACACATTATCGTTGATTTTTTATGAATTTTTATTTATATAAAATAATGCTTAAAATTCAATAACTCAAGATTGGCACATACTACCACAACGGTTCTGCCATCGTTTGAAAGAGACTGTCTTAACCTATCATGTGTGCGACTTTCGGCAACGTACACATTATCGTTGATTTTTTATGAATTTTTATTTATATAAAATAATGCTTAAAATTCAATAACTCAAGAATGGGACATACTACCACAACAGTTCTGCCATCGTTTGAAAAAGACTGTCTTAACCTATCATGTGTGCGACTTTCGGCAACGTACACGTTATCGTTGATTTTTTATGAATTTTTATTTATATCAAATAATGCTTAAAATTCAATAACTCAAGATTGGGACATACTACCACAACAGTTCTGACATCGTTTGAAAGAGACTGTCTTAACCTATCATGTGTGCGACTTTTGGCAACGTACACATTATCGTTGATTTTTTATGAATTTTTAATTATATTAAATAATGCTTAAAATTCAATAACTCAAGATTGGGACACACTACCACAACGGTTCTGCCATCGTTTGAAAGAGACTGTCTTAACCTATCATGTGTGCGACTTTTGACAACGTACACATTATCGTTGATTTTTTATGAATTTTTATTTATATAAAATAATGCTTAAAATTCAATAACTCAAGATTGGCACATACTACCACAACGGTTCTGCCATCGTTTGAAAGAGACTGTCTTAACCTATCATGTGTGCGACTTTCGGCAACGTACACATTATCGTTGATTTTTTATGAATTTTTATTTATATAAAATAATGCTTAAAATTCAATAACTCAAGATTGGCACATACTACCACAACGGTTCTGCCATCGTTTGAAAGAGACTGTCTTAACCTATCATGTGTGCGACTTTCGGCAACGTACACATTATCGTTGATTTTTTATGAATTTTTATTTATATAAAATAATGCTTAAAATTCAATAACTCAAGAATGGGACATACTACCACAACAGTTCTGCCATCGTTTGAAAAAGACTGTCTTAACCTATCATGTGTGCGACTTTCGGCAACGTACACGTTATCGTTGATTTTTTATGAATTTTTATTTATATCAAATAATGCTTAAAATTCAATAACTCAAGATTGGGACATACTACCACAACAGTTCTGACATCGTTTGAAAGAGACTGTCTTAACCTATCATGTGTGCGACTTTTGGAAACGTACACATTATCGTTGATTTTTTATGAATTTTTAATTATATTAAATAATGCTTAAAATTCAATAACTCAAGATTGGGACACACTACCACAACGGTTCTGCCATCGTTTGAAAGAGACTGTCTTAACCTATCATGTGTGCGACTGTCGGCAACGTACACATTATCGTTGATTTTTTATGAATTTTTATTTATATAAAAAAATGCTTAAAATTCAATAACTCAAGAATGGGACATACTACCACAACAGTTCTGCCATCGTTTGAAAAAGACTGTCTTAACCTATCATGTGTGCGACTTTCGGCAACGTACACGTTATCGTTGATTTTTTATGAATTTTTATTTATATCAAATAATGCTTAAAATTCAATAACTCAAGATTGGGACATACTACCACAACAGTTCTGCCATCGTTTGAAAGAGACTGTCTTAAGCTATAATTTGTGCGACTTTCGGCAACGTACACGTTATCGTTGATTTTTTATGAATTTTTATTTATATAAAATAATGCTTAAAATTCAATAACTCAAGATTGGGACACACTACCACAACAGTTCTGCCATCGTTTGAAAGAGACTGTCTTAACCTATCACGTGTGCGACTTTCGGCAACGTACACATTATCGTTGATTTTTTATGAATTTTTAATTATATTAAATAATGCTTAAAATTCAATTACTCAAGATTGGGACATACTACCACAACAGTTCTGCCATCGTTTGAAAGAGACTGTCTTATCCTATCATGTGTGCGACCTTCGTCAACGTACACGTTATCGTTGATTTTTTATGAATTTTTATTTATATTAAATAATGCTTAAAATTCAATAACTCAAGATTGGGACATACTACCACAACAGTTCTGCCATCGTTTGAAAGAGACTGTCTTAACCTATCATGTGTGCGACTTTCGGCAACGTACACGTTATCGTTGATTTTTTATGAATTTTTAATTATATTAAATAATGCTTAAAATTCAATAACTCAAGATTGGGACATACTACCACAACAGTTCTGCCATCGTTTGAAAGAGACTGTCTTAAACTATAATATGTGCGACTTTCGGCAACGTAAACATTATCGTTGATTTTTTATGAATTTTTATTTATATCAAATAATGCTTAAAATTCAATAACTCAAGATTGGCACATACTACCACAACGGTTCTGCCATCGTTTGAAAGAGACTGTCTTAACCTATCATGTGTGCGACTTTCGGCAACGTACACGTTATCGTTGATTTTTTATGAATTTTTATTTATATAAAATAATGCTTAAAATTCAATAACTCAAGATTGGGACACACTACCACAACAGTTCTGCCATCGTTTGAAAGAGACTGTCTTAACCTATCACGTGTGCGACTTTCGGCAACGTACACATTATCGTTGATTTTTTATGAATTTTTAATTATATTAAATAATGCTTAAAATTCAATTACTCAAGATTGGGACATACTACCACAACAGTTCTGCCATCGTTTGAAAGAGACTGTCTTATCCTATCATGTGTGCGACCTTCGTCAACGTACACGTTATCGTTGATTTTTTATGAATTTTTATTTATATTAAATAATGCTTAAAATTCAATAACTCAAGATTGGGACATACTACCACAACAGTTCTGCCATCGTTTGAAAGAGACTGTCTTAACCTATCATGTGTGCGACTTTCGGCAACGTACACGTTATCGTTGATTTTTTATGAATTTTTAATTATATTAAATAATGCTTAAAATTCAATAACTCAAGATTGGGACATACTACCACAACAGTTCTGCCATCGTTTGAAAGAGACTGTCTTAAACTATAATATGTGCGACTTTCGGCAACGTAAACATTATCGTTGATTTTTTATGAATTTTTATTTATATCAAATAATGCTTAAAATTCAATAACTCAAGATTGGCACATACTACCACAACGGTTCTGCCATCGTTTGAAAGAGACTGTCTTAACCTATCATGTGTGCGACTTTCGACAACGTACACATTATCGTTGATTTTTTATGAATTTTTATTTATATAAAATAATGCTTAAAATTCAATAACTCAAGATTGGCACATACTACCACAACGGTTCTGCCATCGTTTGAAAGAGACTGTCTTAACCTATCATGTGTGCGACTTTTGACAACGTACACATTATCGTTGATTTTTTATGAATTTTTATTTATATAAAATAATGCTTAAAATTCAATAACTCAAGATTGGCACATACAACCACAACGGTTCTGCCATCGTTTGAAAGAGACTGTCTTAACCTATCATGTGTGCGACTTTCGACAACGTACACATTATCGTTGATTTTTTATGAATTTTTATTTATATAAAATAATGCTTAAAATTCAATAACTCAAGATTGGCACATACTACCACAACGGTTCTGCCATCGTTTGAAAGAGACTGTCTTAACCTATCATGTGTGCGACTTTTGACAACGTACACATTATCGTTGATTTTTTATGAATTTTTATTTATATAAAATAATGCTTAAAATTCAATAACTCAAGATTGGCACATACTACCACAACGGTTCTGCCATCGTTTGAAAGAGACTGTCTTAAGCTATCATGTGTGCGACTTTCGGCAACGTACACATTATCGTTGATTTTTTATGAATTTTTATTTATATAAAATAATGCTTAAAATTCAATAAGTCAAGATTGGCACATACTACCACAACGGTTCTGCCATCGTTTGAAAGAGACTGTCTTAACCTATCATGTGTGCAACTTTTGGCAACGTACACATTATCGTTGATTTTTAATGAATTTTTAATTATATTAAATAATGCTTAAAATTCAATAACTCAAGATTGGGACACACTACCACAACAGTTCTGCCATCGTTTGAAAGAGACTGTCTTAACCTATCACGTGTGCGACTTTCGGCAACGTACACATTATCGTTGATTTTTTATGAATTTTTAATTATATTAAATAATGCTTAAAATTCAATTACTCAAGATTGGGACATACTACCACAACAGTTCTGCCATCGTTTGAAAGAGACTGTCTTATCCTATCATGTGTGCGACCTTCGTCAACGTACACGTTATCGTTGATTTTTTATGAATTTTTATTTATATTAAATAATGCTTAAAATTCAATAACTCAAGATTGGGACATACTACCACAACAGTTCTGCCATCGTTTGAAAGAGACTGTCTTAACCTATCATGTGTGCGACTTTCGGCAACGTACACGTTATCGTTGATTTTTTATGAATTTTTAATTATATTAAATAATGCTTAAAATTCAATAACTCAAGATTGGGACATACTACCACAACAGTTCTGCCATCGTTTGAAAGAGACTGTCTTAAACTATAATATGTGCGACTTTCGGCAACGTAAACATTATCGTTGATTTTTTATGAATTTTTATTTATATCAAATAATGCTTAAAATTCAATAACTCAAGATTGGCACATACTACCACAACGGTTCTGCCATCGTTTGAAAGAGACTGTCTTAACCTATCATGTGTGCGACTTTCGACAACGTACACATTATCGTTGATTTTTTATGAATTTTTATTTATATAAAATAATGCTTAAAATTCAATAACTCAAGATTGGCACATACTACCACAACGGTTCTGCCATCGTTTGAAAGAGACTGTCTTAACCTATCATGTGTGCGACTTTTGACAACGTACACATTATCGTTGATTTTTTATGAATTTTTATTTATATAAAATAATGCTTAAAATTCAATAACTCAAGATTGGCACATACAACCACAACGGTTCTGCCATCGTTTGAAAGAGACTGTCTTAACCTATCATGTGTGCGACTTTCGACAACGTACACATTATCGTTGATTTTTTATGAATTTTTATTTATATAAAATAATGCTTAAAATTCAATAACTCAAGATTGGCACATACTACCACAACGGTTCTGCCATCGTTTGAAAGAGACTGTCTTAACCTATCATGTGTGCGACTTTTGACAACGTACACATTATCGTTGATTTTTTATGAATTTTTATTTATATAAAATAATGCTTAAAATTCAATAACTCAAGATTGGCACATACTACCACAACGGTTCTGCCATCGTTTGAAAGAGACTGTCTTAAGCTATCATGTGTGCGACTTTCGGCAACGTACACATTATCGTTGATTTTTTATGAATTTTTATTTATATAAAATAATGCTTAAAATTCAATAAGTCAAGATTGGCACATACTACCACAACGGTTCTGCCATCGTTTGAAAGAGACTGTCTTAACCTATCATGTGTGCAACTTTTGGCAACGTACACATTATCGTTGATTTTTAATGAATTTTTAATTATATTAAATAATGCTTAAAATTCAATAACTCAAGATTGGGACACACTACCACAACAGTTCTGCCATCGTTTGAAAGAGACTGTCTTAACCTATCACGTGTGCGACTTTCGGCAATGTACACGTTATCGTTGATTTTTTATGAATTTTTAATTATATTAAATAATGCTTAAAATTCAATAACTCAAGATTGGGACATACTACCACAACAGTTCTGCCATCGTTTGAAAGAAACTGTCTTATCCTATCATGTGTGCGACCTTCGTCAACGTACACGTTATCGTTGATTTTTTATGAATTTTTATTTATATTAAATAATGCTTAAAATTCAATAACTCAAGATTGGGACATACTACCACAACAGTTCTGCCATCGTTTGAAAGAGACTGTCTTAAGCTATAATTTGTGCGACTTTTGGCAACGTAAACATTATCGTTGATTTTTTATGAATTTTTATTTATATCAAATAATGCTTAAAATTCAATAACTCAAGATTGGCACATACTACCACAACGGTTCTGCCATCGTTTGAAAGAGACTGTCTTAACCTATCATGTGTGCGACTTTCGACAACGTACACATTATCGTTGATTTTTTATGAATTTTTATTTATATAAAATAATGCTTAAAATTCAATAACTCAAGATTGGCACATACTACCACAACGGTTCTGCCATCGTTTGAAAGAGACTGTCTTAACCTATCATGTGTGCGACTTTTGACAACGTACACATTATCGTTGATTTTTTATGAATTTTTATTTATATAAAATAATGCTTAAAATTCAATAACTCAAGATTGGCACATACTACCACAACGGTTCTGCCATCGTTTGAAAGAGACTGTCTTAACCTATCATGTGTGCGACTTTCGGCAACGTACACATTATCGTTGATTTTTTATGAATTTTTATTTATATAAAATAATGCTTAAAATTCAATAACTCAAGATTGGCACATACTACCACAACGGTTCTGCCATCGTTTGAAAGAGACTGTCTTAACCTATCATGTGTGCGACTTTCGGCAACGTACACATTATCGTTGATTTTTTATGAATTTTTATTTATATAAAATAATGCTTAAAATTCAATAACTCAAGAATGGGACATACTACCACAACAGTTCTGCCATCGTTTGAAAAAGACTGTCTTAACCTATCATGTGTGCGACTTTCGGCAACGTACACGTTATCGTTGATTTTTTATGAATTTTTATTTATATCAAATAATGCTTAAAATTCAATAACTCAAGATTGGGACATACTACCACAACAGTTCTGACATCGTTTGAAAGAGACTGTCTTAACCTATCATGTGTGCGACTTTTGGCAACGTACACATTATCGTTGATTTTTTATGAATTTTTAATTATATTAAATAATGCTTAAAATTCAATAACTCAAGATTGGGACACACTACCACAACGGTTCTGCCATCGTTTGAAAGAGACTGTCTTAACCTATCATGTGTGCGACTTTTGACAACGTACACATTATCGTTGATTTTTTATGAATTTTTATTTATATAAAATAATGCTTAAAATTCAATAACTCAAGATTGGCACATACTACCACAACGGTTCTGCCATCGTTTGAAAGAGATTGTCTTAACCTATCATGTGTGCGACTTTCGGCAACGTACACATTATCGTTGATTTTTTATGAATTTTTATTAATATAAAATAATGCTTAAAATTCAATACCTCAAGATTGGGACATACTACCACAACGGGTCTGCCATCATTTGAAAGAGTCTGTCTTATGCTATCATGTGTGCGACTTTCGGCAACGTACCCACTATCGTTGATTTTTTATGAATTTTTATTTATATTAAATAATGCTTAAAATTCAATAACTCAAGATTAGGACATACTACCACAACAGTTCTGCCATCGTTTGAAAGAGACTGTCTTAACCTATCATGTGTGCGACTTTCGGCAACGTACACATTATCGTTGATTTTTTATGAATTTTTATTAATATAAAATAATGCTTAAAATTCAATAACTCAAGATTGGCACATACTACCACAACGGTTCTTCCATCGTTTGAAAGAGTCTGTCTTAAGCTATCGTGTGTGCGACTTTCGGCAACGTACACATTATCGTTGATTTTTTATGAATTTTTATTTATATTAAATAATGCTTAAAATTCAATAACTCAAGATTGGCACATAATACCACAATGGTTCTGCCATCGTTTGAAAGAGACTGTCTTAACCTCTCATGTGTGCGACTTTCGGCAACGTATACATTATCGTTGATTTTTTATGAATTTTTATTAATATAAAATAATGCTTAAAATTCAATACCTCAAGATTGGGACATACTACCACAACGGTTCTGCCATCATTTGAAAGAGACTGTCTTAACCTATCATGTGTGCGACTTTCGGCAACGTACACATTATCGTTGATTTTTTATGAATTTTTATTAATATAAAATAATGCTTAAAATTCAATACCTCAAGATTGGGACATACTACCACAACGGGTCTGCCATCATTTGAAAGAGTCTGTCTTATGCTATCATGTGTGCGACTTTCGGCAACGTACCCACTATCGTTGATTTTTTATGAATTTTTATTTATATTAAATAATGCTTAAAATTCAATAACTCAAGATTGGCACATACTAACACAACGGTTCTGCCATCGTTTGAAAGAGACTGTCTTAAGCTATCATGTGTGCGACTTTTGGCAACGTACACATTATCATTGATTTTTTATGAATTTTTATTTATATTAAATAATGCTTAAAATTCAATAACTCAAGATTGGCACATACTTTCACAACGGTTCTGCCATCATTTGAAAGAGTCTGTTTTATGCTATCATGTGTGCGACTTTCGGCAACGTACACACTATCGTTGATTTTTTATGAATTTCTATTTATATTAAATAATGCTTAAAATTCAATAACTCAAGATTGGCACATACTTTCACAACGGTTCTGCCATCATTTGAAAGAGTCTGTCTTATGCTATTATGTGTGCGACTTTCGGCAACGTACACATTATCGTTGATTTTTTATGAATTTTTATTTATATTAAATAATGCTTAAAATTCAATAACTCAAGATTGGCACATACTACCACAACGGTTCTGCCATCGTTTGAAAGAGACTGTCTTAACCTATCATGTGTGCGACTTTCAGCAACGTACACATTATCGTTTATTTTTTATGAATTTTTATTTATATTAAATAATGCTTAAAATTCAATAACTCAAGATTGGCACATAATACCACAACGGTTCTGCCATCGTTTGAAAGAGACTGTCTTAACCTATCATGTGTGCGACTTTCGGCAACGTACACATTATCGTTGATTTTTTACGAATTTTTATTTATATTAAATAATGCTTAAAATTCAATAACTCAAGATTGGGACATACTACCACAATGGTTCTGCCATCGTTTGAAAGAGAGTGTCTTAACCTATCATGTGTGCAACTTTCGGCAACGTACACATTATCGTTGATTTTTTATGAATTTTTATTTATATTAAATAATGCTTAAAATTCAATAACTCAAGATTGGGACATACTACCACAACGGTTCTGCCATCGTTTGAAAGAGACTGTCTTAGCCTATCATGTGTGTGACTTCCGGCAACGTACATGTTATCGTTGATTTTTTATGAATTTTTATTTATATTAAATAATGCTTAAAATTCAATAACTCAAGATTGGGACATAATACCACAACGGTTCTGCCATCGTTTGAAAGAGACTGTCTTAACCTATCATGTGTGCGACTTTCGGCAACGTACACATTATCGTTGATTTTTTATGAATTTTTATTTATATTAAATAATGCTTAAAATTCAATAACTCAAGATTGGCACATACTACCACAACGGTTCTTCCATCGTTTGAAAGAGAGTGTCTTAACCTATCATGTGTGCGACTTTCAGCAACGTACACATTATCGTTTATTTTTTATGAATTTTTATTTATATTAAATAATGCTTAAAATTCAATACCTCAAGATTGGCACATAATACCACAACGGTTCTGCCATCGTTTGAAAGAGACTGTCTTAACCTATCATGTGTGCGACTTTCGGCAACGTACACATTATCGTTGATTTTTTATGAATTTTTATTTATATTAAATAATGCTTAAAATTCAATAACTCAAGATTGGGACATACTACCACAACGGTTCTGCCATCGTTTGAAAGAGACTGTCTTAACCTATCATGTGTGCGACTTTCGGCAACGTACACATTATCGTTGATTTTTTATGAATTTTTATTTATATTAAATAATGCTTAAAATTCAATAACTCAAGATTGGCACATACTACCACAACGGTTCTTCCATCGTTTGAAAGAGAGTGTCTTAACCTATCATGTGTGCGACTTTCAGCAACGTACACATTATCGTTTATTTTTTATGAATTTTTATTTATATTAAATAATGCTTAAAATTCAATACCTCAAGATTGGCACATAATACCACAACGGTTCTGCCATCGTTTGAAAGAGACTGTCTTAACCTATCATGTGTGCGACTTTCGGCAACGTACACATTATCGTTGATTTTTTATGAATTTTTATTTATATTAAATAATGCTTAAAATTCAATAACTCAAGATTGGGACATACTACCACAACGGTTCTGCCATCATTTGAAAGAGACTGTCTTAACCTATCATGTGTGCGACTTTCGGCAACGTACACATTATCGTTGATTTTTTATGAATTTTTATTTATATTAAATAATGCTTAAAATTCAATAACTCAAGATTGGCACATACTAACACAACGGTTCTGCCATCGTTTGAAAGAGACTGTCTTAAGCTATCATGTGTGCGACTTTTGGCAACGTACACATTATCGTTGATTTTTTATGAATTTTTATTTATATTAAATAATGCTTAAAATTCAATAACTCAAGATTGGCACATACTTTCACAACGGTTCTGCCATCATTTGAAAGAGTCTGTCTTATGCTATCATGTGTGCGACTTTCGGCAACGTACACACTATCGTTGATTTTTTATGAATTTCTATTTATATTAAATAATGCTTAAAATTCAATAACTCAAGATTGGCACATACTTTCACAACGGTTCTGCCATCATTTGAAAGAGTCTGTCTTATGCTATTATGTGTGCGACTTTCGGCAACGTACACATTATCGTTGATTTTTTATGAATTTTTATTTATATTAAATAATGCTTAAAATTCAATAACTCAAGATTGGCACATACTACCACAACGGTTCTGCCATCGTTTGAAAGAGAGTGTCTTAACCTATCATGTGTGCGACTTTCAGCAACGTACACATTATCGTTGATTTTTTATGAATTTTTATTTATATTAAATAATGCTTAAAATTCAATAACTCAAGATTGGGACATACTACCACAACGGTTCTGCCATCGTTTGAAAGAGACTGTCTTAGCCTATCATGTGTGCGACTTCCGGCAACGTACATGTTATCGTTGATTTTTTATGAATTTTTATTTATATTAAATAATGCTTAAAATTCAATAACTCAAGATTGGGACATACTACCACAACGGTTCTGCCATCGTTTGAAAGAGACTGTCTTAACCTATCATGTGTGCGACTTTCGGCAACGTACACATTATCGTTGATTTTTTATGAATTTTTATTTATACTAAATAATGCTTAAAATTCAATAACTCAAGATTGGCACATAATACCACAACGGTTCTGCCATCGTTTGAAAGAGACTGTCTTAACCTATCATGTGTGCGACTTTCGGCAACGTAAACATTATCGTTGATTTTTTACGAATTTTTATTTATATTAAATAATGCTTAAAATTCAATAACTCAAGATTGGGACATAATACCACAATGGTTCTGCCATCGTTTGAAAGAGACTGTCTTAAGCTATCATGTGTGCGACTTTTGGCAACGTACACATTATCGTTGATTTTTTATGAATTTTTATTTATATTAAATAATGCTTAAAATTCAATAACTCAAGATTGGCACATACTTTCACAACGGTTCTGCCATCATTTGAAAGAGTCTGTCTTTTGCTATCATGTGTGCGACTTTCGGCAACGTACACACTATCGTTGATTTTTTATGAATTTCTATTTATATTAAATAATGCTTAAAATTCAATAACTCAAGATTGGCACATACTTTCACAACGGTTCTGCCATCATTTGAAAGAGTCTGTCTTATGCTATTATGTGTGCGACTTTCGGCAACGTACACATTATCGTTGATTTTTTATGAATTTTTATTTATATTAAATAATGCTTAAAATTCAATAACTCAAGATTGGCACATACTACCACAACGGTTCTGCCATCGTTTGAAAGAGACTGTCTTAACCTATCATGTGTGCGACTTTCGGCAACGTACACATTATCGTTGATTTTTTACGAATTTTTATTTATATTAAATAATGCTTAAAATTCAATACCTCAAGATTGGGACATACTACCACAACGGTTCTGCCATCATTTGAAAGAGACTGTCTTAACCTATCATGTGTGCAACTTTCGGCAACGTACACATTATCGTTTATTTTTTATGAATTTTTATTTATATTAAATAATGCTTAAAATTCAATAACTCAAGATTGGCACATAATACCACAACGGTTCTGCCATCGTTTGAAAGAGACTGTCTTAACCTATCATGTGTGCGACTTTCGGCAACGTACACATTATCGTTGATTTTTTACGAATTTTTATTTATATTAAATAATGCTTAAAATTCAATAACTCAAGATTGGGACATACTACCACAATGGTTCTGCCATCGTTTGAAAGAGACTGTCTTAACCTATCATGTGTGCAACTTTCGGCAACGTACACATTATCGTCGATTTTTTATGAATTTTTATTTATATTAAATAATGCTTAAAATTCAATAACTCAAGATTGGCACATAATACCACAATGGTTCTGCCATCGTTTGAAAGAGACTGTCTTAACCTCTCATGTGTGCGACTTTCGGCAACGTATACATTATCGTTGATTTTTTATGAATTTTTATTAATATAAAATAATGCTTAAAATTCAATACCTCAAGATTGGGACATACTACCACAACGGTTCTGCCATCATTTGAAAGAGACTGTCTTAACCTATCATGTGTGCGACTTTCGGCAACGTACACATTATCGTTGATTTTTTATGAATTTTTATTTATATTAAATAATGCTTAAAATTCAATAACTCAAGATTGGGACATACTACCACAACGGTTCTGCCATCGTTTGAAAGAGATTGTCTTATCCTATCATGTGTGCGACTTTCGGCAACGTACACACTATCGTTGATTTTTTATGAATTTTTATTTATATTAAATAATGCTTAAAATTCAATAACTCAAGATTGGCACATACTTTCACAACGGTTCTGCCATCATTTGAAAGAGTCTGTCTTATGCTATCATGTGTGCGACTTTCGGCAACGTACACACTATCGTTGATTTTTTATGAATTTCTATTTATATTAAATAATGCTTAAAATTCAATAACTCAAGATTGGCACATACTTTCACAACGGTTCTGCCATCATTTGAAAGAGTCTGTCTTATGCTATTATGTGTGCGACTTTCGGCAACGTACACATTATCGTTGATTTTTTATGAATTTTTATTTATATTAAATAATGCTTAAAATTCAATAACTCAAGATTGGCACATACTACCACAACGGTTCTTCCATCGTTTGAAAGAGAGTGTCTTAACCTATCATGTGTGCGACTTTCAGCAACGTACACATTATCGTTTATTTTTTATGAATTTTTATTTATATTAAATAATGCTTAAAATTCAATACCTCAAGATTGGCACATAATACCACAACGGTTCTGCCATCGTTTGAAAGAGACTGTCTTAACCTATCATGTGTGCGACTTTCGGCAACGTACACATTATCGTTGATTTTTTATGAATTTTTATTTATATTAAATAATGCTTAAAATTCAATAACTCAAGATTGGCACATACTAACACAACGGTTCTGCCATCGTTTGAAAGAGACTGTCTTAAGCTATCATGTGTGCGACTTTTGGCAACGTACACATTATCGTTGATTTTTTATGAATTTTTATTTATATTAAATAATGCTTAAAATTCAATAACTCAAGATTGGCACATACTTTCACAACGGTTCTGCCATCATTTGAAAGAGTCTGTCTTATGCTATCATGTGTGCGACTTTCGGCAACGTACACACTATCGTTGATTTTTTATGAATTTCTATTTATATTAAATAATGCTTAAAATTCAATAACTCAAGATTGGCACATACTTTCACAACGGTTCTGCCATCATTTGAAAGAGTCTGTCTTATGCTATTATGTGTGCGACTTTCGGCAACGTACACATTATCGTTGATTTTTTATGAATTTTTATTTATATTAAATAATGCTTAAAATTCAATAACTCAAGATTGGCACATACTACCACAACGGTTCTTCCATCGTTTGAAAGAGAGTGTCTTAACCTATCATGTGTGCGACTTTCAGCAACGTACACATTATCGTTTATTTTTTATGAATTTTTATTTATACTAAATAATGCTTAAAATTCAATAACTCAAGATTGGCACATAATACCACAACGGTTCTGCCATCGTTTGAAAGAGACTGTCTTAACCTATCATGTGTGCGACTTTCGGCAACGTAAACATTATCGTTGATTTTTTACGAATTTTTATTTATATTAAATAATGCTTAAAATTCAATAACTCAAGATTGGGACATACTACCACAACGGTTCTGCCATCATTTGAAAGAGACTGTCTTAACCTATCATGTGTGCAACTTTCGGCAACGTACACACTATCGTTGATTTTTTATGAATTTTTATTTATATTAAATAATGCTTAAAATTCAATAACTCAAGATTGGCACATACTACCACAACGGTTCTTCCATCGTTTGAAAGAGTCTGTCTTAAGCTATCGTGTGTGCGACTTTCGGCAACGTACACATTATCGTTGATTTTTTATGAATTTTTATTTATATTAAATAATGCTTAAAATTCAATAACTCAAGATTGGCACATAATACCACAATGGTTCTGCCATCGTTTGAAAGAGACTGTCTTAACCTCTCATGTGTGCGACTTTCGGCAACGTATACATTATCTTTGATTTTTTATGAATTTTTATTAATATAAAATAATGCTTAAAATTCAATACCTCAAGATTGGGACATACTACCACAACGGTTCTGCCATTGTTTGAAAGAGACTGTCTTAAGCTATCATGTGTGCGACTTTCGGCAACGTACACATTATCGTTGATTTTTTATGAATTTTTATTAATATAAAATAATGCTTAAAATTCAATACCTCAAGATTGGGACATACTACCACAACGGGTCTGCCATCATTTGAAAGAGTCTGTCTTATGCTATCATGTGTGCGACTTTCGGCAACGTACCCACTATCGTTGATTTTTTATGAATTTTTATTTATATTAAATAATGCTTAAAATTCAATAACTCAAGATTAGGACATACTACCACAACAGTTCTGCCATCGTTTGAAAGAGACTGTCTTATCCTATCATGTGTGCGACCTTCGTCAACGTACACGTTATCGTTGATTTTTTATGAATTTTTATTTATATTAAATAATGCTTAAAATTCAATAACTCAAGATTGGGACATACTACCACAACAGTTCTGCCATCGTTTGAAAGAGACTGTCTTAACCTATCATGTGTGCGACTTTCGGCAACGTACACGTTATCGTTGATTTTTTATGAATTTTTAATTATATTAAATAATGCTTAAAATTCAATAACTCAAGATTGGGACATACTACCACAACAGTTCTGCCATCGTTTGAAAGAGACTGTCTTAAACTATAATATGTGCGACTTTCGGCAACGTAAACATTATCGTTGATTTTTTATGAATTTTTATTTATATCAAATAATGCTTAAAATTCAATAACTCAAGATTGGCACATACTACCACAACGGTTCTGCCATCGTTTGAAAGAGACTGTCTTAACCTATCATGTGTGCGACTTTCGACAACGTACACATTATCGTTGATTTTTTATGAATTTTTATTTATATAAAATAATGCTTAAAATTCAATAACTCAAGATTGGCACATACTACCACAACGGTTCTGCCATCGTTTGAAAGAGACTGTCTTAACCTATCATGTGTGCGACTTTTGACAACGTACACATTATCGTTGATTTTTTATGAATTTTTATTTATATAAAATAATGCTTAAAATTCAATAACTCAAGATTGGCACATACAACCACAACGGTTCTGCCATCGTTTGAAAGAGACTGTCTTAACCTATCATGTGTGCGACTTTCGACAACGTACACATTATCGTTGATTTTTTATGAATTTTTATTTATATAAAATAATGCTTAAAATTCAATAACTCAAGATTGGCACATACTACCACAACGGTTCTGCCATCGTTTGAAAGAGACTGTCTTAACCTATCATGTGTGCGACTTTTGACAACGTACACATTATCGTTGATTTTTTATGAATTTTTATTTATATAAAATAATGCTTAAAATTCAATAACTCAAGATTGGCACATACTACCACAACGGTTCTGCCATCGTTTGAAAGAGACTGTCTTAAGCTATCATGTGTGCGACTTTCGGCAACGTACACATTATCGTTGATTTTTTATGAATTTTTATTTATATAAAATAATGCTTAAAATTCAATAAGTCAAGATTGGCACATACTACCACAACGGTTCTGCCATCGTTTGAAAGAGACTGTCTTAACCTATCATGTGTGCAACTTTTGGCAACGTACACATTATCGTTGATTTTTAATGAATTTTTAATTATATTAAATAATGCTTAAAATTCAATAACTCAAGATTGGGACACACTACCACAACAGTTCTGCCATCGTTTGAAAGAGACTGTCTTAACCTATCACGTGTGCGACTTTCGGCAATGTACACGTTATCGTTGATTTTTTATGAATTTTTAATTATATTAAATAATGCTTAAAATTCAATAACTCAAGATTGGGACATACTACCACAACAGTTCTGCCATCGTTTGAAAGAAACTGTCTTATCCTATCATGTGTGCGACCTTCGTCAACGTACACGTTATCGTTGATTTTTTATGAATTTTTATTTATATTAAATAATGCTTAAAATTCAATAACTCAAGATTGGGACATACTACCACAACAGTTCTGCCATCGTTTGAAAGAGACTGTCTTAAGCTATAATTTGTGCGACTTTTGGCAACGTAAACATTATCGTTGATTTTTTATGAATTTTTATTTATATCAAATAATGCTTAAAATTCAATAACTCAAGATTGGCACATACTACCACAACGGTTCTGCCATCGTTTGAAAGAGACTGTCTTAACCTATCATGTGTGCGACTTTCGACAACGTACACATTATCGTTGATTTTTTATGAATTTTTATTTATATAAAATAATGCTTAAAATTCAATAACTCAAGATTGGCACATACTACCACAACGGTTCTGCCATCGTTTGAAAGAGACTGTCTTAACCTATCATGTGTGCGACTTTTGACAACGTACACATTATCGTTGATTTTTTATGAATTTTTATTTATATAAAATAATGCTTAAAATTCAATAACTCAAGATTGGCACATACTACCACAACGGTTCTGCCATCGTTTGAAAGAGACTGTCTTAACCTATCATGTGTGCGACTTTCGGCAACGTACACATTATCGTTGATTTTTTATGAATTTTTATTTATATAAAATAATGCTTAAAATTCAATAACTCAAGATTGGCACATACTACCACAACGGTTCTGCCATCGTTTGAAAGAGACTGTCTTAACCTATCATGTGTGCGACTTTCGGCAACGTACACATTATCGTTGATTTTTTATGAATTTTTATTTATATAAAATAATGCTTAAAATTCAATAACTCAAGAATGGGACATACTACCACAACAGTTCTGCCATCGTTTGAAAAAGACTGTCTTAACCTATCATGTGTGCGACTTTCGGCAACGTACACGTTATCGTTGATTTTTTATGAATTTTTATTTATATCAAATAATGCTTAAAATTCAATAACTCAAGATTGGGACATACTACCACAACAGTTCTGACATCGTTTGAAAGAGACTGTCTTAACCTATCATGTGTGCGACTTTTGGCAACGTACACATTATCGTTGATTTTTTATGAATTTTTAATTATATTAAATAATGCTTAAAATTCAATAACTCAAGATTGGGACACACTACCACAACGGTTCTGCCATCGTTTGAAAGAGACTGTCTTAACCTATCATGTGTGCGACTTTTGACAACGTACACATTATCGTTGATTTTTTATGAATTTTTATTTATATAAAATAATGCTTAAAATTCAATAACTCAAGATTGGCACATACTACCACAACGGTTCTGCCATCGTTTGAAAGAGATTGTCTTAACCTATCATGTGTGCGACTTTCGGCAACGTACACATTATCGTTGATTTTTTATGAATTTTTATTAATATAAAATAATGCTTAAAATTCAATACCTCAAGATTGGGACATACTACCACAACGGGTCTGCCATCATTTGAAAGAGTCTGTCTTATGCTATCATGTGTGCGACTTTCGGCAACGTACCCACTATCGTTGATTTTTTATGAATTTTTATTTATATTAAATAATGCTTAAAATTCAATAACTCAAGATTAGGACATACTACCACAACAGTTCTGCCATCGTTTGAAAGAGACTGTCTTAACCTATCATGTGTGCGACTTTCGGCAACGTACACATTATCGTTGATTTTTTATGAATTTTTATTAATATAAAATAATGCTTAAAATTCAATAACTCAAGATTGGCACATACTACCACAACGGTTCTTCCATCGTTTGAAAGAGTCTGTCTTAAGCTATCGTGTGTGCGACTTTCGGCAACGTACACATTATCGTTGATTTTTTATGAATTTTTATTTATATTAAATAATGCTTAAAATTCAATAACTCAAGATTGGCACATAATACCACAATGGTTCTGCCATCGTTTGAAAGAGACTGTCTTAACCTCTCATGTGTGCGACTTTCGGCAACGTATACATTATCGTTGATTTTTTATGAATTTTTATTAATATAAAATAATGCTTAAAATTCAATACCTCAAGATTGGGACATACTACCACAACGGTTCTGCCATCATTTGAAAGAGACTGTCTTAACCTATCATGTGTGCGACTTTCGGCAACGTACACATTATCGTTGATTTTTTATGAATTTTTATTAATATAAAATAATGCTTAAAATTCAATACCTCAAGATTGGGACATACTACCACAACGGGTCTGCCATCATTTGAAAGAGTCTGTCTTATGCTATCATGTGTGCGACTTTCGGCAACGTACCCACTATCGTTGATTTTTTATGAATTTTTATTTATATTAAATAATGCTTAAAATTCAATAACTCAAGATTGGCACATACTAACACAACGGTTCTGCCATCGTTTGAAAGAGACTGTCTTAAGCTATCATGTGTGCGACTTTTGGCAACGTACACATTATCATTGATTTTTTATGAATTTTTATTTATATTAAATAATGCTTAAAATTCAATAACTCAAGATTGGCACATACTTTCACAACGGTTCTGCCATCATTTGAAAGAGTCTGTTTTATGCTATCATGTGTGCGACTTTCGGCAACGTACACACTATCGTTGATTTTTTATGAATTTCTATTTATATTAAATAATGCTTAAAATTCAATAACTCAAGATTGGCACATACTTTCACAACGGTTCTGCCATCATTTGAAAGAGTCTGTCTTATGCTATTATGTGTGCGACTTTCGGCAACGTACACATTATCGTTGATTTTTTATGAATTTTTATTTATATTAAATAATGCTTAAAATTCAATAACTCAAGATTGGCACATACTACCACAACGGTTCTGCCATCGTTTGAAAGAGACTGTCTTAACCTATCATGTGTGCGACTTTCAGCAACGTACACATTATCGTTTATTTTTTATGAATTTTTATTTATATTAAATAATGCTTAAAATTCAATAACTCAAGATTGGCACATAATACCACAACGGTTCTGCCATCGTTTGAAAGAGACTGTCTTAACCTATCATGTGTGCGACTTTCGGCAACGTACACATTATCGTTGATTTTTTACGAATTTTTATTTATATTAAATAATGCTTAAAATTCAATAACTCAAGATTGGGACATACTACCACAATGGTTCTGCCATCGTTTGAAAGAGAGTGTCTTAACCTATCATGTGTGCAACTTTCGGCAACGTACACATTATCGTTGATTTTTTATGAATTTTTATTTATATTAAATAATGCTTAAAATTCAATAACTCAAGATTGGGACATACTACCACAACGGTTCTGCCATCGTTTGAAAGAGACTGTCTTAGCCTATCATGTGTGTGACTTCCGGCAACGTACATGTTATCGTTGATTTTTTATGAATTTTTATTTATATTAAATAATGCTTAAAATTCAATAACTCAAGATTGGGACATAATACCACAACGGTTCTGCCATCGTTTGAAAGAGACTGTCTTAACCTATCATGTGTGCGACTTTCGGCAACGTACACATTATCGTTGATTTTTTATGAATTTTTATTTATATTAAATAATGCTTAAAATTCAATAACTCAAGATTGGCACATACTACCACAACGGTTCTTCCATCGTTTGAAAGAGAGTGTCTTAACCTATCATGTGTGCGACTTTCAGCAACGTACACATTATCGTTTATTTTTTATGAATTTTTATTTATATTAAATAATGCTTAAAATTCAATACCTCAAGATTGGCACATAATACCACAACGGTTCTGCCATCGTTTGAAAGAGACTGTCTTAACCTATCATGTGTGCGACTTTCGGCAACGTACACATTATCGTTGATTTTTTATGAATTTTTATTTATATTAAATAATGCTTAAAATTCAATAACTCAAGATTGGGACATACTACCACAACGGTTCTGCCATCGTTTGAAAGAGACTGTCTTAGCCTATCATGTGTGTGACTTCCGGCAACGTACATGTTATCGTTGATTTTTTATGAATTTTTATTTATATTAAATAATGCTTAAAATTCAATAACTCAAGATTGGGACATACTACCACAACGGTTCTGCCATCGTTTGAAAGAGACTGTCTTAACCTATCATGTGTGCGACTTTCGGCAACGTACACATTATCGTTGATTTTTTATGAATTTTTATTTATATTAAATAATGCTTAAAATTCAATAACTCAAGATTGGCACATACTACCACAACGGTTCTTCCATCGTTTGAAAGAGAGTGTCTTAACCTATCATGTGTGCGACTTTCAGCAACGTACACATTATCGTTTATTTTTTATGAATTTTTATTTATATTAAATAATGCTTAAAATTCAATACCTCAAGATTGGCACATAATACCACAACGGTTCTGCCATCGTTTGAAAGAGACTGTCTTAACCTATCATGTGTGCGACTTTCGGCAACGTACACATTATCGTTGATTTTTTATGAATTTTTATTTATATTAAATAATGCTTAAAATTCAATAACTCAAGATTGGGACATACTACCACAACGGTTCTGCCATCATTTGAAAGAGACTGTCTTAACCTATCATGTGTGCGACTTTCGGCAACGTACACATTATCGTTGATTTTTTATGAATTTTTATTTATATTAAATAATGCTTAAAATTCAATAACTCAAGATTGGCACATACTAACACAACGGTTCTGCCATCGTTTGAAAGAGACTGTCTTAAGCTATCATGTGTGCGACTTTTGGCAACGTACACATTATCGTTGATTTTTTATGAATTTTTATTTATATTAAATAATGCTTAAAATTCAATAACTCAAGATTGGCACATACTTTCACAACGGTTCTGCCATCATTTGAAAGAGTCTGTCTTATGCTATCATGTGTGCGACTTTCGGCAACGTACACACTATCGTTGATTTTTTATGAATTTCTATTTATATTAAATAATGCTTAAAATTCAATAACTCAAGATTGGCACATACTTTCACAACGGTTCTGCCATCATTTGAAAGAGTCTGTCTTATGCTATTATGTGTGCGACTTTCGGCAACGTACACATTATCGTTGATTTTTTATGAATTTTTATTTATATTAAATAATGCTTAAAATTCAATAACTCAAGATTGGCACATACTACCACAACGGTTCTGCCATCGTTTGAAAGAGAGTGTCTTAACCTATCATGTGTGCGACTTTCAGCAACGTACACATTATCGTTGATTTTTTATGAATTTTTATTTATATTAAATAATGCTTAAAATTCAATAACTCAAGATTGGGACATACTACCACAACGGTTCTGCCATCGTTTGAAAGAGACTGTCTTAGCCTATCATGTGTGCGACTTCCGGCAACGTACATGTTATCGTTGATTTTTTATGAATTTTTATTTATATTAAATAATGCTTAAAATTCAATAACTCAAGATTGGGACATACTACCACAACGGTTCTGCCATCGTTTGAAAGAGACTGTCTTAACCTATCATGTGTGCGACTTTCGGCAACGTACACATTATCGTTGATTTTTTATGAATTTTTATTTATACTAAATAATGCTTAAAATTCAATAACTCAAGATTGGCACATAATACCACAACGGTTCTGCCATCGTTTGAAAGAGACTGTCTTAACCTATCATGTGTGCGACTTTCGGCAACGTAAACATTATCGTTGATTTTTTACGAATTTTTATTTATATTAAATAATGCTTAAAATTCAATAACTCAAGATTGGGACATAACACCACAATGGTTCTGCCATCGTTTGAAAGAGACTGTCTTAAGCTATCATGTGTGCGACTTTTGGCAACGTACACATTATCGTTGATTTTTTATGAATTTTTATTTATATTAAATAATGCTTAAAATTCAATAACTCAAGATTGGCACATACTTTCACAACGGTTCTGCCATCATTTGAAAGAGTCTGTCTTTTGCTATCATGTGTGCGACTTTCGGCAACGTACACACTATCGTTGATTTTTTATGAATTTCTATTTATATTAAATAATGCTTAAAATTCAATAACTCAAGATTGGCACATACTTTCACAACGGTTCTGCCATCATTTGAAAGAGTCTGTCTTATGCTATTATGTGTGCGACTTTCGGCAACGTACACATTATCGTTGATTTTTTATGAATTTTTATTTATATTAAATAATGCTTAAAATTCAATAACTCAAGATTGGCACATACTACCACAACGGTTCTGCCATCGTTTGAAAGAGACTGTCTTAACCTATCATGTGTGCGACTTTCGGCAACGTACACATTATCGTTGATTTTTTACGAATTTTTATTTATATTAAATAATGCTTAAAATTCAATACCTCAAGATTGGGACATACTACCACAACGGTTCTGCCATCATTTGAAAGAGACTGTCTTAACCTATCATGTGTGCAACTTTCGGCAACGTACACATTATCGTTTATTTTTTATGAATTTTTATTTATATTAAATAATGCTTAAAATTCAATAACTCAAGATTGGCACATAATACCACAACGGTTCTGCCATCGTTTGAAAGAGACTGTCTTAACCTATCATGTGTGCGACTTTCGGCAACGTACACATTATCGTTGATTTTTTACGAATTTTTATTTATATTAAATAATGCTTAAAATTCAATAACTCAAGATTGGGACATACTACCACAATGGTTCTGCCATCGTTTGAAAGAGACTGTCTTAACCTATCATGTGTGCAACTTTCGGCAACGTACACATTATCGTCGATTTTTTATGAATTTTTATTTATATTAAATAATGCTTAAAATTCAATAACTCAAGATTGGCACATAATACCACAATGGTTCTGCCATCGTTTGAAAGAGACTGTCTTAACCTCTCATGTGTGCGACTTTCGGCAACGTATACATTATCGTTGATTTTTTATGAATTTTTATTAATATAAAATAATGCTTAAAATTCAATACCTCAAGATTGGGACATACTACCACAACGGTTCTGCCATCATTTGAAAGAGACTGTCTTAACCTATCATGTGTGCGACTTTCGGCAACGTACACATTATCGTTGATTTTTTATGAATTTTTATTTATATTAAATAATGCTTAAAATTCAATAACTCAAGATTGGGACATACTACCACAACGGTTCTGCCATCGTTTGAAAGAGATTGTCTTATCCTATCATGTGTGCGACTTTCGGCAACGTACACACTATCGTTGATTTTTTATGAATTTTTATTTATATTAAATAATGCTTAAAATTCAATAACTCAAGATTGGCACATACTTTCACAACGGTTCTGCCATCATTTGAAAGAGTCTGTCTTATGCTATCATGTGTGCGACTTTCGGCAACGTACACACTATCGTTGATTTTTTATGAATTTCTATTTATATTAAATAATGCTTAAAATTCAATAACTCAAGATTGGCACATACTTTCACAACGGTTCTGCCATCATTTGAAAGAGTCTGTCTTATGCTATTATGTGTGCGACTTTCGGCAACGTACACATTATCGTTGATTTTTTATGAATTTTTATTTATATTAAATAATGCTTAAAATTCAATAACTCAAGATTGGCACATACTACCACAACGGTTCTTCCATCGTTTGAAAGAGAGTGTCTTAACCTATCATGTGTGCGACTTTCAGCAACGTACACATTATCGTTTATTTTTTATGAATTTTTATTTATATTAAATAATGCTTAAAATTCAATACCTCAAGATTGGCACATAATACCACAACGGTTCTGCCATCGTTTGAAAGAGACTGTCTTAACCTATCATGTGTGCGACTTTCGGCAACGTACACATTATCGTTGATTTTTTATGAATTTTTATTTATATTAAATAATGCTTAAAATTCAATAACTCAAGATTGGCACATACTAACACAACGGTTCTGCCATCGTTTGAAAGAGACTGTCTTAAGCTATCATGTGTGCGACTTTTGGCAACGTACACATTATCGTTGATTTTTTATGAATTTTTATGTATATTAAATAATGCTTAAAATTCAATAACTCAAGATTGGCACATACTTTCACAACGGTTCTGCCATCATTTGAAAGAGTCTGTCTTATGCTATCATGTGTGCGACTTTCGGCAACGTACACACTATCGTTGATTTTTTATGAATTTCTATTTATATTAAATAATGCTTAAAATTCAATAACTCAAGATTGGCACATACTTTCACAACGGTTCTGCCATCATTTGAAAGAGTCTGTCTTATGCTATTATGTGTGCGACTTTCGGCAACGTACACATTATCGTTGATTTTTTATGAATTTTTATTTATATTAAATAATGCTTAAAATTCAATAACTCAAGATTGGCACATACTACCACAACGGTTCTTCCATCGTTTGAAAGAGAGTGTCTTAACCTATCATGTGTGCGACTTTCAGCAACGTACACATTATCGTTTATTTTTTATGAATTTTTATTTATACTAAATAATGCTTAAAATTCAATAACTCAAGATTGGCACATAATACCACAACGGTTCTGCCATCGTTTGAAAGAGACTGTCTTAACCTATCATGTGTGCGACTTTCGGCAACGTAAACATTATCGTTGATTTTTTACGAATTTTTATTTATATTAAATAATGCTTAAAATTCAATAACTCAAGATTGGGACATACTACCACAACGGTTCTGCCATCATTTGAAAGAGACTGTCTTAACCTATCATGTGTGCAACTTTCGGCAACGTACACACTATCGTTGATTTTTTATGAATTTTTATTTATATTAAATAATGCTTAAAATTCAATAACTCAAGATTGGCACATACTACCACAACGGTTCTTCCATCGTTTGAAAGAGTCTGTCTTAAGCTATCGTGTGTGCGACTTTCGGCAACGTACACATTATCGTTGATTTTTTATGAATTTTTATTTATATTAAATAATGCTTAAAATTCAATAACTCAAGATTGGCACATAATACCACAATGGTTCTGCCATCGTTTGAAAGAGACTGTCTTAACCTCTCATGTGTGCGACTTTCGGCAACGTATACATTATCTTTGATTTTTTATGAATTTTTATTAATATAAAATAATGCTTAAAATTCAATACCTCAAGATTGGGACATACTACCACAACGGTTCTGCCATTGTTTGAAAGAGACTGTCTTAAGCTATCATGTGTGCGACTTTCGGCAACGTACACATTATCGTTGATTTTTTATGAATTTTTATTAATATAAAATAATGCTTAAAATTCAATACCTCAAGATTGGGACATACTACCACAACGGGTCTGCCATCATTTGAAAGAGTCTGTCTTATGCTATCATGTGTGCGACTTTCGGCAACGTACCCACTATCGTTGATTTTTTATGAATTTTTATTTATATTAAATAATGCTTAAAATTCAATAACTCAAGATTAGGACATACTACCACAACAGTTCTGCCATCGTTTGAAAGAGACTGTCTTAAGCTATCATGTGTGCGACTTTTGGCAACGTACACATTATCGTTGATTTTTTATGAATTTTTATTTATATTAAATAATGCTTAAAATTCAATAACTCAAGATTGGCACATACTACCACAACGGTTCTGCCATCGTTTGAAAGAGACTGTCTTAAGCTATCATGTGTGCGACTTTTGGCAACGTACACATTATCGTTGATTTTTTATGAATTTTTATTTATATTAAATAATGCTTAAAATTCAATAACTCAAGATTGGCACATACTTTCACAACGGTTCTGCCATCATTTGAAAGAGTCTGTCTTATGCTATCAGGTGTGCGACTTTCGGCAACGTACACACTATCGTTGATTTTTTATGAATTTCTATTTATATTAAATAATGCTTAAAATTCAATAACTCAAGATTGGCACATACTTTCACAACGGTTCTGCCATCATTTGAAAGAGTCTGTCTTATGCTATTATGTGTGCGACTTTCGGCAACGTACACATTATCGTTGATTTTTTATGAATTTTTATTTATATTAAATAATGCTTAAAATTCAATAACTCAAGATTGGCACATACTACCACAACGGTTCTGCCATCGTTTGAAAGAGACTGTCTTAACCTATCATGTGTGCGACTTTCGGCAACGTACACATTATCGTTGATTTTTTACGAATTTTTATTTATATTAAATAATGCTTAAAATTCAATACCTCAAGATTGGGACATACTACCACAACGGTTCTGCCATTGTTTGAAAGAGACTGTCTTAAGCTATCATGTGTGCGACTTTCGGCAACGTACACATTATCGTTGATTTTTTATGAATTTTTATTAATATAAAATAATGCTTAAAATTCAATACCTCAAGATTGGGACATACTACCACAACGGGTCTGCCATCATTTGAAAGAGTCTGTCTTATGCTATCATGTGTGCGACTTTCGGCAACGTACCCACTATCGTTGATTTTTTATGAATTTTTATTTATATTAAATAATGCTTAAAATTCAATAACTCAAGATTAGGACATACTACCACAACAGTTCTGCCATCGTTTGAAAGAGACTGTCTTAAGCTATCATGTGTGCGACTTTTGGCAACGTACACATTATCGTTGATTTTTTATGAATTTTTATTTATATTAAATAATGCTTAAAATTCAATAACTCAAGATTGGCACATACTACCACAACGGTTCTGCCATCGTTTGAAAGAGACTGTCTTAAGCTATCATGTGTGCGACTTTTGGCAACGTACACATTATCGTTGATTTTTTATGAATTTTTATTTATATTAAATAATGCTTAAAATTCAATAACTCAAGATTGGCACATACTTTCACAACGGTTCTGCCATCATTTGAAAGAGTCTGTCTTATGCTATCATGTGTGCGACTTTCGGCAACGTACACACTATCGTTGATTTTTTATGAATTTCTATTTATATTAAATAATGCTTAAAATTCAATAACTCAAGATTGGCACATACTTTCACAACGGTTCTGCCATCATTTGAAAGAGTCTGTCTTATGCTATTATGTGTGCGACTTTCGGCAACGTACACATTATCGTTGATTTTTTATGAATTTTTATTTATATTAAATAATGCTTAAAATTCAATAACTCAAGATTGGCACATACTACCACAACGGTTCTGCCATCGTTTGAAAGAGACTGTCTTAACCTATCATGTGTGCGACTTTCGGCAACGTACACATTATCGTTGATTTTTTACGAATTTTTATTTATATTAAATAATGCTTAAAATTCAATACCTCAAGATTGGGACATACTACCACAACGGTTCTGCCATCATTTGAAAGAGACTGTCTTAACCTATCATGTGTGCAACTTTCGGCAACGTACACATTATCTTTTATTTTTTATGAATTTTTATTTATATTAAATAATGCTTAAAATTCAATAACTCAAGATTGGCACATAATACCACAACGGTTCTGCCATCGTTTGAAAGAGACTGTCTTAACCTATCATGTGTGCGACTTTCGGCAACGTACACATTATCGTTGATTTTTTACGAATTTTTATTTATATTAAATAATGCTTAAAATTCAATAACTCAAGATTGGGACATACTACCACAATGGTTCTGCCATCGTTTGAAAGAGACTGTCTTAACCTATCATGTGTGCAACTTTCGGCAACGTACACATTATCGTTGATTTTTTATGAATTTTTATTTATATTAAATAATGCTTAAAATTCAATAACTCAAGATTGGCACATAATACCACAATGGTTCTGCCATCGTTTGAAAGAGACTGTCTTAACCTCTCATGTGTGCGACTTTCGGCAACGTATACATTATCGTTGATTTTTTATGAATTTTTATTAATATAAAATAATGCTTAAAATTCAATACCTCAAGATTGGGACATACTACCACAACGGTTCTGCCATCATTTGAAAGAGACTGTCTTAACCTATCATGTGTGCGACTTTCGGCAACGTACACATTATCGTTGATTTTTTATGAATTTTTATTTATATTAAATAATGCTTAAAATTCAATAACTCAAGATTGGGACATACTACCACAACGGTTCTGCCATCGTTTGAAAGAGATTGTCTTATCCTATCATGTGTGCGACTTTCGGCAACGTACACACTATCGTTGATTTTTTATGAATTTTTATTTATATTAAATAATGCTTAAAATTCAATAACTCAAGATTGGCACATACTTTCACAACGGTTCTGCCATCATTTGAAAGAGTCTGTCTTATGCTATCATGTGTGCGACTTTCGGCAACGTACACACTATCGTTGATTTTTTATGAATTTCTATTTATATTAAATAATGCTTAAAATTCAATAACTCAAGATTGGCACATACTTTCACAACGGTTCTGCCATCATTTGAAAGAGTCTGTCTTATGCTATTATGTGTGCGACTTTCGGCAACGTACACATTATCGTTGATTTTTTATGAATTTTTATTTATATTAAATAATGCTTAAAATTCAATAACTCAAGATTGGCACATACTACCACAACGGTTCTGCCATCGTTTGAAAGAGACTGTCTTAACCTATCATGTGTGCGACTTTCGGCAACGTACACATTATCGTTGATTTTTTACGAATTTTTATTTATATTAAATAATGCTTAAAATTCAATACCTCAAGATTGGGACATACTACCACAACGGTTCTGCCATCATTTGAAAGAGACTGTCTTAACCTATCATGTGTGCAACTTTCGGCAACGTACACATTATCGTTGATTTTTTATGAATTTTTATTTATATTAAATAATGCTTAAAATTCAATAACTCAAGATTGGCACATAATACCACAATGGTTCTGCCATCGTTTGAAAGAGACTGTCTTAACCTCTCATGTGTGTGACTTCCGGCAACGTACATGTTATCGTTGATTTTTTATGAATTTTTATTTATATTAAATAATGCTTAAAATTCAATAACTCAAGATTGGGACATACTACCACAACGGTTCTGCCATCATTTGAAAGAGTCTGTCTTATGCTATTATGTGTGCGACTTTCGGCAACGTACACATTATCGTTGATTTTTTATGAATTTTTATTTATATTAAATAATGCTTAAAATTCAATAACTCAAGATTGGCACATACTACCACAACGGTTCTGCCATCGTTTGAAAGAGACTGTCTTAACCTATCATGTGTGCGACTTTCGGCAACGTACACATTATCGTTGATTTTTTACGAATTTTTATTTATATTAAATAATGCTTAAAATTCAATACCTCAAGATTGGGACATACTACCACAACGGTTCTGCCATCATTTGAAAGAGACTGTCTTAACCTATCATGTGTGCAACTTTCGGCAACGTACACATTATCGTTGATTTTTTATGAATTTTTATTTATATTAAATAATGCTTAAAATTCAATAACTCAAGATTGGCACATAATACCACAATGGTTCTGCCATCGTTTGAAAGAGACTGTCTTAACCTCTCATGTGTGTGACTTCCGGCAACGTACATGTTATCGTTGATTTTTTATGAATTTTTATTTATATTAAATAATGCTTAAAATTCAATAACTCAAGATTGGGACATACTACCACAACGGTTCTGCCATCGTTTGAAAGAGACTGTCTTAACCTATCATGTGTGCGACTTTCGGCAACGTACACATTATCGTTGATTTTTTATGAATTTTTATTTATATTAAATAATGCTTAAAATTCAATAACTCAAGATTGGCACATACTACCACAACGGTTCTTCCATCGTTTGAAAGAGAGTGTCTTAACCTATCATGTGTGCGACTTTCAGCAACGTACACATTATCGTTTATTTTTTATGAATTTTTATTTATATTAAATAATGCTTAAAATTCAATACCTCAAGATTGGCACATAATACCACAACGGTTCTGCCATCGTTTGAAAGAGACTGTCTTAACCTATCATGTGTGCGACTTTCGGCAACGTACACATTATCGTTGATTTTTTATGAATTTTTATTTATATTAAATAATGCTTAAAATTCAATAACTCAAGATTGGGACATACTACCACAACGGTTCTGCCATCATTTGAAAGAGACTGTCTTATGCTATTATGTGTGCGACTTTCGGCAACGTACACATTATCGTTGATTTTTTATGAATTTTTATTTATATTAAATAATGCTTAAAATTCAATAACTCAAGATTGGCACATACTACCACAACGGTTCTGCCATCGTTTGAAAGAGAGTGTCTTAACCTATCATGTGTGCGACTTTCAGCAACGTACACATTATCGTTGATTTTTTATGAATTTTTATTTATATTAAATAATGCTTAAAATTCAATAACTCAAGATTGGCACATAATACCACAACGGTTCTGCCATCGTTTGAAAGAGACTGTCTTAACCTATCATGTGTGCGACTTTCGGCAACGTACACATTATCGTTGATTTTTTACGAATTTTTATTTATATTAAATAATGCTTAAAATTCAATAACTCAAGATTGGGACATACTACCACAATGGTTCTGCCATCGTTTGAAAGAGACTGTCTTAACCTATCATGTGTGCAACTTTCGGCAACGTACACATTATCGTTGATTTTTTATGAATTTTTATTTATATTAAATAATGCTTAAAATTCAATAACTCAAGATTGGCACATAATACCACAACGGTTCTGCCATCGTTTGAAAGAGACTGTCTTAACCTATCATGTGTGCGACTTTCGGCAACGTACACATTATCGTTGATTTTTTATGAATTTTTATTTATATTAAATAATGCTTAAAATTCAATAACTCAAGATTGGCACATAATACCACAATGGTTCTGCCATCGTTTGAAAGAGACTGTCTTATCCTCTCATGTGTGCGACTTTCGGCAACGTATACATTATCGTTGATTTTTTATGAATTTTTATTAATATAAAATAATGCTTAAAATTCAATACCTCAAGATTGGGACATACTACCACAACGGTTCTGCCATCATTTGAAAGAGACTGTCTTAACCTATCATGTGTGCGACTTTCGGCAACGTACACATTATCGTTGATTTTTTATGAATTTTTATTTATATTAAATAATGCTTAAAATTCAATAACTCAAGATTGGGACATACTACCACAACGGTTCTGCCATCGTTTGAAAGAGATTGTCTTATCCTATCATGTGTGCGACTTTCGGCAACGTACACACTATCGTTGATTTTTTATGAATTTTTATTTATATTAAATAATGCTTAAAATTCAATAACTCAAGATTGGCACATACTTTCACAACGGTTCTGCCATCATTTGAAAGAGTCTGTCTTATGCTATCATGTGTGCGACTTTCGGCAACGTACACACTATCGTTGATTTTTTATGAATTTCTATTTATATTAAATAATGCTTAAAATTCAATAACTCAAGATTGGCACATACTTTCACAACGGTTCTGCCATCATTTGAAAGAGTCTGTCTTATGCTATTATGTGTGCGACTTTCGGCAACGTACACATTATCGTTGATTTTTTATGAATTTTTATTTATATTAAATAATGCTTAAAATTCAATAACTCAAGATTGGCACATACTACCACAACGGTTCTTCCATCGTTTGAAAGAGAGTGTCTTAAACTATCATGTGTGCGACTTTCAGCAACGTACACATTATCGTTTATTTTTTATGAATTTTTATTTATATTAAATAATGCTTAAAATTCAATACCTCAAGATTGGCACATAATACCACAACGGTTCTGCCATCGTTTGAAAGAGACTGTCTTAACCTATCATGTGTGCGACTTTCGGCAACGTACACATTATCGTTGATTTTTTATGAATTTTTATTTATATTAAATAATGCTTAAAATTCAATAACTCAAGATTGGGACATACTACCACAACGGTTCTGCCATCATTTGAAAGAGACTGTCTTAAGCTATCATGTGTGCGACTTTCGGCAACGTACACATTATCGTTGATTTTTTATGAATTTTTATTTATATTAAATAATGCTTAAAATTCAATAACTCAAGATTGGCACATACTAACACAACGGTTCTGCCATCGTTTGAAAGAGACTGTCTTAAGCTATCATGTGTGCGACTTTTGGCAACGTACACATTATCGTTGATTTTTTATGAATTTTTATTTATATTAAATAATGCTTAAAATTCAATAACTCAAGATTGGCACATACTTTCACAACGGTTCTGCCATCATTTGAAAGAGTCTGTCTTATGCTATCATGTGTGCGACTTTCGGCAACGTACACACTATCGTTGATTTTTTATGAATTTCTATTTATATTAAATAATGCTTAAAATTCAATAACTCAAGATTGGCACATACTTTCACAACGGTTCTGCCATCATTTGAAAGAGTCTGTCTTATGCTATTATGTGTGCGACTTTCGGCAACGTACACATTATCGTTGATTTTTTATGAATTTTTATTTATATTAAATAATGCTTAAAATTCAATAACTCAAGATTGGCACATACTACCACAACGGTTCTGCCATCGTTTGAAAGAGAGTGTCTTAACCTATCATGTGTGCGACTTTCAGCAACGTACACATTATCGTTGATTTTTTATGAATTTTTATTTATATTAAATAATGCTTAAAATTCAATAACTCAAGATTGGGACATACTACCACAACGGTTCTGCCATCGTTTGAAAGAGACTGTCTTAGCCTATCATGTGTGCGACTTCCGGCAACGTACATGTTATCGTTGATTTTTTATGAATTTTTATTTATATTAAATAATGCTTAAAATTCAATAACTCAAGATTGGGACATACTACCACAACGGTTCTGCCATCGTTTGAAAGAGACTGTCTTAACCTATCATGTGTGCGACTTTCGGCAACGTACACATTATCGTTGATTTTTTATGAATTTTTATTTATATTAAATAATGCTTAAAATTCAATAACTCAAGATTGGCACATACTACCACAACGGTTCTTCCATCGTTTGAAAGAGAGTGTCTTAACCTATCATGTGTGCGACTTTCAGCAACGTACACATTATCGTTTATTTTTTATGAATTTTTATTTATACTAAATAATGCTTAAAATTCAATAACTCAAGATTGGCACATAATACCACAACGGTTCTGCCATCGTTTGAAAGAGACTGTCTTAACCTATCATGTGTGCGACTTTCGGCAACGTAAACATTATCGTTGATTTTTTACGAATTTTTATTTATATTAAATAATGCTTAAAATTCAATAACTCAAGATTGGGACATACTACCACAACGGTTCTGCCATCATTTGAAAGAGACTGTCTTAACCTATCATGTGTGCAACTTTCGGCAACGTACACACTATCGTTGATTTTTTATGAATTTTTATTTATATTAAATAATGCTTAAAATTCAATAACTCAAGATTGGCACATACTACCACAACGGTTCTTCCATCGTTTGAAAGAGTCTGTCTTAAGCTATCGTGTGTGCGACTTTCGGCAACGTACACATTATCGTTGATTTTTTATGAATTTTTATTTATATTAAATAATGCTTAAAATTCAATAACTCAAGATTGGCACATAATACCACAATGGTTCTGCCATCGTTTGAAAGAGACTGTCTTAACCTCTCATGTGTGCGACTTTCGGCAACGTACACATTATCGTTGATTTTTTATGAATTTTTATTAATATAAAATAATGCTTAAAATTCAATACCTCAAGATTGGGACATACTACCACAACGGGTCTGCCATCATTTGAAAGAGTCTGTCTTATGCTATCATGTGTGCGACTTTCGGCAACGTACCCACTATCGTTGATTTTTTATGAATTTTTATTTATATTAAATAATGCTTAAAATTCAATAACTCAAGATTAGGACATACTACCACAACAGTTCTGCCATCGTTTGAAAGAGACTGTCTTAAGCTATCATGTGTGCGACTTTTGGCAACGTACACATTATCGTTGATTTTTTATGAATTTTTATTTATATTAAATAATGCTTAAAATTCAATAACTCAAGATTGGCACATACTACCACAACGGTTCTGCCATCGTTTGAAAGAGACTGTCTTAAGCTATCATGTGTGCGACTTTTGGCAACGTACACATTATCGTTGATTTTTTATGAATTTTTATTTATATTAAATAATGCTTAAAATTCAATAACTCAAGATTGGCACATACTTTCACAACGGTTCTGCCATCATTTGAAAGAGTCTGTCTTATGCTATCATGTGTGCGACTTTCGGCAACGTACACACTATCGTTGATTTTTTATGAATTTCTATTTATATTAAATAATGCTTAAAATTCAATAACTCAAGATTGGCACATACTTTCACAACGGTTCTGCCATCATTTGAAAGAGTCTGTCTTATGCTATTATGTGTGCGACTTTCGGCAACGTACACATTATCGTTGATTTTTTATGAATTTTTATTTATATTAAATAATGCTTAAAATTCAATAACTCAAGATTGGCACATACTACCACAACGGTTCTGCCATCGTTTGAAAGAGACTGTCTTAACCTATCATGTGTGCGACTTTCGGCAACGTACACATTATCGTTGATTTTTTACGAATTTTTATTTATATTAAATAATGCTTAAAATTCAATACCTCAAGATTGGGACATACTACCACAACGGTTCTGCCATCATTTGAAAGAGACTGTCTTAACCTATCATGTGTGCAACTTTCGGCAACGTACACATTATCGTTTATTTTTTATGAATTTTTATTTATATTAAATAATGCTTAAAATTCAATAACTCAAGATTGGCACATAATACCACAAAGGTTCTGCCATCGTTTGAAAGAGACTGTCTTAACCTATCATGTGTGCGACTTTCGGCAACGTACACATTATCGTTGATTTTTTACGAATTTTTATTTATATTAAATAATGCTTAAAATTCAATAACTCAAGATTGGGACATACTACCACAATGGTTCTGCCATCGTTTGAAAGAGACTGTCTTAACCTCTCATGTGTGCGACTTTCGGCAACGTATACATTATCGTTGATTTTTTATGAATTTTTATTAATATAAAATAATGCTTAAAATTCAATACCTCAAGATTGGGACATACTACCACAACGGTTCTGCCATCATTTGAAAGAGACTGTCTTAACCTATCATGTGTGCGACTTTCGGCAACGTACACATTATCGTTGATTTTTTATGAATTTTTATTTATATTAAATAATGCTTAAAATTCAATAACTCAAGATTGGGACATACTACCACAACGGTTCTGCCATCGTTTGAAAGAGATTGTCTTATCCTATCATGTGTGCGACTTTCGGCAACGTACACACTATCGTTGATTTTTTATGAATTTTTATTTATATTAAATAATGCTTAAAATTCAATAACTCAAGATTGGCACATACTTTCACAACGGTTCTGCCATCATTTGAAAGAGTCTGTCTTATGCTATCATGTGTGCGACTTTCGGCAACGTACACACTATCGTTGATTTTTTATGAATTTCTATTTATATTAAATAATGCTTAAAATTCAATAACTCAAGATTGGCACATACTTTCACAACGGTTCTGCCATCATTTGAAAGAGTCTGTCTTATGCTATTATGTGTGCGACTTTCGGCAACGTACACATTATCGTTGATTTTTTATGAATTTTTATTTATATTAAATAATGCTTAAAATTCAATAACTCAAGATTGGCACATACTACCACAACGGTTCTGCCATCGTTTGAAAGAGACTGTCTTAACCTATCATGTGTGCGACTTTCGGCAACGTACACATTATCGTTGATTTTTTACGAATTTTTATTTATATTAAATAATGCTTAAAATTCAATACCTCAAGATTGGGACATACTACCACAACGGTTCTGCCATCATTTGAAAGAGACTGTCTTAACCTATCATGTGTGCAACTTTCGGCAACGTACACATTATCGTTGATTTTTTATGAATTTTTATTTATATTAAATAATGCTTAAAATTCAATAACTCAAGATTGGCACATAATACCACAATGGTTCTGCCATCGTTTGAAAGAGACTGTCTTAACCTCTCATGTGTGTGACTTCCGGCAACGTACATGTTATCGTTGATTTTTTATGAATTTTTATTTATATTAAATAATGCTTAAAATTCAATAACTCAAGATTGGGACATACTACCACAACGGTTCTGCCATCGTTTGAAAGAGACTGTCTTAACCTATCATGTGTGCGACTTTCGGCAACGTACACATTATCGTTGATTTTTTATGAATTTTTATTTATATTAAATAATGCTTAAAATTCAATAACTCAAGATTGGCACATACTACCACAACGGTTCTTCCATCGTTTGAAAGAGAGTGTCTTAACCTATCATGTGTGCGACTTTCAGCAACGTACACATTATCGTTTATTTTTTATGAATTTTTATTTATATTAAATAATGCTTAAAATTCAATACCTCAAGATTGGCACATAATACCACAACGGTTCTGCCATCGTTTGAAAGAGACTGTCTTAACCTATCATGTGTGCGACTTTCGGCAACGTACACATTATCGTTGATTTTTTATGAATTTTTATTTATATTAAATAATGCTTAAAATTCAATAACTCAAGATTGGGACATACTACCACAACGGTTCTGCCATCATTTGAAAGAGACTGTCTTATGCTATTATGTGTGCGACTTTCGGCAACGTACACATTATCGTTGATTTTTTATGAATTTTTATTTATATTAAATAATGCTTAAAATTCAATAACTCAAGATTGGCACATACTACCACAACGGTTCTGCCATCGTTTGAAAGAGAGTGTCTTAACCTATCATGTGTGCGACTTTCAGCAACGTACACATTATCGTTGATTTTTTATGAATTTTTATTTATATTAAATAATGCTTAAAATTCAATAACTCAAGATTGGGACATACTACCACAACGGTTCTGCCATCGTTTGAAAGAGACTGTCTTAGCCTATCATGTGTGCGACTTCCGGCAACGTACATGTTATCGTTGATTTTTTATGAATTTTTATTTATATTAAATAATGCTTAAAATTCAATAACTCAAGATTGGGACATACTACCACAACGGTTCTGCCATCGTTTGAAAGAGACTGTCTTAACCTATCATGTGTGCGACTTTCGGCAACGTACACATTATCGTTGATTTTTTATGAATTTTTATTTATATTGAATAATGCTTAAAATTCAATAACTCAAGATTGGCACATACTACCACAACGGTTCTTCCATCGTTTGAAAGAGAGTGTCTTAACCTATCATGTGTGCGACTTTCAGCAACGTACACATTATCGTTTATTTTTTATGAATTTTTATTTATACTAAATAATGCTTAAAATTCAATAACTCAAGATTGGCACATAATACCACAACGGTTCTGCCATCGTTTGAAAGAGACTGTCTTAACCTATCATGTGTGCGACTTTCGGCAACGTAAACATTATCGTTGATTTTTTACGAATTTTTATTTATATTAAATAATGCTTAAAATTCAATAACTCAAGATTGGCACATACTACCACAACGGTTCTTCCATCGTTTGAAAGAGTCTGTCTTAAGCTATCGTGTGTGCGACTTTCGGCAACGTACACATTATCGTTGATTTTTTATGAATTTTTATTTATATTAAATAATGCTTAAAATTCAATAACTCAAGATTAGGACATACTACCACAACAGTTCTGCCATCGTTTGAAAGAGACTGTCTTAACCTCTCATGTGTGCGACTTTCGGCAACGTATACATTATCTTTGATTTTTTATGAATTTTTATTAATATAAAATAATGCTTAAAATTCAATACCTCAAGATTGGGACATACTACCACAACGGTTCTGCCATCATTTGAAAGAGACTGTCTTAAGCTATCATGTGTGCGACTTTCGGCAACGTACACATTATCGTTGATTTTTTATGAATTTTTATTAATATAAAATAATGCTTAAAATTCAATACCTCAAGATTGGGACATACTACCACAACGGGTCTGCCATCATTTGAAAGAGTCTGTCTTATGCTATCATGTGTGCGACTTTCGGCAACGTACCCACTATCGTTGATTTTTTATGAATTTTTATTTATATTAAATAATGCTTAAAATTCAATAACTCAAGATTAGGACATACTACCACAACAGTTCTGCCATCGTTTGAAAGAGACTGTCTTAAGCTATCATGTGTGCGACTTTTGGCAACGTACACATTATCGTTGATTTTTTATGAATTTTTATTTATATTAAATAATGCTTAAAATTCAATAACTCAAGATTGGCACATACTTTCACAACGGTTCTGCCATCATTTGAAAGAGTCTGTCTTATGCAATCATGTGTGCGACTTTCGGCAACGTACACACTATCGTTGATTTTTTATGAATTTCTATTTATATTAAATAATGCTTAAAATTCAATAACTCAAGATTGGCACATACTTTCACAACGGTTCTGCCATCATTTGAAAGAGTCTGTCTTATGCTATTATGTGTGCGACTTTCGGCAACGTACACATTATCGTTGATTTTTTATGAATTTTTATTTATATTAAATAATGCTTAAAATTCAATAACTCAAGATTGGCACATACTACCACAACGGTTCTGCCATCGTTTGAAAGAGACTGTCTTAACCTATCATGTGTGCGACTTTCGGCAACGTACACATTATCGTTGATTTTTTACGAATTTTTATTTATATTAAATAATGCTTAAAATTCAATACCTCAAGATTGGGACATACTACCACAACGGTTCTGCCATCATTTGAAAGAGACTGTCTTAACCTATCATGTGTGCAACTTTCGGCAACGTACACATTATCGTTTATTTTTTATGAATTTTTATTTATATTAAATAATGCTTAAAATTCAATAACTCAAGATTGGCACATAATACCACAACGGTTCTGCCATCGTTTGAAAGAGACTGTCTTAACCTATCATGTGTGCGACTTTCGGCAACGTACACATTATCGTTGATTTTTTACGAATTTTTATTTATATTAAATAATGCTTAAAATTCAATAACTCAAGATTGGCACATACTTTCACAACGGTTCTGCCATCATTTGAAAGCGTCTGTCTTATGCTATTATGTGTGCGACTTTCGGCAACGTACACATTATCGTTGATTTTTTATGAATTTTTATTTATATTAAATAATGCTTAAAATTCAATAACTCAAGATTGGCACATACTACCACAACGGTTCTGCCATCGTTTGAAAGAGACTGTCTTAACCTATCATGTGTGCGACTTTCGGCAACGTACACATTATCGTTGATTTTTTACGAATTTTTATTTATATTAAATAATGCTTAAAATTCAATACCTCAAGATTGGGACATACTACCACAACGGTTCTGCCATCATTTGAAAGAGACTGTCTTAACCTATCATGTGTGCAACTTTCGGCAACGTACACATTATCGTTTATTTTTTATGAATTTTTATTTATATTAAATAATGCTTAAAATTCAATAACTCAAGATTGGCACATAATACCACAACGGTTCTGCCATCGTTTGAAAGAGACTGTCTTAACCTATCATGTGTGCGACTTTCGGCAACGTACACATTATCGTTGATTTTTTACGAATTTTTATTTATATTAAATAATGCTTAAAATTCAATAACTCAAGATTGGGACATACTACCACAATGGTTCTGCCATCGTTTGAAAGAGACTGTCTTAACCTATCATGTGTGCAACTTTCGGCAACGTACACATTATCGTTGATTTTTTATGAATTTTTATTTATATTAAATAATGCTTAAAATTCAATAACTCAAGATTGGCACATAATACCACAATGGTTCTGCCATCGTTTGAAAGAGACTGTCTTAACCTCTCATGTGTGCGACTTTCGGCAACGTATACATTATCGTTGATTTTTTATGAATTTTTATTAATATAAAATAATGCTTAAAATTCAATACCTCAAGATTGGGACATACTACCACAACGGTTCTGCCATCATTTGAAAGAGACTGTCTTAACCTATCATGTGTGCGACTTTCGGCAACGTACACATTATCGTTGATTTTTTATGAATTTTTATTTATATTAAATAATGCTTAAAATTCAATAACTCAAGATTGGGACATACTACCACAACGGTTCTGCCATCGTTTGAAAGAGATTGTCTTATCCTATCATGTGTGCGACTTTCGGCAACGTACACACTATCGTTGATTTTTTATGAATTTTTATTTATATTAAATAATGCTTAAAATTCAATAACTCAAGATTGGCACATACTTTCACAACGGTTCTGCCATCATTTGAAAGAGTCTGTCTTATGCTATCATGTGTGCGACTTTCGGCAACGTACACACTATCGTTGATTTTTTATGAATTTTTATTTATATTAAATAATGCTTAAAATTCAATAACTCAAGATTGGCACATACTACCACAACGGTTCTGCCATCGTTTGAAAGAGACTGTCTTAACCTATCATGTGTGCGACTTTCGGCAACGTACACATTATCGTTGATTTTTTACGAATTTTTATTTATATTAAATAATGCTTAAAATTCAATACCTCAAGATTGGGACATACTACCACAACGGTTCTGCCATCATTTGAAAGAGACTGTCTTAACCTATCATGTGTGCAACTTTCGGCAACGTACACATTATCGTTGATTTTTTATGAATTTTTATTTATATTAAATAATGCTTAAAATTCAATAACTCAAGATTGGCACATAATACCACAATGGTTCTGCCATCGTTTGAAAGAGACTGTCTTAACCTCTCATGTGTGTGACTTCCGGCAACGTACATGTTATCGTTGATTTTTTATGAATTTTTATTTATATTAAATAATGCTTAAAATTCAATAACTCAAGATTGGGACATACTACCACAACGGTTCTGCCATCGTTTGAAAGAGACTGTCTTAACCTATCATGTGTGCGACTTTCGGCAACGTACACATTATCGTTGATTTTTTATGAATTTTTATTTATATTAAATAATGCTTAAAATTCAATAACTCAAGATTGGCACATACTACCACAACGGTTCTTCCATCGTTTGAAAGAGAGTGTCTTAACCTATCATGTGGGCGACTTTCAGCAACGTACACATTATCGTTTATTTTTTATGAATTTTTATTTATATTAAATAATGCTTAAAATTCAATACCTCAAGATTGGCACATAATACCACAACGGTTCTGCCATCGTTTGAAAGAGACTGTCTTAACCTATCATGTGTGCGACTTTCGGCAACGTACACATTATCGTTGATTTTTTATGAATTTTTATTTATATTAAATAATGCTTAAAATTCAATAACTCAAGATTGGCACATACTAACACAACGGTTCTGCCATCGTTTGAAAGAGACTGTCTTAAGCTATCATGTGTGCGACTTTTGGCAACGTACACATTATCGTTGATTTTTTATGAATTTTTATTTATATTAAATAATGCTTAAAATTCAATAACTCAAGATTGGCACATACTTTCACAACGGTTCTGCCATCATTTGAAAGAGTCTGTCTTATGCTATCATGTGTGCGACTTTCGGCAACGTACACACTATCGTTGATTTTTTATGAATTTCTATTTATATTAAATAATGCTTAAAATTCAATAACTCAAGATTGGCACATACTTTCACAACGGTTCTGCCATCATTTGAAAGAGTCTGTCTTATGCTATTATGTGTGCGACTCTCGGCAACGTACACATTATCGTTGATTTTTTATGAATTTTTATTTATATTAAATAATGCTTAAAATTCAATAACTCAAGATTGGCACATACTACCACAACGGTTCTGCCATCGTTTGAAAGAGAGTGTCTTAACCTATCATGTGTGCGACTTTCAGCAACGTACACATTATCGTTGATTTTTTATGAATTTTTATTTATATTAAATAATGCTTAAAATTCAATAACTCAAGATTGGGACATACTACCACAACGGTTCTGCCATCGTTTGAAAGAGACTGTCTTAGCCTATCATGTGTGCGACTTCCGGCAACGTACATGTTATCGTTGATTTTTTATGAATTTTTATTTATATTAAATAATGCTTAAAATTCAATAACTCAAGATTGGGACATACTACCACAACGGTTCTGCCATCGTTTGAAAGAGACTGTCTTAACCTATCATGTGTGCGACTTTCGGCAACGTACACATTATCGTTGATTTTTTATGAATTTTTATTTATATTGAATAATGCTTAAAATTCAATAACTCAAGATTGGCACATACTACCACAACGGTTCTTCCATCGTTTGAAAGAGAGTGTCTTAACCTATCATGTGTGCGACTTTCAGCAACGTACACATTATCGTTTATTTTTTATGAATTTTTATTTATACTAAATAATGCTTAAAATTCAATAACTCAAGATTGGCACATAATACCACAACGGTTCTGCCATCGTTTGAAAGAGACTGTCTTAACCTATCATGTGTGCGACTTTCGGCAACGTAAACATTATCGTTGATTTTTTACGAATTTTTATTTATATTAAATAATGCTTAAAATTCAATAACTCAAGATTGGGACATACTACCACAACGGTTCTGCCATCATTTGAAAGAGACTGTCTTAACCTATCATGTTTGCAACTTTCGGCAACGTACACACTATCGTTGATTTTTTATGAATTTTTATTTATATTAAATAATGCTTAAAATTCAATAACTCAAGATTGGCACATACTACCACAACGGTTCTTCCATCGTTTGAAAGAGTCTGTCTTAAGCTATCGTGTGTGCGACTTTCGGCAACGTACACATTATCGTTGATTTTTTATGAATTTTTATTTATATTAAATAATGCTTAAAATTCAATAACTCAAGATTGGCACATAATACCACAATGGTTCTGCCATCGTTTGAAAGAGACTGTCTTAACCTCTCATGTGTGCGACTTTCGGCAACGTATACATTATCTTTGATTTTTTATGAATTTTTATTTATATTAAATAATGCTTAAAATTCAATAACTCAAGATTGGCACATACTTTCACAACGGTTCTGCCATCATTTGAAAGAGTCTGTCTTATGCTATCATGTGTGCGACTTTCGGCAACGTACACACTATCGTTGATTTTTTATGAATTTCTATTTATATTAAATAATGCTTAAAATTCAATAACTCAAGATTGGCACATACTTTCACAACGGTTCTGCCATCATTTGAAAGAGTCTGTCTTATGCTATTACGTGTGCGACTTTCGGCAACGTACACATTATCGTTGATTTTTTATGAATTTTTATTTATATTAAATAATGCTTAAAATTCAATAACTCAAGATTGGGACATACTACCACAACGGTTCTGCCATCGTTTGAAAGAGACTGTCTTAGCCTATCATGTGTGCGACTTCCGGCAACGTACATGTTATCGTTGATTTTTTATGAATTTTTATTTATATTAAATAATGCTTAAAATTCAATAACTCAAGATTGGGACATACTACCACAACGGTTCTGCCATCGTTTGAAAGAGACTGTCTTAACCTATCATGTGTGCGACTTTCGGCAACGTACACATTATCGTTGATTTTTTATGAATTTTTATTTATATTGAATAATGCTTAAAATTCAATAACTCAAGATTGGCACATACTACCACAACGGTTCTTCCATCGTTTGAAAGAGAGTGTCTTAACCTATCATGTGTGCGACTTTCAGCAACGTACACATTATCGTTTATTTTTTATGAATTTTTATTTATACTAAATAATGCTTAAAATTCAATAACTCAAGATTGGCACATAATACCACAACGGTTCTGCCATCGTTTGAAAGAGACTGTCTTAACCTATCATGTGTGCGACTTTCGGCAACGTAAACATTATCGTTGATTTTTTACGAATTTTTATTTATATTAAATAATGCTTAAAATTCAATAACTCAAGATTGGGACATACTACCACAACGGTTCTGCCATCATTTGAAAGAGACTGTCTTAACCTATCATGTGTGCGACTTTCGGCAACGTACACATTATCGTTTATTTTTTATGAATTTTTATTTATATTAAATAATGCTTAAAATTCAATAACTCAAGATTGGCACATAATACCACAACGGTTCTGCCATCGTTTGAAAGAGACTGTCTTAACCTATCATGTGTGCGACTTTCGGCAACGTACACATTATCGTTGATTTTTTACGAATTTTTATTTATATTAAATAATGCTTAAAATTCAATAACTCAAGATTGGGACATACTAACACAACGGTTCTGCCATCGTTTGAAAGAGACTGTCTTAAGCTATCATGTGTGCGACTTTTGGCAACGTACACATTATCGTTGATTTTTTATGAATTTTTATTTATATTAAATAATGCTTAAAATTCAATAACTCAAGATTGGCACATACTTTCACAACGGTTCTGCCATCATTTGAAAGAGTCTGTCTTATGCTATCATGTGTGCGACTTTCGGCAACGTACACACTATCGTTGATTTTTTATGAATTTCTATTTATATTAAATAATGCTTAAAATTCAATAACTCAAGATTGGCACATACTTTCACAACGGTTCTGCCATCATTTGAAAGAGTCTGTCTTATGCTATTACGTGTGCGACTTTCGGCAACGTACACATTATCGTTGATTTTTTATGAATTTTTATTTATATTAAATAATGCTTAAAATTCAATAACTCAAGATTGGCACATACTACCACAACGGTTCTGCCATCGTTTGAAAGAGAGTGTCTTAACCTATCATGTGTGCGACTTTCAGCAACGTACACATTATCGTTGATTTTTTATGAATTTTTATTTATATTAAATAATGCTTAAAATTCAATAACTCAAGATTGGGACATACTACCACAACGGTTCTGCCATCGTTTGAAAGAGACTGTCTTAGCCTATCATGTGTGCGACTTCCGGCAACGTACATGTTATCGTTGATTTTTTATGAATTTTTATTTATATTAAATAATGCTTAAAATTCAATAACTCAAGATTGGGACATACTACCACAACGGTTCTGCCATCGTTTGAAAGAGACTGTCTTAACCTATCATGTGTGCGACTTTCGGCAACGTACACATTATCGTTGATTTTTTATGAATTTTTATTTATATTGAATAATGCTTAAAATTCAATAACTCAAGATTGGCACATACTACCACAACGGTTCTTCCATCGTTTGAAAGAGAGTGTCTTAACCTATCATGTGTGCGACTTTCAGCAACGTACACATTATCGTTTATTTTTTATGAATTTTTATTTATACTAAATAATGCTTAAAATTCAATAACTCAAGATTGGCACATAATACCACAACGGTTCTGCCATCGTTTGAAAGAGACTGTCTTAACCTATCATGTGTGCGACTTTCGGCAACGTAAACATTATCGTTGATTTTTTACGAATTTTTATTTATATTAAATAATGCTTAAAATTCAATAACTCAAGATTGGGACATACTACCACAACGGTTCTGCCATCATTTGAAAGAGACTGTCTTAACCTATCATGTGTGCGACTTTCGGCAACGTACACATTATCGTTTATTTTTTATGAATTTTTATTTATATTAAATAATGCTTAAAATTCAATAACTCAAGATTGGCACATAATACCACAACGGTTCTGCCATCGTTTGAAAGAGACTGTCTTAACCTATCATGTGTGCGACTTTCGGCAACGTACACATTATCGTTGATTTTTTACGAATTTTTATTTATATTAAATAATGCTTAAAATTCAATAACTCAAGATTGGGACATACTAACACAACGGTTCTGCCATCGTTTGAAAGAGACTGTCTTAAGCTATCATGTGTGCGACTTTTGGCAACGTACACATTATCGTTGATTTTTTATGAATTTTTATTTATATTAAATAATGCTTAAAATTCAATAACTCAAGATTGGCACATACTTTCACAACGGTTCTGCCATCATTTGAAAGAGTCTGTCTTATGCTATCATGTGTGCGACTTTCGGCAACGTACACACTATCGTTGATTTTTTATGAATTTCTATTTATATTAAATAATGCTTAAAATTCAATAACTCAAGATTGGCACATACTTTCACAACGGTTCTGCCATCATTTGAAAGAGTCTGTCTTATGCTATTACGTGTGCGACTTTCGGCAACGTACACATTATCGTTGATTTTTTATGAATTTTTATTTATATTAAATAATGCTTAAAATTCAATAACTCAAGATTGGCACATACTACCACAACGGTTCTGCCATCGTTTGAAAGAGAGTGTCTTAACCTATCATGTGTGCGACTTTCAGCAACGTACACATTATCGTTGATTTTTTATGAATTTTTATTTATATTAAATAATGCTTAAAATTCAATAACTCAAGATTGGGACATACTACCACAACGGTTCTGCCATCGTTTGAAAGAGACTGTCTTAGCCTATCATGTGTGCGACTTCCGGCAACGTACATGTTATCGTTGATTTTTTATGAATTTTTATTTATATTAAATAATGCTTAAAATTCAATAACTCAAGATTGGGACATACTACCACAACGGTTCTGCCATCGTTTGAAAGAGACTGTCTTAACCTATCATGTGTGCGACTTTCGGCAACGTACACATTATCGTTGATTTTTTATGAATTTTTATTTATATTGAATAATGCTTAAAATTCAATAACTCAAGATTGGCACATACTACCACAACGGTTCTTCCATCGTTTGAAAGAGAGTGTCTTAACCTATCATGTGTGCGACTTTCAGCAACGTACACATTATCGTTTATTTTTTATGAATTTTTATTTATACTAAATAATGCTTAAAATTCAATAACTCAAGATTGGCACATAATACCACAACGGTTCTGCCATCGTTTGAAAGAGACTGTCTTAACCTATCATGTGTGCGACTTTCGGCAACGTAAACATTATCGTTGATTTTTTACGAATTTTTATTTATATTAAATAATGCTTAAAATTCAATAACTCAAGATTGGGACATACTACCACAACGGTTCTGCCATCATTTGAAAGAGACTGTCTTAACCTATCATGTGTGCAACTTTCGGCAACGTACACACTATCGTTGATTTTTTATGAATTTTTATTTATATTAAATAATGCTTAAAATTCAATAACTCAAGATTGGCACATACTACCACAACGGTTCTTCCATCGTTTGAAAGAGTCTGTCTTAAGCTATCGTGTGTGCGACTTTCGGCAACGTACACATTATCGTTGATTTTTTATGAATTTTTATTTATATTAAATAATGCTTAAAATTCAATAACTCAAGATTGGCACATAATACCACAATGGTTCTGCCATCGTTTGAAAGAGACTGTCTTAACCTCTCATGTGTGCGACTTTCGGCAACGTACACATTATCGTTGATTTTTTATGAATTTTTATTTATATTGAATAATGCTTAAAATTCAATAACTCAAGATTGGCACATACTACCACAACGGTTCTTCCATCGTTTGAAAGAGAGTGTCTTAACCTATCATGTGTGCGACTTTCAGCAACGTACACATTATCGTTTATTTTTTATGAATTTTTATTTATACTAAATAATGCTTAAAATTCAATAACTCAAGATTGGCACATAATACCACAACGGTTCTGCCATCGTTTGAAAGAGACTGTCTTAACCTATCATGTGTGCGACTTTCGGCAACGTAAACATTATCGTTGATTTTTTACGAATTTTTATTTATATTAAATAATGCTTAAAATTCAATAACTCAAGATTGGGACATACTACCACAACGGTTCTGCCATCATTTGAAAGAGACTGTCTTAACCTATCATGTGTGCAACTTTCGGCAACGTACACACTATCGTTGATTTTTTATGAATTTTTATTTATATTAAATAATGCTTAAAATTCAATAACTCAAGATTGGGACATACTAACACAACGGTTCTGCCATCGTTTGAAAGAGACTGTCTTAAGCTATCATGTGTGCGACTTTTGGCAACGTACACATTATCGTTGATTTTTTATGAATTTTTATTTATATTAAATAATGCTTAAAATTCAATAACTCAAGATTGGCACATACTTTCACAACGGTTCTGCCATCATTTGAAAGAGTCTGTCTTATGCTATCATGTGTGCGACTTTCGGCAACGTACACACTATCGTTGATTTTTTATGAATTTCTATTTATATTAAATAATGCTTAAAATTCAATAACTCAAGATTGGCACATACTTTCACAACGGTTCTGCCATCATTTGAAAGAGTCTGTCTTATGCTATTACGTGTGCGACTTTCGGCAACGTACACATTATCGTTGATTTTTTATGAATTTTTATTTATATTAAATAATGCTTAAAATTCAATAACTCAAGATTGGCACATACTACCACAACGGTTCTGCCATCGTTTGAAAGAGAGTGTCTTAACCTATCATGTGTGCGACTTTCAGCAACGTACACATTATCGTTGATTTTTTATGAATTTTTATTTATATTAAATAATGCTTAAAATTCAATAACTCAAGATTGGGACATACTACCACAACGGTTCTGCCATCGTTTGAAAGAGACTGTCTTAGCCTATCATGTGTGCGACTTCCGGCAACGTACATGTTATCGTTGATTTTTTATGAATTTTTATTTATATTAAATAATGCTTAAAATTCAATAACTCAAGATTGGGACATACTACCACAACGGTTCTGCCATCGTTTGAAAGAGACTGTCTTAACCTATCATGTGTGCGACTTTCGGCAACGTACACATTATCGTTGATTTTTTATGAATTTTTATTTATATTGAATAATGCTTAAAATTCAATAACTCAAGATTGGCACATACTACCACAACGGTTCTTCCATCGTTTGAAAGAGAGTGTCTTAACCTATCATGTGTGCGACTTTCAGCAACGTACACATTATCGTTTATTTTTTATGAATTTTTATTTATACTAAATAATGCTTAAAATTCAATAACTCAAGATTGGCACATAATACCACAACGGTTCTGCCATTGTTTGAAAGAGACTGTCTTAACCTATCATGTGTGCGACTTTCGGCAACGTAAACATTATCGTTGATTTTTTACGAATTTTTATTTATATTAAATAATGCTTAAAATTCAATAACTCAAGATTGGGACATACTACCACAACGGTTCTGCCATCATTTGAAAGAGACTGTCTTAACCTATCATGTGTGCGACTTTCGGCAACGTACACATTATCGTTTATTTTTTATGAATTTTTATTTATATTAAATAATGCTTAAAATTCAATAACTCAAGATTGGCACATAATACCACAACGGTTCTGCCATCGTTTGAAAGAGACTGTCTTAACCTATCATGTGTGCGACTTTCGGCAACGTACACATTATCGTTGATTTTTTACGAATTTTTATTTATATTAAATAATGCTTAAAATTCAATAACTCAAGATTGGGACATACTAACACAACGGTTCTGCCATCGTTTGAAAGAGACTGTCTTAAGCTATCATGTGTGCGACTTTTGGCAACGTACACATTATCGTTGATTTTTTATGAATTTTTATTTATATTAAATAATGCTTAAAATTCAATAACTCAAGATTGGCACATACTTTCACAACGGTTCTGCCATCATTTGAAAGAGTCTGTCTTATGCTATCATGTGTGCGACTTTCGGCAACGTACACACTATCGTTGATTTTTTATGAATTTCTATTTATATTAAATAATGCTTAAAATTCAATAACTCAAGATTGGCACATACTTTCACAACGGTTCTGCCATCATTTGAAAGAGTCTGTCTTATGCTATTACGTGTGCGACTTTCGGCAACGTACACATTATCGTTGATTTTTTATGAATTTTTATTTATATTAAATAATGCTTAAAATTCAATAACTCAAGATTGGCACATACTACCACAACGGTTCTGCCATCGTTTGAAAGAGAGTGTCTTAACCTATCATGTGTGCGACTTTCAGCAACGTACACATTATCGTTGATTTTTTATGAATTTTTATTTATATTAAATAATGCTTAAAATTCAATAACTCAAGATTGGGACATACTACCACAACGGTTCTGCCATCGTTTGAAAGAGACTGTCTTAACCTATCATGTGTGCGACTTTCGGCAACGTACACATTATCGTTGATTTTTTACGAATTTTTATTTATATTAAATAATGCTTAAAATTCAATAACTCAAGATTGGGACATACTAACACAACGGTTCTGCCATCGTTTGAAAGAGACTGTCTTAAGCTATCATGTGTGCGACTTTTGGCAACGTACACATTATCGTTGATTTTTTATGAATTTTTATTTATATTAAATAATGCTTAAAATTCAATAACTCAAGATTGGCACATACTTTCACAACGGTTCTGCCATCATTTGAAAGAGTCTGTCTTATGCTATCATGTGTGCGACTTTCGGCAACGTACACACTATCGTTGATTTTTTATGAATTTCTATTTATATTAAATAATGCTTAAAATTCAATAACTCAAGATTGGCACATACTTTCACAACGGTTCTGCCATCATTTGAAAGAGTCTGTCTTATGCTATTACGTGTGCGACTTTCGGCAACGTACACATTATCGTTGATTTTTTATGAATTTTTATTTATATTAAATAATGCTTAAAATTCAATAACTCAAGATTGGCACATACTACCACAACGGTTCTGCCATCGTTTGAAAGAGAGTGTCTTAACCTATCATGTGTGCGACTTTCAGCAACGTACACATTATCGTTGATTTTTTATGAATTTTTATTTATATTAAATAATGCTTAAAATTCAATAACTCAAGATTGGGACATACTACCACAACGGTTCTGCCATCGTTTGAAAGAGACTGTCTTAGCCTATCATGTGTGCGACTTCCGGCAACGTACATGTTATCGTTGATTTTTTATGAATTTTTATTTATATTAAATAATGCTTAAAATTCAATAACTCAAGATTGGGACATACTACCACAACGGTTCTGCCATCGTTTGAAAGAGACTGTCTTAACCTATCATGTGTGCGACTTTCGGCAACGTACACATTATCGTTGATTTTTTATGAATTTTTATTTATATTGAATAATGCTTAAAATTCAATAACTCAAGATTGGCACATACTACCACAACGGTTCTTCCATCGTTTGAAAGAGAGTGTCTTAACCTATCATGTGTGCGACTTTCAGCAACGTACACATTATCGTTTATTTTTTATGAATTTTTATTTATACTAAATAATGCTTAAAATTCAATAACTCAAGATTGGCACATAATACCACAACGGTTCTGCCATCGTTTGAAAGAGACTGTCTTAACCTATCATGTGTGCGACTTTCGGCAACGTAAACATTATCGTTGATTTTTTACGAATTTTTATTTATATTAAATAATGCTTAAAATTCAATAACTCAAGATTGGGACATACTACCACAACGGTTCTGCCATCATTTGAAAGAGACTGTCTTAACCTATCATGTGTGCGACTTTCGGCAACGTACACATTATCGTTTATTTTTTATGAATTTTTATTTATATTAAATAATGCTTAAAATTCAATAACTCAAGATTGGCACATAATACCACAACGGTTCTGCCATCGTTTGAAAGAGACTGTCTTAACCTATCATGTGTGCGACTTTCGGCAACGTACACATTATCGTTGATTTTTTACGAATTTTTATTTATATTAAATAATGCTTAAAATTCAATAACTCAAGATTGGGACATACTAACACAACGGTTCTGCCATCGTTTGAAAGAGACTGTCTTAAGCTATCATGTGTGCGACTTTTGGCAACGTACACATTATCGTTGATTTTTTATGAATTTTTATTTATATTAAATAATGCTTAAAATTCAATAACTCAAGATTGGCACATACTTTCACAACGGTTCTGCCATCATTTGAAAGAGTCTGTCTTATGCTATCATGTGTGCGACTTTCGGCAACGTACACACTATCGTTGATTTTTTATGAATTTCTATTTATATTAAATAATGCTTAAAATTCAATAACTCAAGATTGGCACATACTTTCACAACGGTTCTGCCATCATTTGAAAGAGTCTGTCTTATGCTATTACGTGTGCGACTTTCGGCAACGTACACATTATCGTTGATTTTTTATGAATTTTTATTTATATTAAATAATGCTTAAAATTCAATAACTCAAGATTGGCACATACTACCACAACGGTTCTGCCATCGTTTGAAAGAGAGTGTCTTAACCTATCATGTGTGCGACTTTCAGCAACGTACACATTATCGTTGATTTTTTATGAATTTTTATTTATATTAAATAATGCTTAAAATTCAATAACTCAAGATTGGGACATACTACCACAACGGTTCTGCCATCGTTTGAAAGAGACTGTCTTAGCCTATCATGTGTGCGACTTCCGGCAACGTACATGTTATCGTTGATTTTTTATGAATTTTTATTTATATTAAATAATGCTTAAAATTCAATAACTCAAGATTGGGACATACTACCACAACGGTTCTGCCATCGTTTGAAAGAGACTGTCTTAACCTATCATGTGTGCGACTTTCGGCAACGTACACATTATCGTTGATTTTTTATGAATTTTTATTTATATTGAATAATGCTTAAAATTCAATAACTCAAGATTGGCACATACTACCACAACGGTTCTTCCATCGTTTGAAAGAGAGTGTCTTAACCTATCATGTGTGCGACTTTCAGCAACGTACACATTATCGTTTATTTTTTATGAATTTTTATTTATACTAAATAATGCTTAAAATTCAATAACTCAAGATTGGCACATAATACCACAACGGTTCTGCCATCGTTTGAAAGAGACTGTCTTAACCTATCATGTGTGCGACTTTCGGCAACGTAAACATTATCGTTGATTTTTTACGAATTTTTATTTATATTAAATAATGCTTAAAATTCAATAACTCAAGATTGGGACATACTACCACAACGGTTCTGCCATCATTTGAAAGAGACTGTCTTAACCTATCATGTGTGCAACTTTCGGCAACGTACACACTATCGTTGATTTTTTATGAATTTTTATTTATATTAAATAATGCTTAAAATTCAATAACTCAAGATTGGCACATACTACCACAACGGTTCTTCCATCGTTTGAAAGAGTCTGTCTTAAGCTATCGTGTGTGCGACTTTCGGCAACGTACACATTATCGTTGATTTTTTATGAATTTTTATTTATATTAAATAATGCTTAAAATTCAATAACTCAAGATTGGCACATAATACCACAATGGTTCTGCCATCGTTTGAAAGAGACTGTCTTAACCTCTCATGTGTGCGACTTTCGGCAACGTACACATTATCGTTGATTTTTTATGAATTTTTATTTATATTGAATAATGCTTAAAATTCAATAACTCAAGATTGGCACATACTACCACAACGGTTCTTCCATCGTTTGAAAGAGAGTGTCTTAACCTATCATGTGTGCGACTTTCAGCAACGTACACATTATCGTTTATTTTTTATGAATTTTTATTTATACTAAATAATGCTTAAAATTCAATAACTCAAGATTGGCACATAATACCACAACGGTTCTGCCATCGTTTGAAAGAGACTGTCTTAACCTATCATGTGTGCGACTTTCGGCAACGTAAACATTATCGTTGATTTTTTACGAATTTTTATTTATATTAAATAATGCTTAAAATTCAATAACTCAAGATTGGGACATACTACCACAACGGTTCTGCCATCATTTGAAAGAGACTGTCTTAACCTATCATGTGTGCAACTTTCGGCAACGTACACACTATCGTTGATTTTTTATGAATTTTTATTTATATTAAATAATGCTTAAAATTCAATAACTCAAGATTGGGACATACTAACACAACGGTTCTGCCATCGTTTGAAAGAGACTGTCTTAAGCTATCATGTGTGCGACTTTTGGCAACGTACACATTATCGTTGATTTTTTATGAATTTTTATTTATATTAAATAATGCTTAAAATTCAATAACTCAAGATTGGCACATACTTTCACAACGGTTCTGCCATCATTTGAAAGAGTCTGTCTTATGCTATCATGTGTGCGACTTTCGGCAACGTACACACTATCGTTGATTTTTTATGAATTTCTATTTATATTAAATAATGCTTAAAATTCAATAACTCAAGATTGGCACATACTTTCACAACGGTTCTGCCATCATTTGAAAGAGTCTGTCTTATGCTATTACGTGTGCGACTTTCGGCAACGTACACATTATCGTTGATTTTTTATGAATTTTTATTTATATTAAATAATGCTTAAAATTCAATAACTCAAGATTGGCACATACTACCACAACGGTTCTGCCATCGTTTGAAAGAGAGTGTCTTAACCTATCATGTGTGCGACTTTCAGCAACGTACACATTATCGTTGATTTTTTATGAATTTTTATTTATATTAAATAATGCTTAAAATTCAATAACTCAAGATTGGGACATACTACCACAACGGTTCTGCCATCGTTTGAAAGAGACTGTCTTAGCCTATCATGTGTGCGACTTCCGGCAACGTACATGTTATCGTTGATTTTTTATGAATTTTTATTTATATTAAATAATGCTTAAAATTCAATAACTCAAGATTGGGACATACTACCACAACGGTTCTGCCATCGTTTGAAAGAGACTGTCTTAACCTATCATGTGTGCGACTTTCGGCAACGTACACATTATCGTTGATTTTTTATGAATTTTTATTTATATTGAATAATGCTTAAAATTCAATAACTCAAGATTGGCACATACTACCACAACGGTTCTTCCATCGTTTGAAAGAGAGTGTCTTAACCTATCATGTGTGCGACTTTCAGCAACGTACACATTATCGTTTATTTTTTATGAATTTTTATTTATACTAAATAATGCTTAAAATTCAATAACTCAAGATTGGCACATAATACCACAACGGTTCTGCCATTGTTTGAAAGAGACTGTCTTAACCTATCATGTGTGCGACTTTCGGCAACGTAAACATTATCGTTGATTTTTTACGAATTTTTATTTATATTAAATAATGCTTAAAATTCAATAACTCAAGATTGGGACATACTACCACAACGGTTCTGCCATCATTTGAAAGAGACTGTCTTAACCTATCATGTGTGCGACTTTCGGCAACGTACACATTATCGTTTATTTTTTATGAATTTTTATTTATATTAAATAATGCTTAAAATTCAATAACTCAAGATTGGCACATAATACCACAACGGTTCTGCCATCGTTTGAAAGAGACTGTCTTAACCTATCATGTGTGCGACTTTCGGCAACGTACACATTATCGTTGATTTTTTACGAATTTTTATTTATATTAAATAATGCTTAAAATTCAATAACTCAAGATTGGGACATACTAACACAACGGTTCTGCCATCGTTTGAAAGAGACTGTCTTAAGCTATCATGTGTGCGACTTTTGGCAACGTACACATTATCGTTGATTTTTTATGAATTTTTATTTATATTAAATAATGCTTAAAATTCAATAACTCAAGATTGGCACATACTTTCACAACGGTTCTGCCATCATTTGAAAGAGTCTGTCTTATGCTATCATGTGTGCGACTTTCGGCAACGTACACACTATCGTTGATTTTTTATGAATTTCTATTTATATTAAATAATGCTTAAAATTCAATAACTCAAGATTGGCACATACTTTCACAACGGTTCTGCCATCATTTGAAAGAGTCTGTCTTATGCTATTACGTGTGCGACTTTCGGCAACGTACACATTATCGTTGATTTTTTATGAATTTTTATTTATATTAAATAATGCTTAAAATTCAATAACTCAAGATTGGCACATACTACCACAACGGTTCTGCCATCGTTTGAAAGAGAGTGTCTTAACCTATCATGTGTGCGACTTTCAGCAACGTACACATTATCGTTGATTTTTTATGAATTTTTATTTATATTAAATAATGCTTAAAATTCAATAACTCAAGATTGGGACATACTACCACAACGGTTCTGCCATCGTTTGAAAGAGACTGTCTTAGCCTATCATGTGTGCGACTTCCGGCAACGTACATGTTATCGTTGATTTTTTATGAATTTTTATTTATATTAAATAATGCTTAAAATTCAATAACTCAAGATTGGGACATACTACCACAACGGTTCTGCCATCGTTTGAAAGAGACTGTCTTAACCTATCATGTGTGCGACTTTCGGCAACGTACACATTATCGTTGATTTTTTATGAATTTTTATTTATATTGAATAATGCTTAAAATTCAATAACTCAAGATTGGCACATACTACCACAACGGTTCTTCCATCGTTTGAAAGAGAGTGTCTTAACCTATCATGTGTGCGACTTTCAGCAACGTACACATTATCGTTTATTTTTTATGAATTTTTATTTATACTAAATAATGCTTAAAATTCAATAACTCAAGATTGGCACATAATACCACAACGGTTCTGCCATCGTTTGAAAGAGACTGTCTTAACCTATCATGTGTGCGACTTTCGGCAACGTAAACATTATCGTTGATTTTTTACGAATTTTTATTTATATTAAATAATGCTTAAAATTCAATAACTCAAGATTGGGACATACTACCACAACGGTTCTGCCATCATTTGAAAGAGACTGTCTTAACCTATCATGTGTGCAACTTTCGGCAACGTACACACTATCGTTGATTTTTTATGAATTTTTATTTATATTAAATAATGCTTAAAATTCAATAACTCAAGATTGGCACATACTACCACAACGGTTCTTCCATCGTTTGAAAGAGTCTGTCTTAAGCTATCGTGTGTGCGACTTTCGGCAACGTACACATTATCGTTGATTTTTTATGAATTTTTATTTATATTAAATAATGCTTAAAATTCAATAACTCAAGATTGGCACATAATACCACAATGGTTCTGCCATCGTTTGAAAGAGACTGTCTTAACCTCTCATGTGTGCGACTTTCGGCAACGTACACATTATCGTTGATTTTTTATGAATTTTTATTTATATTGAATAATGCTTAAAATTCAATAACTCAAGATTGGCACATACTACCACAACGGTTCTTCCATCGTTTGAAAGAGAGTGTCTTAACCTATCATGTGTGCGACTTTCAGCAACGTACACATTATCGTTTATTTTTTATGAATTTTTATTTATACTAAATAATGCTTAAAATTCAATAACTCAAGATTGGCACATAATACCACAACGGTTCTGCCATCGTTTGAAAGAGACTGTCTTAACCTATCATGTGTGCGACTTTCGGCAACGTAAACATTATCGTTGATTTTTTACGAATTTTTATTTATATTAAATAATGCTTAAAATTCAATAACTCAAGATTGGGACATACTACCACAACGGTTCTGCCATCATTTGAAAGAGACTGTCTTAACCTATCATGTGTGCAACTTTCGGCAACGTACACACTATCGTTGATTTTTTATGAATTTTTATTTATATTAAATAATGCTTAAAATTCAATAACTCAAGATTGGCACATACTACCACAACGGTTCTTCCATCGTTTGAAAGAGTCTGTCTTAAGCTATCGTGTGTGCGACTTTCGGCAACGTACACATTATCGTTGATTTTTTATGAATTTTTATTTATATTAAATAATGCTTAAAATTCAATAACTCAAGATTGGCACATAATACCACAATGGTTCTGCCATCGTTTGAAAGAGACTGTCTTAACCTCTCATGTGTGCGACTTTCGGCAACGTATACATTATCTTTGATTTTTTATGAATTTTTATTAATATAAAATAATGCTTAAAATTCAATACCTCAAGATTGGGACATACTACCACAACGGTTCTGCCATCATTTGAAAGAGACTGTCTTAAGCTATCATGTGTGCGACTTTCGGCAACGTACACATTATCGTTGATTTTTTATGAATTTTTATTAATATAAAATAATGCTTAAAATTCAATACCTCAAGATTGGGACATACTACCACAACGGGTCTGCCATCATTTGAAAGAGACTGTCTTAACCTATCATGTGTGCGACTTTCGGCAACGTAAACATTATCGTTGATTTTTTACGAATTTTTATTTATATTAAATAATGCTTAAAATTCAATAACTCAAGATTGGGACATACTACCACAACGGTTCTGCCATCATTTGAAAGAGACTGTCTTAACCTATCATGTGTGCAACTTTCGGCAACGTACACACTATCGTTGATTTTTTATGAATTTTTATTTATATTAAATAATGCTTAAAATTCAATAACTCAAGATTGGCACATACTACCACAACGGTTCTTCCATCGTTTGAAAGAGTCTGTCTTAAGCTATCGTGTGTGCGACTTTCGGCAACGTACACATTATCGTTGATTTTTTATGAATTTTTATTTATATTAAATAATGCTTAAAATTCAATAACTCAAGATTGGCACATAATACCACAATGGTTCTGCCATCGTTTGAAAGAGACTGTCTTAACCTCTCATGTGTGCGACTTTCGGCAACGTATACATTATCTTTGATTTTTTATGAATTTTTATTAATATAAAATAATGCTTAAAATTCAATACCTCAAGATTGGGACATACTACCACAACGGTTCTGCCATCATTTGAAAGAGACTGTCTTAAGCTATCATGTGTGCGACTTTCGGCAACGTACACATTATCGTTGATTTTTTATGAATTTTTATTAATATAAAATAATGCTTAAAATTCAATACCTCAAGATTGGGACATACTACCACAACGGGTCTGCCATCATTTGAAAGAGTCTGTCTTATGCTATCATGTGTGCGACTTTCGGCAACGTACCCACTATCGTTGATTTTTTATGAATTTTTATTTATATTAAATAATGCTTAAAATTCAATAACTCAAGATTAGGACATACTACCACAACAGTTCTGCCATCGTTTGAAAGAGACTGTCTTAAGCTATCATGTGTGCGACTTTTGGCAACGTACACATTATCGTTGATTTTTTATGAATTTTTATTTATATTAAATAATGCTTAAAATTCAATAACTCAAGATTGGCACATACTACCACAACGGTTCTGCCATCGTTTGAAAGAGACTGTCTTAAGCTATCATGTGTGCGACTTTTGGCAACGTACACATTATCGTTGATTTTTTATGAATTTTTATTTATATTAAATAATGCTTAAAATTCAATAACTCAAGATTGGCACATACTTTCACAACGGTTCTGCCATCATTTGAAAGAGTCTGTCTTATGCTATCATGTGTGCGACTTTCGGCAACGTACACACTATCGTTGATTTTTTATGAATTTCTATTTATATTAAATAATGCTTAAAATTCAATAACTCAAGATTGGCACATACTTTCACAACGGTTCTGCCATCATTTGAAAGAGTCTGTCTTATGCTATTATGTGTGCGACTTTCGGCAACGTACACATTATCGTTGATTTTTTATGAATTTTTATTTATATTAAATAATGCTTAAAATTCAATAACTCAAGATTGGCACATACTACCACAACGGTTCTGCCATCGTTTGAAAGAGACTGTCTTAACCTATCATGTGTGCGACTTTCGGCAACGTACACATTATCGTTGATTTTTTACGAATTTTTATTTATATTAAATAATGCTTAAAATTCAATACCTCAAGATTGGGACATACTACCACAACGGTTCTGCCATCATTTGAAAGAGACTGTCTTAACCTATCATGTGTGCAACTTTCGGCAACGTACACATTATCGTTTATTTTTTATGAATTTTTATTTATATTAAATAATGCTTAAAATTCAATAACTCAAGATTGGCACATAATACCACAACGGTTCTGCCATCGTTTGAAAGAGACTGTCTTATCCTATCATGTGTGCGACTTTCGGCAACGTACACATTATCGTTGATTTTTTACGAATTTTTATTTATATTAAATAATGCTTAAAATTCAATAACTCAAGATTGGGACATACTACCACAATGGTTCTGCCATCGTTTGAAAGAGACTGTCTTAACCTATCATGTGTGCAACTTTCGGCAACGTACACATTATCGTTGATTTTTTATGAATTTTTATTTATATTAAATAATGCTTAAAATTCAATAACTCAAGATTGGCACATAATACCACAATGGTTCTGCCATCGTTTGAAAGAGACTGTCTTAACCTCTCATGTGTGCGACTTTCGGCAACGTATACATTATCGTTGATTTTTTATGAATTTTTATTAATATAAAATAATGCTTAAAATTCAATACCTCAAGATTGGGACATACTACCACAACGGTTCTGCCATCATTTGAAAGAGACTGTCTTAACCTATCATGTGTGCGACTTTCGGCAACGTACACATTATCGTTGATTTTTTATGAATTTTTATTTATATTAAATAATGCTTAAAATTCAATAACTCAAGATTGGGACATACTACCACAACGGTTCTGCCATCGTTTGAAAGAGATTGTCTTATCCTATCATGTGTGCGACTTTCGGCAACGTACACACTATCGTTGATTTTTTATGAATTTTTATTTATATTAAATAATGCTTAAAATTCAATAACTCAAGATTGGCACATACTTTCACAACGGTTCTGCCATCATTTGAAAGAGTCTGTCTTATGCTATCATGTGTGCGACTTTCGGCAACGTACACACTATCGTTGATTTTTTATGAATTTCTATTTATATTAAATAATGCTTAAAATTCAATAACTCAAGATTGGCACATACTTTCACAACGGATCTGCCATCATTTGAAAGAGTCTGTCTTATGCTATTATGTGTGCGACTTTCGGCAACGTACACATTATCGTTGATTTTTTATGAATTTTTATTTATATTAAATAATGCTTAAAATTCAATAACTCAAGATTGGCACATACTACCACAACGGTTCTTCCATCGTTTGAAAGAGAGTGTCTTAACCTATCATGTGTGCGACTTTCAGCAACGTACACATTATCGTTTATTTTTTATGAATTTTTATTTATATTAAATAATGCTTAAAATTCAATACCTCAAGATTGGCACATAATACCACAACGGTTCTGCCATCGTTTGAAAGAGACTGTCTTAACCTATCATGTGTGCGACTTTCGGCAACGTACACATTATCGTTGATTTTTTATGAATTTTTATTTATATTAAATAATGCTTAAAATTCAATAACTCAAGATTGGGACATACTACCACAACGGTTCTGCCATCATTTGAAAGAGACTGTCTTAAGCTATCATGTGTGCGACTTTCGGCAACGTACACATTATCGTTGATTTTTTATGAATTTTTATTTATATTAAATAATGCTTAAAATTCAATAACTCAAGATTGGCACATACTAACACAACGGTTCTGCCATCGTTTGAAAGAGACTGTCTTAAGCTATCATGTGTGCGACTTTTGGCAACGTACACATTATCGTTGATTTTTTATGAATTTTTATTTATATTAAATAATGCTTAAAATTCAATAACTCAAGATTGGCACATACTTTCACAACGGTTCTGCCATCATTTGAAAGAGTCTGTCTTATGCTATCATGTGTGCGACTTTCGGCAACGTACACACTATCGTTGATTTTTTATGAATTTCTATTTATATTAAATAATGCTTAAAATTCAATAACTCAAGATTGGCACATACTTTCACAACGGTTCTGCCATCATTTGAAAGAGTCTGTCTTATGCTATTATGTGTGCGACTTTCGGCAACGTACACATTATCGTTGATTTTTTATGAATTTTTATTTATATTAAATAATGCTTAAAATTCAATAACTCAAGATTGGCACATACTACCACAACGGTTCTGCCATCGTTTGAAAGAGAGTGTCTTAACCTATCATGTGTGCGACTTTCAGCAACGTACACATTATCGTTGATTTTTTATGAATTTTTATTTATATTAAATAATGCTTAAAATTCAATAACTCAAGATTGGGACATACTACCACAACGGTTCTGCCATCGTTTGAAAGAGACTGTCTTAGCCTATCATGTGTGCGACTTCCGGCAACGTACATGTTATCGTTGATTTTTTATGAATTTTTATTTATATTAAATAATGCTTAAAATTCAATAACTCAAGATTGGGACATACTACCACAACGGTTCTGCCATCGTTTGAAAGAGACTGTCTTAACCTATCATGTGTGCGACTTTCGGCAACGTACACATTATCGTTGATTTTTTATGAATTTTTATTTATATTAAATAATGCTTAAAATTCAATAACTCAAGATTGGCACATACTACCACAACGGTTCTTCCATCGTTTGAAAGAGAGTGTCTTAACCTATCATGTGTGCGACTTTCAGCAACGTACACATTATCGTTTATTTTTTATGAATTTTTATTTATACTAAATAATGCTTAAAATTCAATAACTCAAGATTGGCACATAATACCACAACGGTTCTGCCATCGTTTGAAAGAGACTGTCTTAACCTATCATGTGTGCGACTTTCGGCAACGTAAACATTATCGTTGATTTTTTACGAATTTTTATTTATATTAAATAATGCTTAAAATTCAATAACTCAAGATTGGGACATACTACCACAACGGTTCTGCCATCATTTGAAAGAGACTGTCTTAAGCTATCATGTGTGCGACTTTCGGCAACGTACACATTATCGTTGATTTTTTATGAATTTTTATTAATATAAAATAATGCTTAAAATTCAATACCTCAAGATTGGGACATACTACCACAACGGGTCTGCCATCATTTGAAAGAGTCTGTCTTATGCTATCATGTGTGCGACTTTCGGCAACGTACCCACTATCGTTGATTTTTTATGAATTTTTATTTATATTAAATAATGCTTAAAATTCAATAACTCAAGATTAGGACATACTACCACAACAGTTCTGCCATCGTTTGAAAGAGACTGTCTTAAGCTATCATGTGTGCGACTTTTGGCAACGTACACATTATCGTTGATTTTTTATGAATTTTTATTTATATTAAATAATGCTTAAAATTCAATAACTCAAGATTGGCACATACTACCACAACGGTTCTGCCATCGTTTGAAAGAGACTGTCTTAAGCTATCATGTGTGCGACTTTTGGCAACGTACACATTATCGTTGATTTTTTATGAATTTTTATTTATATTAAATAATGCTTAAAATTCAATAACTCAAGATTGGCACATACTTTCACAACGGTTCTGCCATCATTTGAAAGAGTCTGTCTTATGCTATCATGTGTGCGACTTTCGGCAACGTACACACTATCGTTGATTTTTTATGAATTTCTATTTATATTAAATAATGCTTAAAATTCAATAACTCAAGATTGGCACATACTTTCACAACGGTTCTGCCATCATTTGAAAGAGTCTGTCTTATGCTATTATGTGTGCGACTTTCGGCAACGTACACATTATCGTTGATTTTTCATGAATTTTTATTTATATTAAATAATGCTTAAAATTCAATAACTCAAGATTGGCACATACTACCACAACGGTTCTGCCATCGTTTGAAAGAGACTGTCTTAACCTATCATGTGTGCGACTTTCGGCAACGTACACATTATCGTTGATTTTTTACGAATTTTTATTTATATTAAATAATGCTTAAAATTCAATACCTCAAGATTGGGACATACTACCACAACGGTTCTGCCATCATTTGAAAGAGACTGTCTTAACCTATCATGTGTGCAACTTTCGGCAACGTACACATTATCGTTTATTTTTTATGAATTTTTATTTATATTAAATAATGCTTAAAATTCAATAACTCAAGATTGGCACATAATACCACAACGGTTCTGCCATCGTTTGAAAGAGACTGTCTTAACCTATCATGTGTGCGACTTTCGGCAACGTACACATTATCGTTGATTTTTTACGAATTTTTATTTATATTAAATAATGCTTAAAATTCAATAACTCAAGATTGGGACATACTACCACAATGGTTCTGCCATCGTTTGAAAGAGACTGTCTTAACCTATCATGTGTGCAACTTTCGGCAACGTACACATTATCGTTGATTTTTTATGAATTTTTATTTATATTAAATAATGCTTAAAATTCAATAACTCAAGATTGGCACATAATACCACAATGGTTCTGCCATCGTTTGAAAGAGACTGTCTTAACCTCTCATGTGTGCGACTTTCGGCAACGTATACATTATCGTTGATTTTTTATGAATTTTTATTAATATAAAATAATGCTTAAAATTCAATACCTCAAGATTGGGACATACTACCACAACGGGTCTGCCATCATTTGAAAGAGTCTGTCTTATGCTATCATGTGTGCGACTTTCGGCAACGTACCCACTATCGTTGATTTTTTATGAATTTTTATTTATATTAAATAATGCTTAAAATTCAATAACTCAAGATTAGGACATACTACCACAACAGTTCTGCCATCGTTTGAAAGAGACTGTCTTAAGCTATCATGTGTGCGACTTTTGGCAACGTACACATTATCGTTGATTTTTTATGAATTTTTATTTATATTAAATAATGCTTAAAATTCAATAACTCAAGATTGGCACATACTACCACAACGGTTCTGCCATCGTTTGAAAGAGACTGTCTTAAGCTATCATGTGTGCGACTTTTGGCAACGTACACATTATCGTTGATTTTTTATGAATTTTTATTTATATTAAATAATGCTTAAAATTCAATAACTCAAGATTGGCACATACTTTCACAACGGTTCTGCCATCATTTGAAAGAGTCTGTCTTATGCTATCATGTGTGCGACTTTCGGCAACGTACACACTATCGTTGATTTTTTATGAATTTCTATTTATATTAAATAATGCTTAAAATTCAATAACTCAAGATTGGCACATACTTTCACAACGGTTCTGCCATCATTTGAAAGAGTCTGTCTTATGCTATTATGTGTGCGACTTTCGGCAACGTACACATTATCGTTGATTTTTTATGAATTTTTATTTATATTAAATAATGCTTAAAATTCAATAACTCAAGATTGGCACATACTACCACAACGGTTCTGCCATCGTTTGAAAGAGACTGTCTTAACCTATCATGTGTGCGACTTTCGGCAACGTACACATTATCGTTGATTTTTTACGAATTTTTATTTATATTAAATAATGCTTAAAATTCAATACCTCAAGATTGGGACATACTACCACAACGGTTCTGCCATCATTTGAAAGAGACTGTCTTAACCTATCATGTGTGCAACTTTCGGCAACGTACACATTATCGTTTATTTTTTATGAATTTTTATTTATATTAAATAATGCTTAAAATTCAATAACTCAAGATTGGCACATAATACCACAACGGTTCTGCCATCGTTTGAAAGAGACTGTCTTAACCTATCATGTGTGCGACTTTCGGCAACGTACACATTATCGTTGATTTTTTACGAATTTTTATTTATATTAAATAATGCTTAAAATTCAATAACTCAAGATTGGGACATACTACCACAATGGTTCTGCCATCGTTTGAAAGAGACTGTCTTAACCTATCATGTGTGCAACTTTCGGCAACGTACACATTATCGTTGATTTTTTATGAATTTTTATTTATATTAAATAATGCTTAAAATTCAATAACTCAAGATTGGCACATAATACCACAATGGTTCTGCCATCGTTTGAAAGAGACTGTCTTAACCTCTCATGTGTGCGACTTTCGGCAACGTATACATTATCGTTGATTTTTTATGAATTTTTATTAATATAAAATAATGCTTAAAATTCAATACCTCAAGATTGGGACATACTACCACAACGGTTCTGCCATCATTTGAAAGAGACTGTCTTAACCTATCATGTGTGCGACTTTCGGCAACGTACACATTATCGTTGATTTTTTATGAATTTTTATTTATATTAAATAATGCTTAAAATTCAATAACTCAAGATTGGGACATACTACCACAACGGTTCTGCCATCGTTTGAAAGAGATTGTCTTATCCTATCATGTGTGCGACTTTCGGCAACGTACACACTATCGTTGATTTTTTATGAATTTTTATTTATATTAAATAATGCTTAAAATTCAATAACTCAAGATTGGCACATACTTTCACAACGGTTCTGCCATCATTTGAAAGAGTCTGTCTTATGCTATCATGTGTGCGACTTTCGGCAACGTACACACTATCGTTGATTTTTTATGAATTTCTATTTATATTAAATAATGCTTAAAATTCAATAACTCAAGATTGGCACATACTTTCACAACGGTTCTGCCATCATTTGAAAGAGTCTGTCTTATGCTATTATGTGTGCGACTTTCGGCAACGTACACATTATCGTTGATTTTTTATGAATTTTTATTTATATTAAATAATGCTTAAAATTCAATAACTCAAGATTGGCACATACTACCACAACGGTTCTTCCATCGTTTGAAAGAGAGTGTCTTAACCTATCATGTGTGCGACTTTCGGCAACGTACACATTATCGTTTATTTTTTATGAATTTTTATTTATATTAAATAATGCTTAAAATTCAATACCTCAAGATTGGCACATAATACCACAACGGTTCTGCCATCGTTTGAAAGAGACTGTCTTAACCTATCATGTGTGCGACTTTCGGCAACGTACACATTATCGTTGATTTTTTATGAATTTTTATTTATATTAAATAATGCTTAAAATTCAATAACTCAAGATTGGCACATACTTTCACAACGGTTCTGCCATCATTTGAAAGAGACTGTCTTAAGCTATCATGTGTGCGACTTTCGGCAACGTACACATTATCGTTGATTTTTTATGAATTTTTATTTATATTAAATAATGCTTAAAATTCAATAACTCAAGATTGGCACATACTAACACAACGGTTCTGCCATCGTTTGAAAGAGACTGTCTTAAGCTATCATGTGTGCGACTTTTGGCAACGTACACATTATCGTTGATTTTTTATGAATTTTTATTTATATTAAATAATGCTTAAAATTCAATAACTCAAGATTGGCACATACTTTCACAACGGTTCTGCCATCATTTGAAAGAGTCTGTCTTATGCTATCATGTGTGCGACTTTCGGCAACGTACACACTATCGTTGATTTTTTATGAATTTCTATTTATATTAAATAATGCTTAAAATTCAATAACTCAAGATTGGCACATACTTTCACAACGGTTCTGCCATCATTTGAAAGAGTCTGTCTTATGCTATTATGTGTGCGACTTTCGGCAACGTACACATTATCGTTGATTTTTTATGAATTTTTATTTATATTAAATAATGCTTAAAATTCAATAACTCAAGATTGGCACATACTACCACAACGGTTCTGCCATCGTTTGAAAGAGAGTGTCTTAACCTATCATGTGTGCGACTTTCAGCAACGTACACATTATCGTTGATTTTTTATGAATTTTTATTTATATTAAATAATGCTTAAAATTCAATAACTCAAGATTGGGACATACTACCACAACGGTTCTGCCATCGTTTGAAAGAGACTGTCTTAGCCTATCATGTGTGCGACTTCCGGCAACGTACATGTTATCGTTGATTTTTTATGAATTTTTATTTATATTAAATAATGCTTAAAATTCAATAACTCAAGATTGGGACATACTACCACAACGGTTCTGCCATCGTTTGAAAGAGACTGTCTTAACCTATCATGTGTGCGACTTTCGGCAACGTACACATTATCGTTGATTTTTTATGAATTTTTATTTATATTAAATAATGCTTAAAATTCAATAACTCAAGATTGGCACATACTACCACAACGGTTCTTCCATCGTTTGAAAGAGAGTGTCTTAACCTATCATGTGTGCGACTTTCAGCAACGTACACATTATCGTTTATTTTTTATGAATTTTTATTTATACTAAATAATGCTTAAAATTCAATAACTCAAGATTGGCACATAATACCACAACGTTTCTGCCATCGTTTGAAAGAGACTGTCTTAACCTATCATGTGTGCGACTTTCGGCAACGTAAACATTATCGTTGATTTTTTACGAATTTTTATTTATATTAAATAATGCTTAAAATTCAATAACTCAAGATTGGGACATACTACCACAACGGTTCTGCCATCATTTGAAAGAGACTGTCTTAACCTATCATGTGTGCAACTTTCGGCAACGTACACACTATCGTTGATTTTTTATGAATTTTTATTTATATTAAATAATGCTTAAAATTCAATAACTCAAGATTGGCACATACTACCACAACGGTTCTTCCATCGTTTGAAAGAGTCTGTCTTAAGCTATCGTGTGTGCGACTTTCGGCAACGTACACATTATCGTTGATTTTTTATGAATTTTTATTTATATTAAATAATGCTTAAAATTCAATAACTCAAGATTGGCACATAATACCACAATGGTTCTGCCATCGTTTGAAAGAGACTGTCTTAACCTCTCATGTGTGCGACTTTCGGCAACGTATACATTATCTTTGATTTTTTATGAATTTTTATTAATATAAAATAATGCTTAAAATTCAATACCTCAAGATTGGGACATACTACCACAACGGTTCTGCCATCATTTGAAAGAGACTGTCTTAAGCTATCATGTGTGCGACTTTCGGCAACGTACACATTATCGTTGATTTTTTATGAATTTTTATTAATATAAAATAATGCTTAAAATTCAATACCTCAAGATTGGGACATACTACCACAACGGGTCTGCCATCATTTGAAAGAGTCTGTCTTATGCTATCATGTGTGCGACTTTCGGCAACGTACATGTTATCGTTGATTTTTTATGAATTTTTATTTATATTAAATAATGCTTAAAATTCAATAACTCAAGATTGGGACATACTACCACAACGGTTCTGCCATCGTTTGAAAGAGACTGTCTTAACCTATCATGTGTGCGACTTTCGGCAACGTACACATTATCGTTGATTTTTTATGAATTTTTATTTATATTAAATAATGCTTAAAATTCAATAACTCAAGATTGGCACATACTACCACAACGGTTCTTCCATCGTTTGAAAGAGAGTGTCTTAACCTATCATGTGTGCGACTTTCAGCAACGTACACATTATCGTTTATTTTTTATGAATTTTTATTTATACTAAATAATGCTTAAAATTCAATAACTCAAGATTGGCACATAATACCACAACGTTTCTGCCATCGTTTGAAAGAGACTGTCTTAACCTATCATGTGTGCGACTTTCGGCAACGTAAACATTATCGTTGATTTTTTACGAATTTTTATTTATATTAAATAATGCTTAAAATTCAATAACTCAAGATTGGGACATACTACCACAACGGTTCTGCCATCATTTGAAAGAGACTGTCTTAACCTATCATGTGTGCAACTTTCGGCAACGTACACACTATCGTTGATTTTTTATGAATTTTTATTTATATTAAATAATGCTTAAAATTCAATAACTCAAGATTGGCACATACTACCACAACGGTTCTTCCATCGTTTGAAAGAGTCTGTCTTAAGCTATCGTGTGTGCGACTTTCGGCAACGTACACATTATCGTTGATTTTTTATGAATTTTTATTTATATTAAATAATGCTTAAAATTCAATAACTCAAGATTGGCACATAATACCACAATGGTTCTGCCATCGTTTGAAAGAGACTGTCTTAACCTCTCATGTGTGCGACTTTCGGCAACGTATACATTATCTTTGATTTTTTATGAATTTTTATTAATATAAAATAATGCTTAAAATTCAATACCTCAAGATTGGGACATACTACCACAACGGTTCTGCCATCATTTGAAAGAGACTGTCTTAAGCTATCATGTGTGCGACTTTCGGCAACGTACACATTATCGTTGATTTTTTATGAATTTTTATTAATATAAAATAATGCTTAAAATTCAATACCTCAAGATTGGGACATACTACCACAACGGGTCTGCCATCATTTGAAAGAGTCTGTCTTATGCTATCATGTGTGCGACTTTCGGCAACGTACCCACTATCGTTGATTTTTTATGAATTTTTATTTATATTAAATAATGCTTAAAATTCAATAACTCAAGATTAGGACATACTACCACAACAGTTCTGCCATCGTTTGAAAGAGACTGTCTTAAGCTATCATGTGTGCGACTTTTGGCAACGTACACATTATCGTTGATTTTTTATGAATTTTTATTTATATTAAATAATGCTTAAAATTCAATAACTCAAGATTGGCACATACTACCACAACGGTTCTGCCATCATTTGAAAGAGTCTGTCTTATGCTATCATGTGTGCGACTTTCGGCAACGTACACACTATCGTTGATTTTTTATGAATTTCTATTTATATTAAATAATGCTTAAAATTCAATAACTCAAGATTGGCACATACTTTCACAACGGTTCTGCCATCATTTGAAAGAGTCTGTCTTATGCTATTATGTGTGCGACTTTCGGCAACGTACACATTATCGTTGATTTTTTATGAATTTTTATTTATATTAAATAATGCTTAAAATTCAATAACTCAAGATTGGCACATACTACCACAACGGTTCTGCCATCGTTTGAAAGAGACTGTCTTAACCTATCATGTGTGCGACTTTCGGCAACGTACACATTATCGTTGATTTTTTACGAATTTTTATTTATATTAAATAATGCTTAAAATTCAATACCTCAAGATTGGGACATACTACCACAACGGTTCTGCCATCATTTGAAAGAGACTGTCTTAACCTATCATGTGTGCAACTTTCGGCAACGTACACATTATCGTTTATTTTTTATGAATTTTTATTTATATTAAATAATGCTTAAAATTCAATAACTCAAGATTGGCACATAATACCACAACGGTTCTGCCATCGTTTGAAAGAGACTGTCTTAACCTATCATGTGTGCGACTTTCGGCAACGTACACATTATCGTTGATTTTTTACGAATTTTTATTTATATTAAATAATGCTTAAAATTCAATAACTCAAGATTGGGACATACTACCACAATGGTTCTGCCATCGTTTGAAAGAGACTGTCTTAACCTATCATGTGTGCAACTTTCGGCAACGTACACATTATCGTTGATTTTTTATGAATTTTTATTTATATTAAATAATGCTTAAAATTCAATAACTCAAGATTGGCACATAATACCACAATGGTTCTGCCATCGTTTGAAAGAGACTGTCTTAACCTCTCCTGTGTGCGACTTTCGGCAACGTATACATTATCGTTGATTTTTTATGAATTTTTATTAATATAAAATAATGCTTAAAATTCAATACCTCAAGATTGGGACATACTACCACAACGGTTCTGCCATCATTTGAAAGAGACTGTCTTAACCTATCATGTGTGCGACTTTCGGCAACGTACACATTATCGTTGATTTTTTATGAATTTTTATTTATATTAAATAATGCTTAAAATTCAATAACTCAAGATTGGGACATACTACCACAACGGTTCTGCCATCGTTTGAAAGAGATTGTCTTATCCTATCATGTGTGCGACTTTCGGCAACGTACACACTATCGTTGATTTTTTATGAATTTTTATTTATATTAAATAATGCTTAAAATTCAATAACTCAAGATTGGCACATACTTTCACAACGGTTCTGCCATCATTTGAAAGAGTCTGTCTTATGCTATCATGTGTGCGACTTTCGGCAACGTACACACTATCGTTGATTTTTTATGAATTTCTATTTATATTAAATAATGCTTAAAATTCAATAACTCAAGATTGGCACATACTTTCACAACGGTTCTGCCATCATTTGAAAGAGTCTGTCTTATGCTATTATGTGTGCGACTTTCGGCAACGTACACATTATCGTTGATTTTTTATGAATTTTTATTTATATTAAATAATGCTTAAAATTCAATAACTCAAGATTGGCACATACTACCACAACGGTTCTGCCATCGTTTGAAAGAGACTGTCTTAACCTATCATGTGTGCGACTTTCGGCAACGTACACATTATCGTTGATTTTTTACGAATTTTTATTTATATTAAATAATGCTTAAAATTCAATACCTCAAGATTGGGACATACTACCACAACGGTTCTGCCATCATTTGAAAGAGACTGTCTTAACCTATCATGTGTGCAACTTTCGGCAACGTACACATTATCGTTGATTTTTTATGAATTTTTATTTATATTAAATAATGCTTAAAATTCAATAACTCAAGATTGGCACATAATACCACAATGGTTCTGCCATCGTTTGAAAGAGACTGTCTTAACCTCTCATGTGTGTGACTTCCGGCAACGTACATGTTATCGTTGATTTTTTATGAATTTTTATTTATATTAAATAATGCTTAAAATTCAATAACTCAAGATTGGGACATACTACCACAACGGTTCTGCCATCGTTTGAAAGAGACTGTCTTAACCTATCATGTGTGCGACTTTCGGCAACGTACACATTATCGTTGATTTTTTATGAATTTTTATTTATATTAAATAATGCTTAAAATTCAATAACTCAAGATTGGCACATACTACCACAACGGTTCTTCCATCGTTTGAAAGAGAGTGTCTTAACCTATCATGTGTGCGACTTTCAGCAACGTACACATTATCGTTTATTTTTTATGAATTTTTATTTATATTAAATAATGCTTAAAATTCAATACCTCAAGATTGGCACATAATACCACAACGGTTCTGCCATCGTTTGAAAGAGACTGTCTTAACCTATCATGTGTGCGACTTTCGGCAACGTACACATTATCGTTGATTTTTTATGAATTTTTATTTATATTAAATAATGCTTAAAATTCAATAACTCAAGATTGGGACATACTACCACAACGGTTCTGCCATCATTTGAAAGAGACTGTCTTAAGCTATCATGTGTGCGACTTTCGGCAACGTACACATTATCGTTGATTTTTTATGAATTTTTATTTATATTAAATAATGCTTAAAATTCAATAACTCAAGATTGGCACATACTAACACAACGGTTCTGCCATCGTTTGAAAGAGACTGTCTTAAGCTATCATGTGTGCGACTTTTGGCAACGTACACATTATCGTTGATTTTTTATGAATTTTTATTTATATTAAATAATGCTTAAAATTCAATAACTCAAGATTGGCACATACTTTCACAACGGTTCTGCCATCATTTGAAAGAGTCTGTCTTATGCTATCATGTGTGCGACTTTCGGCAACGTACACACTATCGTTGATTTTTTATGAATTTCTATTTATATTAAATAATGCTTAAAATTCAATAACTCAAGATTGGCACATACTTTCACAACGGTTCTGCCATCATTTGAAAGAGTCTCTCTTATGCTATTATGTGTGCGACTTTCGGCAACGTACACATTATCGTTGATTTTTTATGAATTTTTATTTATATTAAATAATGCTTAAAATTCAATAACTCAAGATTGGCACATACTACCACAACGGTTCTGCCATCGTTTGAAAGAGAGTGTCTTAACCTATCATGTGTGCGACTTTCAGCAACGTACACATTATCGTTGATTTTTTATGAATTTTTATTTATATTAAATAATGCTTAAAATTCAATAACTCAAGATTGGGACATACTACCACAACGGTTCTGCCATCGTTTGAAAGAGACTGTCTTAGCCTATCATGTGTGCGACTTCCGGCAACGTACATGTTATCGTTGATTTTTTATGAATTTTTATTTATATTAAATAATGCTTAAAATTCAATAACTCAAGATTGGGACATACTACCACAACGGTTCTGCCATCGTTTGAAAGAGACTGTCTTAACCTATCATGTGTGCGACTTTCGGCAACGTACACATTATCGTTGATTTTTTATGAATTTTTATTTATATTGAATAATGCTTAAAATTCAATAACTCAAGATTGGCACATACTACCACAACGGTTCTTCCATCGTTTGAAAGAGAGTGTCTTAACCTATCATGTGTGCGACTTTCAGCAACGTACACATTATCGTTTATTTTTTATGAATTTTTATTTATACTAAATAATGCTTAAAATTCAATAACTCAAGATTGGCACATAATACCACAACGGTTCTGCCATCGTTTGAAAGAGACTGTCTTAACCTATCATGTGTGCGACTTTCGGCAACGTAAACATTATCGTTGATTTTTTACGAATTTTTATTTATATTAAATAATGCTTAAAATTCAATAACTCAAGATTGGGACATACTACCACAACGGTTCTGCCATCATTTGAAAGAGACTGTCTTAACCTATCATGTGTGCAACTTTCGGCAACGTACACACTATCGTTGATTTTTTATGAATTTTTATTTATATTAAATAATGCTTAAAATTCAATAACTCAAGATTGGCACATACTACCACAACGGTTCTTCCATCGTTTGAAAGAGTCTGTCTTAAGCTATCGTGTGTGCGACTTTCGGCAACGTACACATTATCGTTGATTTTTTATGAATTTTTATTTATATTAAATAATGCTTAAAATTCAATAACTCAAGATTGGCACATAATACCACAATGGTTCTGCCATCGTTTGAAAGAGACTGTCTTAACCTCTCATGTGTGCGACTTTCGGCAACGTATACATTATCTTTGATTTTTTATGAATTTTTATTAATATAAAATAATGCTTAAAATTCAATACCTCAAGATTGGGACATACTACCACAACGGTTCTGCCATCATTTGAAAGAGACTGTCTTAAGCTATCATGTGTGCGACTTTCGGCAACGTACACATTATCGTTGATTTTTTATGAATTTTTATTAATATAAAATAATGCTTAAAATTCAATACCTCAAGATTGGGACATACTACCACAACGGGTCTGCCATCATTTGAAAGAGTCTGTCTTATGCTATCATGTGTGCGACTTTCGGCAACGTACCCACTATCGTTGATTTTTTATGAATTTTTATTTATATTAAATAATGCTTAAAATTCAATAACTCAAGATTAGGACATACTACCACAACAGTTCTGCCATCGTTTGAAAGAGACTGTCTTAAGCTATCATGTGTGCGACTTTTGGCAACGTACACATTATCGTTGATTTTTTATGAATTTTTATTTATATTAAATAATGCTTAAAATTCAATAACTCAAGATTGGCACATACTACCACAACGGTTCTGCCATCGTTTGAAAGAGACTGTCTTAAGCTATCATGTGTGCGACTTTTGGCAACGTACACATTATCGTTGATTTTTTATGAATTTTTATTTATATTAAATAATGCTTAAAATTCAATAACTCAAGATTGGCACATACTTTCACAACGGTTCTGCCATCATTTGAAAGAGTCTGTCTTATGCTATCATGTGTGCGACTTTCGGCAACGTACACACTATCGTTGATTTTTTATGAATTTCTATTTATATTAAATAATGCTTAAAATTCAATAACTCAAGATTGGCACATACTTTCACAACGGTTCTGCCATCATTTGAAAGAGTCTGTCTTATGCTATTATGTGTGCGACTTTCGGCAACGTACACATTATCGTTGATTTTTTATGAATTTTTATTTATATTAAATAATGCTTAAAATTCAATAACTCAAGATTGGCACATACTACCACAACGGTTCTGCCATCGTTTGAAAGAGACTGTCTTAACCTATCATGTGTGCGACTTTCGGCAACGTACACATTATCGTTGATTTTTTACGAATTTTTATTTATATTAAATAATGCTTAAAATTCAATACCTCAAGATTGGGACATACTACCACAACGGTTCTGCCATCATTTGAAAGAGACTGTCTTAACCTATCATGTGTGCAACTTTCGGCAACGTACACATTATCGTTTATTTTTTATGAATTTTTATTTATATTAAATAATGCTTAAAATTCAATAACTCAAGATTGGCACATAATACCACAACGGTTCTGCCATCGTTTGAAAGAGACTGTCTTAACCTATCATGTGTGCGACTTTCGGCAACGTACACATTATCGTTGATTTTTTATGAATTTTTATTTATATTAAATAATGCTTAAAATTCAATAACTCAAGATTGGCACATAATACCACAACGGTTCTGCCATCGTTTGAAAGAGACTGTCTTAACCTATCATGTGTGCGACTTTCGGCAACGTACACATTATCGTTGATTTTTTATGAATTTTTATTTATATTGAATAATGCTTAAAATTCAATAACTCAAGATTGGCACATACTACCACAACGGTTCTTCCATCGTTTGAAAGAGAGTGTCTTAACCTATCATGTGTGCGACTTTCAGCAACGTACACATTATCGTTTATTTTTTATGAATTTTTATTTATACTAAATAATGCTTAAAATTCAATAACTCAAGATTGGCACATAATACCACAACGGTTCTGCCATCGTTTGAAAGAGACTGTCTTAACCTATCATGTGTGCGACTTTCGGCAACGTAAACATTATCGTTGATTTTTTACGAATTTTTATTTATATTAAATAATGCTTAAAATTCAATAACTCAAGATTGGGACATACTACCACAACGGTTCTGCCATCATTTGAAAGAGACTGTCTTAACCTATCATGTGTGCAACTTTCGGCAACGTACACACTATCGTTGATTTTTTATGAATTTTTATTTATATTAAATAATGCTTAAAATTCAATAACTCAAGATTGGCACATACTACCACAACGGTTCTTCCATCGTTTGAAAGAGTCTGTCTTAAGCTATCGTGTGTGCGACTTTCGGCAACGTATACATTATCTTTGATTTTTTATGAATTTTTATTAATATAAAATAATGCTTAAAATTCAATACCTCAAGATTGGGACATACTACCACAACGGTTCTGCCATCATTTGAAAGAGACTGTCTTAAGCTATCATGTGTGCGACTTTCGGCAACGTACACATTATCGTTGATTTTTTATGAATTTTTATTAATATAAAATAATGCTTAAAATTCAATACCTCAAGATTGGGACATACTACCACAACGGGTCTGCCATCATTTGAAAGAGTCTGTCTTATGCTATCATGTGTGCGACTTTCGGCAACGTACCCACTATCGTTGATTTTTTATGAATTTTTATTTATATTAAATAATGCTTAAAATTCAATAACTCAAGATTAGGACATACTACCACAACAGTTCTGCCATCGTTTGAAAGAGACTGTCTTAAGCTATCATGTGTGCGACTTTTGGCAACGTACACATTATCGTTGATTTTTTATGAATTTTTATTTATATTAAATAATGCTTAAAATTCAATAACTCAAGATTGGCACATACTACCACAACGGTTCTGCCATCGTTTGAAAGAGACTGTCTTAAGCTATCATGTGTGCGACTTTTGGCAACGTACACATTATCGTTGATTTTTTATGAATTTTTATTTATATTAAATAATGCTTAAAATTCAATAACTCAAGATTGGCACATACTTTCACAACGGTTCTGCCATCATTTGAAAGAGTCTGTCTTATGCTATCATGTGTGCGACTTTCGGCAACGTACACACTATCGTTGATTTTTTATGAATTTCTATTTATATTAAATAATGCTTAAAATTCAATAACTCAAGATTGGCACATACTTTCACAACGGTTCTGCCATCATTTGAAAGAGTCTGTCTTATGCTATTATGTGTGCGACTTTCGGCAACGTACACATTATCGTTGATTTTTTATGAATTTTTATTTATATTAAATAATGCTTAAAATTCAATAACTCAAGATTGGCACATACTACCACAACGGTTCTGCCATCGTTTGAAAGAGACTGTCTTAACCTATCATGTGTGCGACTTTCGGCAACGTACACATTATCGTTGATTTTTTACGAATTTTTATTTATATTAAATAATGCTTAAAATTCAATAACTCAAGATTGGCACATAATACCACAACGGTTCTGCCATCGTTTGAAAGAGACTGTCTTAACCTATCATGTGTGCGACTTTCGGCAACGTACACATTATCGTTGATTTTTTACGAATTTTTATTTATATTAAATAATGCTTAAAATTCAATAACTCAAGATTGGGACATACTACCACAATGGTTCTGCCATCGTTTGAAAGAGACTGTCTTAACCTATCATGTGTGCAACTTTCGGCAACGTACACATTATCGTTGATTTTTTATGAATTTTTATTTATATTAAATAATGCTTAAAATTCAATAACTCAAGATTGGCACATAATACCACAATGGTTCTGCCATCGTTTGAAAGAGACTGTCTTAACCTCTCATGTGTGCGACTTTCGGCAACGTATACATTATCGTTGATTTTTTATGAATTTTTATTAATATAAAATAATGCTTAAAATTCAATACCTCAAGATTGGCACATAATACCACAATGGTTCTGCCATCGTTTGAAAGAGACTGTCTTAACCTCTCATGTGTGCGACTTTCGGCAACGTACACATTATCGTTGATTTTTTATGAATTTTTATTTATATTAAATAATGCTTAAAATTCAATAACTCAAGATTGGCACATACTACCACAACGGTTCTTCCATCGTTTGAAAGAGAGTGTCTTAACCTATCATGTGTGCGACTTTCAGCAACGTACACATTATCGTTTATTTTTTATGAATTTTTATTTATACTAAATAATGCTTAAAATTCAATAACTCAAGATTGGCACATACTTTCACAACGGTTCTGCCATCATTTGAAAGAGTCTCTCTTATGCTATTATGTGTGCGACTTTCGGCAACGTACACATTATCGTTGATTTTTTATGAATTTTTATTTATATTAAATAATGCTTAAAATTCAATAACTCAAGATTGGCACATACTACCACAACGGTTCTGCCATCGTTTGAAAGAGAGTGTCTTAACCTATCATGTGTGCGACTTTCAGCAACGTACACATTATCGTTGATTTTTTATGAATTTTTATTTATATTAAATAATGCTTAAAATTCAATAACTCAAGATTGGCACATACTACCACAACGGTTCTTCCATCGTTTGAAAGAGAGTGTCTTAACCTATCATGTGTGCGACTTTCAGCAACGTACACATTATCGTTTATTTTTTATGAATTTTTATTTATATTAAATAATGCTTAAAATTCAATACCTCAAGATTGGCACATAATACCACAACGGTTCTGCCATCGTTTGAAAGAGACTGTCTTAACCTATCATGTGTGCGACTTTCGGCAACGTACACATTATCGTTGATTTTTTATGAATTTTTATTTATATTAAATAATGCTTAAAATTCAATAACTCAAGATTGGGACATACTACCACAACGGTTCTGCCATCATTTGAAAGAGACTGTCTTAAGCTATCATGTGTGCGACTTTCGGCAACGTACACATTATCGTTGATTTTTTATGAATTTTTATTTATATTAAATAATGCTTAAAATTCAATAACTCAAGATTGGCACATACTAACACAACGGTTCTGCCATCGTTTGAAAGAGACTGTCTTAAGCTATCATGTGTGCGACTTTTGGCAACGTACACATTATCGTTGATTTTTTATGAATTTTTATTTATATTAAATAATGCTTAAAATTCAATAACTCAAGATTGGCACATACTTTCACAACGGTTCTGCCATCATTTGAAAGGGTCTGTCTTATGCTATCATGTGTGCGACTTTCGGCAACGTACACACTATCGTTGATTTTTTATGAATTTCTATTTATATTAAATAATGCTTAAAATTCAATAACTCAAGATTGGCACATACTTTCACAACGGTTCTGCCATCATTTGAAAGAGTCTGTCTTATGCTATTATGTGTGCGACTTTCGGCAACGTACACATTATCGTTGATTTTTTATGAATTTTTATTTATATTAAATAATGCTTAAAATTCAATAACTCAAGATTGGCACATACTACCACAACGGTTCTGCCATCGTTTGAAAGAGAGTGTCTTAACCTATCATGTGTGCGACTTTCAGCAACGTACACATTATCGTTGATTTTTTATGAATTTTTATTTATATTAAATAATGCTTAAAATTCAATAACTCAAGATTGGGACATACTACCACAACGGTTCTGCCATCGTTTGAAAGAGACTGTCTTAGCCTATCATGTGTGCGACTTCCGGCAACGTACATGTTATCGTTGATTTTTTATGAATTTTTATTTATATTAAATAATGCTTAAAATTCAATAACTCAAGATTGGGACATACTACCACAACGGTTCTGCCATCGTTTGAAAGAGACTGTCTTCACCTATCATGTGTGCGACTTTCGGCAACGTACACATTATCGTTGATTTTTTATGAATTTTTATTTATATTAAATAATGCTTAAAATTCAATAACTCAAGATTGGCACATACTACCACAACGGTTCTTCCATCGTTTGAAAGAGAGTGTCTTAACCTATCATGTGTGCGACTTTCAGCAACGTACACATTATCGTTTATTTTTTATGAATTTTTATTTATACTAAATAATGCTTAAAATTCAATAACTCAAGACTGGCACATAATACCACAACGGTTCTGCCATCGTTTGAAAGAGACTGTCTTAACCTATCATGTGTGCGACTTTCGGCAACGTAAACATTATCGTTGATTTTTTACGAATTTTTATTTATATTAAATAATGCTTAAAATTCAATAACTCAAGATTGGGACATACTACCACAACGGTTCTGCCATCATTTGAAAGAGACTGTCTTAACCTATCATGTGTGCAACTTTCGGCAACGTACACATTATCGTTGATTTTTTATGAATTTTTATTTATATTAAATAATGCTTAAAATTCAATAACTCAAGATTGGCACATAATACCACAATGGTTCTGCCATCGTTTGAAAGAGACTGTCTTAACCTCTCATGTGTGCGACTTTCGGCAACGTATACATTATCTTTGATTTTTTATGAATTTTTATTAATATAAAATAATGCTTAAAATTCAATACCTCAAGATTGGGACATACTACCACAACGGTTCTGCCATCATTTGAAAGAGACTGTCTTAAGCTATCATGTGTGCGACTTTCGGCAACGTACACATTATCGTTGATTTTTTATGAATTTTTATTAATATAAAATAATGCTTAAAATTCAATACCTCAAGATTGGGACATACTACCACAACGGGTCTGCCATCATTTGAAAGAGTCTGTCTTATGCTATCATGTGTGCGACTTTCGGCAACGTACCCACTATCGTTGATTTTTTATGAATTTTTATTTATATTAAATAATGCTTAAAATTCAATAACTCAAGATTAGGACATACTACCACAACAGTTCTGCCATCGTTTGAAAGAGACTGTCTTAAGCTATCATGTGTGCGACTTTTGGCAACGTACACATTATCGTTGATTTTTTATGAATTTTTATTTATATTAAATAATGCTTAAAATTCAATAACTCAAGATTGGCACATACTACCACAACGGTTCTGCCATCGTTTGAAAGAGACTGTCTTAAGCTATCATGTGTGCGACTTTTGGCAACGTACACATTATCGTTGATTTTTTATGAATTTTTATTTATATTAAATAATGCTTAAAATTCAATAACTCAAGATTGGCACATACTTTCACAACGGTTCTGCCATCATTTGAAAGAGTCTGTCTTATGCTATCATGTGTGCGACTTTCGGCAACGTACACACTATCGTTGATTTTTTATGAATTTCTATTTATATTAAATAATGCTTAAAATTCAATAACTCAAGATTGGCACATACTTTCACAACGGTTCTGCCATCATTTGAAAGAGTCTGTCTTATGCTATTATGTGTGCGACTTTCGGCAACGTACACATTATCGTTGATTTTTTATGAATTTTTATTTATATTAAATAATGCTTAAAATTCAATAACTCAAGATTGGCACATACTACCACAACGGTTCTGCCATCGTTTGAAAGAGACTGTCTTAACCTATCATGTGTGCGACTTTCGGCAACGTACACATTATCGTTGATTTTTTACGAATTTTTATTTATATTAAATAATGCTTAAAATTCAATACCTCAAGATTGGGACATACTACCACAACGGTTCTGCCATCATTTGAAAGAGACTGTCTTAACCTATCATGTGTGCAACTTTCGGCAACGTACACATTATCGTTTATTTTTTATGAATTTTTATTTATATTAAATAATGCTTAAAATTCAATAACTCAAGATTGGCACATAATACCACAACGGTTCTGCCATCGTTTGAAAGAGACTGTCTTAACCTATCATGTGTGCGACTTTCGGCAACGTACACATTATCGTTGATTTTTTACGAATTTTTATTTATATTAAATAATGCTTAAAATTCAATAACTCAAGATTGGGACATACTACCACAATGGTTCTGCCATCGTTTGAAAGAGACTGTCTTAACCTATCATGTGTGCAACTTTCGGCAACGTACACATTATCGTTGATTTTTTATGAATTTTTATTTATATTAAATAATGCTTAAAATTCAATAACTCAAGATTGGCACATAATACCACAATGGTTCTGCCATCGTTTGAAAGAGACTGTCTTAACCTCTCATGTGTGCGACTTTCGGCAACGTATACATTATCGTTGATTTTTTATGAATTTTTATTAATATAAAATAATGCTTAAAATTCAATACCTCAAGATTGGGACATACTACCACAACGGTTCTGCCATCATTTGAAAGAGACTGTCTTAACCTATCATGTGTGCGACTTTCGGCAACGTACACATTATCGTTGATTTTTTATGAATTTTTATTTATATTAAATAATGCTTAAAATTCAATAACTCAAGATTGGGACATACTACCACAACGGTTCTGCCATCGTTTGAAAGAGATTGTCTTATCCTATCATGTGTGCGACTTTCGGCAACGTACACACTATCGTTGATTTTTTATGAATTTTTATTTATATTAAATAATGCTTAAAATTCAATAACTCAAGATTGGCACATACTTTCACAACGGTTCTGCCATCATTTGAAAGAGTCTGTCTTATGCTATCATGTGTGCGACTTTCGGCAACGTACACACTATCGTTGATTTTTTATGAATTTCTATTTATATTAAATAATGCTTAAAATTCAATAACTCAAGATTGGCACATACTTTCACAACGGTTCTGCCATCATTTGAAAGAGTCTGTCTTATGCTATTATGTGTGCGACTTTCGGCAACGTACACATTATCGTTGATTTTTTATGAATTTTTATTTATATTAAATAATGCTTAAAATTCAATAACTCAAGATTGGCACATACTACCACAACGGTTCTGCCATCGTTTGAAAGAGACTGTCTTAACCTATCATGTGTGCGACTTTCGGCAACGTACACATTATCGTTGATTTTTTACGAATTTTTATTTATATTAAATAATGCTTAAAATTCAATACCTCAAGATTGGGACATACTACCACAACGGTTCTGCCATCATTTGAAAGAGACTGTCTTAACCTATCATGTGTGCAACTTTCGGCAACGTACACATTATCGTTGATTTTTTATGAATTTTTATTTATATTAAATAATGCTTAAAATTCAATAACTCAAGATTGGCACATAATACCACAATGGTTCTGCCATCGTTTGAAAGAGACTGTCTTAACCTCTCATGTGTGCGACTTTCGGCAACGTATACATTATCGTTGATTTTTTATGAATTTTTATTAATATAAAATAATGCTTAAAATTCAATACCTCAAGATTGGGACATACTACCACAACGGTTCTGCCATCATTTGAAAGAGACTGTCTTAACCTATCATGTGTGCGACTTTCGGCAACGTACACATTATCGTTGATTTTTTATGAATTTTTATTTATATTAAATAATGCTTAAAATTCAATAACTCAAGATTGGGACAAACTACCACAACGGTTCTGCCATCGTTTGAAAGATACTGTCTTAAGCTATCATGTGTGCGACTTTCGGCAACGTACACGTTATCGTTGATTTTTTATGAATTTTTATTTATATTAAATAATGCTTAAAATTCAATAACTCAAGATTAGGACATACTACCACAACAGTTCTTCCATCGTTTGAAAGAGAGTGTCTTAACCTATCATGTGTGCGACTTTCAGCAACGTACACATTATCGTTTATTTTTTATGAATTTTTATTTATATTAAATAATGCTTAAAATTCAATAACTCAAGATTGGCACATAATACCACAACGGTTCTGCCATCGTTTGAAAGAGACTGTCTTAACCTCTCATGTGTGCGACTTTCGGCAACGTATACATTATCGTTGATTTTTTATGAATTTTTATTAATATAAAATAATGCTTAAAATTCAATACCTCAAGATTGGGACATACTACCACAACGGTTCTGCCATCATTTGAAAGAGACTGTCTTATCCTATCATGTGTGCGACTTTCGGCAACGTACACATTATCGTTGATTTTTTATGAATTTTTATTTATATTAAATAATGCTTAAAATTCAATAACTCAAGATTGGCACATACTACCACAACGTTTCTCTTTGAAAGAGACTGTCCGAACCTATCATGTGTGCGACTTTCGGCAACGTACACGTTATCGTTTTTTTTTTTTTACGAATTTTTATTTATATTAAATAATGCTTAAAATGCAATAACTCAATATTGGCACAAACTACCACAACGGTTCTGCCATCGTTTGAAAGATACTGTCTTAAGCTATCATGTGTGCGACTTTCGGCAACGTACACGTTATCGTTGATTTTTTATGAATTTTTATTTATATTAAATAATGCTTAAAATTCAATAACTCAAGATTGGCACATACTACCACAACGGTTCTGCCATCGTTTGAAAGAGACTGTCTTAAGCTATCATGTGTGCGACTTTGGGCAACATACACGTTATCGTTGATTTTTTTATGAATTTTTATTTATATTAAATAATGCTTAAAATTAAATTACTCAAGATTGGCATCACATGTGCGACTTTAGGCAGCTTTCACTGTATGGTTGATTTTATACGAATTTTCATTTATTTCAAATAATGCTTTAAATTCAATAAAAAAGATTGGGCCACGGTACCACAACGGTACTAAATAATCACAGCAAGTAACAAAATATTTAGGTTTGTAGCATGGTATTGTGCATGATATTATATGGCACACCCCCAATTGGAAGCTCACCTGAGTTTCTGCAGTTTACAGTCCAGTACTCTTCAGTCCAGCAGAGAGCAGCTCCAGTCCTGAGCAGGTCATTGTTACTGAGGTCCAGCTCTATCAGGGAGGAGTTTTCTGATTTCAGAGCAGAGCATTGAGTTTCACAGTGTTTCACTGTGAGATTACAGTCAGCTAGTCTGCAAAGAAAGAGTAAACAAAGTACAGTTAAAACAATGGAGGAAAACTCCACATTAATGATCTAATAAGATTTATGGACAAATTACATTGCTTGTTCATATTTTTGCCTTCTGCAGGCTTATCATTACAAATGTTACTTAGTAAATCAACAGATACTGGATAATTTCCACTGCCTTTAATGGATTTAATGTTTTCAGCAACTCCATGATTAATGTTTTTAAAAACAAAAAAAATAGATATTAACCTAGTGTTTCTTTCATTGGTAATATGGTTCATTCACTAACACACCACTAAAAAGACACTAAATAAATCTGTTCATGCTATCTCTACAATTGACCATTTTAGATATACCAGTCTATAAAAATTACTAGGTATAAAATAAGCACAGTAAAGTCTTTCCACCATACACTGACAAAGACTAAGAAAAAAATATATATAAAATAAACCAAATATTTATTTAAGAACTGATTAAACTTCCACTTTTAATTCACTACATATTTTCCCTGAGTTTAATACTTTTACTCCGATACATTTTAACGTCCTACTTCGTTACTCATTACCAGGGACGTCATCAGTCCTTCTTAGGGGCTCAGAAACCACCAAAGATAATCTACGTTGTCTCCGCTGAGCACACACACGCGCACGCCCACACACACTATATTAAACACCTCTTTATTCTGCTGTTGTCTGACGGGATGTCCCACTCCTCATACGTCCTGTATGTGTCTGCGCGCGTGTGCCCCTTCATTCACACTGGAAAGCGACAACGCGACAGGCCACCATTCATTTCCTATGGCAGAGTGCAATTTGTCGCTGCGACACGTGAGAGGTGACAAGTGAGAGCCGACAAGCGACAAAGCGGCAAAGCAACAAGAAGTTGAAATTTTCTCAACTTTATGCAAATGATTTATGACGCAGTGAAGCGACATTCTAACCCAATCTTTGGACCAATCACATACAAGGCGGTCCGAGGTCCTCAGGCTTCTGCTCTCTGAACTTTTGGTTCCTTTTGCTGTGCATTCTGTTGAATGGGGTGGACATCGATCTGCGGGAATGGCAGGTAAATCACAGAAACAACCAAGAGTCTAGCAAGCTCAAGAGTTATAGCTGTAAAATTAAAGTGGCCAAGGGATTCCTCATGTTTATACCATATGTTTCATGTACATGTATATTTCTCAAGCTGGAATCAAATTTACTGGATGGTATAGCTTATATATATAAAATTTTATAATTATATTTATTATTAATCATTTTAGTAATCTTAATTTAGTTAACAAATACATATTTACTAGAAACATTTATTAAACCTTTTTTTTCGTTCCTGTTTTGTGCCTTTTGTCTTGTCGGAGGCTGGATCATGATACACGTGAACGTTGAGCTTGTCACGCCCACAAGGGACAAAATCGGGGAGACACAAGCGACTCGTCACGAACGCAGGGTGTCTGTGTGCGCATGTGTGTGTATATGGCAAGCCAAATAGGTCAGAATTCGCCAGGGTCAGACGGCGCATAAAGCATGCGTAATGCTGAAAAAACGCCGACCAAAAACGTTGTATAGTGTGTGGCAGCGCTAGGCGCTAACGTAATTCCTCAGGCCTTTCATATGCAAAACGGACAGAATTTACGTATCCCCTCCTTCTCCAAGCAGTTCAGCCCTCTGACTCTGTCAGGGAACTTGCTCTCCAGTTAAAATAAAAGCCCCAAGTTCTCCAAATGTTTGCTTTGTTGTTAGATGTGCTAAGTTCCTTTATTTCTGGCTAAACTGGGCTTTACAAAATTTTGTCCCTGACAAAAACATAAAAATATGTAATAAAATGTACTTATTTTAATCAACCGTTAAAACGACACATTATGCCGTAACTATGAAATAAATATCTCGTAATTATGAGAAGTTTTATGTGTGTCTATCACAGCACTACAGCATTTCTCCAACTTAATGTCACAGTTAATTGAATTAATAAAATTCTATTTTACACTTGGCTTAATTCACAAGGAAATCTTAGTGTCACTGAGCGGCGTTGATGGCATTTTAATAAGCATTTAAACAGTGCGAAGGATTTTGAGTCTTGGCGTTTAAACAGCCGTAAAAAATAAACCAGACCTCTCTGTATAAATCCTAAAGCCAGGCAGACTTTTTGAATGAGCGCTATCCGTTCAGAAGGATGTTAATTAACATTTGCAACACTAAAGAACCTGCTATAGACCTGTTATTTAATAAAAATGTTTATTAAGAACTGACCTTCCCATCTACTCTAATATAATTAACAATGTCTAAAAATATAAAACATTTTCTGAACAAACTATTTTTTTAAATATATAGCCTATAGCAAAACACAAAAAAACAACAAATCAGGTTTTGTACTGTACACTCATTAAACCGAAATAGACCAAGAACAATTCCATAATTTACAATGACTGACTACTCTCTAATATAATAAAATGTTTAAGAATATAAAACACTTTTTCAAAAAATGATTTTTTTAACTCAGTTCCGAGCTGCGAGAGACAAGGTGCAGCGCATTTTGCCCAAACAATAAAACATTTTAGTAAAACAGTGATAATAGTATATTTTAATACCATTGCTTTGGTGTTTAAACTACACTCAATCCGACGATATTTATTACGTTATTTCATATTTGGTGGGGTCGCTCCCACTACATGTAGGGAACCAGACCAACAACCAATCAATTTAGACTACGCCACCCTAATTTATCATACAGGGTAAGGGATCCCCAAAGGTTGCCTCAAATAAATGAGAATCAAGGCTGATTAACAAAAATATATCATTTATTGTATAAAATCAGCAGGACACAAGCATAAAATACTTTAAGGCCCTTTCAGTTAGCTAATAACAGCAATTATAATAATACAGACAAAGGCTTCATAAAAAGAGAAATTCTGGCACTTTCAGTTAAACAATAGCAGCAATTATGGTTACATCAACCAAAAACTCCAAAAATGGAGAGAATAATGTTATTACTGACCCTGACAACAAAAAGAAAATAAACAAAAGAGTGTAACACCTGCAACACTTCAGTTATTGAAAACAAATCATTCACCTCAAATGAAAGAAAATAATAAATAAATAAATAAATAAATCTGTGTTATGACGCACACTAGCAACCAAAACAACCACAAACAAAATAAATCACTCTACAAACAAAACTAGTTTTGACATCAAATAAAGGATGCTACAGGTGTACACCAAATTAACAAAACACCATGAGTCAGTATCCAATGCCACTATTAGTTACATACATAAGGCCCAGTAGGGGATATTAGAAACCGTGTCTATCTAAAACACAGTAAACACAAGTAAAAATACTGAGCTCACAAAGAACTGCTGAATGGTCAGTACACAATCAACTAAACAAGATGGCTCAGAGATATTGCACAGTGTTCATTAAATAAAAACGTGGTAGGAGGAAAACAGTGGCTCACAGGCAACAAGGCCCAGTTCCACTGCAACAGACAACACAACACTTTTATTCCTCAATACTCAAAACATAGCAAATGCAGTTTAAAGAATAGCAAAATTACCCCCCAGTTATAAACAGCACAGTTCTTAAGATTTTAATACAGTAAAAGTACAACCCTTATACTACTTTATTTTCAGTGCAAATTCAAATATACCCATTAATCAATCTACTCAATCACTAGGATAGCCTAGCTATAGGAAACCCTCAGAGTCATGAAATGATTAAAAAAAACACCCACCTAAATTGTAGAATGCTACACTCCAACACAAGTGGAGAAGGAAGGCTGGACAATACTCAGTCTGTGCTAAAATTAAAGCATATAGTTCAATATTAACACCATTATATAAATAATAATTGTTAATAATAATCAATAAACACATTCTAGAACCAGGAGATATATTACACTACACAACCCCCAATTAAACAACCATACTTACTATACTTTGGCAGTGAAGCCTAAAGCTCTATTTAATTAGATGGCCCTCCACCACTGGACCACTGCACCACCAAACAACCGAGCAGAAGGAAAACCCGTGTTGGATTCCTAACACGGCTTACTGCTGCATCTATGATCTACCTCCTAAATAATTAAAAAAATATATATTTAATCTAAGCTTGACTTTACGCATACCAAGTAAAAAGACATGCGCTGAATTAATCATTAAAACCTACCAGACTCAGCTCCCGCCACAGCGACGACACACCAACCGAGCCGGTCCCACAACAGCGCCAGCATGCACGCCAAACAACAGCTGCCCCCTTTGTTTCCCCATACCGGAAGTGAACCCTTATTAGGTGCTGGCCTGATATGGCGCCAGAAATTAAGTTTTTATTATTAGAAAATTCTTTTAAAACCCACTTACCCTATTGGTATTCCACTAATGTACATAAAAGAAAAAATATATATATATCTAATAATAATAAAAATTAAATCTCTGCAGATCGATTCTTCCTTAATTTATTTCCTACTAGCCATTACACAGGATTCCAGCAGGTGGCGCCAATGGACTGTTTATATATTTATTTATTTAAAACCCGTCTGTTCCCAGCCCTACTACATTCACCCCCAGTTTCAGAGTTCACCGTCCCGGTGACTATTACTGACCATAGTACTACTGCCATGGCCTAAAAACTGACTGGGCCAAGCTAACTATACTTGCTCTCTGAACAGAGCTTGATATAGCAGCACGAGGAAGGTGAAAGGGATTTGAATGTTGCCCTGCCGTAGAGCGTGTAGAACGCCGCATGCTTAAAATACCTGCCGATTCATGTCCGTCCTGCTCTGACATCAAAGGCCCCTGAGGAACTGAAGGAATGGGGGGTTGGCTAGTTGAAGGCTCCTGGTCCACTTGAGTAGGCACCAGCCCAAAACTATGAGGGGGCTCTGGCAATGCATTATCAACATCTGCCCCACAAGGCCTTACATAGAACACTGCTTCCCCCAGAACACTCTCTTCTTCTGACTCCCCCAACTCTTCCTCATTAGATGAAACTAAGGCTGCCCCTTGAGTTAGTTCCACCGTACTCTGCTCTACTTGTACCAATGGTTTCGCCATCATAGTGACCACCTTCAGTTCAGACCGGTGCATAGTTTTACCATCTCCCTGACTTCCTAGGGGTCTAACCTTATACAAAGTGCCAACTTGATCTAAATGCCTAATTACCTCAAAGACTGAGGAACTCCACAGGTCCTGTACTTTGTGTCGGCCCTGAAAATGGTTCCTACAACGCACCTGGGTACCTACAGGAAGCAAAGGAGAGGGTTTGTTATGATTACGCCTACGATAAGCTGCTGCCTCCTCCAAGTGTCCTCTAGCCTTGACATAAACTCCAGCCAAATACTCCCTATGTTGGGCCACCCAATCGGAAGGCTCAACACTTACATCCCCCTTTTCCTCTCTGGTATTTCCCAACAACCTGTCTACAGGCAGCTGTGGCTTCTGCCCGAACATCAACTCGTATGGGGAATACTGGGTAGTCTGGTGTACAGTGGTGTTATATGCGAACAGTAGCTGTGGCAACAGCTGGGGCCATTTTCTCTTCTTTTCTGGGGGTAATGTCCTGAGCAAGTCATGTAGAGTTCGATTAAACCGTTCACATTGCCCGTTACCCTCTGGATGATAAGGTGTGGTACGGCTCTTCTCAATGCCATATAGTTCACACAGACGTCGCAACAACTCCCCCTCAAAATTGCGGCCCTGATCTGAATGTATCCTCTGTGGTACCCCATAGACATAAAACCATTTTTCAGTTAACACCCTCGCTACTGTGCTTGCCTTCTGATCTGAAACAGGATAAGCTTGAGTGAATTTAGAAAACACATCAGTAATAACCAACACGTTCTCCTGCCCATTACTAGCCCGCTCAAGAACCGTAAAATCAATGGCCACGATTTCGAGCGGTCGAGTAGCCAGCAGACTGCCCATAAAAGTTCTTACCTTAGGCTGAGTGGCCTTGGCCACTGAACATCGACCGCACTGCAAACACCAATCTCTCACATCTCGCCACATTTTTGGCCAATAACATCTTTGCCGCACAAGCTCAGTAGTACGTTCTATGCCCTGATGGCCCTGATGGTCATGTAAACAAGTGAGTACCTCCTCTTGAAGTGCCCGTGGCAGCAACAACTGGCGAACTGGATGAGTGGCTGGTGGAAGTTGGACTTGCCTATATAAAACACCCTCGCTCTCTATGATCCTAGGCCATTGCCGAATCAACTCTCTCAACCCCTCAGGTTCTGTATTTAAATCAGACCCCGTGGGCTTCCGCCCCTGCTTCCAATACCGCAAAAAGCTGGCAATGCATGGATCAGCAGCTTGCAACACCTGGAGATCAGCCTTGCTACGACTAGGGACTGCATCCACTGCTTGTGACTCAGCCAACACAGGTTTTTCAGAACAATCATCCTGATGGATCACCTCACGGGGAATAGAAATTCCTCCCACCACATCCAGAGGATTAGATGATTCTGAAGGGACAGGCAAACGCGACAGGGCATCAGCATTACGATTAGCCGTTCCTGGGCGGTACTTGATCTCGTAATCAAACAGTGCTAGCTGGGATGCCCACCGCTGCTCCACAGCTCCCAACTTTGCAGACTGTAAGTAACTGAGTGGGTTGTTGTCAGTGTAGACAATACATTTATTGCCCAACAGATACTCTCTAAATTTCTCAGTCAGAGCCCACTTTAATGCCAACAGCTCCAACTTCATGGTGCTGTAGTTAGACATGTTCCTCTCTGCCGGCCGCAGCCCACGACTTGCGTACGCAATGGGACGCCGTTGCCCATCTAAATCTTGGGATAACACAGCCCCCAGCCCTGCATGGCTTGCATCAATTTCTACATAAAAGGGCTGAGTAAAATTAGCATAACCTAGCACCGGAGCCTGTACTAAACGGCCTTTAAGACTCAAAAAGCTCTTCTCGCAGGTTTCATTCCAGTGCTGTTCGAAAGTGCCTGGCACTCGAGGCTTGGGATTTTTCCGGGGGCCTTGTAGCATGCTCACCAATTTGTGAAGGGGAGCCGCCAAATGAGCAAATCCTTCCACAAAACGTCTATAATACGAAGCAAAACCCAGGAATGACCGCAACTCCTTGACTGTGGAAGGTGTTCTCCATTCAGCCACTACCCGAATCTTTTCTGGGTCAGTAGATACTCCCTCTTTAGAAATAACATGGCCTAAATAACTGACTTCCGTCTGAAAGAAGTTGCATTTTTGTAACTTTAGCTTTAACTGATGCTGTTGTAGCCTGCCCAGCACCAAGTCCAGCCGCTGAAGATGTTCCTGAAAGGTTTGGGAGAAGATGACAACATCGTCTAAATAAAGTAAGAGTGAATGGAAACTCTGATCCCCGAAAATTCGTTCCATTAATCGCTGAAAGGTGCTTGGGGCATTGCACAATCCAAATGGCATTCTGTTGAACTCGAACAAGCCGAATGGTGTACAAAAGGCAGTTTTCTCTCTATCCTGTTTAGCTACCGGCACTTGATTGTATCCACTAGCTAAATCTAATGTGCTAAACCATTTAGCACCACTCAAAGCATCCAAGGACTCTTCGATCCTGGGCAAGGGGAAGGCATCTTTACGAGTTTTCGCATTAAGCTGCCGATAGTCCACGCAAAGCCGAATAGACCCGTCTTTCTTTTGGACCACCACTATTGGTGAGGCATAAGGACTCGTGCTAGGGCTCACCACATTACGGTCCACCAATTCTTGGATATGAACCTTCACTAGATCATACTGTGAAGGTGCAAGACGCCGATACCTTTGCCTTACTGGAGTATGATCCACAAGGGGAATGGTATGTTCGACCAATGTGGTACAACCCAAGTCACCATCATGTTGACTGAAAGTGTCCCGATACTTCTCCAACGTGGCCCGAGCTTGTTCCTGTTCTCGAACAGACAAAGAGGGCCAAGTAAGTTGTGAAAAATCAGGGCCAGGACCATTACCTGTGTGCACAGACTGAACAGTCACTACCTGTTGCTGTTCATCCCTCTGAACTTGTACAGTACTAGCACTTGAAAGGCACTGGGCTACATAAAGCTCCCCTAATACTACCTTTGGCTGGAGCCACTTATCGTGATGGCCTACGTTCACAATGGGCACTTGCACTACCCCTTGGTCCACTGTCAAAAGTGCTAACGGTATCAGAAGATCGCTAGGCAAATGGCCATGCACAAAGGAGGCTGGTTCCAACACGCCAGAAGAAAGAGAATACCCTAGACCACTATGACATAATGCAGTTACAAACTTCATAGTGCCAGCTGGAATTCGCACAGCAGGACCACGCTGCAGTCTAACTAGGCCTACCTTACCCTCTTGGGAAGTACGCTCTAACTGTTGACATTGAGAGAATGCATGTTGCCACACCTTACCAGCCTGCTGGACATCAGGGGAGCGAAACAGGGCCAGGCCATGCTGCAGGAACAATTCCTGATAACACTGGCTGATTATGTTCATCCCCAACAAACCTGGAATAGATTTCTTTGACAGATGGTTATTAGAATCACATGGACTTTTGGTAATCAAAATGCCCATCTTGGGCAAGACTTTCCCCAAAACACACACATCTAATTCCAAATAGCCCAAGTATGGAATGTCCAACCCATTAGCAGCTTTCAACTGTAACCAAGGACAAGACTGCATGGATGACTGCAAAGGATTCTGTAAATACTGATAAAAAAACTGATCTGTTACAGTACTTACCATAGAACCCGTATCTAATAAACAGGTCACTGGCACCCCCCCAATCTCGATCTCCACCACAGGACACTCTGCAACCAATTTAGCTGTATGCAAGGATCGAAAGCCCCTTTCCTCCCCTCCCGACACCTGGGCCATTGTATCGGGGGGTACTAGTTTTCCTGATGTTGGACAGTAGCACAACCACCAGCCAACCCCCCAAGCTCTACACCTCTACCTGCCTCTGTCTTACAAAAGCGACCAATATGTCCAGGTTGACCACAACGTACACATATTGGCTTACCATCGGCCTGAAAACGATACCGTGAATCGCGGTTCAATGAGTTACTTCGGGGCCTAGAAGCTGAAGGGGCCGAGTCTAAACGCTGAATAATCGCATCTAGTTGCACTTGCTGTTTCCGAAGGCTCTCCTTTAAATCCCCCAATTCATCAGTGCGGTTAGCAAAGACAACATTCACTTCCCCCTCACACCCAGCTACTGGATAGGTACGGCATGAATTGGCACGGGAACGGTTACCGAGGGACTCTCCCTCCTCAGCCCAGCGAATTGCTTCACTGCGAATACTTAAAAAAGTTACTTCAGGATCTACCCGAACCTGACGCCGGAGTTCTCTGCGTAATAAACCATCACGTACACATTCAATAAATTGATCACGTAGGGTAAGATCTGAGTTAGCAAAACAAAAAGGATCCCGCCGTTTTACGGCCTCCATCAAAGTCATTAATGCATGGGAATAAACCCTTAAGGACTCCCCCTCGCGTTGTCGCCGCTGAAAGAACTGAGTCTGTAGGCTAATACAGATTTGTGAACACCCATATACACTACTTAAAATACTAAATATTCTCTCTGGTTCCTCTCTCTCTACAGCCGAACGAAACTTCACTTCTGCCTTTGCCTCCCCGTCCAGCAAATCCAATACCACTAAGGCCTGCTCACCCCTAGACCCAGGACGCACTGCTAAATATCTTTTAACCTCTTCCACCCACTCCTCCACTGTAACAGAATCTACCTTAGGGTTCCCTGAAAACCTCGGACATTTTCTATCCCTTGGCATATATACGTAACGTTCAACTACCCCATTTGAAACTGAGACATTACCTTGAACAGAACTGGGATTAGAGGACTGTATAGAGTTATTTGCAGCCGCATTATCTGTTCCTACAGCGGTAGATCGCTGAGTTACCTCCTCTCTAAGTCTACTATTTTCAGCTCTAAGTTGTTGAACTAAATCAGTAAGTGCCTTCATCTGATCAGCAAGGTTTTCATCAGCCATTATGACAGCTAAAAATATATATATATATATATATGTATATCTATAACCTGAAAACAAATGAGAGGATACAAAGAAAACTAAAAAAATACAAAAAAAAGAAATTCTAAAGCTATTAACTAGTCGTTCCCAGAGATGCCTGGTCTTCTCCAAGATGCTGAAGCTCTTCTCCTGGTGTCAGCACCTCTCTTCACCTGTGACCACTGTTTTTCCTCCAACTCCTCCACGTACTAACCCAAACACTGAGCCATCATGTGTAACTGACCAAACCTTTGTTAAACAGCCTTAACTTAAGACCCTGCCGACTACGCCACTATTTGGTGGGGTCGCTCCCACTACATGTAGGGAACCAGACCAACAACCAATCAATTTAGACTACGCCACCCTAATTTATCATACAGGGTAAGGGATCCCCAAAGGTTGCCTCAAATAAATGAGAATCAAGGCTGATTAACAAAAATATATCATTTATTGTATAAAATCAGCAGGACACAAGCATAAAATACTTTAAGGCCCTTTCAGTTAGCTAATAACAGCAATTATAATAATACAGACAAAGGCTTCATAAAAAGAGAAATTCTGGCACTTTCAGTTAAACAATAGCAGCAATTATGGTTACATCAACCAAAAACTCCAAAAATGGAGAGAATAATGTTATTACTGACCCTGACAACAAAAAGAAAATAAACAAAAGAGTGTAACACCTGCAACACTTCAGTTATTGAAAACAAATCATTCACCTCAAATGAAAGAAAATAATAAATAAATAAATAAATAAATCTGTGTTATGACGCACACTAGCAACCAAAACAACCACAAACAAAATAAATCACTCTACAAACAAAACTAGTTTTGACATCAAATAAAGGATGCTACAGGTGTACACCAAATTAACAAAACACCATGAGTCAGTATCCAATGCCACTATTAGTTACATACATAAGGCCCAGTAGGGGATATTAGAAACCGTGTCTATCTAAAACACAGTAAACACAAGTAAAAATACTGAGCTCACAAAGAACTGCTGAATGGTCAGTACACAATCAACTAAACAAGATGGCTCAGAGATATTGCACAGTGTTCATTAAATAAAAACGTGGTAGGAGGAAAACAGTGGCTCACAGGCAACAAGGCCCAGTTCCACTGCAACAGACAACACAACACTTTTATTCCTCAATACTCAAAACATAGCAAATGCAGTTTAAAGAATAGCAAAATTACCCCCCAGTTATAAACAGCACAGTTCTTAAGATTTTAATACAGTAAAAGTACAACCCTTATACTACTTTATTTTCAGTGCAAATTCAAATATACCCATTAATCAATCTACTCAATCACTAGGATAGCCTAGCTATAGGAAACCCTCAGAGTCATGAAATGATTAAAAAAAACACCCACCTAAATTGTAGAATGCTACACTCCAACACAAGTGGAGAAGGAAGGCTGGACAATACTCAGTCTGTGCTAAAATTAAAGCAGATAGTTCAATATTAACACCATTATATAAATAATAATTGTTAATAATAATCAATAAACACATTCTAGAACCAGGAGATATATTACACTACACAACCCCCAATTAAACAACCATACTTACTATACTTTGGCAGTGAAGCCTAAAGCTCTATTTAATTAGATGGCCCTCCACCACTGGACCACTGCACCACCAAACAACCGAGCAGAAGGAAAACCCGTGTTGGATTCCTAACACGGCTTACTGCTGCATCTATGATCTACCTCCTAAATAATTAAAAAAATATATATTTAATCTAAGCTTGACTTTACGCATACCAAGTAAAAAGACATGCGCTGAATTAATCATTAAAACCTACCAGACTCAGCTCCCGCCACAGCGACGACACACCAACCGAGCCGGTCCCACAACAGCGCCAGCATGCACGCCAAACAACAGCTGCCCCCTTTGTTTCCCCATACCGGAAGTGAACCCTTATTAGGTGCTGGCCTGATATGGCGCCAGAAATTAAGTTTTTATTATTAGAAAATTCTTTTAAAACCCACTTACCCTATTGGTATTCCACTAATGTACATTAAAGAAAAAATATATATATATCTAATAATAATAAAAATTAAATCTCTGCAGATCGATTCTTCCTTAATTTATTTCCTACTAGCCATTACACAGGATTCCAGCAGGTGGCGCCAATGGACTGTTTATATATTTATTTATTTAAAACCCGTCTGTTCCCAGCCCTACTACACATATATTTTAATATATGTGACCATGGTGATGAGAAACGAAGGCAAACATATATTAAATTATATATGTTCATTTGATATTAAATTAAGAATCAAAATCCGAAAAAAAATTTATTTTTAATATAATTTCAAAAAACAAATAAGGCTTTGTATTTCGTGTTTTTAATTTGATGCTCCAAACAAAAATGGGAAAATAAAATAACGGAGCAGGAGGCAAACTTAAAGCGTCTTATTCAAATTTCCTTTCCATCTTCAATGCATACTGCAGGTAAAGGTGGCTTTTAACAGTGAAAAGCCACATTTAAAGCACAATGCTGTAAAACGCTCTGAATAACAGGCTGCTGTGATTACAATCAGTTAGCTATTTATAACCCAAACTTGGGCCGGCTGCGGGGGACGGATTTCAGCAGAACACCCGGTCGCCCGAGATTTCCCAGCACTTTCCTCAGGCGGGTCGGTCGGGCTCTGTTTGTTATTGCTATTTTTTATTTTATATAAAGCTATGGCGTGATATACACAATACAGCAGTAACAAATCAAAATGTTTTTCAAAAAAAGTTGCACAAGTTAGAATGTTGTAATCACACAGCTCTGGAACTGCAGTGAGCACACACACACACACAAACACACACACACACACACATACACACACACACGCCCGCACTCCTGCACTGCACTGCTCCTCATCTCTGATATTTTTTAAATATTCAAATTAAGTTCGAATTCATAAATCCTCACAATCAATTTTACAGTCCAATTTATCATGCATTCTTTATTCCAGCACCTTATGTTGATTTTATCTCCTCTCAAACATACAAGTGTATACCATTATTTTAATTGACAACACTACTATACATATAACTGCATTTTACATTTCTTACATTCATTCATTTATTTACATTTAAATATCCACTATAATAATTAAAAGAAAGGAAAATAAATGCAGTTAATTACAGAATTTTGTTGTGATAAATCAGATCACCCTTTTAATTGATTGACACCACTAATGTTTTTTTAAACAACAGGTCTATAGCAGGTTCTAGTGTTGCAATGTTAATTAACATCTTCTGAACAGATTTAGCTCATTCAAACAAAATGTTTTTAAAAAGCTCAGGTTTAATGTTCCACACTAAAAAAAAGTTTTGTTCAAACTGGGCTGGGGCTCACAAAAACAGTTTATGGAGCGGGTCCGGTCGGGCCAGGTCTGGCTGGATTTTTTTGGGCTGGATCTAAGCTCTACTGCTGCTTACTCATGCTTTAATGTTACAGTTCATAATCTGTCATTTTGTTTCAGGACTTAAGAAAACTGCCCTGTTTCTGCTGAACCGAGCGCATATACACAGAAAGAGCTCTGGCTACGGGCTGTGTTTGTCCTGCAGTGTGAACTCCTATATCGCAGCGTGTCAGTGCAGTGTGAGCTTATGAATCAGAGGCGTATGAGTCTGCCTGACTTTAGGATTTATACAGAGAGGTCTGGTTTATTTTTTACGGCTGTATAAAAGCTGAGATTCAAAATCCTTTGCCGTGTTTAAATGCTTATGAAAATGCCATCAATGCCGCTCAGTGACGCTAAGATTTCCTTGTGAATTAAGCCAAGTGTAAAATAGAATTTTATTAATTCAATTAAGTGCGGCATTAAGTCTGAGAAATGCTGTAGTGCGGTGGTAGACGCACAAAGAACTTCTCATAATTACGAGATGTTTTTATAATTAAGACATAGTATGTCGTTTGAACGACATATTAAAAAGATACTTTCTCATAATTACGGCATTATCAGTAAAGCCAGAGCAGTAGATTCTCTGCACTGTCACTGGGATTGATGAAGCTTTAATTTAAGATTTTATGTAAATGTGCTTTCTCTTGTTCTCGTAGCTGGGTTCTGGAGGTTCTCCTTTATTACTGAAGGTAAGAGGTTGAATAATTGAGTTGTTACTCTTCATAGACACATAGCTGGGTTCTGGAGGTTCTCCTTTATTACTGAAGGTAAGAGGTTGAATAATTGAGTTGTTACTCTTCATAGACACATAGCTGGGTTCTGGAGGTTCTCCTTTATTACTGAAGGTGAAAGGTTGAATCACTGAGTTGTTACTCTTCATAGACACATAAGCTGGGTTCTGGAGGTTCGGCTGTGGGTTTCTGCAGTCTGTAAATGAGATCAAATAAAAACATGCTTTATAAACAGATAAGAAAACTGCAGAGTCATCATAAATAAAGCAGTCTCAAGCAGATAAATATTACGTTACAACATTTATTTATCAATGGCAATAAATTCAGCATGGTCGCACATCTGGTTTGACAGTAATTAGCAAAGTTTATCTCCTTTTTTTTATTAACATGTCTTCAATAAAACCATGCAAACATGTACATTTTTGTGTGGTATTAGTTTAAGCAGACTGTGTTTGTCTATTGTTGTGACTTAGCTGAAGATCAGAACACATTAAATGCCAATGTATGCAGAAATACAAGTAATCCCAAAGGGTTCACATAATTTTCTTGCAACTGTGTATATACTCAGTGGGATCATGCACCTACTTTTTTTACTCACCTGTTAACCTGTACTCATGTGATGTGAAAATAAAGCTGATCTGAATCATGATTAATAATTAAATTACATATATTATAAGTCTGTTTAAATGAGCAAAATCTGTTCAGAATGATGTTGAAGAAGATTGTATTAAGAACAGATTTCCAAAAGATTAAAACACCAACAATGTGAAATATGATCCACAAAAATTATGTCGGAATGACCTTCCTCTAATATAATATAATTTAACATGGTTTAAGAATATAAAATACTTTCTTAACAAACAAACATTTAATATTTACAAAAAAATGGCTATGCCCTGCACACTCATAAAACCAAAATAATCATTTATAATTAATTATTTATTTATTTATAATTAATTAAGAATGATTATAATTTCTAAAAATATAATTAACGATGTTTAAGAATATAAAATGCTTTCTGAACAAACATTTTTAATTTTATTTTAAGCATATAGCCTTATTTTATAGCCTTTATTTTAAGCTTATAGCACTCTGCGCTTAACACACTCTGCAAAGTCGACACACGTGTTGTTTCTATCAACAACTAACTTGAATTAGCTCCATACCTCTGACTGTCCTTCGCATTGGACCAAATTTAGCTCACCTTACGTAATGTTTCTCCTCACTTCAGAGGGCTCCATTTTGTTGGCTATTTAGCTACACACAGTAGTTTACCAGCCGTAACTATAAAATAAAATATACTTGCGCACAGTAACTATTAGTTACTAGCTATATTTTTTCTGACATTTATATGGATTTATATTTATGTTTTCTACACTGACTAGTGTTACTGACCAAAATAAACGCTTTTTAGGAGAGATATAAGTTATGTGTAAATATGTATAAGACAATAACGTTACCTGACAAAATCTGTTTTAATGACGTTAATAAACATCACTGTGACAACGCTAGTCACAGTTTCACTGCAGCAAAGGACGAGGACATGAATCATTTAAATAACCAGCCTGTACTGATTTCTGCCCCCAATAACCCTTTCAATAACCTCCAATAGCCTTTAATAGTCTTCAGTAGCCTTCAACAGTCTTACCTTGCAGCCGTGGTGTGTCCATTGAACTCCGTAGTTATAAACATCATGAGGTTAGCAGCGCGCTAACTGACCTGTTTATAATGTAATCCGAGCAGTGACTCCGTGACGGATGCTCTAAACTGCTGCTGTTATCTGGTTGGGCTGAAAGATGAAGTGTAGAGAGCTGTATTATCCGGTTAGTGGGGTTAAAACCTTTATTTTCTACTTTGATTAATTTAAGAAAAGCTGAGCCCTGTAGCCCGTGGCTGGGCTGTAGCTCTGTGACTGGTGTAAAGACAGCGGAGCTTGTGCTGCTGCAGCTCCGACTAGTGGTTGGATGATGAACTGCAGCTTCCTGTGAGCGAGCAGTTTCTCCGGCCATCCACACACAGTCTGATAAACTGCTTAACCCTAAACTCCTGAATCAGATCGGCTAAAATCAGAGGAATATCTGCCGGTCGCCGATACCGTATTCTGGCTGAAAATCGGCCGATACCGATACACTGACGATCGATCGTTCTATCTCTAAAATATATATATATATATATATATATATATATATATATATATATATATATATATATATATATATATATATATTTATATATGTATAAAAGACAGTGCTGTATACATTTATTACACTCTGCAACTGTAGGGGGAGCCCACGAGCACAAAATCTCAATCCTACCTAGTGGAGCTTTAAAGACTTACAAGTTGTAAATACTAAGTCAATAATAATAATAATAATAACAATAGTGTACTTATTATTACTAACTGTATCCGGACTAATTAAAGTATACTTTTCCTCCTTATATATTACATTTTTACCTACTTAATCTGTATTTCAGTATACTGTGCTAATTTTCTACTGGTGATGTACTTAAATTAAAATCTTTACTAAGTATTATTTTATAAAACTGTGTAAAACTTTTTTATAATAAAACTATACTTTTATAAAATAATTAATCGGAGCCTATATTTTTGCAAAAAACAACAACTGTACTTCAATGAAATTTGCTAACAAAACTGTGCTAATTAACATTGTATGTGTTGATACTACATTAATAACTATTTAGATTATGATTTTAATGTTCAGCTGGACAGCTCACCCAAATATTCTCAAATTCTATTAAACAGTGTCAAAAATAACATATGACTAGTATATTCAGTATCAAACAAATAGTAATTAAGCACAAAATAGTTGTTCTAAAGTACACAACTTAAGTACAGACTTATTTCAGCTAAATTTAAGTATACTTTTTTTCTACACTGGAATAAAGCAGGATTTTGTTTCTTTTGTAATTGTTCCTTAATTTGACCACAAGGTGGCAGTGTTGGCACGTCTAAAGCCTTCACAGGAAACTGCGTGGCCTTCATCCCCAGCTATAGAATAGAATACAGTACAGAAAAATGCATTCAAACCGACCAGTCATTGGCAATAAAATCATAAATGGCTTATTTCACTGAATTGGTGCCATTTCTCTTGCCAAGAAACATAGTGTATTATACATTCACCCAATCGCAAAAGTAAGATATGTAATTCAAAACTTTCATAGAAACTACTCATAACCCTTAAAAAATAGTATTTGTTACCTGTCCCCCACTCTCTAACTATAAACTTTACCATAAATTATAATTATTAAATTCCTTCAGAGATGTATTTTTTGCATTGTTGTGTGACTCCAAATGCAAATCCCATTCATGCTTTAAAAATATTTATTTCCAAACCAACCAAACCATGAATCGGCTCATCTAAACGAACCGTACTTTTTTGCAGACCAAAAATGGTAGGAGTGAACGCAGACTTGAGTTTTCCCTTAATTAATTACTTCATTTATTTTTACTGAATCAATCCTTTCTTTTAGTAAACTTTACTTCATTTATTTTTACTGAATCAATTCTTTCTTTTATTAAACTTTACTTCATTTATTTTTACTGAATCCATCCTTTCTTTTATTAAACTTTACTTCATTTATTTTTACTGAATCAATCCTTTCTTTTAGTAAACTTTACTTCATTTCTGCATACAATATTACCTAATTACAATTACTTAATTTATACAATATTATTCAAATAATTTATGATACATAATATATTATAATTCCTCAAATCGAAATATTTTTATTTAAAACACACGTTCAAATATTTACATAATCTCAAAGATTTATTTTGTAAACAGACCAAGTCTCACTGTCTCATGTGTTGAGACAGTGTAATATGTGTGTTTTAACTAAAAATATTTAAATTTCAGGATTTATAAAAATATTTTGTATCATAAATAAAATATAATTAATAAAATAAACATTTTAGTAATATTGTATAAATTAAGTGAGTGTAATTAGGTAATATTGTATGCAGAAATTAAGCAAAGTTTACTAAAAGAAAGGATTGATTCAGTAAAATAAATTAAGTAAAGTTTACTAAAAGAAAGGATTGATTCAGTAAAAATAAATGAAGTAAAGTTTACTAAAAGAAAGGATTGATTCAGTAAAAATAAATGAAGTAAAGTTTACTAAAAGAAAGGATTGATTCAGTAAAAATAAATGTGTAACGCCAGACAGAGTGGAGCGACGCTTGCCGAGTAAAATGAACAAACAGGTTTATTTACAGGCTGATAAACAGATAGTAAAGATGTTAGAGCCAAACAAACAATAATCTCACCAGAAACCAAAGCCGTAGTAGTATAAACAGTCCGTGTTAGTAACCAAAAGACCAACCAAGCATTAAATCCAAAAGGGGCAAAACAAGAGACATAAACCGATAAACCAGAAAAGAAGGTCGTAACGAGAAGGCAATAGAAGAACACATGAGAAACGCCTAGTATGCAACGAAAGTCGACAATACCTCGCGAAGATAGAATACATAATGCAGCCTTAAATACAAAACACATGATGAGCATAACCCGGAACTTCCTCAGAACACCGGTGAATCTGAGCGTCGTAGCGTAACGTGATTGGGCGAAGTAGAGCGACTGACGGTGACGTCCTAAAACATAGGATTATGGGAAACGGAGTCCAGTAGTGTGGAAGGAGACTCAGGCTGCGTAACAGTACTCCCCCCCAAAGAGTCCGAAGAGACCGACGGATGAGGACGACACAAGGGAGCCGCCCCCCCACACCCAGTGGAGATCCGGACAGATGGCCTGGAAGCGGGAACAGAATAGACGGGAGCTCTAGATCTGGGACGACCCCTCCTGGAGCCGTGGACGGGACTGAGGGACCGGACCGAGCCTGCACCTCCACGCCTACCCCTTCTAGGACCAGGAGACCCTCTCCTAGGACGACCTCTGGGGCGTGGCACCGGACGTGACGGATGAGACCGGTGGAAAACCTCCACCATCAAGGGATCCAGGATGTCAGCAGCCGGGACCCAACTACGCTCCTTAGGTCCGTAACCCTTCCAGTCCACCAGGTACTCCAGGGCTCCCCTTCTCCTCCTGGAGTCCAATAAACTTTCCACCGCATACACAGGACCACCCTCCATATCCATGGGAGGGGGAGGAAGTGACCCGTGCGAAGTCTCATCCAGGGGTCCAGGGATAACCGGCTTTAACAAGGAGACATGAAAGGAAGGACATACACGATAATGAGTAGGTAGATCGAGACGGTAGGTTACTTCATTTATTTGCTTAATGATCTTGAAAGGGCCAATGTACTTAACTGTAAGCTTCTTATTTCCGTCAGACAGCCGGAAATCCCTGGTGGATAGCCAAACCCGGTCTCCAGGAGAATAAAGGGGGGTCTCACGACGTAGGCGGTCAGCTTGTTGCTTTTGACGCTCTATGACAGCCTCAATGCGTCTGTGAGTCTCCTCCCACACTTCCTCGCTCCGACGCATCCAATCATCAACAGCGGGGATGTTAGAGGGTTCGGCTGACCAGGGCATAAGGGGAGGTTGGTAACCTAGGAAGCATTGAAATGGAGTCATCTTAGTGGTAGAACTAATGAGAGAGTTTTGAGCTACTTCAGCCCAGGGGAGATATTTGGCCCAGTCATGAAAATTATTGGAAAAATAAATCCTTAAGAATTTACCCAGCTCCTGATTCATCCTCTCACATTGGTCGTTTCTCTGAGGATGATAACCTGAAGAAAGACTGACAGATATACCTAATCTATTCATAAATGCAGACCAGACCTGAGAAATAAACTGAGGGCCTCGATCAGAAACTATATCTTCAAGAATACCAAAAATGCGTAAAACTTGATTAAATAGTGTTTCAGCAGTTTCTAAAGCAGTGGGTAACTTACTGAAGGGGATGAATCTAACACCACGAGAAAAGCTATCTACAACAGTCATAATAGCAGTTTGACCCATGGATATAGGGAGGTCTGTAACAAAATCTACCGCTAGATGCGACCAGGGTCGAGCTGGAACAGGTAAGGGTACTAATTTGCCGGCCGGTAGAGTACGCGGAGTCTTACTTTGAGCACAGACAGTGCAGGAGGAAACAAAATCGTGAATATCAGAACGCATATTCTCCCACCAAAAACGATTCTCTAATAACTGATACGTACGTGTCTCACCAGGATGTCCTGACGAAGGAGAAGTATGAGCCCATGTAATAAGCCTGGATCTGCACTGATCAGGAACATAAGATTTGTTAGGTGGACATTGTGCTGGAGGAGGTGTTTCTGAGTTTAACTGATCAATCTCTTCAGAGATCTCCCATCTGATGGGAGGCAAAATAATCTCTGGCTTTAAAATAGATGTTTGCAAAGAATTTTCTACACTACCATCTTCATAGATGCGGGAGAGTGCATCAGCCTTAGTATTTCTGGATCCAGGTCTATAAGTAATTACAAAATCAAAACGTGCAAAGAACAAAGACCAGCGTCGTGAGTTCAAAATTTTCATGGATCTCAAATATTCAAGATTTCTGTGGTCAGTAATAACAACAAACTGATGTAAAGCTCCCTCTAACCAGTGTCGCCATTCTTCCAAAGCTAATTTAATGGCCAAAAGTTCGCGATCTCCTATACCATAATTGCGTTCTGCTGGGGAGAGTTTGTGAGAGTAATAAGCTACAGGGTGTAATTTACTGGGAGAACCAAAATTCTGAGAAAGGATAGCACTAACCCCTACACTGGATGCATCTACTTCAACAATGAATGGTTCTTTGGGATCTAGGTGTTTTAATAGAGGAGCTGTAGTGAACACCTTCTTGAGGGATGTAAACGCATTGGCAGCTAACTCGGACCAAACCAAAGTTTTGGTGTTGCGCTTAAGCAGATTGGTGAGTGGGGCTGCAATAGAGCTGTAGTTGCGAATAAATTGCCTGTAAAAATTAGCGAATCCTAGAAATCTTTGTAAATCTTTGACAGATCTGGGTTGGGGCCAATCTACAACTGCCTGAACTTTTTTATTATCCATGGATACTCCCTGATCACTAATAACATACCCAAGAAAGGTTACAGTGGACATATGAAATTCACATTTCTCAGCTTTCACAAAGAGCTGGTTCTGAAGAAGGCGGGTTAGGACAGCTCGTACGTGTGATACATGCGTAGACATATCAGTGGAGTAAATCAGAATATCGTCTATAAATGCAATAACAAACTTTCCAAGCATATCACGTAAAACATCATTGATCAAAGACTGAAAGACAGAAGGTGCATTTTTGAGGCCAAAAGGCATAACTAAGTACTCATAGTGCCCTCTTGTGGTAAAAAAGGCTGTTTTCCATTCATCACCCTCTTTCATCCTAACCAGGTTATAAGCACTGCGAAGGTCTAGTTTAGTAAATACAGAGGCTCCATGTAATTGTTCCAGGGCGACAGGCACTAACGGAAGGGGATATGAGTTGGTCTTAGTTACCGCGTTTAGCTGTCGATAATCAATACAAGGACGAAGGCCCCCATCCTTCTTCTTAACAAAAAAAAAGGAAGCAGCAACAGGTGAAGTGGAATGGCGGATAAAACCCTGTGCTAGAGCCTCCTGCACATACTCCTCCATGGCTAGTTCCTCAGTCTGAGTTAAGGGATATATACGTGATTTAGGGGGTACCTGATTATCTATCAGATCGATAGCACAATCATAGGAACGATGTGGAGGAAGTTGGGTGGCACGAGATTTACTGAAAACCTCATACAAATCTTGATAATCAGAAGGGATATGTGCAAGAGACTCCGGCCCTGGACTTTCAACAGATGTAGCTTCGAGATTAACTTTGGGAACCATAATACAGTGATTCAAACAATAGGAAGACCAGGATGTTATTTCTTTTTTAGACCAGGAATTCAAAGGATCATGCTTTCTTAACCAAGGAAGTCCCAGAATAATCTGATAACTAGTGTCTTTCATAACAAAAAAACCTGATCTCCTCAGAGTGCAGTGCGCTGATGCTCATCTTGACGGGTGTGGTGGTGTTGGTTATGGTTCCTTGTCCAACTGGAGTCCCATCTACCACAGACAGTTTAATAGGGTCCTCCAAGCTCTCAAAAGGGATCAGGAGTTGTCTGGCCAGTTGCTCATTAATGAAATTTCCCTCAGCGCCGGAATCTATCAGAGCTGGAAACACATAAGAAAAAGACTGGCAGAACAGTATAACAGAAATAATAAAGGATCTGGAATACATACAGTCAGAGTTGAGTCTGCTTACCCCTTTAGCGTGTGGAATCCGAGGAGTTTCCACACGCTTTCCCGAGCTAGTAGCAGGTGGTTCGTATGGACAGTCCGGGTTGCCATGGAAACCATGGGAGAGCCCACCGCGGGACGAACCTGAAGTTTCCTCTTGGCGTTTAGCTCGAGAGGGGCAAATTTGGCAGTCACGCAACACATGACCAGCTCCACCACAATAGAAACATAGTCCAGCATGAAATCATCATAATCGCTCTTCTCTAGACAACGGGGTAGCGTCCACTTGCATTGGTTCCTCGTCATTGCGAGGGGATACCGCTGGTCGAGCAGAAGCAGAGAAAAGAGACAAAAATCTAGAACCGCGTGGAGCAGTAGCTCTACGGTTTAGTACAGAGCCCTGCTTTAACTGATCCAGTCTTATGGCCAGAGAAATAAGTTCATCCAGAGGCAGTCCATCATCTTTACAAGCTAACTCCGCTAGAACGTCAGCTCTAAGCCCATTGCGAAACATAACCCGTAAAGCTGGTTCATTCCAGCTTCTTAAACTCCTTTAAGAAGTATTCATAGGTACCGCTCTCAATGCTAGGCCAAATAGCAGTAGCCCAGTCAAGGGCTTTGCCTGTGAGGCGCGAAATAAAAAACGAAATACGTGCTGAATCGGAGCCAACAGTAGAGTTAGCAAAAAATAGAGACGTTTGCAAGAGAAAGCCTCTGCACAAATCGGGAGTCCCGTCATATTTATCAGGTTTGCTTACCGGGAAAACGGACGCCGATGGGGTGGGAGAGCTAACCGGAGGCAGGTTAGCAGAGGCTAAGCTAGCGGGAGTAGCTACTCTCAGCTGGGCGAGCTGAGTAGCGATATCCTGGAGGCTAGAGGTTATCTGAGCTAGTTGAGAATGTTGCTCAGACTGCTGAGTAGTCAGAGCAGTAACGGAGTTAGCGAGGCTCTCAAAGAGCTGGCTATGTTGACCAAGAATCCTCCCCTGATTCCCTACAGCCTGCTGTAAATCATTAAACTCAGCCATCGCACTTTTTTTCGGCGAGGTATTATGTAACGCCAGACAGAGTGGAGCGACGCTTGCTGAGTAAAATGAACAAACAGGTTTATTTACAGGCTGATAACCAGATAGTAAAGATGTTAGAGCCAAACAAACAATAATCTCACCAGAAACCAAAGCCGTAGTAGTATAAACAGTCCGTGTTAGTAACCAAAAGACCAACCAAGCATTAAATCCAAAAGGGGCAAAACAAGAGACATAAACCGATAAACCAGAAAAGAAGGTCGTAACGAGAAGGCAATAGAAGAACACATGAGAAACGCTTAGTATGCAACAAAAGTCGACAATACCTCGCGAAGATAGAATACATAATGCAGCCTTAAATACAAAACACATGATGAGCATACTTCCTCAGAACACCGGTGAATCTGAGCGTCGTAGCGTAACGTGATTGGGCGAAGGAGAGCGACTGACGGTGACGTCATAAAACATAGGATTCTGGGAAACGGAGTCCGGTAGTGTGGAAGGAGACTCAGGCTGCGTAACAAAATGAAGTAAAGTTTACTAAAAGAAAGGATTGATTCAGTAAAAATAAATGAAGTAAAGTTTACTAAAAGAAAGGATTGATTCAGTAAAAATAAATGAAGTAAAGTTTAATAAAAGAAAGGATTGATTCAGTAAAAATAAATGAAGTAAAGTTTACTAAAAGAAAGGATTGATTCAATAAAAATAAATGGAGTAAAGTTTATTAAAAGAAAGGATTGATTCAGTAAAAATAAATGAAGTAAAGTTTAATAAAAGAAAGGATTGATTCAGTAAAAATAAATGAAGTAAAGTTTACTAAAAGAAAGGATTGATTCAATAAAAATAATTGGAGTAAAGTTTACTAAAAGAAAGGATTGATTCAGTAAAAATAAATGAAGTAAAGTTTACTAAAAGAAAGGATTGATTCAATAAAAATAATTGGAGTAAAGTTTACTAAAAGAAAGGATTGATTCAGTAAAAATAAATGAAGTAAAGTTTACTAAAAGAAAGGATTGATTGAGTAAAAATAAATTAAGTAAAGTTTACTAAAAGAAAGGATTGACTGAAGTTCAGTTCACTTATTTACTCTATGTAACATTTAAGTCTTGAAACTGAGTTAAAGTTACTTAAATTTATCTGAAATTAAATTTACTTTAAAAAAAAGCAAATGCAGAAAATTGTGTAACTTTTTTAAAGCAATTTTTACACATAATTTTTTTTCAGTGTGGAACATTGCTGTGAGGAGAATTTGATTGCTTCCAGTCACATAAAAAGCAGTAAAAGCATCAGGTGTGTTCAGGTACTGATGCTGGATGATTAGATCTGCCTCTTGACTATGTCTCATCCCATTCTCAGAGAGTACCGGGCAGGATGACCTCAAGCTAATGGTTTATCAGAGCGTCCCGTTCTACTGGCAGTGCTTCAGTACAGAGACAGTGACTGTGTACAACTGACTGCTGCTGTATCTGCAGGAAAAGACAGAACGAAGGCATAAAGCCGTCCCAAAACACTGAAGTATAAAATGAAATTTATTCATTTTAGTTAACGAAAAGTTGGAGTGTAAAAACGAAAAAAAAAAAAAATCTATACACTAGTATAACAGATATTAGTCTATACACACCCTCAATAAACACTCCTATACACTAGAATAAGAGATATTAGTCTATAAACACCCTCACTAATAAGCACTTCTATACACTAGAATAATCGGAGATATTAGTCTAAAACACCCTCAATAAACACTTCTATACACTAGAATAGGAGATATTAGTCCATAAACACCTTCAATAAACACTCCTATACACTAGAATAAGAGATATATGTCTATAAACACCCTCAATAAACACTCCTATACACTAGAATAATAGGAGATATTAGTCTACAAACACCCTCAATAAACACTCCTATACACTAGAATAGGATATATTAGTCTAAAAACACTCTTAATAAACACTTCTATACACTAGAATAGGAGATATTAGTCTAAAAACACCCTTAATAAACACTTCTATACACTAGAGTAGGAGATATACGTCTATAAACACCCTCAATAAACACTCCTATACACTAGAATAATAGGAGATATTAGTCTACAAACACCCTCAATAAACACTCCTATACAATAGAATAATAGGAGATATTGGTCTAAAACACCCTCAATAAACACATCTATACACTAGAATAGGAGATATTAGTCTATAAACACCTTCAATAAACACTCCTATACACTAGAATAGGAGATATTAGTCTAAAACACCTCCAATAAACACTTCTATACACTAGAATAGGAGATATTAGTCCATAAACACTCTCAATAAACACTCATACACTAGAATGGTAGATAGTAGTCTATAATAAACACCCCTAAAACACTCCTATACTCTAGAATAGAAGATTTTAGTCTATAAACACCCTTAATAGACAGTCCTATACACTAGAATAATAGGATATATTAGTCTATAAACCCCCTTAAATAAACACTCCTATACACTAGAATAATAGATATTAGTCTATACACACTCTTAATAAAAACTTCTATACACTAGAATAAAAGATATTAGTCTATAAAACCCTCAATAAACACTCCTATACACTAGAATAGGTGATATTAGTGCATAAACACTTCTATACACTGGAGTAGTGCACCACCCTGGTGTTGAATGATCTAAATCATTGTGTGATGGAGGTTCTAATCATGCCATGGTGCTGGCGGGCTCCTGGCAGGCGAGGACAATGGATCTGCCAGTCGAGCAGCAGACGGCCCAGTTCTCTCAGTCTGAGATAAGGCCAGCTCCAGAATGGACTGGGCTGAGTCTGTATATCTACCTCCCCCACTGCACTGGAGGGTGAGTCCAGTCAACCACTCGCCCAGACATTTGGAGATAAGAACCATCGTTCAGGGAGGAGTGGTTCATTATGGAGAGGGAGTCGGGGGAAGTCATGAAGTCACAGAGAGGCCAGCAAGCACCAGTCACCCTCCGTCCGAGCTAGAGAACCTTGCCAGCACTACTAACACACTATTTATTTGTAGATTTGTAGTAACATGGCACTTGTACAGTGTCTACACATCCCTTGAACTTTTTCACATTTTGTCACCTTACAACCACAAGCTTAAATGTATTTTATTGAGATTTTAAGTGATAGACCAACACAAAATGCACATAATTGTGAAGTGAAATGAACATGATACATAGATTTAAAAAATGTAATCAGCTAAAAATCAGAAAAGTGTGACGTGCAAAAGCATCAATATTATGTTGCTGCAAGTCTTTTGGGATTTGTCTCTACCAGTTTGATCATCTAGAGACTTTTTGAGAGGTTTTTACCCCATTCCTCTTTATAAAACAGCTCAAGATCAGTCATGTTGGATGGAGAGCGTCTGTAAACAGTAGTTTTCATGTCTTTCCACAGAAGATCATTGGGATTTAGGTCTTTTAGGACTTTGACTGGAATATTCTCTGATCTAAACCATTAAGTCATTCCACTGTAGCTCTGGCTGTATGTTTAGGGTCATCGTCTTGCCGGAAGGTCTTAAGTCTTTTACAGCCTCCAATAGGTTTTCTTTTTACAGGATTTTCCTGTATTTATTCATCTCCATCCATCTTCAATCTTCTTAAATCTGTCCCTGCTGAAGAAAAGCATACTTACAGCATGATGCTGCCACCACCATGTTTGCCACAAGTTGGAATGGTGTGTTCAGAATGATGAGCAGTGTTACGTTTCTGCCACACATAACGCTTTGTATTTAGGCCAGAAAGTTCAAGTTTGGTCTGATCTGACCACATAACCTTCTTCCACATGTTTGCTGTACAAATAGCACTTCTTATATCTTTCTTTCAACGGTGGCTTTCTTCTTCCACTCTTTCATAAAGATCAGATTTGTGGAGAGCAGGACTTATAGTTGTCCTGTGGACAGATTCTCCTGATCCACCTGAGTATATATAAGCATTTTCAAAAGATGTCAGAATTAACATCACCAGAATGAGCAGTTAGTGTTCTCTACCAAGCGTGTTGAGCTCCAGTGGTGTTGCGTTTGTTAGCAACAGTGTAAAATATGTGGTAGAGCTTTTCCATGGGTTATAGATCAAAACAATTTTTCTTTTGCTGTGCTAATGCTGTGGTGTTAGTCATGTTGGACAAGGCCTATACACTGAAAAAAACGATGAGTAAAATTTTGCATCTTTCTGTCTTTGCTTTTTTTTTGGTAAATTTAATTTTAGATAAATTTAAGTAACTTTAACTCAGTTTCAAGACTTAAATGTTACACAGAGTAAATAAGTGAACTAAACTTCAGTCAATCCTTTCTTTTAGTAATCTTTACTTCATTTATTTTTACTGAATCAATCCTTTCTTTTAGTAATCTTTACTTCATTTATTTTTACTGAATCAATCCTTTCTTTTATTAAACTTTAATTCATTTCTGCATACAATATTACCTAATTACAATTTCTTAATTTATACAGTATTACTGAAATGTAAATATTTTTAGTGAAAACACGCATTCAAATATTTACATAACGGCAACGATTTATTTTGTAAACAGACACACATATTACACTGTCTTTACACATGGATGTTTTTAATATACTAGTATAAAGAATGTATTACATGCTATCCATGTGTTGAGTGTAATATGTGTGTTTTAACTAAAAATATTTACATTTCAGGAATTATAATAAATTATGTATCATAAATTATTTGAGTAGTATTGTATAAATTAAGTAATTGTAATTAGGTAATATTGTATGCAAAAATTAAGTAAAGTTTACTAAAGGAAAGGATTGATTCAGTAAAAATAAATGAAGTAAAGTTTACTAAAAGAAAGGATTGACTGAAGTTCAGTTCACGTATTTACTCTATGTAACATTTAAGTCTTGAAATCGAGTTGAAGTTACATAAATTTATCTGAAATTAAATTGACTTAAAAAAAGCAAATGCAGAAAGATGCGAAACTTTTTTAAAGTAAATTTTACTCTTACTTTTTTCAGTGTATTCTAAATACAAGTTAGTATGCTTTAATATCCAACACAAAGGTGGAACTGCTGGCATGTCTTAGCATGAAAACCTGTGGTGGTTTTATATTTTGCATTTAGTTAGTATGCTCCACTGATAGCACAGTGTTTGTGATATTGATATAGTTACTCTATAAAGGGTCATTTTGCAGGAAATATTGTGATTTGCGTTTGGAAATCGCACCAATTCAGGCTAGTTGAAGGCAGTTCTGCTGGGAATATGAGCTGTGAAAACCATACGAGCCTCTAAATTATAGGACACGTCTCCGTCTTTAAGATTCAGAGGGACAAATATTCGGGAAGCAGAGGATGGCGTATATTAAAGTGACGCCGTGCTCCGCAAGATGCAATTTCCATGTTGAGATATCCAGAGTGCTTCCATTACCAGCCGTAGGGTGAGCGACGTCTCTGTGACCTTCACAACAATGTACGAGAATGTGTGTGTGTGTGTGTGTGTGTGTGTGTGTTGCAGGATGGGTTGGTGGGAATGTGGCTCAGAACCTCGTCAGACTGTCTGAATACCGAATCAAAGCTATTTTCTGCTGAAAAATGTAATAAATATACAGTACATATAAAAAGAACAACGTAGGTGTTTCCAATAAAGTGGCCACATAAGTGGGAGCAGTAGATACAGTATGTGTTTCCAATATAGTGGCCACACAGTGATTGGAGGCACGAAGTACAGTAGATACAGTGTGTAGGTGTTTCCAATAAAGTGGCCACACAGTTATTGTGGAAGCAGAAGATACAGTAGATAAAGTAATTAGGTGTTTCCAATAAAGTGGCCATAAAGTGATTAGAAGCACAAGGTACAGTAGATACAATAGATAGGTGTTTCCAATAAAGTGGCCACACAGTGATTGAAAGCACAAGGTACAGTAGATACAGTCTATGTTTCCAATAAAGTGGCCACACATTGATTGTGGAAGCAGAAGATACAGTAGATAAAGTAGGTAGGTGTTTCCAATAAAGTGGCCACACAGTGAATAAAGGCACAAGATACAGTAGAAACAGTGTGTAGGTTTTTCCAATAAAATGGCCACAGTTATTGTGGAAGTACAAGATACAGTAGATGAAGTAAGTAGGTGTTTCGATACAGTGTGTAGGTGTTTCCAATAAAGTGGCCACACAGTGATTGTGGAAGCACAAGTTACAGTAGATACAGTGTGTAGGTGTTTCCAATAAAGTGGCCAAACAGTGATTGTGGAAGCACAAGTTACAGTAGATACAGTAGGTGTTTCCAGTAAAGTGGCCACACTGTGAAAGTGAAAGTATAAAGTAGAGCTTTTAAAGTTTTGATTTAGCGAGTTTGTAAAACGTGACGTGTCCCAAATATCAGGATATTAACATTTGACACCGCCCCCCAAACCCGTCGTCCAATAATGCGGCCCATCTGTCCAGCTAATCACGGCAGCTAATCATCCGCCCACAGGCTTCAGTACATGGCTCAGGTGGTGCTGAGTGAGTGGCGGCTGTGACGGGTGCTGTCGCTCATCGTTTGGGTCAATTTTGTTGATTTTTGACAGCCAATAATTATCCTAATTCCAGGCGACTCTGACCAAACCGGCCAAAACTTAAATAAACAAAGCATCAGCCCAAAAAAGTTAAATTCATAGTGTTAAAATTATAATTTTAAATTGTATGTATATTCAACATGTGTATTTGCTTAGCTCCCAGCATGCATTGCAGCCTCCTTTAAATAAGGCTCCTTTATAAAAAGTTTTATAAATGGTTTATAAATAAGCCTATTAATGATTATATATCATGTTGTAAATACTTTAAAAAACACAAATAAGCAGTTGCAATAAATTAATCAAAAGTGAAACAGTTGCCTGTCATTTTTCAAATTTTTGTATTTTTTTATTTTCATCAGTTAGCATTAACATACAGCTCTGGAAAAAAAAATGAAGAGAGCACTTCAGTCTGTGAATCAGTTTCTCTGATTTTGCTAATTATAGGTTTATGTTTGAGTAAAATGAACATTGATATTTTATTCTATAAACTACAGACAACAATTCTCCCAAATTCCAAATGAAAATATTGTCATTTAGAGCATTTGTTTATTTGCAGAAAATGAGAAATGACTGAAATAACAAAACAAGATGTAGAGCTTTCAGACCTCATATAATGCAAAGAAAACAAGTTTATATTCATACAGTTTTAAGAGTTCAGAGAGAAATCAATATTTGGTGGAATAACCCTGGTTTTTAATCACAGTTTTTTTTTCATGCATCTTGGCATCATGTTCTCCTCCACCAGTCTTACACACTGCTTTTGGATAACTTTATGCTGCTTTACTCCTGGTGCAAAAATTCAAGCAGTTCAGTTTGGTTTGATGGCTTGTGATCATCCATCTTCCTCTTGATTATATTCCAGAAGTTTTCAATTGGGTAAAATAAAAAAAAACCTCATACTTTTTATGAGGTCTCTTACTTACTTACTTGCTTAGTTATTATACATTATATTAAACTGACTTTCTTTATTATTTTATTAGATGTAATAAAAAAGACAAAGTAAGATAAGCATCCAGACCACTGTTGTTTATTGTCCTTTCTATTGATATGTTGTAAATGCTTATTAATGGTTTACAACCTAGTTAATTATTAGCCATTAATAAACTCGCTTATAAACCCTTTACAAAGCCTTATTTTAAAGTAGTACCCACTTTTTTACAGTGTACGGAAGCTTACCATAAAACATATGATTAATGATACTTACAGTATGTGCTATACTTGTACTGATATGCAAAAATAAACAGATAAACATATAAACAAACAAACAAAAACAAACCTTTCTTCCTGGGCCAGGAGTTGTGTATAGACGTTACCTGGCTCGCTGTAAATCTTGGCTCGATTCTGGATGGCCTTGGCTTCCAGCGTCCATTTGCATAAGACACTCGCCCACACACTTCCACTACAAACAGTGATATCTCTCTCTCTCTATCTCTCTGTCTCTCTCTCTTTTTCTTTTTCTCTCTTTTCTTTTCTTTGCCATCTCTCTCTTTTTTACTATACCACATATACATTTACTGGTATTGGATTGCAGACAGTATGAACCTAATATTTTTATTCATATTTTATAATTTATTGCTCAGCTTATATTAATTTATTAATATACATTAGTGGTGGCAACTGATTAAGAAATAATCAATACAAAAAAAAATACAATAAAGCAAGAAATAATAAACTAACCAAATATATGAATGTTGCAAGAAAAAGTATGTGATCCCTTTGGAATTAATTAGATTTCTGCATAAATTGGTCATTAAATGTGTTCTGATCTTCATCTAAGTCACAACAAAAGACAAATTCAGTCTGCTTAAACTAAAACCACACAAAAACATATATATGCATGTTTTTATTGAACAAAACATGTTAACTTTCACAACGCTATGTGTGGAGAAAAAAAGCCACAGCACACCATAATCAAAACCTCATCCCAACTGTGAAACATGGGGGAGGGGGCATCATGGTTTGGGGCTGCTTTGCTGCCTCAGGGTCTGGACGGATTGCCGCCATCACAGTTTTTACAAGCAAGAAAGATTAATTGAAATCACATTTTACGTTTTCAGGGATGCATGCAAAACCACATGCTGCACACATTATTACAAATGCATGTCTGTGGAAGAAGAGGAGAAAGAGGAAGAAGATGATTTATGTTATCGGACTCATCAATTTTTGTATCCGAATCTAATCAAAGCCCAATCCCGATCAGTTTTTAAAGCTGTAAAAATCTCAGAATTATCCAGAAAGATGAACAGAGCTTGTTGTAAACAGATGAAACAGATGATCCTCCATAATCTCCATGGCGCTCTTCCACACTTTCTTTAGATCACCTACAAAAGACCCAGCAAGCAAAGGCCCACATGCTTATCTTGTCCTCAGTGAAACTCATCCTCATACACGCCGCCAATCCATTCCCCGCAGTATCTGTGACAAAGCGAAGGTGAGGAGAAGGCCAGGCTGCAGATAATAGCCATTGTTCTTCTTCGCTATTGTTCAGTCCGGCTCCATAGTCGGAGAAACAATCGAGCGGGAGAAGAAGGATTTCTCCAGCCGTTGCTGTGGCAGGGTCTGGGCACTGGGGCTGAACGCCTCAATGAGGTTTGTCTTTACTTCTCTGCCTAATTGGATGGAGGGGCGGCGGTGCCCATTCGTTCTCAGTTTAGGAATATGGCGGCTGGAATAAAAAAGCTAAATGGACTGTCTTCAACACTGTATATCCAGCTCCAGGTGAACGTTAGCAAACATTCAATGTACTTTTCTGTTTCTATGTGTAATACCTGGGATATGTGCAACCTGTTTTTCTCAAATCACTCATCAATGCAATTTCATTTTCCTTATTTAGTATTTATTTTTCTATTTTTTGTATCAAAATACTAAATATACTGAGCTTTTGTTAAAAATGAATTTTAACAACAACAAAAAAAAAAAATCCAAAGCTTTTGTCTGTATTGAATCAGTGCTGAAACAGATGGTGTTACTGCTGTTACTCTCTACTGCAGCATTTAAACACACAGCACATTCACACTTTCATCATAATAACTAGAAAAAGACACAGAAACACAGAGAACTCTGTAACTTTTGTAGATTTTTTTTCTTTAGAGAAATTACAGATAAAGCCAAAAGCAGTGAGCACTGTTTCTTATACCTTCAAAAAACTTTTGGAAACTGAAGAAAAAAACTGCTACAGGAAGAAGTCTGGCTAACCCACATGGAAACAGCTTTACGCTTTAGAGAAGTGGGCGGAGCTTCTTCTGGTCATGGTGAACATAGTAAGGCTTGTGTTGTGTACAGTAGTAAAGCTGTAAGTGGTATTAGTGAATATAGTAACTCTGTATTGTAGTAGAGAAGTGGGCGGAGCTTCTTCTGGTCATGGTGAACATAATAAAGCTTGTGTTGTGTACAGTAGTAAAGTTGTAAGTGGTATTAGTGAATATAGTAACTCTGTATTGTAGCAAAGAAGTGGGCGGAGCTTCTAGAAGGACATGGTGAACATAAGGCTTGTGCATTAGTGAATATAGTAACTCTGTATTTGTATTAGAGAAGTGGGCGGAGCTTCTGGTCATGGTGAACATAAGGTTTGTGTTGTGTACAGTATTAAAGTTGTAAGTGGTATTAGTGAATATAGTAACTCTGTATTGTAGTAGAGATGTGGGCAGAGCTTCTTTTGGTCATGGTGAACATAGTAAGGCTTGTGTTGTGTACAGTAGTAAAGCTGTAAGTGGTATTAGTGAATATAGTAACTCTGTATTGTAGTAGAGAAGTGGGCGGAGCTTCTTCTGGTCATAGTGAACATAATAAGGCTTGTGTTGTGTACAGTAGTAAAGCTGTAAGTGGTATTAGTGAATATAGTAACTCTGTATTGTAGTAGAGAAGTGGGCGGAGCTTCTTCTGGTCATGGTGAACATAATAAAGCTTGTGTTGTGTACAGTAGTAAAGTTGTAAGTGGTATTAGTGAATATAGTAACTCTGTATTTGTATTAGAGAAGTGGGCGGAGCTTCTGGTCATGGTGAACATAAGGTTTGTGTTGTGTACAGTATTAAAGTTGTAAGTGGTATTAGTGAATATAGTAACTCTGTATTGTAGTAGAGAAGTGGGCAGAGCTTCTTTTGGTCATGGTGAACATAGTAAGGCTTGTGTTGTGTACAGTAGTAAAGCTGTAAGTGGTATTAGTGAATATAGTAACTCTGTATTGTAGTAGAGAAGTGGGCGGAGCTTCTTCTGGTCATAGTGAACATAATAAGGCTTGTGTTGTGTACAGTAGTAAGTTGTAAGTGGTATTAGTGAATATAGTAACTCTGTATTTGTATTAGAGAAGTGGGCGGAGCTTCTGGTCATGGTGAACATAAGGTTTGTGTTGTGTACAGTAGTAAAGTTGTAAGTGGTATTAGTGAATATAGTAACTCTGTATTGTAGTAGAGAAGTGGGCGGAGCTTCTTCTGGTCATAGTGAACATAATAAGGCTTGTGTTGTGTACAGTAGTAAGTTGTAAGTGGTATTAGTGAATATAGTAACTCTGTATTTGTATTAGAGAAGTGGGCGGAGCTTCTGGTCATGGTGAACATAAGGTTTGTGTTGTGTACAGTAGTAAAGTTGTTGTAAGTGGTATTAGTAAATATAGTAATATAGTATTGTAGAGCTTTGGAAAGGTTTTTAACTTCATTATCATCCTAAATTATTATATTGGTAAATAAAATAAAGTGCAATCAGCCGAAAAAAACATGAAATATCATGGGTTTATATAGTCTTAAATCAAACAAAAGTCATGTATAACATTTCTCCCTAATTCCATATTAAAATTTTGTCATTTAGAGCATTTTTTTTTGCAGAAAATTAGAAATGGCTGAAATAACAATAAAAAAGATGCAGTGCTTTCAGACCTCAAATAATGCAAAGAAATCAAGTTCATATTCATAAAGTTTTAAGATGTCAGAAATCAATATTTGGTGAAATAACCCTGGTTGGTTTTTATTCACAGTTATTTCATGAATCCTGGCATCATGTTCTCCTCCACCAGTCTTACACACTGCTTTTGGATAACTTTATGCTGCTTTACTCCTGGTGCAAAAATTCAAGCAGTTCAGTTTGGTTTGATGGCTTGTGATCATCCATCTTCCTCTTGATTATATTCCAGAGATTTTCAATTTAGTAAAATCAAAGAAACTCATCATTTGTAAGTGCTACACTTGACATTGTCCACTGTAACTACAGATAAATATAAATAATACTAAGCACTACATCTAGTCACAGACATGATATCAATACGATCACATGTCTACTGCACTCTCACAAGCTATAACATGAATGTAAACGTCCCCATATATAATATAAACACCCCCACCCTGCTGCGTTAGCATCTATCTGTGTTAGCATTTCCATCCATAAAGAAATCAATACCATGAAAATCTGACGCAATGAAACAGCAGCCATTTTAACAAGCCTTAAAAATGATGAAATAGACGTCAAAAATAGGACTCAGCTCCCATCCAGACCTTATATAAACCACTACCATGGGCCACCAGTAGGGGGCAGTGTTCATCCAGGAAATCTTCAGGGTTTTTTCTTCTGTGGAGAAAGAGAGAGAGGGAGAGAGAGAGTGTGGGGAGTGAGAAGAAGGAGTAGAAAGAATGAAAACATTGCAGCAGCCTCCTCCTGCGTTAATTATTTTTATTGTTATCCCGCTTGTTTCTGGGTCAGAGAAGCATTTTTGCGTTTAGTGGAAGCATCTTTGCGGAAATCGGGCTAAATCCTTCATCGCAAGACCAGACAGGGGGTGTAGATAGTCTGTGCGAGTGTATGCGGGTGAGAGAGGGTTATATATAGATAGATAGAGAGAGAGAGAGAGAGAAATAGAGAGAGAGAGAAAGAGAGAAAAAAAGAATTAGAATGTTTAACATGGGAGATCCCATTAAACTCATGTTAACAACGTGAAAAGCGAGGATGCTATTATTTAGGTACAAGCATGATAAATACTATGATGTTTTCAAAGTCTTGCATCGTTTCCAAGAACTACGGTATTTACCCAGTGCCACAAAGAGCGAATACAAAAGAGAAGCAAGATCTAGAGCAAACTTCCTACATTTCTCACGTAACGTCACGTAAGGGTCACGCGTACGTGATGAAACGGCAGGACATTCCGACAAAACAGGCAGTATTTTTAGAGGCTGGACAGAAATGAACAGTAGGCACCCGAGGCCCACTGCGCTTTTGCTTCCAGACGAACTGTCATGCTCACGAACGCATCAACACAACATGTCACTCAAGCGCTATCAGAAATCCGGCGAAATCCGAGCGAAGGGAAAAAAAAGAGCTGAAAAGAGGGGGAGTTGAGAAACCAACTGTTGGATTTTGATTGGAAAGCTCAAAAGCGCGTTTACGACTTGTTTTGACACTTCGTCATTACGCGTGACGCTGATGAGTTACGACGGCCGAAGCCCAAACGCCGAATCCCACACGAGCCCTTATTTTAGTTGTCACATGCCCATTGTGTTGCTTTCGTAAAAACATCAAAGCCGAGAATATAAAAGGGTAACTACGAGAACGTGTGCAAAAAAAAAATATTAAATATGGAAGCGGTGGACTTTAAAAAGGACCCATGAATGGAGTAATGCATTTAGCTTAGCATAGTTGTGTAATAATGAGAATTAATACACAAGTATTGGATAATGTGCCTATTCCATAAACTCTAAACTGTTGCTTTTAATACAGTCATTAAAGCTGTACACTTTTACTGGTCAACTAGCTTGATCATGATGGTTGACCACATTGGTCATGATGGTGGACCAACATGGCTTACTGGTAATCCTGGTCAAGCACTGTGCAGGCTTTGATAAGCATGGCTTTGATGTTAGGGTAACCCACTTCTCCAGACTTCCTAAAAAAAAAGATTTTATCGTTCTCTAAAAAGAGCAGTCATCCTGTTATTAAATCATAGCGAGTAATCCAGCTCAGAAAAATGATAGCAGTAGTATAGTAGAATAGGGTAGTATAAATATGGAGTATAGGGAATATAGAGTAGTATAGGATAGTAAATGATGTATAGTGTATTATATGGAATATCGGGAAGTATTGTGTAGTATAGGGAGTTTAGGGTTAGTGTTAAGTGGGTATAGGATTGTTGTATAGGGAGTATAGGATGGTGACTAGCATGGTTTCACAAATTTCTTTGGGATAAGATTAGCCACCATTAGCTTGCAGCTAACTGCAGGCCTCCATCCTCACACACTCGCAGGATAGTATATACTGTATATGGAGTATATGGGAGTATAGGGAGCATATAGAGTAGTATAGGCTAGTAAATGAAGAAGTTTAGTGCACTATACGGAATACTGGGAAGTATTGTGTAGTATAGGAAGCATACAGAAGTGTAGTGGAGTATATGGCATAGGATGGCACAGAGAGTATAGAAGAGACAACATGGCCTTAATGGTACGGTAGTAATTAGTATAGGGTAGTATAGATATGGAGTATAGGAGAGTATATGGAACATATAGAGTAACATAGGGTAGTGAATGAAGATGTATAGTGTATTATATGGAATATTGGGAGTATAGGGAGTATAGGATGTTGACTGGCATGGTTTTAGGTTTCACAAACTTCTTTGTGCTAAGATTAGCCACTCATTAGCTTGATGCTTACTGCACACTCGCCTCAAACCAGAGTACAGGATCTCTGTGGTTCATAATACAACACTACAAGTAGTTAAGAATGCTAACCTCAGCAGTTGCTAACCGCTGGATGTTTTGTGTAAACCAGCGGTCCCCCAGTGTGAGGTTAGCATGTGAGGCTAGCACGTCTTTGGTAACCTCAGTAATTGCTCAGGGCTGAAGCGGGTTGCGCAGTCTGCTCGGTCACGCCGGTCACAGGGGCACGCAGGGAGCCGGCCTAGCGACGGACGAATTCAGCGCCTTGACGAAAAAGCATTTTGGCCCTTGACAAAACTCACGTCAGCTCAGATTAGCGTGGGCTACAGTGACAGAACCCCCCCGACAGACATTCTTTATTCATGTGTGTGTGTGTGTGCGCGCGAGTGTGTGTTTGTGTGTTCGTGAGAGTGTGTGTGTGTGTAAATATAACTCCAATCTGCAAGGTACAGTATTTGCATCCCGGTTGCTAGCGTCATTTTCCATGCATTAGCACAAATACGACTGCGTTTGGCCTCGGGCGGCGTGTACTCGCAGTCACGGTCAGCCTGCCCCCTAAAAACTCCTGAATCATTACAGAGAATCTGAGGGAGGACTCCAGGATTGGAGGGGTGAAGAAAAAAAAAACATTTTACAGACAGTAAAATAAGTGCAGTCAGCCGTTCAGCAACACGGCATCACGCTAGCGCTGCCACTAGCGGCACTTTCTGCCTGCTGGCTAGCTCCCACCTCTAACAGCACTACACGTGCTACAAGGTCGTCCTGCCCGTCCATGCTTGTTTAAATACACGCCTCAAAATCTCTAATACTTACAGTGCAAATACTGTGAAAATGGTAGATTAGCTTGCAGGGAACATGCTAACTAAGTTTCTAAGTTAACATGATTTTTCCTTCTATATAAATTAATTAGTTAGCATTGCAACTACTGCACCGGCTGTCTGCATCATTGAGCATCTCTACTGTTGCATTATTATTCCTGTATTAGCCTTGTTAGCATCACTATTGAGGCATGCCTACTTTTCTGCTGTATGTGCACAAACTTTCAACCTCCATAAGCGGTGCAATTAGCAACGATACTGCATCTTTAGCATGACTTCAACACCATTGTAGTGCATGCACTGGATACTACTGTTGCTGATATTATTTTTCTGAGCTGGATTATTCGCTATGATTTGATAACAGGACGACTGCTTTGTTTTGAGAACAATAAAATCTTTCTGTTTAAAACTAAGTTAGGAAGTCTAGAGTTGTGGGTTACTGCTGCTTTAAAATAAAATTAAAATGATTCACTGTTCACTATAAGTCCTTTTCATTTAGTTGCGTTAATAAGCTAAACGAAGCAGAAATCTAATTTGATTCTGGAAATCAGCCCAAATTGTTAACATAGTTAACACAGTAACTAGTCAAAAGTTTGGTCATGCTTTCTCTCTAATTTTGTTATTTATAGGTTTATGTCTGAGTAAAATGAACATTGTTGTTTTATTCTATAAATTACAGACAACATTTCCCAAATTCCAAATAAAAATATTGGTGTTTAGAGCATTTATTTGCAGAAAATGAGAAATGGCTGAAATAACATAAAAGATGTAGAGCTCAAAAAATGCAAAGAAAACAAGTTCATATTCATAAAGTTTTAAGAGTTCAGAAATCAATATTTGGTGGAATAACCCTGTTTTTGAATCACAGTTTTTTCATGCATCTTGGCATCATGTTCTCCTCCACCAGTCTTACACACTGCTTTTGGATAACTTTATGCCTTTATGCCTTTATTTATGCTTGTGATCATCCATCTTCCTCTTGATTATATTCCAAAGGTTTTCAATTAGGTAAAATCAAAGAAACTCCTAATTTTTAAATGCTCTCTTATTTTTTGTTTACTAAATAATCACATGTGTTTTTCTTCTTAGTTTGGATGAGTTTAGTATTAATCTACAATGCAGGACATTTTAAAATAATGAAAAAAAAAAACATATGGTACGTTCCTTAACCATCCATATTTAGTTTTTATAGATTAGAATCAGAAAGATAAATCTAGTTTTATTAATATTTAGACACCTGGGCAAGGAACTGTCCCTTTAACTGCGTCTTATATATTCTACCCCCCACCTGGATGCTTTGGTAATGTTATGTCTGCTTTAGTAATAACTGCGTTATTGTGTTCCTCCTCCATGAATTATAGATGGGTGGTGGCCATTATTCCTCTATGTGTTGAGTGTGTGCGCGCGCGTGTGTGTTCAGAGAAATAATAAGAAAGTGACCTTTTTTTTTCCACTGCTCATGAAAAGCATATTTAACAGCGTGGTTCAGACTCGAGCCGCCCACCAGACTGTGCCGCTCGGCTCTGCGCCACCCTGTGCCAACGCCGCCTTTATGACTGGTCGTAGCTGTGATATTACCATAATACTATGTCTTTAGGCATCTAAAAATACTTTATTGTGTCGAAAAGACATCAGACTACACAAAAATAATATATTACAGCTTTTCTATCACTTTTTATTTCCTGTTATGAATGCTTCCACCCTGTTACATCAAGCTGTGTGACAGGTTGGACAAGTTTAGCGAAAATCAGTATTTGATGGAATCGTAGTTGATCTAGAGTTCATGCTGTTTTTGCTCTGATTTAAAGATACATTTAGATTTTCTAAAATTGATTATTTTAATTACTGCGACAGGGTGGACAGGATCAAGATTAAACTTGATCTCTTTAAGCTCAGTATGAAGAAAATATTAATTTCATAATCCACTATGATGGGGAGGAGAACGCTGGTTCGAATCCCAGTCATGCAGCTGGCCATCAGCTGCCAGAGCCCAGAGAGAGCACAGTTGGTCTGAGTGGGTAAAGTAGATGGCACACTTTCCCCTCATCACTCCTAGGGTTTAGTGTCAGAGGAAGCATGTGCTAGTCTTCTCTCTCCTGGTGTTGGAGCATCATTTATTATTTTATCTTTTTAATTTGTTTCAGTTTATTATTATTCATTTAAAATTTTCCTTTTCTTACTATTATTATAGTTTTCTTTATTTGTTTTTTTACAAATATATTTTATTGTCTGTAATAATTGTTTATTTGAAATTTGTATTTGTTTTATTTATATATAAATATTTTTACTATTTTGTTCCTTACTATTTCAAATTTCTTATTAAATCCCCTATATGCTGTATAAATGCTCGGCTGCACTGTAAACTAGGGTCACCCTCAATGTATTCCTATGGAAACTAAAGGTTGATTAGTTAATTTTTTTGATTGATTAATTGAACACAATTTTGTGCATCACACTCTTCAGATTTTTATTCAATTACAGTCCTGTTTGGTCTGTTGGTCTGTCACTTAAAATCTCAATGAAATACATTTAACTTTGTGACTTTAAGGTTATAAAATGTGAAAAAAGATCAAGAGGTATGAATACTTTTGCAAGCCAGTGTACACAAGCCTCTGCTAGGCCCCTCCCCCTTTCCCCTCTCCGAAACCCCGCCCCCCTGCTCTGCCCATACCCAGCGTGGTATCAGAGGAGACAGGTGCCAGGTAGCATCACGAGACGCCACTCGGGGGGCGAGTCTGCCTCCGGTGTCTGTCTGGGCTCGGGCCAGATGAGGTCACTCCCATACAGCTGGGGGTTCGGCTAACACACACACACACACTTATACACACTCGCCAAACAGGATGGGAGGAGGGGCCTGAGGAGCAATTCCGTGAATGCACAACAAACCCGAGTGCAAGCCAAGAAGACGCATTGACTCTATTCCAGGAAAGCTAGCCTTTATGCAGTAACACTTATCCTGTGAATGCTAATTGCGCTAAATGCTACAACCATTCAGGTACAGCTTAAAGAGTACACTTTATGTGGATCATATGAATATAATACACTTATACACAAAAATAAAATAAGTAAATCCATAAATACTGTAGTTACCAAAGCTGGACGTGTGAAGTTTGGTGGGATTGCAATGCTATTCTGAAGGTAGTGAAAGGTTATGCAGCTGCCGGACCCTCGAGAGAGCACCACTGTCCTTGCTCTCTCTGGGTGGGTACAGTACAGTAGATGGCGCTCTCTCTTTCCCCTCATCACTCCTAGGGTGATGTAGATCAGCACAAGGCTGCGTCTGTGAGCTGATGTATCAGAACCGAGTCGCTGCACTTTCCTTCAAGTGCGATGTGATGCTACTCAGCAATTTAAGTATTTGAAAATGTATCGGAGGAGGTGTGTGCTAGTCTTCACCCTCCTGATGTTGTGGCATTAATAGTGATAGGGGGGATTTACAGCAGAGTAGTGGCTAAATCGAAATATTCGAATTTAAAATAAAATTAAATAAAAAAGACAAAGGATAACAAGTAGATGATATATCTACATATCTCTTACCTATGTTTAATTTTTCACCAAATATTCAAACATAAAATAGTTATTTTTGTATGTCTAAAACAATTACAATTACAATTCACAATTCTTTTGCTAAGAAGGTATTTTTAAACTGTACAACTGTACAACAGAATTAAAACTTACTTAAAATTAAAACTTTACTAGGTAAAAAAAATAAAACACAGTAGTTCTCTATTGTTTTTTAAATATTATAATGTAACTTGGGGGCTTTTATGAAGCTCAAAATTGCAGATTAGCCATAATGGCTAATTGTTAAGGCTTGTGTTGTGTACAGTAAAGTTGTACAGTAAGTGGTATTAGTGGATATAGTAACTCTGTATTGTAGTAGAGAAGTGGGCGGAGCTTCTTTTGGTCATGGTGAACATAATAAGGCTTGTGTTGTGTACAGTAGTAAAGGTGTAAGTGGTATTAGTGAATATAGTAACTCTGTATTGTAGTAGAGAGAAGTGGGCGGAGCTTCTTCTGGTCATGTTGAACATAATAAGGCTTGTGTTGTGTACAGTAGTAAAGTTGTAAGTGGAATTAGTGAATATAGTAACTCTCTATTGTATTAGAGAAGTGGGCGGAGCTTCTTCTGGTCATGGTGAATATAATAAGGCTTGTGTTGTGTACAGTAGTAAAGTTGTAAGTGGTATTAGTGAATATAGTAACTTTGTATCGCCCCCTACAGGGTTGGTGCTGCATTGTTTTCGCACAAAACCATGTAACTCGCCCTGAGAACACAGCTCTGTTTTCGCAAAGAACATTATTTTATTTTTCCAGCACACATTTAATGAATATGCTACACACACACACACACACACACACACACACACACACACACAGGTCACAGCCACAAGCATTCCCACACAGTCCTCCCACGCTCAGCCTTCACGTCCCAGCCTGACGACTTTCACTCAATTAGCCGGCCTGTGTTTGTTTTATTCCCCCATCGTCTCTATTTGTCAGGAATTAATGCAAACAAGGAACACCTTCAGATAACCTTCAGCAGAGCTTTGTTTACACCCACCAGCTCCTGCCACCAGCACAAATCACCCCTTCACGTACCAGTCACAGTCGAACTATCATAGCAGGATGCTAATCAGTGATTCGCTTTGCATTACAACAACTTTACAGTGCCTTCTAGAAGATACAGGTCAAATAATGTAACACTGTAAACCAGATGTGGCCTGCAAGTATGACACATCTGGCCTGTGAGGTTGTTTGAACCTTAAAATAATGAAAATTAAAAAAAAAAAGAAATAAAACACTTCTCTGGTGAGCTTTTGTTTACATTTCTCCCATGTCTCTCTCTCGGATGCGCTTGGCGTGACTTTTTTAGTTTCCGCCAGCTCTCGTTTTTCCGCTCGTTTTCGGGCTCCCTATCTCCTTATGAGGGCGTTTTTTTCCCCGGCTGTGTCCCAATTCACTATCCGGGGCAACAGTAGTGTATTGGAGCGCGACCCTGGCGATCCCGTGTGAGAAGCGGTGTGTTTATTTATTTCTTTTTTCTTGGGTTTACCTGCTTTGAGATCAGATGTTCTGCAATTGGGTTCAACAACCCTCTGGGCTGGAGAGCTACTAGTCTGTAGTATAATCCCATAATTGTCAACGCGTGCTGTAAACCCACAATTAATTTCAACTCGAACAAATTAAGACTGTTTTATGTTAAACGGGATATTTCCAAACATTGCTCAACTGTTATTAATTAAGTGAACATATACAGTATTATGATTAACTGTCTGGCCTCTAAATTCAGCTTTTTCAGTCTTACAGTGTGCAAATTTATAAAATAAATATTTAAGTAAGCTAGAATTCAAAAGAAAAGTAAGAAGAAATCAACAAATTTATTTATTTGGAACAAAATATACTAAGTATAATTTTTGGTACACACTGGTACACATTGGTTGTAATAACTTGATATTTTAAGTAATGCTAACCTGAGTTTTATTACCCATTACATAACTTTTTTAAAGCAACCTGTTTGCTCAGTTTTTTTCTCAAGTAATTTCAACTTACAGTGTAGAGTAAAGCAGTATAGCAAACCATCCATTGCTTATTAGCTACATTAGCCTCGGAGCTCCAGTGTAAACCTGTCTGCATTTGGTGTAAGAGTATACGACGATCTAAAGCTAATACTCGCACCTCTACAGGATGTTAGCAAATTGATGCTAACTCTGATGTGCATGATGATATTCTACCAGTTCTAGCCAGCATTCTATCCTACAAGATGTTACAAGTATTGAATACTGAAAGAGAAATTCCAACAAATTTCATTACTCTGTAGGTAGAAGTATAGATACTAGGGTTTAAAATACTTCTGTAGAAGTTGAAGAATCAACTGAAGCTTTTTACTTAAGTTGATACCTCTAAAGTACGCCCCTATGCTTTCTTTAGTGTAAAACAGTCTCTCAAAATGAGTTTGTGGGTCATATGAACATTATATAGCATTATAAAGCATTGTAGAGCGCCCCCTATGCTTCCTATAGTGTATTACAGTATGTCAAATTAGGGGCGTGTGGATCATATGAACATTATAGAGCTCCCCCTACGCTTCCTGTAGCGTATTACAGTCTGTCAGATCGAGCGTGTGGATCATATAAACATTACAGAGTATTATAGAGCATTTTAGAGTGCCCCCTATGTTTCCTGTAGTGTATTACACTCTGTCAGAATGAGCGTGTGGATCATATGAACATTATAGAGCATTATAGAGCTCCCCCTACGCTTCCTGTAGTGCATTACAGTCTGTCAGAACGAGTTTGTGGATCATATAAACATTACAGAGTATTATAGAGCATTGTAGAGCCCCCCTATGCTTCCTGTAGGGTATTACAGTCTGTCACAATGCAAATTTGGATCATGTGAACATTATAGACCATTATAGACCTTTGTAGAGCGCCCCCTACGCTTCTGGTGTTGAAGATAAACTGTACAGTATTAGATTTTTAGCAGTTTGTCACTCTACACACATATAGAGCTTCTCTATGCCTGGTATTCCAGATAAAAATCAGAAATAAGTTTTCACCGCGGGTTCTTGTGCCAACCTGATGATGTTTACAGCCTCGAGCATCTCTGCTGCCATGTCTGAGCAAAACACCCACCACTAGTCCCTGTCCCGAGCTGTCTCCAGTCTTTAAGCAGGGAAGCGAGGCCTCGCCGGACTGACGGACACCTACTCACGCTAACTGGCGCCTCGGAGTTGATGGCAGCGAGACAGGCCCCTCTGGCAGCGCTAAATGAAGGCCCTGTCGCAGTGTGCCAGCCGACTCACACTAAACCAGCCCATCCATCCATCCCTCCATCCAGCCCTCCCAGAAACAAGGGAGGGGTCAGGAGCCTCCGCCGATATTCCTTCATCTCGCCTCTGAAGCGCAGCGCTAATGCTAGCGTGATTAGACTCTAAGCAAAGAGACCTAGTCAAATTTGCTTCCACCCAGGGGTTAAATAGAAATGTGGGGAGTTGGGGAGGTGATGGGTGGGGGGAAGGGGTAGAAGGAGATGAGCTGCAGTTCTGATTATCTATCTTCTATACTAGAAAAAAAACCAAATTACATTTTAACCACCAATTCTAGAGCTCCGCTAGAGCTCTTACAACACAATCTCATCTGCAGCTAATGCTAACGCTTCCAGCCTGACATATCAAAATATTGAAGACTCAACTGCAATGTTAGAATGTCGGACGGTCCTCGTACTACAATTCTAAATATGTACAATGACAATGTTAGTACTGAAACAATGAAGAATGACAAAAAAATTAACTCTACACTGTTAAAATGAAAATGCTTAGGCAGCGCCATATAGTGCACTACCCCCCTCCCCAAAACACATTTTTCTAAAAGCCATAACGACTATAATGTTAAAATATTAAAATGTTAATGTTGATAAATTTGACCATTACGGGCAAATGATATGCCCATTGAAAAAAATTAATTTTTATGGAGCCCCTAAGGTGACATCATTTATTTATTTTTTGCATGTGAACAAAATATTACTATTAGAAGACTTATTAAATTGTGGAAAGGAGATGTGGAATTACGTCATGGGGATGGCTTTTATGGCCTGAACTTAATTGTCTCTTTTCCCTGCTTTAATAAGCAATGACCACACATTACAATCTTGTTCCCACGCTTTAATAAGTCATGACCACACAACACTATCTTTTTCCCACACTTCAATAAGTCATGACCACACATTACAATCTTGTAATGACACTGTAAACATCAAAAAGTTGAGAAGACTTAAAAATTCAAGGCAACTAGATTTTGAGTTTTTAGTCCAACTCAATCTTTTAATTTTGGAAGAAAACCACCACCAGTTGTGTAAAAAAAACGTGAAATCACAAGTGAATTTTTTACTTTTTGAAATTGTTTACTGTAAATATGTTTATTGTAGTTTGACTTCAGTCTTGTTTGGATAACTCTGTGCAAATGGTTTTGGAACATTCTTATGGAAAATGGAAATTATTATATTAAGTATAAATAAAAGAATAAAACCAGCATTTACGTTCATCAATAAGAATTAAACATCGTCAGGTCCCTTTGGGCAGTCTGCATATATCCAGGTCAGTTCTATTAATCAGAAATATATAAATATTTGACTAAGTTATGCAGGAAGCGGCGGAGTGTTTACTCAGACAGCGAGCGTCAGGAAACAAGGTCAGTCTGGACCGATCGTCCTCAGCGCCGGATAAATTATACATCCGTACACGACTGAAGTGCTCGCTCGCCCGCGGTAAACGCTTGCTTTGGCGCTACCTGGACTTTGCACGCTTCACAAGTATGTCAAAGCAAATATCAAATATAGATTTGAAGTGTGAATCAAGTGTGACAGTTTTTGGTCTGCTGGATTTTTTAGAAGGCTGTGTATTTATATTTAACATCATATTTAATATCAAATTTAACGTCATATATAAAATTCTCATTCAGGTTAAAATGATGCAATATGAGCAGATGAGCAGAAAAGACTGGTTGAAAAAAACACACTGTCTACCATTATAAAATACTTAATACACACATAAATTACACATACTTTTCTTTATATATTGAATATGTATTATAAATACGCTGTATATAATACAATTATATACCATTTAAGACCAGTCACTGGTCTTACAAGGAGGTCTCAGAACATTGAAGATGGTGATTAAGACCAATTAGCATCAATGGGAGGTCTCAGAACAGTGCAGGGGGGGAATAAGACCTATTACTGCTCAGAAAGTGGGTCTAAAAACAATCAAGGTGGTTTATGAGCCAATTAGATTTCGGGGGAGGTCTCAAAGTAACAGAAGTGTTCATTAAGACCTATATCAGTTCAGTGGATGGAGATGGTGGGGTTTTATTAGGTCCAATCCCCATCAGAGGGAGGTCTTAGAACATCTCAGGAGGTGATTCTGCCCAATCCCCATCAGAGGAGGTCTCAGAACAAATGTGGTGGGGATTAAGACCAATCACAGTTGGCTTCAGACCGAAGAACAACAGACAATGACTTGATTATAACCAATCACAGTCAGAGTTGGGTGTAAGATGGTACTCGAACCAATCACATGTCTCAGAAGGTTCCTGTATGTCAAATTACATTGGATTAGCTCCAATCACATTTTAAGTGGGGGGGCCTCAGAACAAATAGGATGATGTTTAGTACCAATCACAGCCAGGGGGAGGTCTTAGAACAAATAGGATGATGTTTAGTACCAATCACTGTCAAGTGGCTTTCTCAGAATACTGCATACGCACTTTAAAACCAATCACATTTGTTTTTTGTAATTTTTTAAGAATTACAGTTTTGTTTAGTTAACTTTAGTTAGTTTACTTAACTTAGTTTAGCCTAAGTTAAGCCTAAGCTAATGCATTGCTATGGTATCCACGGTGATTGCTATGGTGTTGCTGAGGTGTTGCTAGGTGGTTGCTAATGCATTGCTATGGTATCCATCCTGGTTGATATGGTGTTGCTAAGCAGTTGCTAGGTGGTTCCTAATGCGTTGCTATGGTATCCATGGTGATTGCTATTGCTACTAAGGTGTTGCTATGGTGTCTATGGTGGTTGCTGTGATGTTGCTAAGGTGTTGCTAGGAGGTTGCTATGCTGTTGCTAGGCAGTTGCTAGGTTATTGCTAAAATATTGCTAGGTGGTTCCTAAGTTGTTTCTATGGTGTCTGTGGTGGTTGCTGTGATGTTGCTAAGCAGTTGCTGAGGTGTTGCTACGGTGTTGCTCTGGAGTTGCTAAGTGGTTGCTAGGTGTTTGCTAAGTAATATATTTCGTCGCTGTCCTATGAAAAACACTTATCTCCATTTTTGTTGATTTTTATTTCACTACATAATTTGAACAGACAAACTGTCTCTTACACTGTGCCAAAATTTCTTGATGAACGGACCAATAGAAACTCTTCAAAATGACCTGAAATAAAGTTTTGTTACACTGACTTCCACTGAAAGTTTAAAAGGTTTTTTCTCTCTCCTGTAAAGTTGCTGTTTTGGAGATGAGTGTTTTTCATTGGACAGCGACAATTAGCGTAAATCAGGTTATAAGGCTGTGGCTATGGAAGCTTTGCAATGTGCGACCATGCAACATGATCACTCCAGAGGTTCCAATACAAAAAATAAAGAGGGATTTTGACCATCTTCTATGCAGAAGCTTTGTCGGCGACGCTGGTCATCAGTAAAATAAAATAAAACCTGCCCTGAAATAAAAACTGAGAGACTGGAACAGACACTGGGCTTCAGGCCAGTTCCCCGGCTCTCGGCTCCACAACAAGATGCACGACCACGTCTGAAATTCAGAGCGAAGCACTAAGAAACACAGTTACTACAGGCAGAATAAAGCCGGAGAGGAGTTGGATTGTGAGGTTCGGCTAATAGTTTGAGAGCTGTTTTTCAGGACGGCGGCAGAAAAAGGGCTTTTATAGAATTTTGAGAAAATGGGAGAAGCAAATTTGCTGCGAGCGTAAGGAGAAGAAAACACCTTCCAGCTACACGGCGGGAGTCTAATGCCTGAAAAAAGTGTGTTATAGAGCAGCTCTCTCTGCAAATCCCCACTCAGACCCTCCAGCTTACCAAGTGATGAAGTGTTTCAGGTGTTATTTTTTCTTCCAGTCTACCTGAAAACTGGTCTGAAGGTGTGCAACAGTACGGGATCGTTATTACAGTTTTTACATCAAAATTCTCCATACATACAGCACTTCTCTACTGAAGACAGAGCAGGACTACAGTCAAGGTTAATCCATGCTATTTTCATGGATTGTCAACAAGACAATGCAAAACCACATGATGCACATGTTAAAAAGTCATGGTACTCTTCAAACCCTATGCAGAGTCTATGTCTGTATATATACATATACAATGTCTATGTCATTATCAGTACAGTGATGGCGGCGCCTGGAGATTTATCTGCGTTATGGGACATGAACAGTGTTTTTAATAAGCTTCTAGTGTAGTTTTAAAGTTCTTAATAACTCAGCAGCAGTAACCCAGCAGCAGCTAGGTTACTGAACTTTATTGAGTGCTCCTCATGACGTGACGGTGGTGATGTATGAAAGGTTTCCAAATTCTTAGGGTGGAGAATTTCACCACTTCACCTTCTGGGACAATCCAGGATTTCAAATGTACATATCCAAAATATCTAAATGACTATTTTTTGTGAACAGTGTACTTGTTATAAGACAAACTGTAAAATTTGGTGGGAAAATAAGCTCCTTAGATATTATTCAAAAGACCGAATACCTTTGGACCACCTCAAAAAATGGCCGTTTTCTCTTGTCCCACACATTGATGACCAACTCCTTTGGCAAATTTAACAATTAAAATAAGCTCTAAATAAATGACTTCCTCTTGTATATTGTTGATATGCATCTCCTTTAGGGTAAGTGCTCTAACAATTTTCAAGTTTTTTTTCCAAATATGTTTGTCCAAGTTGTGTGTGCCCAACCCCAACTTAGCCTAGATTTGCAACCCTGTTACTTTAAGTTACCAAATATATTGCATACCAACTTAAGCATCTAATTAAAAAAACTGCTTTGAAACCTGAGCTTGACAAATCAAACTTTTTGATAGTCTATTACCTGTATTTAATAAATATATGACTAAAAATGATCAAATTAAAGATCAAATTTTCAGAAGTGACCACCCCTGAAATGTATCAACATCCTGGAATATCCCTTCTAACTCTGCTTTATGGTGAAGGGTTAAACACGAAAACATAGGGAAGGGTTAAGTGGTAGGGCCAAGGAGCAAAATAGGATTGAACCCAAAGAAAAATATACTAATTATCTGCAATATCATTTTAGGGCAGTATCATGTGTATACAGTGATAATTTCTGAGGATTAAACTCTGATAAAGTGAAGATGAGCTGATGTTCAGAGTGAGACGGTCGTCAGGAGACATGGCGGCGGGTGTTTACAGGCTGGAGACGGCGGAGGCCGGGCGGTCGCTGCCGGTCGTGTAGGCTGCCGTTACATATAAACAGATTACAACCGCGGTGGGCCTGTTCACAAAGAGCCTCGCCGAGGAGGACTTCCTGTTTCTGGGTCAGTCCTTTTCATCACACTGGGACTGAGTTCTGTTCGGGGAGGAAACGCCGCTGAGAATTACACGCTCGACTTTCTGTACTTCAGGATTCGTCCTGATAATTTAATCGTGTTTTATTTTAACCCTCCTCTTATCTTTGGGGTCAATTTAAAGCCATTCAATGTTTAATGTCTTTAATTACCATATTTTTCAAACTATAAGGCGCACCAGATTGTACAGCACAATTTTCAGAGACACTATTATAAGGAACGTCTATTTTAACGGGGTTGCAGTAAAGCTAAGCTACGTAAACAAAACTGTACTTGTTAAAAAAAAGACTTTCTTGAAAAGTAAAACGAGTGCTGGATGTTAATCTACACAGATTTCTCTCCTGAAAACTCTTTATTTGGGCGAGTAAAGCGCTTCTGTTTATTTACAGTAAACTTAGATTATACTAAGGTATTGCTAAGTGGTTGCTAAGGTGTTGATAAAGTGTTTTCGATGGTGTTGCTCTAGTGTTGCTAGGTGGTTGCTAAGTAAAGTATTGCATAGATCATGGTTTAAATTGTTCACACATTGCTGCCTAATGTGCAGGGCTCATACTGTTTTTAATCAAGAAATTTCCATGACTTTTTCATGCATTATGATTTTCATTGCGGGAACAGACCATTCCTCATTCTGTTACTCATTCACAATTAAATCTCATGCAGTTCCACAGTTTGAACACCAGAGGACAGAATTCCACCAGTGCACGCTGGAGAGCAAGTGGGCGTAAGCAAAGGGTGATCATTTTAGACTGAAAAATCTATTTAAGTAGAGTATTTACATTTACTTCATTACTGTTCATGAATGTTCAGCTTAGACATCTTATACAATGATGATTTTACTCTATATCACTAAAAACATAAGTGATTCATTTAGAAATTAAATAGGACAGTAGTTTGTTTAAGCTAATACTGTTCAAGCAACAGTACTTGGGACATTCCAGGATGTTGATTCATTTCAGGGGTGCGTTCACTGTTGCGACCTTGTGATGTAACTTCCTTTGTTCCAGTAGACAAATTTCTCTGCCAGGTAAAATTCCTTATGGTAACAGGGTTGCGTGCATGTTGTGGGACACAACTTAATAGCATAAAAACTGTAACATGCAAAACAATGTAGACCAATGAAGTTGTTTTCATAAGTAAAGGAGATGCATATCAACAATATACAAGAGGAAGTCATTTATTTAGAGCTTATTTTAATTGTTAAATTTGCCAAAGGAGTTGGTCACCCAATGTGTGGGACAAGAGAAAACGGCCATTTGTTTGTCGTCTTATAACAAGTACATTTTTCACAAAAAATAGTCATTTAGATATTTTGGATATGTACATTTGAAATTTAAGTGGGGGGACAGGAAATGTACCAAAATCCTGGAATGTCCCACTTGTAGTGCATTTGGCATTGCTTCTACAGTTAAAAAGTTTGTATTAAAAATACATTTCAAATATCAGCACAAAATCGAATCGTGAATCCAAATCGTGAATCCGAATCATGAATCGATCCTCCAATTGATTCACCATTTTCACGTCTGGCAGTTAAATGCATGTTGCTTTTAGGCTAAGCTAAAATGTAGCGTATGCTAACGCTCCGGGTGGATAAGCACTGATGTTTCCTCACTCGTACTGAAAGCATTACTTCAGTACTAAGCTGTAGGGAGGCCGGTTTAAGCAGTGTAATAAATCGGCCGGGCTGAAGCATTAAAATTTAACCATTACAAATGCATTAAATCCTTGTTAATTATTCATGAGCCTGAACTCAGCTGATTGTAGGAAAAAGAGAAGAGAAAGAAAGAAAAAGAACAATAGAGCAGCAAGTGAGACGCTGGGGGACATTTCAGAGGATAGAAAGAACAGTGGGTAATTACAACAGCACAACGCCCCCGTACACACACACACACCTCAGCCCTGCAGTGTGTGTACAGGTGGGTGTAATGAGTTTCACACAGTGTGTGTATAAGTGTGTGTGTGTGTTTAAATGTCCTTTAAAGTAAAAGTTCAGTACAAAACTCACTTTTACACAATTTTCCCTTCAGCATAAACACAGTTAATCAGTTACTGCAGGTTTGGTGATTATAAATCTGCTTAAACTTAAAAGTTTTTATTTAATTAATTTATTTGTTTATATTTTAATACAATGGATTAGCGGGTCTGGTTTAATCTGCATCATTGAGCTATTTACATTATTATTATTTTTTTTTACTTTTTTTGCGTAAAATATATATTATAAAATAATATATAAAATATATTATAATATAATATATAAAGTATATTATAATATAATTTAATTAAGAAATTAAAATAACTATTACATTATAAAGTGAATTTCTCTACAGTAACATTATATTATTTTAAAAATATATTTGATAAAAAAGTAATGTGAAATAAAAATTTAAACCCCCCCAAAATAACAAGAGTATTAAAAATAAAAAAAGTTTACATTTGGGAATACATTGAGGATGACCCTCATTTACAATGCAGCCAAACATTTACAATATAAAAGGAATTGAACACGTTTAATATGAAATTAGAAATTAAATAATAAAAGGAAATACACATTTTTAATTAATTTATTTGATATAGATGAATACATAAAAAATATATATATAAAAAATACAAATATTTTCTGTGTTTATATACATATATATATATATATAGATTATACTGTACATAGTAGGAATATCTACATAAAACACTTAAAATTATATTTTATAAATTATAGTTTATAAATAATACAAATAAATAAATAATACAATTATTTATAGTATTTAATAAATAATAATTACACCATCAACAAACAAAACCAAACAATAGTCAACCCTGTTCTCAGTTGTAACCATCCTAAGAATAAAAATCAACTTATTTTAACATTTTAATTTATGTAGTCATGATGAAAACATTGTAATTCTAAAAAATAAAATAAGTTTTATTTATATTTTATTTATATTTATATTTGTTTTATATGGTGCCTATTAGCTTGTTAGCTACATTAGCTAATATGAGGCTGCAGTAAAAATAAAAATAAAGGTCATTCATTTCTGTATTCCAGTTAGAATGGAGTTTCCGAACATTAGAACATTAAAACTTTTCTGACTGGGTAAAAGTAGCGCTGGATTTTACGGTGAAGGATGTACGCTGTAATTATGGTTGCCATGGCGACAGCGTCTCGGAGACGGCGTTAGACTGGAGATATTCGGTCTGTGTGACGGAGCTCTTTCTGGCCGGGACTGACGCCGTGTTGCTCTGGGCTGAGATAATAATTGGGCTTTTCTCCAGAACAATGGAGACGTCTAGCACTGCAACTTTCTGCAGTCTAGCGCCGGTTCTCCGCTCGTCTTTTCCCAATAAAACAGACATTTTCAGTTACAGAGCAATTAGCAGAAACTGATACAAAACAGATTTTAACCATTAAAAAGGAGTCACATCCTTTATTAAAACATTTTCTCCACAATGTAAACACATACTATGTGTGAACTCGAATGAAAAGTCTGTTTTATATAAAATTGGATATTTCTAAATAAAATTCAATTATTTTGAGTTAGTTGAACATTTGTGGGCAAAAATATACTGTACTATTCAAACTGAGATCTTTGAGTTACTTAAAAAAATGGAAAAACCAACTGCCTTAAAAAAGTTAAATAAACTCAACTTATCCGGTCTTACAGTATAACAAAAATAAAAATGTTAAATCAACTTCTCCTTTAATTGTAATAACTTGATGTTCTAATTTATGCTACCTTTTTCGTCACCCATTACTTAACTTTTTTAGGGCAATCGGTTCCCTCAAAATTTTTAAGTAAATTCAACTTATCCGGGCGTACAGTGTAGAGTACGTTTTTGACCACATTTAATAAGACAGATATGTAAATTAATACAGGTGTTTTCTGATTAGACAATGGTCTCCATACTTATCAGGAAGACTAATAAAAATCTCACCAGACAGGTCAGAGATAAAGTCGCAGAGAAGAAGTTTAAAGCAGGGTTAGATTATAAAAACATCTCCCAAGCTTTAATCATCACAATCAGCTCTGTTCCATCAATCCATCATCCAAAAACCCAAAAATGTACAAAAAATATTCTAAAACTATTTCTACAAACCTACCAAGACATGAACCAACCATACACCCAAACTGACAGATCCAACAAGGAGAGCAGAGAGACCCATGATCACTCTGGAGGAGCTGCAGAGATCCATAGATCAGATGGGAGAATCTAAGTGGTGTTCCCTACAGAAGTCATGTAGGAACACTGCAAACATGTGGAAGAAGGTTCTGTGCCTAGATCAGACCAAAGTTGAACTTTTTGGCCTAAATGCAACAAAGCGCTATGTGTGGTGGAAAAGTAACACTGCTCATCACCCTGAACTCACCATCCACCCCCACTATGAAACATGGTGGTGGCAGCATCATGCTGTGGAGATAAGCTTTTCTTTCTTCAGCAGAGACAGATTTAGGAAGCTGGTCAGAGTTGATGGATGGAAGATGGATGGAGATAAATAAATACAGGACAATCCTGTGACAGTGCTTTTTTTTGTGTATTATACTTATTATTTTATTTAATTTACATTTATTTACTTTATTTAATTTTACAAAAATAGAGGCGGAAAGAATAGAAAGAACTCAGGCCCTTATTTCTTTAAATTAACTGGGGATAGGGGTTACACCTGGAAGAAGAAAAGCTGTTGGAGGCTGTAAAAGACTTGAGATCTTCCAGCAAGACGATGACCCTAAACATCCAGCCAGAGCTTTGTTGTTTTACTACAACAAAAGTCCATTTTACACCAGAGTTCTTTTAGTTCTTTAAGTTTGTGGTTGTAAGGAGACAGAATGTTATGTTTATTTTAGATTATGAATGAATGGGGTTGAATCATCATTCCATTTGGGTTGAAGTTTCCTAGCAAACACACAAAGCTTTCACAACAATGTACACATTCTTACAACCACTGTTTATATTTTTGTAACGTTTTTGCAATGTTTTCACAGTGTTGTTGCAACTTCATCATGTTCCATTATCCATTTTCTGATAGGACAGCATATTTTATGTTGTAACATTAACATTGTAACACTTTTTTAACAACGTTTTTTTTACAAAATTGTTGCAACTTCATCACTGGGTAGCATTGTCTCTTGCTCATCACAATATTATCTATTAACAATTTAAAAAAAAATACTATCCATTGTCCATTTTATCACAGGACAGTACATTTTAAGACATTGTAACAAGATTTTAACCACTTTTTTGCAACATTGTTGCAACCTTATCATGAGGTAAAATGGCCTCATAGTCATAATATTATCTATCATCAACTTTCAAAAAATTCGAATTAATCCATTATCCATTTTCTGACAGGAAAGTATGATTTTAATGTTGTAGCAATGTTTTAACAACGTTTTCACAATGGTGTTGCAACAATGTTTTGGGCACTGAAACATCAAAGTAACAAAATGTGATATTAGACTGAATATTCAGTCAGTGCTGTAAATGTATGACCCGTACAAGGTTTTTAGTTATGTAATTTGCTTATTTCTATTTCTATACAGAATAAAAACTGATTCAGAAATCCATTTTGCTGCACCGTCGCCGCACTGACCTCGCCGGCACTCAGAGCCCAGTTAACCCAGGAGATCAGTTAGAGTCACAGTGGTGGCACTGGGAATAAATCAGCCAGTTTATCTCCAGCAGCGAAGTCTTCAGCCCTGAAACTGTTCACACCAGCAGGACCTCTTATCTCCACGCCGCGGCTCGAACTCACAACAGGGCTTTTCATCAACGTAGCGTTTTAAAATCGAACAAAACACACACACACACTTATGTATACACACACACACTTATACACACAGGCCTGGAGTGTGTGAAGCGACAGATGAGGACATCAGGGCGATGGGGTGAAGGCCACGCTCTTACAGAACTGAAATAAATACCCTGTCGTTACCACGATGACATCATCTTAAAGCCAATCACCTGCTGCAAACCCACAAAAAACCCTCGCCGAAACACCAACCCACAACCCAGAACACTATAGAATTATAAATTATTAAAAGTGTGCCATGATTAGACTGTACTTGAATTAATCACCACAACTTTCTGTAATCAATCACACTTTTCTCTTCATTTAAGTCTTACAACCCTAAACACCATCCCCACTGTTAAACATGGTGGTGGCAGCATCATGCTGTGGAAATGCTTTTCTCTTCAGCAGGGACAGGGAAGCTGGTCAGAGTTGATGCGAAGATGGATGGAGATAAATACAGTGCTTTTCATCAATGTAGTTTTTTAAGATTGAACAAAATACACACACACTTATATATAGACACTTATACAATTATTAATATAATTATTAAAGGTGTGATTCGATTAGAGACTGGGTGTTGTTGGATTAAAAACAACAATATTCTGGGATTAATAACACTTTTTTGAAGTGTACAGGTATGCATATTTAAATTATTTTACACACACACACACACACACACACACACAAAGACACATATATATATATATATATATATATATATATATATATATATATATATATATATATATACAGTTGCTAGGCTATGGTGGAATCTTATAGAGTAGGGTGGAACCAGGGTTTTTTCCGATGTGGATGCTATAATATACCAGGCGGTTGCTATCGGGTTGCCATGTAGACGTATGCTACAATTCATGTTAGGAAAGGAGGAATTCTATAAAGTACAGTGGAACCAGGGTGTTTTTCCTACATGGCTGCTATGGTATACCAGGTGGTTGCTGTGGGGTTCCCAAGTAGTTGGTAGATGATGTTTGCTACAATGTATGTTAGGAAAGGTGGAATCCTGTAGAGTATGGTGGAATCAGGGTGTTTTTCCTATGTGGTTTCTATGGTATTCCAGGTGGTTGCTATGGAGTTGCTAGGTAGTTCCTAAGTAGTTGTAGTTCCTAGTCTATATTGTTGCTACAGCTTCACTTGTTAAGTACAATATCCTCATAGCTTTAGTAAAGGTGTGTGTGTGTGTGTGCGTCTGTGTGTGTGTGTGTGTGTGTGTGCTCTTTATAGAGCGAGAAATAAAAAAAAAAGCCTTTCTTTGATATTGGTTTCCAAATTGGCTCTCGCACACGCACACACACACACACAAAGTGCTTATTGTGTGCAGCGCTGTCACCGCAGCCCACATAAAGCTCCGCCCACTGACGGCCCCCCAGCGCCCCCCATTCAGATTACTATAGGTTTGAGTCACTAAAGCCTCCATAAGCTCAGAGGGTAAATATAATTATATGAGCTGCATTCAGGGTGTGTGTATTCAGTGTGTGTGTGTGTGGACTGAAGCATGTGACAGGATAATGTGTGACGGGGGGCTCCTGTGTGTTCAGAAATGCATCCTGGGTAATGCGTCAGCTCGCATGCTTTGAAGCTGCAGAGCAAGTGGGCAACTCCAATTGCCTTCCTGTTGCTGGCAGCAGTGGCACACACACACTAATACACAACACACACACACACTAATACACACACTGAATACACACACACACACTGAACACACACATACACACACTCTGAGAGAAAGGCCTGCAGGTTTGTGAGAGTAAGACACAGGGCTGCTTCTGCCAACCAATTTACAAATTACTCTGCAAGCAAACACACAGCGAAAAGTGTGTGTGTGTGTGTGTGTGTGTGTAGAGAGAGAGTGTGTGTGTGCACATTGCAGAAAGGACAGATACATAAAGTTCTCTTTGGAATCTTAATAATAACTAGATTGCAGTTCCTACAGAAACTGCGAGTGTGATTGCAGAGCTGACCGGGGTACCCAAACTTTTGACCAGTTGCTCCATTACACACAGTACTGGGGCTCTGGGGTGTCCAAACTTTTGACCCGTGGCTCCATTACACACAGTACTGGGGCTCTGGGGTGTCCAAACTTTTGACCGATAGCTCCATTACACACAGTACTGGGGGGCCGGGGTGTCCAAACTTTTGACCCGTGGCTCCATTACACACAGTGCTGGGGGGCCGGGGTGTCCAAACTTTTGACCCGCGGCTCCATTACACACAGTACTGGGGGGCCGGGGTGTCCAAACTTTTGACCTAATGGTGTTTTATCCCATAGCTGCTCCATTACACACAGTACTGGAGTTCTAGCTACCTGTCCTTCGATCTAGCTGCCGTCCTCCGATTGGCCCCATTCATTCCAATGGGGCCACTTCGTACGACAATTGTACGAAATCCGTACGACGTAACTTTTCGTAACGCATATTTTCGGAAAGAGCTCAATAAGTTCTACAGGTCCTCAATTGGTTTCATCTTCGTATTTCAAAAATTGCGACGTCCACGGGCGTGCAAAGTTCTGCCCATTCATTTTCAATGGTCAAAAAAACGCGTACTTACGAAGTTTTTACGAAAAACGTAAGTCCGATCGGAAAGCTGTATACAAGCCCACCATTCCCGATATGGACGCACATTTTCTCTTTTGAACGAAGTCGATATTTCGAAAACTGCGGCACTAGTTAACCGGACAAAAAACAGGTGGAATAATAATAAGAAACAGACTTAAGAAGATCAATACTGTGATTGCATTACTGCAATCACACTAATTAGTGATTTCAATCGATTCGATTAATTCTGTGATTAATCACGATTAATCTAATTTCTTTCTTCTTTTTATGACTTATGCGTTTAATAACATATTTAAACATACACATAAGAATAAACAGTTTGTAAATGGCTTGAAAAATAATTAGATTTAATCCATTTATTAAACAATATGTTTTCATGATTAATCTCAATTATTGATAATAAAAATCTTTATATATATTTTAAAGCTTGAGCATTTAGTAATGCATATTTAATTGTATACAAGAAATGGATGTAAGCATGACAATATGGAAACGAGGAAAACATTAATTGTATTAATCACAACAATCTTCTGTGATTAATCGTGATTATTTACACTTTCCTTCTTTTTAAGACTTAAGCGTTTAATAATGCACATTTAAATATATATACATAAGAATGAACAGAATGGAAATGGCCCGTAAAGTGTTTAGACTTAATTCAATTATTAAACAATACGATTCCATGATTAATCGCAATTAATCACACTTCTTCTTCTTACAACTTAAGTCTTTTTAAATGCTTACATCTTAACAAAAACAAAAAGTGTGATTTATCACTTAAAGTAATGGATGTTCAGTAATGGATATTTAATTATATATAAGAAACTGGCGTAGATAGACAATATGTAAATGACAAAAAATAATCAAATTAATCACAGCAATCTTTTGTGATTATTCACAATTGATCGCACTTTTTCGTCGCACAACTTAAGTGTTTAATCATACTACAAGTATTTAATCTATAATAATCAGATTTAATCCAATTATTAAACAATGTGATTCCATGATTTATTGTGATTAACCTTTTTTGTTTTAGAATTTAAGTCTTTTTAAATGGTTAAGTCTTTAAGTGTAAATAATCAATTAAATGTGTATATATTTCTTAAGACTTGAGTGTTTAGTAATGCTAGAAAAATAATCATATGAATCACAACAATCTTCTGTGATTAATCAAAGGTAATCACACTTCTACCTACAACTTAAGAGTTTAATCATACTAAAAGTTTTTTACTTTTTTTTCGAATTAAGTGTTTAGTAATGCATATTTAAATATATACAAAAAAATTGACATAAGATTGGCAATATGGAAATGGATAGAAAAATAATCATATTATTTACAATAATATTCTGAGATTAATCGCAATGAATCACACTTCTACTTACAACTTAAGTGTTTAGTTATTATTCTATTTTTAAGACTTACGCATTTAATAATGCATATTTAATTAATTACACGAGTTTATGTGTCAGTACTGACAGCAGTAGAAATTATATGAAAAGTTTGCTAACACTTATGATTTAAGTTATTATGCAATCATATGACGATCATAAGGTAATATGTATACTGTATAAAAGCCAGATGAAGGATTCAGAAAAAAACATTTGCTTTGGCTCCAAATCTTAAGTCTACGGGCATTATCTTCTCCGGGTCTCGCCGCTGCACGTCAGGCCTGTAGGAACCTGGTTGGTGCTGTTTGTATTCTGGTGAGCACGGGTCAGCGGCGCTCCCTTCTCCCAATGTCTGGTGAGAAAGCCGGCTGAACCGTAGGCCAGAGCCAGCTGTCGCACTTCATCACTCAAACGAATAGGATATCCGACCTTCTCCGGAGAACCTACGAGCCTGCTAACACCTCGCAATTTTCTCCCGCCGTCTCTCCGGGCCCAGCCGGCCTATTCAGACCCCTGGAAAGGTTTTGTTACGTTAACCCTGGCTCGGCTTTACCCAAAGCGGCAGAGAAATAAAGAGCCGGCTGTATTTTTAGAGGCGAGGCCTGGAAAAGGACCCAGGGAAGGGGGCTGCCTTTCAGAACGAGGCAACAAAAGGTGGGCCGTCAAAGCTGCACCTCACGTCTTCATTCAACAATGAAAGAACACTTAGCCTGACTGTAGCACAGAGTCACGGTTTAAGATTCCTGACCCACACTACAGGGTAATCAGACCATATTTGAAGCGAATTTTCTGTTCAGCATGGTTGCAAAAAGTCTCCAGATTGAAGGATGATGATAAACAACCCTTCAATCTTCTACCAGAGCAGTCAGGTACAGCGTTTAAGAACTCCAGCAGCTCTGCTATGTCTTATCTAGCTCCCGTAAGAGGTTGTTGCGTTAAACCCTGGCTTGGATTTTGGAATGTGCTGTTAACAACAAACTCAAAAAGTGAGGGTAAGGTTGAGTATAAACACGAGTTTCTGTAGTTTGTATGTGATTAACGATCAACCATCCTCCAGTCTTCTTCCAGAGCAGTCAGATACAGCGTTTAAGAACTCCAGCAGTTCTGCTGTGTCTTATTGAACTCCTGCAAGCTTTTATTCTGGTAACCCAGGCCTGGCTTCAACCAAATGACAGTAGAAGATCTGGGATGTGCTGTTTTGAGGGAAATGTTGAGTATAAACGTGATCTTCTTAGAGTATCTTTAGAGTGTGATGTCTTTAAGCAAATCTTTGGTTCTTCAATCCTCTACCAAAGCAGTTTGACAAAGTGTTTAAGAACTCCAGCAGCTCTGCTGTGTTTTATCGAACTTTTGTTATGGTAATTTAGGCTTAGCTTCACTCAAATGGCAATAAAATAAGAAGACCTGGGATGTGCTGTTCCTGACAATAATAAAAAGTGCGAGTAAGTCACGGTTTAAGAGCTGGCCGGGCTGCCGATAAAGAAAGGCTGCAATAATGTCTGACCCCACACTACAGGGTAATCAGACCATATTTGAAGCATGGTTGCAAAAAGTCACACGACTGAAGGATGATGGTAATCTATCCTTCAATCTTCTACCAGAACAGTCAGGTACAGCGTTTAAGAACTCCAGCAGCTCTGCTGTGTTTTATCGAACTCCCGCAAGGTTTTGTTATGGTAACCAAGGCTTGGCTTCTTCCAAACATAACAGTTAAATAAGAAGATCTGGGATGTGCTGTTCCTGACAATCCCAAAAAATGAGGGTAAAGTTGTGTATAAACGATGGCCTTCATAGAGTATCCTGTAGTGTGTGATGTCCAAAAGCCAATCTTTGGTCTTTTAATCTTCTACCAAAGCAGTCAGACAGCTCTGATGTGTCTTATTGAACTCCTGTAAGATTTATTTTTTTTAAATAAAATAATTATAACAAAAATAAAGTCATGTAACTAGTTTAAAATCTATAAAAAATTTAAGTGGCGCATATGTAGTACATGCATATAAACGTAAAAAACAATTATAAGTAAAAAGCAGTACAGTACTGTAAAAAGCAAAACAGACTATTTTCATCATGATTTTTTTTTTTTACATGTCAAACATTTTTTTTTTATTTGTGTTATAATTGCATATGATATGCAATAATAGGGCACATCCTTTGCTTTCACAGGTAACATTCATTTCATAGGCTCTAATGTAAAGCACTGTACATGTGCTTAATAGAGAATGCATTAGATTTAATAGCTGCAGAGTATATCTAGAAGCCGTGTGCTTAAAAAAAATCTCAGTAAGTGAAAAGTAACATTTCCGATTTTATCCTTATCACTATTTGCCTTGTTTGTAGGCACGGGGCCATAATAGCACATTTTTCTTGCAGATTTTTTTCTTCACTTAAGTTTAATTTCCTGCAACCATCAAATCTCGCAGCAGGAATGTTGGTAAACACTCAATTCGCCCACAGACGAAAGCGTCTGTTTTTTTATTGCCTCTTGTTATTTCCTGGCGGTTACCCGCTCCCTGCTCCGTACGTTTCTCCTCGCTGACCCCGCGGCGGCGGCTCTCGGACGGCAAGTTTTTATTATCAGATGTTTTTGTGGGAAAAAATCTCGGGTAACAAACGAGTGCAGAGAAAAGAAGATGTGTTGGGGGCGATTAGGAGCAGCTCTGCGTTTGAACTCCTATCTGTCTCGTAGAGTCGAGGCGATGCTATCTGTTCCCTAATGCCGTTCCCCCAGACAGGTCCTCCGCCATCTGTCTGATCCGAGGGTTACAGTGCTGCTCTGTTTCCTCCTCGCTCTGAAACCGACTGGGAAATAAACAGTGGAAATAAACAGTGTCTGTCTTTGATTAAAAATATATGTGCTGTAATTATGAGGGGTGAGGAGAGATTTGTTAAGCCTGCAGGAGACGCACAGCCCGGAGGCACCGCTGTTGAGTATACCTCCAGGTTTCATGGTTCTGAAATGGAAAGGAAACCGGTACCACAGACCCGTCACGACGTCGATAGTTCCTGGTGCACCACTTATACATGGAGGCAAATCATGCCACTCAGGGTTGCCAAATCCATGAGAAATATCCAGTCTAATTTCCACCATTGCACCATTATTTAGTGGCGCTAATGCATATTCAGCAATGCCACGAACAGGGCTCATGTTGCGTCACTAATGCAACATTTGCAATGCAGTAAGTAACAGGGCTTAAACAGTCTCCAGAGGAGATCACCCAGCAACGTGACTCATCTGACTCATCAAACATTGCGCATCTAGCATCCCTCATGCAACATTGCTAATGCAGCGTTAAAAATGTAGTTTGTCCAGCAACAGGGCTCATTCAGAGTCGCTAATGCAATGTTAGCAATGCCAGCAATGGAGCTCATTCAATGACTCTAATGCAATGCCAGCAACAGGGCAGCAAAGCAAGCAACTCAGGGTTGCCAGATACAGAAAAATATTTAGTTTAAATTCCAACATATCACCATTGCTTAATGGTGCTAATGCAGATTTAGCAATGCCACAAACAGGGCTCATGTTGTGTCATTAACGCAACATTAGCAATGCAAGTAACAGGGCTCATCCAGTGTTGCTAATGTGGCATTAGCAATGGAGATCACCCAACAACGAGGTTCATCTTGCGTCATTAATGCAACATTAGCAATGCCATTAATGGGGCTCGTCCAGAGACAGGGCTCATCTAGCATTGCCAATTCAATGTTAGCAATGCCGGCATAGGAGCTTCTCTAGTAACAGGGCTCATACAGCATCTCTAATGAAATTCTAACAATGCCGATAATATAGCTTGTCTAGCAACAGGGCTTATTCAGAGTCGCTAATGCAGCATTAGCAATACCAGCAACAGGGCTCATCCGGCAACAGGGTTCATGCAGTGTTGCTAATGCAATGTTAGCTATGGAGATCACACAGCAACAGGGCACATCTAGTGTCGCTAATTCAAATTTAGCAATGCCAGCAACAGGGCTCATTCAAAGTTGCTAATGCAACCTTAGCAATGACAATAATGTAGCTTGTCTGGCAATGGGGCTCATTCAGCATCTCAAATGCAATGTAAGCAATGCAAGCAACAGTGCTTGTCCAGCGTTGTTAATTGTGGAGATCACTTAGCTATGGCGATCATCTTGCATCATTAATGCAACTTTAGAAATTCCACAAATATGGCTCATCAAGTGTCGCTAATTCAAATTTTGCAATTCCAGCAACAGGGCTGATTCAGAGTCACTAATGAAACATTAGCAATGCCAATGATGTAGCTTGTCCATCAACTGGGACTATCCAGCGTCTCTAATGCAATATTAGCAATGCAAGTAATGGGGCTTGTCCAGTGTTGCTAGTGCAAAGTTAGCAATTGCACAAATGTGGCTCATCTAGTGTCGCTAATTCAAATTTAGCAATGCCAGCAACAGGGCTTATTCAAAGTTGCTAATGCAACCTTAGAAATGCCAGTAATGTAGCTTGTCCAGCAACGGCATCTCTAATGCAATGTTTGCAATGTCCGCAACAAGGCTAGTCCAGCATCGCTAATGCAACGTTAGCAATGCCAGCAACAGGGCTGTTTCAGAGTTGCTAGTGCAACGTTAGCAATGCCAATAATGTAGCTTTTCCAGCAAACAGGGCTCGTACAGCGTCGCTAATGCAACGTTAGCAATGCCAGCAATGGGGCTCATCCAGCCGCTAATGCTAAAGAGGCGTTAGCATGTGATTGACAAAGCTTATCCAACGTCACTATGGCACCCGCTTGAAATCTAAGCTGCAATGTTAAAATTTTCACAACTACGTGACATTAAATTGGGAAAGTACAACTAACACTTTTTCAACCACATTTCAACGCTGAGGGTTGGTCTTGTGCCAACTGAGAAACTTTTTAATATATATATATATATTACTCTAATTTATACTATTTCTTAAGCATTATGTTCCTAGGGATATTAGTACTAGTACTGATGTTGCATTAAATTTTGCAGTAAAAGTATCCCAATTAAACCTCTGCATTTTACTTGTTATTTTTCTATAGTTTCAAACAAGATTAATTTGTTGAGAAAACCATAAAACTGGCAACCCTGACTCCACTGGATGCAGAGAGTTTTGCCTATTTAACAGACTGGGCAGAAAAACAAAGGAAAAACAGCAAACAGATGTTAGCGTCCCCAAGCTAATGACAGCACACTCCACCTTTACCACCTCGCTAAAACCATCCCTAAGGGGGCGGTGCTGTTCCAGCCGCAGCGGGGGAACCGGCAAGCGCCACCGGTGCAGAGGGTCCGCTGAAGGCCTGGTCTCTTGTTGGGAGCAGAGGCTAGGCTAGAGGCTAAGCAAACCACCAGGTTCTCAGGGCTCGATTCAAACAAACCCCTCCAGCGATGGACGTCACACTGAGGACATTCTGCAAAGTTCATTCGCTGAGGTGCAACCGATGCTAAAGCCTTATGAATGCTAATGCAGCGCAGTGCCATGTACAGTGATTTTACAACAGGGACAACCTCAGTTTCAATCTTGTTATGTCTAAATGGCTAAAGTTAGTCATAAGTTAAATCTACAATAACTGACTATGCATAGCTTTACTGTATGTTAGCAATTAGCACTTAGCATTATACATTTAGGGCTGATAAAACTTACTAGGCTGATTGATTAAGTGACTGTTGCTAATACGCTAACTTGTATCCAAGTTAGCTAGTAATGCTAAGTTTTTGTTAAATTGTTAGCACTTAGCACTATAAAGTGTTACTACTGTGTACTAGCAGTACTACTACTAATACCGCTTTACTAAGATTATTACAACTTAAAATCTATTAGAAAACCTGTTTAAACTTGTTTTCTAACTAACGGACTAGCATCCAGACTATGAAGGAACACATAATGAATCATATTATAAATTTAAAAGTGTTAACTTGCGGTTTCTGAGGCTGCTAACTCTGACAAACTTGTGGCCCCGATGAGTGCCAGTTTCATCATTATACAGTATATAATGTTTTCGATAGTCATTGCAACAACTGCACTTTAAAATACTTTCAAAGTTCTTGAAATTCTTCTTTTCGGATTGACTGACCCTCATTTCTTCTCAAAGTATTTTTTTATTCTTTACTTAGTTGAGTAGTTGTTGCTTCTCATAATCTGGATTAGAACATTACTCAAATATTCACTATTCGCTGTATACCTGTAACTCTACCTCTTCACTACTTTACTTTAACTGATGCTCTCAAACTTTATATTAAGAGACAAGAAATTCAAGTAATTAACTCTTGATGAGTTCAGCACAGCTGTTAACTGAAAGCCTGAATTCCAGGAGACTCTACCTCATAAAACTGACTGAGAAAATCCAGCAGAGGTGTGCAAAACTGATCATCTCTGACGCCTGACAAATTGTGTGCGTCAGATCCGAATTTCAGTGTCGCAAGCGATAAAGGTCCGTGTAGTGTGACACAGTCAAAGAGCAGTAATTTGACGTGAGCGACGCCTTCGGAGCGTCCGACGGAAAGACTAGCATGTTAGTATTTTTTGTATTTTATCGCCTAGTTTGACATGCTCCGTGACGCGCTCCCTGACGCTGACCAATAGGAAGACAGAGCGTTCTGTGGTGCACAGATGTAAACACGGGAAAAGAAAGCAGCACAGTGCTCCTGCAGTTCTCTGGACCAGAGAAACAAAAGAATAATGTAATAATAATCTAATAATCTACTTCATCCATGAAATATTCTGTTTACAGGCACTGAAACTTAAGTGGCTACATCTTTATCATACCTTAAGTTCTCTCTGGAGTACACGAAGCATGTAATGTTCATTTGGTTCACCCTGGAACGAGCCCTTTTCCTTTTTTAAAGGATTGATTTAGCAAAAATAAATGAAGTCAAGTTTACTAAAAGAAAGGATTGACTGAGATTCAGTTCACTTATTTACTCTATGTAACATTTAAAGCTCCACTAGGTAGGATTGAGATTTTGTGCTCGTGGGCTCCCCCTACAGTTGTAGAGTGTAATAAATGTTTCAGGCGGATTAGTTTCTCTTTCTCGTTTTCTGGCTTTCACAGACATATTCAGTCTCTTTCCAGCTTCTGCCAGAGTGTCTGTATGTTAGTTTGTAAAGAATGAACCAGTAGTCCTTGTAGAACTGTTAGAACTAAAGGTTGGAAAGCAGGTCGCAGTTCTCGCAAGCGTTGGTCGCGGCCGCCTCGGAAAACTTACAGAGTCTGGTTTGAGCTCAGAGGAGCTCCGGCACAGACACGAGAGCACCGCTATTCCTCCTATTACACCTCAATGCAGCGCTGCAGTGAGATTCAAACTGTAATTTCACTTTTTTAAAAAGATCAAAAATCAAGGAAATCCTACCTAGTGCTGCTTTAAGTCTTGAATCCGAGTTGAAGTTACTTAAATTTATCTGAAATTAAATTTACTTAAAAAAAGGCAAATGCAGAAAGTTGCAAAAAAAATTTAAGTAAATTTTACTCATCATTTTTTTCAGTGTTTGGTTTGAGGTCTTTAAGTTTTTTTTTGTTGTTTTTTTTTACACAGTATCCCCAACCCCCCAGACCTGCAGAACACCTGGAGCTGTGGAGTTCACCACAGGCAGCACCAGCCTTCTGAATAATTCAGCTCTTCATTAACCAAATCCATCTGCCCGCGGGCGACCGGCGCCGGCCGATTCAGAAATAGCCGAGCTGGCAGAGGACACTGATGTATGGTGAGGCGGAGCCGGGCCGACGGCCGGGCCGGAGATTTGTGGTCCTCTGGTGCCGGGGGTGAAAAGTTGTGATATCTACTGATCCATCACCGTTAGCGCTTAGCATTTAGCACAGTCATTGTTTAGGGGAGCCAGAGGGGGTGGAGTTTAACAGGCTTCCTGCTGTAAAACCTAGATCTGAGAGGACTGTGCATCTACTGCAAAGATCATACAGATAAAAATATCCAAATTAGCCAAATTATGCGCTAGAATATGCAAAATTTCATTTACTATTTTTTTTTGTTGGATGCAAGAATAAAAAAATATATATAAATAATCTCTAATCATTGAGTAACATGGAAAGCAGCAATAGATAGGTAGATCCAAATGGTTAGTAATTCCACGGCGTACCATTTCATGCCAGTGAGGACGCAACTGCAATGTTAGCATGCTGGCTAACAACCTTTTTTAACATCACTACTTCAGTGTTAGCAGACATGTTCAACATCAATATTACAGATTTGCCACTCTGGCTACAGGCCCAGTCCCACATAACTACTGTACCATACCTTATTTTTTAAACATTTTTATGCCACATTACTACTGTGGAACACCGGTTATATGGTTGTATAACAACACCATAGCAACCACCCCAGATGCAATAGCAACACCTTAGCAACCACCTAGCAACCACTTAGCAACACCATAGCAACCACCCCAGATACCATAAAACACCTTAGCAACCACCTAGCAACACCTTAGCAACCACCTAGCAACCCCTTAGCAACACTTTAGCAACCACTTAGCAACACCATAGCAACCAGCCCAGATACCATAGCAACCACCAGATACCTTAGCAACCACCTAGCAACATCTTAGCAACCACATAGCAACACCTTAGCAACCACCACAGATACCAGCCAGCACTGCAATCACACTCACAGTTTCTGCAGGAACTGCAGTTTAGTTATATGTGTTAGTCAGCTAGTAATGCTAGTGATTAAGATTAGTTAATGTTAGCTGCTAATGCTAAAAGTACATTACAAGGCAAGTATTTCTAGACTAACATAGTGTCTGTTTTTTGTGCAAATGTAGACCTGTAGACCAATGATCCAACGTATCGTACAATATCTATCTGGTCTAGAGCTGATTAATCAAGTAGATCTTCGGCATTGGATATTTTTTCACCTGGTTGAGCAGATATTTTCAACCACCTTTACCATTAAAGAATTATTAAATGTATTTCAGCAGGGATTTCTCTGGTGTAAATAAAGTATGTGAGTGAATTTTTTAAGGCTGGTGATTTTTAGAGGTGGGTGAAACTGACCCGCCCTGAGAGGACAAGCGTTATGCATTCAGGGATTGTTTCACAAATGTCATGGTCAAGTTGGGGTCCAGCCAGCAGCAGTGGGCAGCCTGGGAGCGGACAGGCTGCGAACGAATGAATCTGTTTGACCTTTATTTTCGGAGAAAAAGCGAAATAATAAAACATCTCACTTTTCTCCCCCTCTCTGTGTTTTACTGAGATTTAAAGCTGGTATATCAGAACCTTATTAGCATGTCAGTGCTAGTTTTTATTGGTGTTTTTACACTGTTTGTACAATCTGTGCTGGATAAGTTTATAGGCTAAAACTTGAGGCTCTATCCTGGATACAAGAGATTTTATTTAGATTGAGAGGGTTCGGTATGGAGGTTTTACAAGTTTCCTATGTTTTCTGCAGCACATTTACCCACAGATGTTGCTAAAGCTGGAACTGTAGATCCTGCTCTACACTTGTAGGTTGAAGCTGAAGCTGCTCTATAAATGCTGGATTGGTGAGAAATCTAGAGACCAGGCCGGACAAGGAAGTTCTGCAATCTGGTGAAGACGGACAACAGTTAGAAAGGTTTTAAAATAAAGTATTTGCAATGTCATATGTTACAACATGTGTAATAATGCCCTGCTAAGTGCAGTTCAGCCACTGACCTAGTCTTAGAGTCTCTGTAAAACGCCAAGTTCACCGGAGATCCTATTTAAACCTATAGCTACACCTATAGTCCAGGTCCAGAAAGTAAAAAAACACCCCAGGCAGTTGGATTTTTACTATTAGCTAGGGTAAACAGAACTGTTATAAACATACACCTACCTATCTCAATTGCATATATATAATATAAGAATCAGCCCAGCCTTCTTAATACAGCTGAAAACCTTAATGCAGTCTAGGAAGCTGTCATTCATACTTATTATAATCACTCTCATATTTCCAGCTTTAGAGGTGTATGTACAGTAGCTCCAACACACATTATCACATTAACATACACAAAACTATATCATCCAACCAATAGGCCCAGTTACACTAAGATTTAATTTAAGGATTTAAATGTGCATTTTGTGTATATTATTGTGATAATGTTAAATACATTTTTTAGCATGTGATTTAACACTTGCACCCTGGATTTGCAGTTTTTTCTTTTTTTCTAAAAATCCAGATAAAAAAAGTTGGGACAATATGAATATGATTACGATAATAGATCACCTTGCCAACTGTGAAGCATGAGGGTGGATGTATCACATTGTGGGGGTGTGTTGCTGCCAGTGGCATTCGCAATGCTGCAGGAGTAGAAAGAAGGATGGATTCACAATGGAATAAGCAAAAATGTGAATGGGACCAAGTATACTGAGTAAACTGTATCAATTATAAAGTGGACTGACTCAAACATGAAGTACATTTAACCTGGTGTACCTTCAACTGGCCCAAACAAGAACTGAATTTACCCAGGTATGAACGGAATTGGTTTGAACAGGATATTAATTGAAACTGGTACAAACTAAGTTTGACCCAAGTGTAGAGTAAATTTAATCAATTACAAAGTAAACTGAATCGAGCACGAAGTACATTTAACCTAGTAGAAATTCAACCGAATTTAACCATGTATAAACTTAAGTCAAATGAATCTGAAGTGAAATGAACCAATTACCAAGTCAACTGGGCCAAGCATGATGTAAATTGACTGTCATAAACTGGATTGGTCTAAACATGAAATGAATGTGCACTGAATTAGTTTGAACAGGAAATTTCCTGAAATAATTAAGTTATTAAGCTAATAAACCACATTTAACCCCTTCACTCCCCCTACCTGAACATATGTAATAAGCACGGTAATAACAAGGTAATAACCACACTGTTCACATGGGTGCGATACAATATCAAGTTTTGGTTTTGGTTGAAGCACAAGATAAACTAGTTTAATCCTTAACTGGATTTGAACTGAAAATTCTGTCCAAAAAATAATTTTACTGTAAGCAGTGTGAGAATTCACGTTTAATATGCCGAATGTGATTGAATATGAATTTTGACAATCATTTCTGATTGGTTCACCCTCAGCACCACTATCCCACAATCCCTCAGGGCTGCAGGATCATTTCTCCTGGGCTGTGGGTTCGAGATAAATACCGGTTTGGTGTAAAACTGCACTTCAGTTCTGAGCTTTCAATTTGTAGTTTTGAGGGAAAGGTCAAAGCCATGAGCCGTTTTTTAAACTTTTTTTTAAAGTAGAGTTGAGAAATAACACTATTGCAGAAGAAAGATCACTCTGTCCTTCGTCTCTTTACCTCTCTCTCTCTCTCTCTTTACCTCCCTCGCTCCCTCGTTCTCAGAGGAGGAGGCATTAGGAGCAGTGCTGGCGTCTCTATTACCGCAGATGCTGCAGTCTTAAGGTGATTTCCCTCGTTCTCTATTCAATGTCAAAGGCATAAAGTAAAAACGATGCATATTAATGTGAATGCAAGATCAAGTGCCTCTGCATTTTTCCTCACGTTAGTTATGCGCACACCTTCATCACCGGCCCGACGCTTCCTCCTCTCGCTGCACCAGGACTCCAGACCGTCCTTCTTTATTCTGTTTCAAAACCTGAACAGAGCCGCTCTGAATATATGAACATACAGCCACAACATATAATAATCACTGCAGGATCTGAAAAGTGAATTTTACCAGGTAATACGGAACTGGGTCAAGCAGTAAGTGAATTAAAACAGATGTAAAGTAAAAATATAAAGAAAAGGAAAAATAAATCCAAATATAAACTGAATTGGCCTGAGCCAAGTATAAACCAAATTTGGACAAACTGGATTTGGACAGACTACAAACTGAATTGGTCCAGTCACAAAGTGAATTTAATAAGGTAAAAATATATTGCCCCCAACATAAAGTGAATTTAAGGTATTAACTTAGGTATAAACTAAATTGTAAGCAAGATGAAGTGAATTTTCCAGGTAAGACTGAATTGGGCGTAGCGAGAAGTAAATTTAATCAAATATAAACTGCATTGGCCTGAGCCATGTGTAAAGCATGAAGTGAATTTAAACAGATGTAAAGTGAATTTTGTCAAATATAAGTGAATTGGGTCAAGCAGTAAGTGAATTTAACCAGGTATAAAGGGGATGTGATTTTTTTCCTAGGTAAAAAAAGGCCCAATTATAAAGTGAATTTAAACAGGTTTAAACTAAAGTTGTCCCAGTATAAGTGAATTTAACTAGGTATAAACCACATCAGCCCAAGTATAAACTGACTTTGACTGGTTATAAATTGAATTGGCCAAAGTAAGAAATGAATTTGAGCAGGTACAAACTCAACTGGCCCAAGCAAAAAATGACAAAAGAAACTGGCCTCAAAATGAATTAATTTGACCCAAATATACAAAATTAACCTGCCTGATAGTGTATTAAGCCTAAACACAAAGTTAAGTACCACCAAATTTAAAATGAATCAAATAGGTGCAAAGAAAAGCTTAGAAATATAAAGATGCTGTGTCCAATCTATGAACTTAATTGAACTAATTCAAATTCTAAGTGAACTGACCTAAATCAGAAGTGAACTAATACATATCTAAAGTAAACTAACTAAATTCTAAGTGAACTAACCCAAGCCAAAGTAACCGTATTCAAATCTAAAGTAAACTAATTCAAATTTTCAATGAATTGGACTGAATTTGAAGTAAACAAACAAATAAAAAAAATCTAAAAGTGAACTAATACATATCTAAAGTAAACTAACTAAATTCTAAGTAAACTAATGTTTGGGCAAGATAACTAAATTTAAGTCAGTTTATTTTTACCCACACTGGTAGAGAGAAATTGTACATATTTTACGTGAATTGGCCTGGATGTAAAATTTCTCTCTGCCAAAGTTTGAGTAAAAATAAACTGACTTACATTTAAAGTTATCTGGTCCAAATATAATACAAACTCTCCCCAAAATGACACAAACTGTAAAGTGAACAAAATATAAAGTATTTGAGCTAATATGAACTGACTCTAATTTATTGTGAAATGTGAATGGTAAACCATTCCAGATATGAACTGAACTGGCCCGAATTTTAAATCAGTTGGCCAAAAATGTATTTATTAATTTTTTTTTTTAAGTAAGTTTATCTTACTTATCTTATTTATTATTTTAAGTAAATCTGGCCCAAACTGAATCTAATTGAATATGAACTGGTCTGAGTGCAATAAAAAAACAGTAAAGATATGAACTGAATTGGCCCGAATTTTGGTCAATAATTATGTGAACTAACCATATGAGGAGTTAATCAGTCTATAATATGAGGAAATGTGAACTGATTTAAATTTAAAGTAAACCAGATAAGATATGAACAGAACAGAACCGGTTCAGATCAGCACTGTCTGGTCTATACAGCTGTGATTAGACTGTAATTTGATTGGTATTGATAACTGTTATTCTGTGGCTGTTTCCAGTATACTGGCCGGGATTGGTGGGATCTCCTGGCCGTGGTTCAGCCGGTTGTGGGCCGGCGTGAGAGACGGCGGCTGTGATTGACAGCCGGTCTCTCGGAGGAGCTTGTAGTTATGGTTACGCTCAGAGTCGTGTGCTCTTAAATAGCATCGCTCTTCTCTCTCTTTTCTCTCTATCTGTCTATCTCTTTCTCTGTCTCTCTCTCTTTATCTGCCCTCATCCTTTCATGTCTTTAAAAGAAACATAGTTTTGCGTACTTGTATGTAGTAATGTCAGTAAGTATATATATATATATATATATATATATATATATATATATATATATATATATATACTTACATTTTTCAGATTATCAAATGAATTACTTTGATTTTACCAAATTGAAAACCTCTGGAATATAATCACGAGATAGATGGATGATCACAAGCCATCAAACCAAGCTGAACTGCTTGAATTTTTGCACCAGGAGTAAAGCAGCATAAAGTTATCCAAAAGCAGTGTGTACGACTGGTGGAGGAGAACATGATGCCAAGATGCATGAAAAAAACTAATTAAAAAACAGGGTTCTTCCAACAAGTCAGTTTATCTGATTTTGCTATTTATAGGTTTATGTTTGAGTAAAATTAACATTGTTGTTGTATTCTATAAACTACAGACAACATCTCTCCCAAATTCCAAATAAAAATATTTTCAATTAGAGCCTTTATTTGCAGAAAATGAGAAATGGCTGAAATAATAAAAAAGAAGCAGAGCTTTTAAGAAAGTTCATATTCATTAAATAGTTTTAAGAGTTCAGAAATCAATATTTGGTGGAATAACCCTGGTTTTTGGCATCTTGGCATCATGTTCTCCTCCACCAGTCTTACACACTGCTTTTGGATAACTTTATGTTGCTTTACTCCTGGTGCAAAAATACAAGCATTTCAGTTTGGTTTGATGGCTTGTGATCATCCATCTTCCTCTTGATTATAATTCAGAGGTTCTCAATTTGGTAAAATTCTATATAATTTCTTAATCTTAAAAATTAAAATAGAAATTATATCTGAGGTGTGTGACGAAACAACACCATAAATTCCTCTGTACAGTCTGATCTAAGTGTGTGTGTGTGTATGATTCTCGACACTGTACCGTGTGTATTATACCCGTCTCTCGCCCGTCGCCATGACAACTGCCCATGCCCACAGACCCTCACAACCAGCCCATTAAATACTTATTTCAATGACTCCAGATCAAAGCAGCAGATTAGGAACAGAACAGTGACTTATCCCTTATAAATCACCACCGTCCCCGACGCCACCAGCCATTCCTGCGTTATATTAATCTATGAATCACGCTGTCGGATAATAACGCTCGCCGTGCTCACGCCGCGCTCGCGCCGTAATTTCAGTGCGGGGGCCGGAGGGGGGCGGGGTTTATGGCATGCTATTTGCATCTCTTTATTTTATTGAGTCAGGAAAGGATTTGTTATTATAATGACTCATTTACTGTTTAAAAAAACAATAATAAAAAATCCCCCACTCTACCAAAGCTCATATGTACATTTAAAAAGCTTCACAAAGTGCTTTACGCAAGAACCTGCAAATAATTAAGGAAATATATAAATATAAACTGAATAATGAAAAGTGAATCAAAACATTTTAAAGTGCAAGACCAGAGCAGTAATAACAACAACAACAAAAAAAACAGACTGTAGCAACTCCATCTCATGTCTAGCTAACCATGGATAGAGTACTTAACATCTAGCTAATGTCAGTTACAGTAGGAAATGCGTACCTGATTATGGCTAGAGTTCTTAACATCGAGCTAACCTGAGTTAGAGCAGGTAATGTCTAGCTAATTAAGGCTAGAGTACTTAACATCTAGCTATTAAAAGAGAGAGTGGTTAATGTCTAGCTAACCATGGCTGGAGTTCTTAACATCTAGCTAACATCAGCAAGATTAGTTAACATTAATATTTAACATGTAGTAAATGTCTAGCTAACCACAGCTAGTGGAGCTATTAAATCCAGAAACCAGCTAGTAAAGTTAACATCTAACTAACATCAGCTGGAGTAGCTAATATCTAGACATTACTTAGAGTAGTTAACATATAGTTAAATTTACATTTACTTTCAACTAGAGTACTGGGCATCTAACTAAAAACCTTTAGAGTAATCGACATCTAGCTAACTTCAGCTGGAGTAGGTAACATCTAGACTTAAGTTTGAGAAGTTAACATCCAACTAGTCCAGTTAACATCTACTGTAGAAAACATGAACTAGACTAGGTAGTAGTTAACATCTAGTTAAATTTACATCTAATATTAAATACAGTCATCTAGAATAATCAACATCTAGCTAATATCAGGTAGAGTATCTAATATATAGGTAATATCAGGTAGAGTAGCTAATATCTTGCTAATACCAGGTATAGGAGCTAATATATAGCTAATATCATATATAGTAGCTAATATACAGCTAATATCTAGCTAATATCATCTAGAGTAGCTAATATCTAGCAAATATCTAGCTAATATCATCTAGAGTAGCTAATATCTAGCAAATATCTAGCTAATATCAGGCAGGTTAGCTAATATCTAGCTAATATCAGGTAGAGTAGATAATTTGTAGCTAATATCAGGTAGAGTAGCTAATATCTAGCTAATATAATCTAGAATAGCTAATATCTAGATACCGCTCACCAGGTAAAAGAAACCCAGTTTAAGTAAGTACAGTATTTTCAGTGGTACGTCAAAAATCATTTCATTCTTCGTCCGTTTTATGAAGTATTCATATATATATATATATATATATATATATATATATATATACATATTTTTTTTTTACTTTTATTGTGCTGCAGGTGTGAGCTACAGGTGATAGCTGCTAGCGGTAACGCTGCTGTGCTGAACTCTGAGGGACGTTATTGAGCGAGGACACCACACGCTCAGCGGTTCTTATTAAACTCATATCTCTGAGCTCAGAGCAGGACTGAAACGCCACTAGAGATTTTTCCAGAACCCCCTCGAGAGGCTGAACTGCGTCAGCGGGGTCACGCTAACCTGCTGAAACCAGACCGAGCTGTAGACCTGCCTCGCTAAACCATTAGCCACCGTGAAGACTCAGCATGTCTCCATGCTAGAGTCCAGCTAGCAGCTACGTACACATGCTAAATCACTGCTCAGTACACACTAACGTCTGAGTACAGAACATGGGTCAATCTTCATTTTGGAACCATGTCACAAAGGTTGGAGGGTTAAAAAAAAGCCTAAAATATTTGGGACAATTCCAAGAGTCAGTATATACATTTTCACAGTTAACCTAAGATTAAAAGCACATTTTCCTTATTATTTATTTGATTTTCCTTTTTTAAATTTTATTTCAAAGGCGCTTTACATATGTAAAATAGCTTGTCACATAACCAATTTTCACACTTGAACTTTTTTTTTTCAAATCTTTTGAGATTTCATAAAATAAGATTTACTATATGCATGATTAACATCATACTACATAAAAAAAAGTATTTTATTAGAAAAATATTTTTGTCACAAAGATTTTGGTCACTGGTGTTATCAGGACTCTTATATTATATTTATTATAAATATTGTTAGCTCTGTTAAACTGTGTCCTGGGTCAAAGGTTGTCAAAGAATAAGGCATGAGAAGATGAGACCATACCTGCTCATTTTATTTTTTATTAATTTGACGATAATTCTCTTTATCTCGATAATCAGGCAGCACATAACTTCTTTGTGTCACTGGTGTTTTATGTGCTTGAATTGTTAAAAAATGATTTTTCATCAAATATATTGCCTTATGTCTTTAATTTCATTGATTTTACTTAGTTACACATGGTCTCTCTATTTCCAATGAGGCAGGCTTTTCACAAAATCCTCTATTTTAACTGAAATGTCACTGGTGTTACAGATGTGTTACCATATGGTGTTTTTGTCCTTTTTCATGATTTTTTTAATTAAAGTATCCTGCATGAAATGTTAGAATCATTCATTCTTATATCAGCTGTTTAAATTATTATTATTATTTTTTTTTTAATAGTATAGAAAGATGCCTTTAAGTATAAAGAAAGAGCGCTTTATTTTTGTTATTTTCAGTGCTTGTGTATAAACATACTTTGGTAACATGTTAAGTTAAATGTAATTTATTCATCACATTCAGCCACATTGTAATTTCAATTAAAAATAAATAAATTGATGACAAAATAAATTCTTCAAGATGGGATACCACCATTGAGAAATTGACCGAAACTTTGCATTTTATGTTAAAATATATTAAAATCTATTTGGAATTAAGCTCTCCATTTTGCATATTTGGTAAGTGGAGTTGTTAATAGACATTTTAAGGTTGTTTGTTTCTGGGACAATTTAAATAGATTTTTTTAAATGTATCCACTTGAATTCCCACTCCAAATAGAGAATTAACCACATACAGAATATCAGCAGTTCATCTGATTTAAACATGTGCTTTTGCTGTCATGCTAAGTCTGGGATTAAAGATTTTTCAATATTTTGGTTATTTCTCATATTTAAAAGACTTCAGACTACACACAAATCATATCAAGTTTTTATTTTAATTTTTTATTTACTGTTATGCATGCATTCATCCTGTTACAACAAGCCGTACACTCTGTAAAAATGAAAAAGTCTAGAAAACTCAAAATTTCAAAGCAACTTACTGCACTTAATTTTTGAGCTTTGAGGCCAACTTCAAATTTTTACAGTAAAAAAAGTAATGTGCCAACTCCAAATATTTATTCCAGATATTTCATTTTTCGAATGCATAAAAACTTAATTATTAAATCCCACCAACCTAAAAATTCACTTTGTGTTGTTAGTTTAGCTTCATTTAGGTTCTATGAAATAAATTTTATAAGTTCTGCTGACTTTCCTTTAAGATCAACTCAAACTCTTATTAACTTTTACATAACTTTTAACGTTTTACATAAATCAAACTCACATGATGAGCAAAACACTTCATTTATTGTTAGTTTAAATGAGCAACAGAGAATATATGTAGAATTTATTACATATATGTCTTATTGTCAGTCATATAAACTTGCAGTAATGTCAGTATGACTAGTTTAAATACACTCAATAACAGAAAACACAGTAACTTGTTCTGACAGCCTACAACACTGAGACCAGGCTGGAAATAAGGTGTGTTCAGGTAGATTTCTGGTGTGTCTCGGTCTTGGCGGCGAGAAACACAGGTGCTCCACTGACAAAAGCAGTGTGTAAGACTGGTGGAGGAGAACATGATGCCAACTGAAATAAACTGTGATTAAAAACAGGGTTATTCCAACAATTACTGATTTCTGAACACTTAAAACTATTTAGGAATATGAAATTGTTTTTTCTTTGCATTATTTGAGGTCTGAAAGCTCTGCATTTTTTTTTGTTTTATTTTGCAAATAAATGCTCTAAATGACAATATTTTTTATTTATTTTTTAATTTGGGAGAAATGTTGTCTGTAGTTTATAGAATAAAACAACAATGTTCATTTTACTCAAACATAAACCTATAAATAGCAAAATCAGAGAAACTGATTTAGAAACTGAAGTGCTCTCTTCATTTTTTCCAGAGCTGCTGAAAATATTTAGGGGGCCATGAGTTGCAAAAGTTTGTGAACCCTTGTGCTAGACTCTGTAGAGTAACAGACTGGTTATAAACTGACTCGAGAGGAAGTGACTCAATCAGAATGAGTGGGTTTTTAACAGACTTCACCTCAGTGGAGTTCAGCTCGCTAAAGCTAAACGCAGCCGTGTGATTTGGTTTTTTTATATACAGCCATCCATCAAACCCCGCTAGCGCTTCGCCATGCTAACCGCCTGCCTGATTAGTGGTTGAACAAATGCGGTGTTGATTCTGGAGCTTCGCTGTATGGAATATTAATTCCCTGCAATCTGCCCGAGTTTCAAACCCTGCGACTGAGAGGAGGGCGGCCGCCTAGCAGCGGCGTTGCGGCGGCTGCTAATTGAGTAGCGCTATTCAGGTGGCAGTTAAGCTCACTAATTGGCTCTCCTCAGTTCATCACCGGCGAATCAAGCGTCTCGGGGTGTCACGCCTGGTCCGCCGGTGGTTATTAACGGGCTCGCTCTCTGCATTTGAGTCAGGGGGTTAATTTTAATGGCGCAAATATGTTGCGACGTCGGTCGCTACTCTCCAACGTTAGCGAGACGCTAAGGAGAGGAGGAAGAAGAGCGGCTGACAGACGCCCGTCGAGAGAAGAGCTATTATAAACGCTTACATAACTCGTGTTGCTGTTTTACTGTATACGATGGCGTGCTGTGCAGTTTATAGGGCCCGCTCGCTTCTATAATGACCTCCATTTCGCTAATCTGCATGCTACACTAGACGCGCCGGCAGTTAGCGCTTACAAATGGAGCCCAACCTTTAATAGCCGCCGACGAAACGTTAAATTTATGCAATTCATTCATTATGCAGAAAAATAGGAATGGGTTTTTTTGGGGGGGGTCCCATTTGTCTTGGTTTTAAATTGAAAATTAACACGCCGTGACATTTCCCAGTATAGAGCCACTGCAGACTCAGGAAAATATCAACTTAGCGCTTAGCCCAGATGTGACACATGTGTAGAGTCTTCTTAAAAAGAGCCAAGTAGCTGCATTTCTGAAAATTACTGGAGTCTGCAGACTCTTCAGTAAAGGTTTTAAAGCGATAGTAGAAGCTGAAAAAAACCCACCACTGCATCATACCACCTTACAATATAGTCGATTAGCAAATCAACCAATCAGCTGCCTTAGTTTTATTGGATTAAATCAAACTATCGTCATTAAAGCATTTATTTGCAGAAAAATAGAAATGTCCGAAATAACAAAAAAGATGCAAATCTTTCAGACCTCAAATAATGCAAAGAAAAAGCATATAGAAGTTCATATTCATAAAGTTTTAAGAGTTCATAAATAATCAATATTTGGTGGAATAACCCTGATGGTTTTTAATCACAGTTTTCATGCATCTTGGAATCATGTTCTCCTCCTCCACCAGTCTTACACACTGCTTTTGGATAACTTTATGCTGCTTTACTCCTGGTGCAAAAATTCAAGCAGTTCAGTTTGATTTGATGGCTTTTGATCATCCATCTTCCTCTTGATTATATTCCAGAGGTTTTCAATTTGGTCAAATCAAAGAAAATCATAATTTGTGTCAAAAAAATACTTTTTGTTGATACTAATAGTTGGTTGCTTTGGTGTTGCTTAGTGGTTTAAAGGTGGTTGCTTTGGTGTGGGTTAGTGGTTCATAGATGTTGCTGTGGTGCTGCTAACTGGTTGATAGGGGGTTGATAGGTGGTTGCTATGGTGTTGGTTATTGGTTGATAGGTGGTTGCTAGGATGTTGCTTACGGGTTTAGATGGGTGGCTATAGTATTGCTTAGTGGTTGATGGGTGGTTGCTATGGTGTTGGTTAGTGGTTGATAGGTGGTTGCTATGGTGTTTATTTATATTTTATTTTTATTTACCTATAAAATACATGAACAAAACTTTTTACTGTTTGTTATATGTATATCGTGTAGGACAATGTACAGGACAAATATCTAAAACTCTGAAACTAAAATTTAGTTTACTTATACTCTCCCATTAGCCCCACCCACTTTACCCTGATAGGATGCCTGGATCTGTTTAGTTTCTCTCCAGTATTTTGCTGATATTGTTTTAAATATAAAGTAAAACAAACAAACGCCTTACCTGATTTACAGCACCCAGGATAAAATGATGATGATGATGCATAATGGTTGATAGGTGGTTGCTAAGGAGTTGCTTAGTAGTTAATAGGTGGTTGCTATGGGGTTATGTAGTGGTTGATAGGTGTTTGCTATGGTGTTGGTTAGTGGTTGATAGGTGGTTGCTATGATGTTGCTTACTGGTTGATAGGTGGTTGTGTTGGTGTTGGTTAGTGGTTGATAGCTGGTTGCTATGGTGTTGATTGGTGGTTGATGGGGGGAGGTTGCTATGGTGTTGGTTAGTGGTTGATAGGTGTTGATATGATGCTGCTTACTGGTTGATAGGTGGTTGCTATTGTGTAGGTTAGTGGTTGATAGGTGGTTGCTATTGTGTAGGTTAGTGGTTGATAGGTGGTTGCTATGATGTTGCTTAGAATTTGAGAGGTGGTTGCTATGGTGTTGCTTAGAGGTTAATAAGTGGTTGCTTTCTGTTCACTTTCTCTTTAGTATTTTGCTGATATTATTTTAAATATAAAGTAAAACAAACAAACAAACACCTTACCTGATTTACAGCACCCAGGATAAAAAGGTAAAAAAGTAAAATAATTTTGTCAAACTATCACTTTAAGGTAATATCCATGCAGGTTCTGTAGCGTCTGTGTGCAATTTGTCCTGCTATCTCAGCTCCCGGAGGACGAATCCCTGCCCTTCCCATTTGTCTTTTTTCTTCAGTGTCTTTTACACTTATCTGAACAAGCAGCCCTTGACCTGCTCGTCCCCCGTCCGCCCATACAGCCAGACCATAATAACACTGGACGTATACCTTAATTGAATTATAAAGAGCTCGCTCTGTATTCTAGCCCTGCTTCTATTGAATAAAACTGACCTGCTGCTAACGTCTCTCTGCTTTAAATCATTCCTGAGCAAACTGTGATACACTGCACTTATTATACTCTATTATTTACCTATATACTGACGATCTATTTATATATATACATTTGTAAGTATCCTTCATATCGAATGATACAGAATATAGGACACTCTGTAGTTGTGTATCTGTTTCACTATATACTTTATTATTCTCCTCTTTTCACCCTGTTCTTCAATACTCAGAACCCACGGCATAGAAAACCACCATAGAGATACAGCTATTATTATTAAATATGTTATCTTTCTGCGTTTAAATATCAGCAGAGCTTCTGAAAATATCTACACTGATGGGCGTGGTGTTCTGGTTATGAAATGAGGTGTGTTCAGGTACATTTCTGGAGTTTTGCTTGTTTGCTTGTTATCTTGGTAACAGAAAACACAGGAGCTCCACTGACTGAATACAACCTAGACAGACGCCAACAGTCAGACGTTCATCGCTATCTCGGTAACATAGGTGCGCCGAGCCGAGCATACACCACCACCTATTACACACACATGAACACACAGCAGCACAAACCCAACTTTTACGTCGACAATAAACAGAATAGTAAATAAAATAACATTGCTGTTCCCGTAATAAATGAGCTGCTGGAGCTCCTTCACAGCGTCAACCAGCAGCTCAGTTTCCTCTGCTGAGAAGCGTTTGTTGGACACGTCCAGGTAGCTGCACCGTTACAATAGCAATCCGCCAAAGACAGAGCTCACCTGGTTCTACTCTTAAAGGGAAGGATGAGCAAGAGAGAGACACTCTGATTGGTTAATTTCACGTTACGCCCAAAGCACAGACGAGTACACCTTGGTGCAGAAATACTTTTCCCATCGATACGATAGCAAAGACTCACTCATAAAAAATAATGACCTTAAATATTACTAAAGTGGGCCCTATATCTGATTTGTGTGGTACACACCTGTACTCGAAGCAAAGAAACATATTCAGGCAGAATTCAGCACAACACCTGGAAATAAAGGCAACTCAATGAACTGATTGACTGCATTCTACAAAACAATCAGTGCAGAGTATAGTGAGACTCCAAAACCAAAACTATCCAGACTAAATACAGTACAGAAAACAAGGTAACACACATCAAGCTTAGTTCAGACTCTGGTAGAGTTGAGTTTCAGTTTTAAGACCGGGTTTAGCTCTGTCCAAATGTGAGAACACATTCATCAGTTATCATTCTGTACATTCATATAATTTAGTATTTATTTATGCTTTTGCTGTTTTATAGAAGCGTAAAAAAGTGTGAGGGTGAACGTAGCTGTTGAGTTCACTCTGCTTGGAATCGTGGGTAACCATGGTAATGCGTGGCCTCTCCTGGCAGATTTCTTTAGAATATTATAAGACATATATTATAAAACACATGTTTATCTGCTGTATATTATATTATATTTTACTTTTCTGAACTTGACTGATCTTTTGAAGAGCCTTGGATGTCGATCCCAGAGGCTTTTCTTACGCCATGAAAGATTCTCAGTTATTTACAGTACATTTCTGCTTCTGTTTATGTTTATTCACATACATTATAAAACCCATACTCCATGTACTCCACTGTACTACTCTACTCTCATTATACTACCCTATATATGCCCCTATTCTACTTATACTCCACTATACTACCATCTTCTTTCTAAACTTACCCTATAACACCTATATGCCCCTATTCTAGTCTATATTCCCTATTCAACACTATACTACTTATACTAACCCTCTAATTCACATATTCCTCTATTCTACTCTATACTCCTTATACTCTACTATACTATCAAATACTACTTATACTAACCTTATAATCCCTATACTCCCTTATTCTACTCTATAATACCATACACTACCATATACTACTTATAATAAACCCTATATGCCCCATTCTACTCTATAATCACTATTCTCCACTATACTACCCTATACTTTCAATCCTATACTCCCTGGTCTATTATATAATACCCTGTTCCATATACTATACTACACCACTATACTAGATAGATAGATAGATAGATAGATAGATAGATAGATAGATAGATAGATAGATAGATAGATAGATGGAGAGGGGAAATTCAGAGGGGAAATTCTTGACATCCAGCAGCAGGTGTGTATAGTACACAAAGTTACAAAAAGATAAAAAAAATATATATAAATGATACATATAAATACAACAAAATAAAAAATAAGATGAAATTATAAAAGTACAGTCTTTAGTGTGTGTGTGTGATGTAAAATGGAGGTAGTGCAGTTGAACACAATAGACAGCGAACACCAGTTGATGTGCATAAAGTAAGGATAAGGATAACTGATGTCCGCCATACAGAAAGTGCAAATACAGTTATATAATAATTTAAATTTAGCAGTGCAAATGATACGTAAACAGTAGATGAATGAACTAGTGAATGAACTACTAGTGCAAAATAGGGTAGAACTATAAGAATAGTGTTATGGGCATCAGCAAGATAGTGTGACCATAGATGGGGGTATGTCCATGGTGTGGCCAGAATTGCTGGAAAGAAAAGGTGTCACAGAGTCTTCAGTTTGCTGTGCTGAGATGAGTTGAAAAGTCTTATGGCCTGAGGGACAAAAGACTTTCGAAGTCTGTCTGTGGAGCAGGACTGGGACAGCAGTCTGCTGCTGTATGAGCTCCTCTGCCTGGTGATGGTGCTGTGCAGAGGGTGGTGAACATTGTCCATGATGTTCAGCAGCTTGCTGAGGACTCTCCTCTCTGCCAGTGGTGTTAAGGACTCCAGCTCTAGTCCCAACACAGAACCAGCTTTCCTCACCAGCCTGTTCAGTCGTCCAGCGTCCCTCTTGCTGATGCTGCCTCCCCAGCACACTACAGCGTAAAAGAGGACGCTGGCTACCACAGACTGGTAGAACATCAGCAGGAGTTTCTGGCAGATGTTAAAGGACCCAAGCCTTCTGAGGAAGTACAGTCTGCTCTGGGCCTTCCTGTAGAGGGAGTCAGTGTTCACTGACCAGTCCAGCCTATCGTCCAGGTGCACACCAAGGTATCTGTAGGACTTGACCACTTCCACATTGACCCCCTCGATGGAGATTGGCTGCTGAGCAGAGGGCCTGGACCTTCTGAAGTCTATGCACATCTCCTTGGTTTTGGAGATGTTCAGCTGTAGATGGTTCGTTTTGCACCACACCACAAAATCCTCAACCAGGGTTCTGTACTCCCTCTCATCACCACTACGCACACACCCCACGATTGCAGTGTCGTCAAAGAACTTCTGCATGTGGCATGACTCCGAGTGGTATTTGAAGTCTGATGTGTACAGTGTGAACAGGACTGGAGAGAGAACAGTCCCCTGTGGTGCTCCTGTGCTGCTGATCACTGTGTCAGAGGAGCAGTCCCTGATCCTGACATGTTGTGGTCTCCCAGTAAGGTAGTCAGTGATCCAGGTGACCAGGTGCATGTCCACCTCCATCTTCATCAGCTTGTCTCTCAGCAGTAGGGGCTGTATGGTGTTGAAGGCACTGGAGAAGTCGAAGAACATGACCCTCACAGCACCTCCCCCCTTGTCCAGATGAGAGTGAGCTCTGTGCAGAAGATAGAGGATGGCATCTTCCACTCCCACCTTTTCACGGTACGCAAACTGCAGTGGGTCCTCAGCATGGTGGACCTGAGGTCTGAGGTGGTCCAGCAGCAGTCGCTCCATGGTCTTCATCACGTGAGATGTCAAAGCAACCGGCCTGTAGTCATTCAGCTCCTTCGGGTGTGCCTTCTTAGGAACTGGAACGAGGCAGGTTGTCTTCCACGTGGCAGGAACTCTCCCTAGACGCAGACTCAGGTTAAACACATGTTGGAGGGGCTCACCCAGTTGAACAGCACAAGCCTTGAGCATTCTGGGGCACACTCTGTCCAGGCCAGCTGCCTTCCTGGGGTGAAGTCTCCTCAGCTGTCTCCTGACTTGGTCTGCAGTAAAGGTTGGTGGACTGGAGGAGCTGATTTGTCTGCTAGCTGATAGTGTTGCTGGTGGTGACGATGATGATGAAGAAGATGGTGGGGGTGAGGGTGATGGTGGTGATGATGATGATGAAGAAGATGGTTGGGGTGAGGGTGATGGTGGTGATGAAGATGGTGGAGGTGAGGGTGATGAAGATGATGATGGAGGAGAGGGTGGTGGTGGTGGTGGTGAAGATGGAGGTGAGGGTAATGGTGGTGATGATGATGATGATGATGAAGATGGTGGAGATGGAGATGATGATGGTGGTGGCGGTGGAGATGGAGATGATGGTAAAGCTGCAGGGGGGTAGAAGGAGGGGGCAGCAGGAGCAGGACAGTCAAACCTGTTGTAAAAGTTGTTAAACTGGTTTGCTCTGTCCACACCCCCATCTGCTGGGTTGCCGCTGTTGTTCTTGCACCCAGTGATGGTTTTCATCGCACCCCAGACTTCCTTCTTGTTGTTATCTTGCAGCTTTCTTTCCACCTTTTTCCTTTAAGACTCCTTGGCCTCTTTAAGACGTACCTTGAGTTCCCCCTGTACGCGCTTCAGCTCTACCAGGTTTCCATCTTTGAACGCCCTCTTCTTTTGGTTGAGGAGGTCCTTGAAGGTGCTGGTAATCCAAGGTTTGTTGTTTGGAAAGCAGCGTACAGTCTTTGTGGGAACAGCAACATCCATACAGAAATTCAAGTAGTCTGTAACACAGTGAGTCACCCCCTCAATGTCCTCGCCATGTGGGTGCAGCAGCACGCTCCAGTCAGTGGTGTCATAGCAGTCCCTTAGGGCTTCCTCTGCTTCAGGAGACCAGACTCTGAATGAGCGTGTGGTAGTGGGCTGCCTCAGTACCAGTGGTTTGTACTGAGGCTGTAGGAAGACCAGGTTGTGATCTGATCTCCCCAGCGGTGGTAGTGGAATAGCCCTATATGCATCCCTCACATTAGCATACAGCAAGTCTATGGTTCTGTTCTTCCTGGTGGGACAGTCCACAAACTGGAAAAAGGCAGGCAGTGTAGAGTCCAGCGTTACGTGATTAAAATCACCAGTAATCACATAGAAGGCGTCAGGGTGCTGTGTCTGCAGCGCTGCGACGGTGGAGTGGATGACGTCACACGCCGCCTGTTCGTCCGCTCTCGGCTGAATGTAAACACAGACGAGGATCGCGTGAGAGAGCTCCCGCGGCATGTAATAAGGTCGGAGACTCACCGCTAACAGTTCAATATCCCGACAGCAGATCACCTCCTTCACGTTTACATGTCCAGGGTTGCACCATCTGTTGTTAATGAAAAGCGCGATTCCCCCACCTTTCCGCTTCCCGCATAGCGCCGGGTCCCTATCCCCTCTCACTGTAGAGAAGCTGGGTAGCTCCACGTTAGCATCCGGCGTGTCGGGGGTGAGCCAGGTCTCGGTGAAACACAGCACGCTACACTCCCTGTAGAGCTTCTGATTCTTCACCAGACACGCTAGCTCGTCGGTTTTGTTGGTCAGTGAGTTGACATTCCCCATAACCACCGACGGAACTGAGGGTTTGTACCTCCAGCGCTTCTCCGTACTCTTAGCCTTTAGCTTAGCCTTTAGCTTAGCTCCGGCCCTACAGCCTCGGTAATTCCTCCTTAGTTCCCCCGGTATTGTGTGGACAATGCCCCCACGTCCCGCGGGTCGAAGGGCCAGCAGTTCTTCACGGGAATAAACACGATATTCCTCGCTGCCCCGCATGTTTACACTAAAACTATCCTTAGGATATAAAAAAGATGCACACTAGACGTGTGTAGTAGCACAGAGACGATAAATAAACGTAAAAAACTCGAAAAAACACACAAAGGAGACAGAGCTACTGGAACAGGCAGCCACTCGCGTCGGCGCCGGAAGCTAAATAGTAATAGTAATAGTACAGTAATACTACTCCTGTATTACTGTACTATCACTATACTATACTGTCCAGTAGTACCATATACCACCCTATACTCCCTTATTCTAATCTATATTACCATCAAACTTCTCTTTACTCCTTATACTACCCTGTAACACTCTATACTCCCCTATATTTCCTTATGCTACAGTATATGCCCTATATTTGCTATGCTACCCTACACTACACTATATTCACTATTTCATCCTATACATTAAACAGTTGTTCAGAATGTATAAGGGAATTTAAATTGTCTTATCAGTTGGGATGGGAAGCCGAAGCCTGAAAACGTCTGATGATCACTGCTCTCTCCTCCCATTCTCTATGTTTTACCGCGCTCTCTCTCTCCTCCCGTTCTCTCTGTTTTACCGCTCTCTCTCTCCTCCCGTTCTCTGTTTTACCGCTCTCTCCTCCCATTCTCTCTGTTTTACCGCTCTCTTTCCCTCCTCCCGTTCTCTCTGTTTTACCGCTCTCTCCTCCCATTCTCTCTGTTTTACCGCGCTCTCTCTCTCCTCCCATTCTCTCAGTTTTACCGCTCTCTCTCTCTCCTCCCGTTCTCTGTTTTACCGCTCTCTCCTCCCATTCTCTCTGTTTTACCGCTCTCTCCTCCCATTCTCTCTGTTTTACCGCTCTCTTTCCCTCCTCCCGTTCTCTCTGTTTTACCACTCTCTCTCTCTCCTCCCGTTCTCTCTGTTTTACCGCTCTCTCTCTCTCCTCCCGTTCTCTGTTTTACCGCTCTCTTTCCCTCCTCCCGTTCTCTGTTTTACCGCTCTCTTTCCCTCCTCCCGTTCTCTCTGTTTTACCACTCTCTCTCTCTCCTCCCCTTCTCTCTGTTTTACCGCTCTCTCTCTCGCCTCCCATTCTCTGTTTTACTGCTCTCTCCTCCCATTCTCTCTGTTTTACCGCTCTCTCTCTCCTCCCGTTCTCTCTGTTTTACAGCTCTCTCTCTCCTCCCGTTCTCTGTTTTACCGCTCTCTCCTCCCATTCTCTCTGTTTTACCGCTCTCTTTCCCTCCTCCCCTTCTCTCTGTTTTACCGCTCTCTCTCTCTCCTCCCGTTCTCTGTTTTACCGCTCTCTCCTCCCATTCTCTGTTTTACCGCTCTCTCCTCCCATTCTCTCTGTTTTACCGCTCTCTTTCCCTCCTCCCGTTCTCTCTGTTTTACCACTCTCTCTCTCTCCTCCCGTTCTCTCTGTTTTACCGCTCTCTCTCTCTCCTCCCGTTCTCTGTTTTACCGCTCTCTCCTCCTATTCTCTCTGTTTTACCGCGCTCTCTCTCTCCTCCCATTCTCTCTGTTTTACCGCTCTCTCTCTCTCCTCCCATTCTCTCTGTTTTACTGCTCTCTCCTCCCATTCTCTCTGTTTTACCGCTCTCTTTCCCTCCTCCCGTTCTCTCTGTTTTACCACTCTCTCTCTCTCCTCCCGTTCTCTCTGTTTTACCGCTCTCTCTCTCTCCTCCCGTTCTCTGTTTTACCGCTCTCTCCTCCTATTCTCTCTGTTTTACCGCTCTCTTTCCCTCCTCCCGTTCTCTCTGTTTTACCACTCTCTCTCTCTCCTCCCATTCTCTCTGTTTTACCGCTCTCTTTCCCTCCTCCCGTTCTCTCTGTTTTACCACTCTCTCTCTCCTTCCATTCTCTGTTTTACCGCTCTCTCCTCCCATTCTCTCTGTTTTACCGCTCTCTTTCCCTCCTCCCGTTCTCTCTGTTTTACCACTCTCTCTCTCCTTCCATTCTCTGTTTTACCGCTCTCTCCTCCCATTCTCTCTGTTTTACCGCTCTCTTTCCCTCCTCCCGTTCTCTGTTTTACCGCTCTCTCCTCCCATTCTCTCTGTTTTACCGCTCTCTTTCCCTACTCCCGTTCTCTGTTTTACCGCTCTCTTTCCCTCCTCCCGTTCTCTCTGTTTTACCACTCTCTCTCTCCTCCCGTTCTCTGTTTTACCGCTCTCTCCTCGCATTCTCTCTGTTTTACCGCTCTCTCTCTCTCTCCTCCCGTTCTCTCTGTTTTACCGCTCTCTCTCTTCCCGTTCTCTCTGTTTTACCGCTCTCTCTCTCTCTCCTCCCGTTCTCTGTTTTACCGCTCTCTTTCCCTCCTCCCGTTCTCTCTGTTTTACCGCTCTCTCTCTCTCCTCCCGTTCTCTCTGTTTTACCGCTCTCTCTCTCTCCTCCCGTTCTCTCTGTTTTACGGCTCTCTCTCCTCCCATTTTCTGTTTTACCACTCTCTCTCTCTCCTCCCGTTCTCTGTTTTACCGCTCTCTCCTCCCATTCTCTCTGTTTTACCGCTCTCTTTCCCTCCTCCCGTTCTCTCTGTTTTACCACTCTCTCTCTCTCCTCCCGTTCTCTCTGTTTTACCGCTCTCTCACTCTCCTCCGGTTCAGTTTTACCGCTCTCTCTCTCTCTTCCCGTTCTGTTTTACCGCTCTCTCTCTCTCCTCCCATTCTCTCTGTTTTACCACTCTCTCTCTCTCCTCCCGTTCTCTGTTTTACCGCTCTCTCCTCCCATTCTCTCTGTTTTACCGCTCTCTCCTCCCACTCTCTCTGTTTTACCGCTCTCTTTCCCTCCTCCCGTTCTCTCTGTTTTACCACTCTCTCTCTCCTCCCGTTCTCTCTGTTTTACCGCTCTCTCTCTCCTCCCGTTCTCTGTTTTACCGCTCTCTTTCCCTCCTCCCGTTCTCTCTGTTTTACCACTCTCTCTTTCTCCTCCCCTTCTCTCTGTTTTACCGCTCTCTCTCTCCTCCCATTCTCTGTTTTACTGCTCTCTCCTCCCATTCTCTGTTTTACCGCTCTCTCTCTCCTCCCGTTCTCTATGTTTTACCGCTCTCTCTCCTCCCGTTCTCTGTTTTACCGCTCTCTCCTCCCATTCTCTCTGTTTTACCGCTCTCTTTCCCTCCTCCCGTTCTCTCTGTTTTACCGCTCTCTCTTTCCCTCCTCCCGTTCTCTCTGTTTTACCGCTCTCTCTCTCCTCCCGTTCTCTCTGTTTTACCACTCTCTCTCTCCTCCCGTTCTCTCTGTTTTACCGCTCTCTCTCTCCTCCCGTTCTCTGTTTTACCGCTCTCTTTCCCTCCTCCCGTTCTCTCTGTTTTACCACTCTCTCTTTCTCCTCCCCTTCTCTCTGTTTTACCGCTCTCTCTCTCCTCCCATTCTCTGTTTTACTGCTCTCTCCTCCCATTCTCTGTTTTACCGCTCTCTCCTCCCGTTCTCTATGTTTTACCGCTATCTCTCTCCTCCCGTTCTCTGTTTTACCGCTCTCTCCTCCCATTCTCTCTGTTTTACCGCTCTCTTTCCCTCCTCCCGTTCTCTCTGTTTTACCGCTCTCTCTTTCCCTCCTCCCGTTCTCTCTGTTTTACCACTCTCTCTCTCCTCCCCTTCTCTCTGTTTTACCGCTCTCTCTCTCTCCTCCCGTTCTCTGTTTTACCGCTCTCTCCTCCCATTCTCTCTGTTTTACCGCGCTCTCTCTCTCCTCCCATTCTTTCTGTTTTACCACTCTCTCTCCTCCCCTTCTCTCTGTTTTACCGCTCTCTCTCTCTCTCCTCCCGTTCTCTATTTTACCGCTCTCTTTCCCTCCTCCCGTTCTCTCTGTTTTACCACTCTCTCTCTCCTCCCCTTCTTTCTGTTTTACCACTCTCTCTCCTCCCCTTCTCTCTGTTTTACCGCTCTCTCTCTCTCCTCCCGTTCTCTATTTTACCGCTCTCTCCTCCCATTCTCTATGTTTTACCGCTCTCTCTCTCTCCTCCCATTCTCTATTTTACCGCTCTCTCCTCCCGTTCTCTCTGTTTTACCGCTCTCTCTCTCTCCTCCCGTTCTCTGTTTTACCGCTCTCTCCTCCCATTCTCTCTGTTTTACCGCGCTCTCTCTCTCCTCCCATTCTTTCTGTTTTACCACTCTCTCTCCTCCCCTTCTCTCTGTTTTACCGCTCTCTCTCTCTCTCCTCCCGTTCTCTATTTTACCGCTCTCTTTCCCTCCTCCCGTTCTCTCTGTTTTACCACTCTCTCTCTCCTCCCCTTCTTTCTGTTTTACCACTCTCTCTCCTCCCCTTCTCTCTGTTTTACCGCTCTCTCTCTCTCCTCCCGTTCTCTATTTTACCGCTCTCTCCTCCCATTCTCTATGTTTTACCGCTCTCTCTCTCTCCTCCCATTCTCTATTTTACCGCTCTCTCCTCCCGTTCTCTCTGTTTTACCACTCTCTCTCTCTCCTCCCGTTCTCTCTGTTTTACCGCTCTCTCTCTCCTCCCGTTCTCTGTTTTACCGCTCTCTCTCTCTCCTCCCGTTCTCTCTGTTTTACCGCTCTCTCTCTCCTCCCGTTCTCTGTTTTACTGCTCTCTCGTCCCATTCTCTCTGTTTTACCGCTCTCTTTCCCTCCTCCCTTTCTCTCTGTTTTACCGCTCTCTCTCTCTCTCCTCCCGTTCTCTCTGTTTTACGGCTCTCTCTCTCTCCTCCCATTTTCTGTTTTACCACTCTCTCTCTCTCCTCCTGTTCTCTCTGTTTTACTGCTCTCTCTCTCCTCCCGCTCTCTCTGTTTTACCGCTCTCTTTCCCTCCTCCCGCTCTCTCTGTTTTACCACTCTCTCTCCTCCCATTCTCTCTATTTTACCTCTCTCTCTCTCCTCCCGTTCTCTCTTTTACCGCTCTCTTTCCCTCCTCCCGTTCTGTTTTACCGCTCTCTTTCCCTCCTCCCGTTCTCTCTGTTTTACCGCTCTCTCACTCTCTCCTCTCGTTCTCTCTGTTTTACCGCTCACTCTCCTCCCGTTCTCTCTGTTTTACCGCTCTCTCTCCTCCCGTTCTCTCTGTTTTACCGCTCACTCTCCTCCCGTTCTCTCTGTTTTACCGCTCTCTCTCTCTCCTCTCGTTCTCTCTGTTTTACCTCTCTCTCTCTCCTCTCGTTCTCTCTGTTTTACCTCTCTCTCTCTCCTCCGCATGTCGGTATCAACAGTCAACAGGGTTGAAAGCCGCCCGTTTCAGGCCGGGATTATTTCTGTAAGCTTTTCCGCTCGGCTGCTCTCTTGATAACTTCGCCTTGTGTTCTGCTTCCCTAAGCCCCTTATAATTGCATTTTCATATATTTTTTTTCGGAATACATTGCGGTATTTACTTCGTGCTAAAGAAAGAGTTGCCAGCACTCGTTTTTTTCCCTTCTTTCTCAACCCACTTAATCACTCACTTCTTCTTCTGCGTATATGTCAGTCACGTTCTGAACAGGGCTGTTCTACACAAGGCCGGTGTAGAATTAAGTTTATTCATGCTGCTGAGATAAAGAGCAGGAATGAAAGGAACTCTGCATATATTTAATGCCAAGACAGTCAGCAAACAATTATAATAACAGCGCTGCTGTGGTTTCCCAGTTGGTGGTTGTGGTGTTGATAGGAAGTTTCGATACTACGCCGTATACCACCATATAGTGTCTACTGTACATAGTCCTATACTTCCTACAATCCTTATACTCTTTACAATTCCCATATATTACCCTTTATTTCCTATACTAGCCTTTACTCTTAAGTCCCTATAGTTCTAGCAGGAAAACTCTAGAAACAAAGTGCAGCAAGAAAGATTTAATCACAATAAACACGTATGACAATTAGTAATAGTGAATATAGTGTATATAGAGTCTTTGGCGAAAGCCCCGTCGAAGCCCAGGTCCGCAGCGTCTGGAACCTCGCAGATCCTGCCGTACTTGTACGGCGGGGGCGGAGCCTATCCCCTGAGCAACCGGCGGGACCGAACTGGAGGCGGTGGGGAAGGAGGAGGGTGAAAACGTATGTCAGCGTCTGCAAGCAGGGGAGAACAGGTATGAGGGAGGTCTTTTAAGGACAGGTGGGAGTTGGTGATTGGCTGAGAAAAGTGGCGTGATTTCGAGTTTCCCGCTAGAACCTACGCAGAGCTTTCAGTTCTCTATATTCCCTCTACTGACCTATAATATCTATACTACCCTATACTGGCCATAATCCCCTATATTGTCCCATAATGTTCTCTGTACTGCTCTATATTCCCACATATCCCCTATCCCCCTATAAAAATTGAAATATTTTTCCTATACAACTATTAACTGCACTACACTACCCAATTCTTCATATACTCTTTACTTTAAGTCCCTATAGTTCTCTATATAGTGCCCTATTATTTCGATGCTACCCTACATTGCCTATACTATCTTATACTGCCCGTAATTCTCTACATTACCCCATACTGTTCTTTCTATGCTACTCTATAATTTCCGCCATATCCCCCCTATACTCCCTATACAAATTGAAATTACCATATTCCACCCTATACAATATATATATTACCATATACTCCCTATATATACTTCTTACACTACCCAGTTTTTCCTATATATATTTATTCCTATCCTTTACTGCACTATACTAACCAATCCTCCATATATTACCCTTTGTTTCATTTACTTCCCTTTACTTTTTAAGTCCCTATAGTTATCTATACTCCTTGTACTGATTTATCATTTCTATACTATCTTATATTGCATATATTAGATTATATTGCCCATAATCCCCTATATTACCCTATACTGTAGTCTCTATACTACTCTATACTTCCCCCATACTCTCCCTTTACAGATTTAAACTACCCCATACTCCCCTATACCACCATATACTATACTCTTTACCCTATACTTCATATACTGCACTATGCTATGCATTTTTCCATATATTGCCCTCTATGTCATATACTACCCTTTACTCTTAACTCCCTATAGTTCTCTATACTTCATGTATAGCCCTATATATTATATAGTACCCTATATTGCCTGCACTACCCTATACTCGCTATACAAATAAAAAAAAAACACATACTCCCTTATACTACCCGTAATGCAATTCTCTATATATTATCCTCTATGTCCCTATAGATCTCTACATACAGGTACTGCCCTATAATTCTATACTATCCTATACTGCCCAATATACTCTATACTATCCAATACTACTCCATATCACCTACAGTAGCCTATATTACCCCTCACTACCCTATACTACCGTGTACTTTCTATACTGCCATACAGTACTTCCTGTGAAAAGATGTTGTCCATAATTATGTCAAATTGGTCTCTTGGAGCCAAGCGAATATTGTCTCTGCAAGAAATATACAGAGGCCTTTAGCTGTTGACAAGGTGGTTCATGTGGTGTCGCTACGTGTTTTGGTTGAAATGCTGTTGCTAGGTGGTTTGATGCTGTGGTATCCCAGGTGGTGACTGTGGTGTTGCCTAATGGTTGATAGAAGGTTCCTGTAGTGTTGCTAGGTAGTTTAGTTGTGATGGTGTTGCTAGGTGGTCGCTAAGATTTCGTAGATAATTAATATGTGGTCCACTCGTCTTGTATTCTGCTTCGCTAGCTCCCTTTTAACCACATTTTATATATAGTTTGAAAGATAGGATTGCAAGCAGATTTTTGTCTACTTTCTTAATTCCCTTTGACATTTTCTTCTTCTTCTTCTTCTTCATCTCCACGTTTGCCAGTCACGTTCTGAGCAGGGCTGATGTAGGCGAGGCGGGAGTTGAATTAATATCATTCACGGCGTGGAGATAAAGAGCAGGAATGAAAGGAACTCTGGCTATCTTTAACACCAAGGACATCAGTAAACAACAAAAATAACAATAACGACATGCGAGCGAGCTAACAGAAGATGTCCCAGATGTTGGGATGAAAGGATTCGCCGGTGTTCAGCAGTTGCAGGCCGGGGGACAAGCTGACCTACTTTACTTACATCTGAGTTTAGTTACAACCCTGCAGCCAAATCCCAGGCCTTCCACAGGTTTTATACCAACGTATAGAACTTTAAACTGGAGAAAGAGCAATTTAAATATAATATATGTACCGTTATTTTCGCACTATAAGGTGCACCGGATTATAAGGCACATGTTAAGAGACGTCATAAGAATTTTCTGGTGGTGGGGAGTAACTATGTAAGTTAAGTAAAGCTACACTAAGTAAACAAAACTGTAATATAAAAAACATTTTCTTTTAAAATCTAGTCAGAGCTGGATGTTAATCTACACAGATCTCTCCCCTGAAAACTGTTTATTTGGGTGAGTAAACTGCTTCTGTTTCCCGAATTTCTCCAGCACTAAGGCTGGAGCATTAGCATTAGCGGCTAACACACCTTATTTCTAGATCATAACACTATCACATCAGTGTAGATATTGTGGCGTGGAAGAGGAAGGAGGACTCGTAAGACTCATTGCAAGTACTCAACAGCTCTTTATTAACAGGCTTGCCACTCACTTATAGCCTTTAACAAGGCTAGGAGAGCGAAAACCCAACCATTCACACAGCATAAACAGCCCTAAGGTCACTAAACCAACTAGGAATCTACCGGATGGTAGATTCAGAGTGGTGCCCACCACTCTGCATAACCCCACCTAAAAGGGAGGCCCCACACCTGACATCCACTCACACACAGGCACACAGAGGCGGGCACACAGAGACAGGCACACAGAGGCGGGCACACAGAGACAGGCACACAGCAGCCACACACACACACACACAGACGCCACAATATAACAAAAGCAGTGTGTAAGACAGGTGGAGGAGGAGAACATGATGCCAAGATACAAAAAAAAAAACTGTGATTAAAAACCAAACACGGTTATTCCACCAAATATTGATTAATTCTGAACTCTTAAAACTACTTTATGAATATGAAGTTGTTGTTTTATTTGCGTTATTTGAGGTCTGAAAGCTCTGCATCTTTTTTTTGGGTTATTTCAGCCATTTCTTTGCCATTTTCTGCAAATAAATGCTCTAAATGAGAATATTTTTATTTGGAATTTGGGCGAAAAGGTTGTCTGTAGTTTATAGAATAAAACAACAATGTTCTTTTTATTCAAACATAAACCTATAAATAGCAAAATCAGAGATTAGCAAGCTAAATCAGTATAGCTTTTAGTGCAGCAGCTACCTGCCTTTTGTTTCTGTCACGCACACACTCACACACACACACACCTTCCCCTTCCCTGCCTCACCGCAGAGACAGCGACTGGCGTCATATTAGCGTAATCTTGACACCTGAAAGCGGAAGCGGTTTTCAGCCGAGGTTTCCCCGGCCCGTTTGATCACTCCGCCGGCTCACTCCTCACTCTCTGAACGTCTCACTCTGCGGCGATGATGCAGGTGAGTAACAGCTCCTCCGCCCCTGAAGAGAATTAATTCAATTCCCCCGCTTTAGAGCGGCTGCAGAAGCATCAATCAACCCTTCCTACAGGGGCCCGGCACTTACGCAAGTGTGTGTGTGTGTGTGTGTGTGTGTAATAGAGTAGCTCTGTGTAAGAACTGAATCTTCACAGGATCAGAGATGTACCACAAACAATATCCAGACCTCCACCCGCGCCGCCTTCCATCAAACACACTTTAACTGTTATGACCATAGATTATATACTAAGTAATCCCACCAACATGACCATTCCAATGCAGACGATAAATCTGTAAATCTTAATGCATTCATTGTTTTAAATGCAAATTAATCATGTTACCAACTAGCGTTATTAGCATCGCTAATGTCGAGTTCATAAGGCAGCAAGATTACTTTCAATTTATGATGAAATGTGGATTAAATCTTATAACTAACTCTCATTGCAACCAAATAACATTATAGCCAACCACAGGTGAACATCACAGCAGCCAACCAGGAACCACCTAGTAACCACCTAACAATCATTTTAGACACTTCGTAGAAACTACATAGGAGATCATAGGAACAACCAAGGAACACCACAGCAAACAACCTGGATATCCCAATAGCCACCTAGCAACCAATTAGCAACCTTATAGCAACCACAAAGGATACGATAGGAACCACAGAGAAACACCACAGCAACCAACACGGATACTCTAGTATCCAACTAGTAACCAATAAGCAACTTGATAGCGACCACATGGGGTACTATAGCAATCATAGTGGAGTACAACAGCAACCAACCTGGATATCCTAGTAGCCACCTAGCAACCACATGGGATACCATAGGAACAACCAAGGAGCAGCACAGCAAACAACCTGGATACCCTAGTAGCCACCTAGCAATCATTTAGCAACTATATAGCAACTACATTGGGTACCATAGCAACCACAGAGTAACACTACATCAACCAACCTGGATTTCCTATTAGCCACCTAGCAACCACATAGGATACCATAGGAACAACCAAGGATCACCACAGCAAACAACCTGGATACCCTAGTAGCCACCTAGCAACTTCAGCAACTTCATAGGAACAACCGACAAATACGGATACCACTGCAACCAACATGGATACCCTAGTAACCATTTAGCAACCCATTAGAGACTTAACAAAAACTACATAGAAGACCATAGGAGTCACTGAGGAAAACCACAGCAGCCAATATAGATAACCTAGTAGCCGTCTAGCAACCAATTAGCAACCTTATAGCGACCACATGGGGTACCATAGCAACCATAGAGGAGTACCACAGAAACCAACCTGGATACCCTAGTAGCCACCTAGTAACCAATTAGTAACTTCAAAGTAACCACATGGGGTACTATAGCAACCATAGAAGAGTACCACATCAACCAACCTGGATATCCTAGTAGCCACCTAGCAACCACATGGGAAACCAAAAGGAACAACTGAGGAACACTGCAACAAACAACCTGGATACCCTAGTAGCCACCTAGCAATTATTCAGCAACTTCATAGCAACTACATTGGGTACCATAGCAACCACAGAGTAACACTACATCGACAATCCTAGTAGCCACCTAGTATCCAATCAGCAACTTTATAGCAACCACATGGAAAACCATAGGAACAACCAATAAACACCACATTAACCAACCTGGATATCCTAGTAGCAACCTAGTAAACAATTAGCAACATCATGGGATACCATAGGAACCACAGAGGAATATCACAGCAACCAACATGGATACCCTAGTAACCACCTAGCAACCTATTAGAGACTTTATAGAAACTACATAGAAGGCAATGGGAGATACAGATGAACACCACAGCAGCCTATATAGATACCCTAGTAGTTACCTAGCAATCAATCAGCAACTTCATAGCGACCAGAAAGGATACAATAAAAACCACAGAGGAACTTCAAAGCAACCAACATGGACACCCTAGTAACCACCTTGCAACCAATTAAAGACTTTATAGCAACCACTCAGGATACCATAAGAACAACAGAAGAACGTCACAGCAGCCAATCTGGATAGCCTATTATTCACCTAGCAACCAATCAGAAACTTCATAGCGACCACATGGGATGCAGTAGCAACTACTTAGCAACCTCAACAACAACAACACCCTAGCAACCCCTCAACAACACAATAGCACTGCCTGGAGTACCATAGTAACCACCTAACAACACATTAAACTGCACAGCTACACTGCACACATCTGTGATCATTAAAAGAAGATTATTTAAACATTATCCAACCAAATCAGTCAAATCAATCAATTCCTAAGAGTAGCCCCGCTCCTTCTCATGAATAATATGGCATAGTAAGATTTATAAACTAGTTTCTGGGGGATGTAGTAATGTAGTAAAAATGTAGTAATATTAGCACAGGGCTAAAGCTAACTGTTGGACACTGTTAAACACTGGAGATGGATAGACTAGAGTTTCGAAGAGAAAAAACGGGGTGTAAAGTGGGTGGGGCTGTTTTGTCATTTGGGCGTGGGGATGGGCGGCGTTACAGATCATACGGCAAACAGTCAGCAGGGGCGCTAGAGCTGTGTTATGCTGCTTATGTGAACACCACCACTTTCCTTCCCACCATCTCGACCTGTTGTTACCATGAGGATGCTGGCTGCCAATCAAACGTCTGTATGGTGTGTGTGTGTGTGTTGACTCCATCGGCTTGTCTGTAATGAGCGTTGGGCTTCTGATGGGGACGATTGATTGATACACAGATTTGATCAATAACATGCTGAGCCTCTAGAGGGCGGCGTCAATATCACTTGTTTGTTGACTGTGTTGATGTGTGTGTGTGTGTGTTTATGTGTGTGTGTGTGTGTGTGTGTGTGTGGTCAATTCAGAGAGGTCTTCAGTGATGACCGAACAATGATTGAGGGTAAATATATGGATAGATTTTTTGTCTAATGCAGCTTTACAATAGTAAAGATAGTCCAGAATTTTAATCAGTATATTTCATCGTTTGTTTATACATTTTAAAATGTCTAGTTGTGTCTCTAGTATGAATGAATGCCATGTGAGCTTTTTTGTGAAAAAAAAGTGCTCCGGTATAACACTGCTTTAGTCTGGTGGAGGAGTCGGCTGTGAGAAACGGTAGGATTTCAGCTCTTGTTCATGAATATTCATACATTCAAACATATCGCCTCTGATTGGCTAACAGCACTGCGACACCAGGAGGCAGCGAGATGGACAACAGTTAGAAACATTTTAAAATAAATACATTTTTACACTAACAACAGTCTTTACAATGTCATATGTTACTTTACTTCAACGTGTGTAATAATGCTGAACCTGCTAAGTGCAGTTCAGCCACTGTCCTAGTCTGATCGTCTATGTAAAACGCCATATCCCCCGGACATCCTATTTAAACCTATAGTTACTTACAAACAGAGGTGGGTAGAGTCCAGGTCCAGAAAGTAAAAATCCACCCCGGGGTTTTGTTGGCTGAGCCTCAGCAGCACCCAGGCAGTTGGAACAAACAAAACCTCGGGTGGATTTTTGCTTTAACTAGTGTAAACAAAACTCTTCTAAACTGTTTTTACACCTACTTATCTCAATTGTACTTGGCTGGTGTTCCTCCATAGACTAATTCTAACCATTTGTTATTTATCTCTGAATTACTGGGTAAAGTATATAAACACTGATGTGTTATTCGCACAAATAACACTGGAATGAACTGCATGCTGTTCCTAGCGCTGTCAGTTATCTCCTATCTGACAAGACGGCATCAATGCCTTGCTTCAGCACTGCCTGTGGGCGGTCCCGAGCCGAGGTGATGTAGACACAGTGTTTTTCCTGATCAACTCGTTTTTCTAAATATTTTCTTTTACTAGCTGCTGCAGACAATGGAGGTTAAGGAAGAGTTTTATCATGTGCAGCATCATAAACAACTCAGAATTTAGAGAGACCTACTGTATTTCACACAGAACAAGAACAAGAGGATTTTAGCGGAAGGACATCTATAATATTTTGGTTAGGGTTAATGATCATCTCTACCAAGACAAAAACAGGGCAAAAGCCATAATGTATAGCTCTGGAAAAAAATAAGAGAGCTCTTAAAAATAATGAGTTCATTTGATTTTACCAAATTAAAAACCTCTGGAATATAATCAAGAGGAAGATGGATGATCACAAGCCATCAAACCAAACTGAACTGAACTGCTTGAATATTTGCACCAGGAGTAAAACATAAAGTTATCCAAAAGCAGTGTGTTAGACTGGTGGAAGAGAACATAATTAAAAACCAGGGTTTTTCCACCAAATATTGATTTCTGAACTCTTAAAACTTTATAATTATGAGCTTGTTTTTTTTTTTTTTTTTTTGCATTATTTGCCATTTCTCATTTTCTGCAAATAAATGCTCTAAAGGACAATATTTTTATTTGGAATTTGGGAGAAATGTTGTCTGTAGTTTAAAGAATAAAACAACAATGTTCGTTTTACTCAAACATAAACCTATAAATAACAAAATCAGAGAAACTGATTCAGAAACTCTCTTCATTTTTTCCAGAGCTGAATATCCATATATTTAAATGAAAAAGTGTGTGTGTGTTGCATTTTTGTCATGTTTCTCATGCCACTAAAGGAAAAACTGTCTTTAACTGAGAAATAGAGAGAGAGAGACAATAGTGTCAGGAACTTCAGACCACAAACAACAGCCTGGGGAAAGAACCAAAAGGAAGAAGAGCAGAAACAGACTCCAGCACGACAAGATACAAACATGTCTCGCTGAGTAAATTCAGACTCAACATGTAAACAAATTAAGATCTGCAAAACCTTCTGTTTTCCATGCAATTAAACGCTAAGGCGCTGGAGCTAACGGACTCTAAACACTGTTCAGTTCCTCGGCACAGTGCATATTTTGTTTTTTATTATATAAAATTCAAATTACTAATACATTTACGAAAAGAGACTTATTTTAAAATGATAGATTTTTTTTTGTATAAAAAAGCACATACTAATGCAACAAACCAGTGATAAATATAAGAAAAGTTATTTAATAATTACTTATTATTAAAATTGCAGCAATAAAAGTGATAGAAATGGCTATGGTTTTTATGCTATTTTAACACAGTTAAACTTAGTGATCTTACTTCAGCACTTTATTGCTAGGGGAAGTGCTGCATGGTGTTACATGGTGTTGCTTGCTGTTATATATTGTTACAAGCTGTTTTGTGTTAAATGTTTTATGCTGTTATGAGGTATTACATTCTGTTACATGGTGTTACACATTGTTATAAGCTGTTACATTCTGTTATGTGGTGTTACATTTTGTTATATGCTGTTACATTCTGTTAGGTGGTATTACATGTTGTTATATGCTGTCATGTGGTGTTACATTCTGTTACACAGTGTTACATGTTATATGCTGTTACGTGGTGTTACATTCTGTTACGTGGTGTTACATGTTATATGCTATTACATGTTATATGCTGTTACATGTTATATGCTGTTACATGTTGTTATGTGGTGTTACATGTTATATGCTATTACATGTTATATGCTGTTACATGTTATATGCTGTTACATGTTTTATGCTGTTATATGCTGTTACGTGGTGTTACATTCTGTCACACAATGTTACATGTTGTTATATGCTGTTATGTGGTGTTACATTCTGTTACACTGTGTACATGTTATATGCTGTTACATGTTTTATGCTGTTATATGCTGTTACATGTTGTTATATGCTGTTACGTGGTGTTACATTCTGTTACATGGAGTTACACGTTATATGCTGTTACGTGGTGTTATATTCTGTTATGTAGTGTTACATGTTATTTGCTGTTACATATTATATGCTGTTACATTCTGTTACTTGGTGTTACATGTTGTTTTATGCTGTTAAATTTTGTCATATGCTGTAATATGCTGTTACATGGTGTTACATTCTGTTACGTGGTGTTGTATGTTGTTATAAACTGTTACATTCTGTTATGTGATGTTACATGTTGTTATATACTGTTACATGTTATATGCTGTTACATTCTATTACGTAGTGTTACATGGTGTTACATGTTGTTTTATGCTGTTATGTTGTGTAACATTCTGTTACAAAGTGTTATATATTGTTATATCCTGTTGTGTGGTGTTCCATTCACTCCTCCTTAACAACCTGACTGGTAAAATTCCTGCGTAAGGCCCACTGCTGATTTTTGGAAAATGTAAATTTTTTAAGTGTGTCTTACACTGTAAAAAATACAGTATTTCTATGTGTATTGTTGCATTGTGGGTGGTCTCTATAATGTTACTAGGTAGTTCCTGTGCTATTCCAGGTGGTTTCTGGATTCTGAATTTCGTGATCATGAAAATACTTATTGTTTTTAAGTGCAGAGAATCTAACATTACCCAAAAACCGATATTATTACAGAGTTTCCTTTATTCCAGAGTGACTCGGTTCACCCGAAGCCGCGAGCAGCCCTCTCAACTGCGCCTTAACTGATAAACGTTTCCATAAAAAGCTGATCCAATTTCTCCAATATGACGCAGTTCCATCAAGAATGCAAATCCTGGTTTATTCAGGCCTCTGATTCAATTATTTCCCCACCAGCATTCGGCATCCTCTCCAAACAGAGAGCATAACAAAAGGCCATTATGTCCTGCTAATTAAATACTCTCCTGATGATACGACATCTGCAATCTGTTCCCATCCGGGATTAGATTATCTCTGATCTGACGCTGCCGTGACCTGTAGCTGTTCATTACTGCAGCGTCCACGCGGATGACGGTGAGAAATCAGCGCTTCAGGGAAATTATGATCAGTTATATGTGACTTTTTATTATAGGCTTTATTTATAGGCTAATTCTCGGCAGCATATACAATGTTTACAGTATGCAAATGGATATGTTTAGACAGGAAGACACTGCAAATATTGTCTTGACACTAATAAGGCTATTACCGCTAATTGCCCCTAAATTAGCAACTCACATATAGTACAAATACATATTAACATACTACCACCAATTAGACTATAGTACATACAGGTTTGGTTTCCCAGAAAGGGATTAAGCCTAATTGTACACTGTATTTTACTTTCAATAGAAAATCTTCATTCAAAATGCTGTTAACTTTAAATACATAAAAGAATACTTTACTGCACTGGGATTATTATGACTAATCCTATACTGTACACACTAGTGTAAAAAGAGATTCCACGTTGAAAATAATATGTAGTCTCGGACTAGAATTAATTTTACATCCGCTAAAACCAACCCATAAATTCTTTCTGTCAGTTAGTCAGTCAGTAGTACGTATAGTGTAACAGTTTACCAACAATTAGCCAATTGGACCTATTATACCCTAAATAATACATATTTGGCCCTATTCTAGCGATCTATAGGCAAGTCATCAACAGTGCACCATCAGCAGCTTGGTTTAGGGCAAGTCAGTGTGTCTTTGCTATCGTAACAACAGGAAAAGTACACCTTGCTCAGCTCGAAATGCACAAAAGGTTAATCATGGTTGTGGTTAATTTTGGGCGTAACGTGAAATAAACCAATCAGAGTGTCTCTTGCTCATCATTCCCTTTAAGAGTCAGGTGAGCTCTGACTTTGGCGGATTGCTATTTTAACGGTGCAGCTACCTGGACGTTTCCAACAAAAGCTTCTCTTAAAGCAGAGGAAACTGACCTGCTGGTTGACGCTGTGGTGGAGCTCCAGCAGCTCATTTATTACGGGAACAGCAATGTTATTTTATTTACGATTCTGTTTATTTATTGTTGATGCAAAAGTTGCCAAGATAGCGATGAACGTCAGACTGTTGGCGTCTGTCTAGGTTGTTTTCAGTCAGTGGAGCTCCTGTGTTTTCTGTTACCAAGATAAAAAAAACAAGCAAAACTCCAGAAATGTACCTGAACACACCTCATTTCATAACCAGAACACCACGCCCATCAGTGTAGATATATTCAGAAGATCTGCTGCTGTTTAAACCAGACAGGAAGAAGGAGTGAAAATAGACTGTTTCCGGGTTTCCTAGACAATAGAAAAAATGCTATAGGTTTATAAGTAAGGCTAAACATATGTGAGCTAAATCAGTGGGCTGTTTTAGCCTCTTAGCTATAAATTACAGACGGTTAGAGATGGTATTTATGTTCTATAAATGTTCTAACTCTTGTAAATGAATAAAACACTGAAACCTTGCAGCAGGTTAATGTCAGTGAGCGGATTCGTCTGCTGTACAATCGTTTACAGGCGCTGGCTGGAGGCGGACTGTAGACGAGCGTAAAAAGGGCAGACTCCACCAACAGCCTCGCTAACCGCTGTCATAATGTCACTTAATGCAGAAGACTGCTGACTACTTAATAGAGCTAATTAAAGTCAACATGTGCTTTTCCCCAGGCCATCCTGTTCAACACCTGCCTGGAGAGGCACAGTCAGCAATTCAGCGCAGACGTCAACCGCAACACCCGCTAACTGTTCAGCGCATTGAATCGAGGCCTGCTGATTGGCCCGCTGGAATCGAATCAGTCCGTTTCTTGATGATCGCCACTGGAAAGGCAGGAAGTAATGATCAAATGGGGTGCGAAACTTCGCAAACTTCCTCTACTCAGCGACTGACGAGGGGTTTCGCTGCTGTTTCCGTGTCTACATAGTTAATGACCACAGATGGTCAGGTTGCTGTTTGGCAGCGATGCTCATAGATTGTAGCTGGAGGCTCAGTAGGGATCTTCAAGGGAATCGTTGAGGCAGTCAGCATGGTTTAATTATGAGGCGAAGGCATTAACCTGTGGGCATATCGGAGATAAACGTGAAGAGGGGAATTTTTTAAAGAAGGTCAAAATCTGTGTTTATTTCACCTTTTACATAGTTATGTACAGTGGCGTAAAAAAAAGCGTTTGCCTCCTTACAGAATTATTTTGTTTTTGCATTTTTGTCATACTTACAACATTTTTACATACGCACAAATTTAACCTTAGCAAATAAAAAATGCACTTTTTAAATGACAATTTCATTTATTAAGGGGGAAAAAACTATCAAACCAATCTAGTTAACTTTTACTACTAACCACAACCAGGCCTGATTACTACCAGACCTGTAGAATCAAGAAATCACTTAAAAAGAAGCTGTCTGACAACATAAAGCAGATAAAACATTATACCACATTATATGAAGAAAATTCAAAAACAGATGAGAAAACAAAGTTATTGATCATCTATCAGTCTGGAAAAGGTTATAAAGTCATTTCTAAATCTTTGGGACTCCAGAGAACCACAGTGAAAGCTATTATTCAATAATGGAGAAAACATTGAACACTGGTGAACCTTCCCAGGAGTGACCGGCCGACCGAACAAAATTACTCCAAAAGGGCATGAACAACTCATTAACTGTTAACTTTACAGGTCCCACCACACAGCGGTGAGATCTGCTGAATTAGAAGGGAAACACGGTGACACCCCTGTTCCTTCCTAGTGTACAAACAGTACAGAATATATCTATATCTATAGTATCTGCAGTAGCAGCAATCTTGAATTTAGACTTTTATCGGTACATCATTCCATTTTCATAGATATCAGTAAATAATTTAGTGTCAGAACCCTTAGAAATCAACTTATTTGAGGGTTCAAGGCAAGTGGCACAGTTTATGCTCCCGAATTTACACCCTGCTAGATTATGTGCAGTATGCTAGCAGGCTAATTAGCTTCCATTACCTCCTAGATCCAGTACAAAAGCACAAAAGAACCAAGCTTCAACCCAGACTGCGGTGAGTGGATGATGATTTAAGCACTGCACACACAATACTAATTGGGTACATTCGCTTCTATTGCTTGTTAGCATTAGCACCGTAGCCAGAAGCCAGGAGTTCCTGAGGGTAATGCCCCCTTTTCCCCTTCCAGAGAAAGGGAACGGGGGCTGTGATGCTGCAGTTGCAGTGAATTGCTACAGAAGATAAAATTAGCTTGTGTACAGTAGCAACAGGGCTGATGCTAAGTGAAGCGGCTGTCACTGGAAACAGCTCCGTGATCAAACGTCTCGTCGCTGCTGAGCGCTAACGTAAAGCACGGTTATATAACGCCGTCATCATCACCAGCCTCAGGACCAACATGAAAAGAATGGAGTCTTCAATCAAACGGGAAGAATGGCTCTCCATGACTGACTGCAGCTCTGAGCTCTCAGTGGATCGGTGGGGATTTTAGCGCTTAGCGCTGAGAATGGGCCAGGCCTGTATTAGCATGTGAGCGTGAGTGTGTATGTGTGCGCTGGATAAAGCTTGAGAAGCTAGTTACAGCACTCTGTTATTCTTTCCTTACAGTCCTTATGTTACTCCTACTGTTACGACACGTCATTTGATCATAGGGACATCGTAGAGCATTATAGAGTGCCCCCTATGCTTCATAAAGCAAAACTGCACATGCAGTTATTATGTTTCGGGCAGATATAATAATAATTAAAGGTGTGCTTTGAATATAGCTACACTGATGGGCATGGTGGTCTGGAAATGAAGTGTGATCAGGTAAATTTCTGGCGTATTGAACCTAAAAAGACGTCAACAGTCAGACGTTCATCGTTATCCTGGCAACACAAACCCAACTTTTACATCAACAATAAATAAACTGAATAGTAAATAAAATAACATTGCTTTTCCCGTGACAAATGAGCTGCACCGTTAAAATAGGACGTTAAAATGTAATAAGTCTGTATAATAACTCATAAGTACTTAAAGCGACATTCATAACACATAAAATACAAGTATAAGGGTTCATAAAGAAAGAGCTTGTAATTCCTTATAATATCTGTTCATAAGAACAATGTACAATGTACTGTTGTAATGCACTATAACACTGATTTGGTATTTTTTGGTATAATGCATTATAATATGCAGCTAAGATTTCTCAAATTAAGCTTTTATAAATGTGTGCAACACATTATAAAGCCTTATATAAAGTCACTACTGACTTTAAATGAAGTGAATTTTTATATTCTTTTTAAACATGAAGTAAATTTTATTATGCCTCACTATAATGTATTGACAGTAATGACTGTATATAAGGCTTTATAATGTGTTACGCACTTATATAAAAGGTTAATTTGAGAAATCAGAGCTGCATATTATAATGCATTATACCAGAATATACCAGATTTGTGCTATAGTGCGTTACAACACGACATTGTACAATGTTTTTTATGAACACGTATTATAAGGCATTATAAGTCATATCTTTATAAACCCTTATACTTGTAGTTTATAATGTGTTATACATGCTGCTGTAAGTACTTATGAGTGATTATACAGGCTTATTACAGTCATTATAAGGTATTATGCATGTCATATAATGCATTATACATGCATTTATACTACATTATGAATACAGGGTTTATAGAAAGTGTTACTGACTTTGGTAACACTTAATATGAATGTCTTCTTTATTAGACTCTATAACTACATTCATAATTTATTAAAATGCATTCATAAGGCATTATAAACATGGCTATAAATATTGATAAAAATGCATAACCCACTATAGCTGTCAGGGCCAGACAGGAATGAGACTGGTGCAGATACAATAAAATAACTTTTATTAAAGTTATAGAGTAGACAGGGGTAGTCAACAGAAACAGGGTCAGTACCAAAAATGCACAGTGTAGAGAAACCATACCATAACCGGAGGACAGTCCAGAGTTCATACACGGGTAGGCAGTATCACAGGGTAGGCAAAAATCCAGAGTACAATAAACAGTCCAGGTCATACACGGTAATCCAACACAAGGGAGCAGGCAAAAATCAAAGTCGGTAGAAAACAAAAACAAGATCATACACGGAGAATAGCAAGGGCAAGAGGAAACGCTTTGAATTGTAGGATTTACCAAACAGATACTCGGCGAGGTGTGAGCGTGAGCATGGTCCTTAAATACACTGAGTAATCAGTACTCGGGACTTCCTGGTGGCGTCATGTGACGTGTCCTGTGATCGGGAGTGTGTGTTGTGTCATGGAGTGGTGCGTTCTGGGTATTGTAGTTGTTACTGTGAGAATCGCAGATAGAGCTGGATGTGGGAGACACAGACGTGCTTTCAGCACCAGACATGACAATAGCCATGTTTATTAAGCATTATGACTTGTGATTATAATACATTATAAGCTATGCTTATGATATACATGTTAAAATAATATATATCCATCGTTAATAATCCAGTCCTGCAATGAAAAATGATGTCACTTTACTTAGAGCGCACAAAGACCTGTTATAATACATTATAATTGACTATAACTAATATTATATTCAAGACAAGTAAAATTCATGAGTGGTTAAATGTATATTAATAGGATTACTGAGGGTGTGTTTATAAGCTGGAAGCTGTTTTAGTCATGATACAAGTCTACAAGCTGGGACCGAGTTTCTTGGTATTGATGTATAACATGTTATAAACACAGCTATTAATGCATTATAATCACAGTTCATGATGCATGATAAACATGGCTATGATGAATTATAGAGTTTTATAAATATGTATAGCCATGTTTATAATGCCTTATGAATGCATTATAATGTGTTATGAATATGTGTATAGAGTCTTATAGAGATGACATTTATAGAAAGTGTTACCCTGACTTTTTTATATTCAGAAGAACTTTGTACAGCATTACAAAGCATATGCAAAGTACAAAGTATATCACAGGCTGAAGGATATCCAACTCAGTTTGTACATAAAAAAATGATAAATTATACTAAATATGTACTAAATCTTATTGCAAATTACAGAAAAGCTGTTGCATGGCAGCTCACACACTTTTTGGAGGCAGTAATTAGCAGAGGAAATGAACTCATTATGCCTATTATTTTAAATCAGATAATAAAACATTTACAGAAAGGCTTACAGTTCATCTTCTAGACTTGTGTTTTCTCCAAACAGCAGTGCGAGCCATATTCTCTCCGGAGGTTCTGAGAGCTCCGTCTTTAATGGAAATCAAATGGTCTGATCTGAGACGCCGAGCAAAAGCGCAGAAATCCATTGATTCGAAGCTGCACGCCTTTCATTCTTTATTTAGTTTCACTTCACACGTATTTTCCTCCTTTCAATTTAGCCGCAGCCAATAACAATAGAGCGCTAATCGCTCGCCTTGCCAATAGACTGGTGTGGGAACTCAACCACATCAAAAAGTTCAAGCCCATCTTATAAAGAATTGGCGGTAATTATAATGAGGGGGCGATTTAGTTGGATTTCATTTGTATTAAGTCGCGAGAAAAGCTAACTCAAAGCCCCTCCATTAACCATTCATAACTTAGCATATAAATTGACTTGCAGTGCTAATTTCTCGGAACTCTATTGTTGAATTACACCGTCAACAAATAGAAGAGAGATTAAAATAAAATAAAAAAAACATTTCTGAGGCCACTTTAATGGAAACACCCACTTTCCACCTTGTTCTTCCAATAAACACCTACTACATAACCAATCTTGCACTAGCACTCACTGTGACTGGTGTGGCCAATTTATCAGAAACACTTTCCATATGTACATCTTGTACTTTTGCTCACTTATCAAAAACACCTAAATAACTGTACCTTGTGCTTCCACTCACTGTCTGGCCACTTTATTGGAAACACCTATGCACTGTATCGAATGGTTATACTCATTTGTTGGCCACTTTATTAGAAACACCTACCCACTGTACTTTGTACTTCCACACACTTTTTGGACACTTAATTGGAAACACCTACTCTACCTACTGTACATCTCGTGCTTCTACTTGTGGTGGACACTTTATTAGAAACACCTACTTGCTGTACCTTGTGCTTCCAGACACTGTCTGGCCACATTATTGGAAACACTTACGCATCTTTCATCTTGTGCTTCCACTCACTTATTGGCCACTCTTTTGGAAACACCTACCTACTGTACCTTGTGCTTCCCATCACAGTGACTGGCCACTTTATTGGAAACACCTACTGCCTACCTGTACCTTGTGCTTCCACTCATTTGTTGGCCACTTTATTAGAAACACCTACCCACTGAATTTTGTGTTTTCCCTCACCGTGGCCACTTTATTGGAAACACCTACCTACTGTACCTTGTGCTTCCACTCAGTGGTTGGCCAATATATTGGAAACACCTACCAACTGTACACATTGTGCTTTCACACACTTGTTGGCCACTTTATTGGAAACCCATACCTGCTGTACATCTTGTGCTTCCACTCACTGTGGCCCATTTATTGGAAACACCTACACACTGTATCTAGTGGTTCCACTCATTCATTGGCCACTTTATTGGAAACACCAACATACCTTTCATCTTGTGCTTCCACTCATTTATTGGCCACTTTATTAGAAACTCCTCCTGCATTGAATGTGGAGGTGATTCCTGGGTTTCTACCTGGGGTCTCTTGTTTTTGTAGGTGTGGACTATTGCAGCCAGATGCCGCCGGTCACCATCATTACTACGATACCACTGAGCTCTCTGTACTCTGTTGTCCAACACCTCACAACGTTTGCAGGTGCTCCCCTGAGGTAACACTTCATATCCAATGTACATACTGCTGTCCCATGACTTTTGACACGTCCTGTGACTTTTGGCACTTTGTTGTTTTGGCTCAGTTTCGCTGTTAAAGGTCCGTTAGCGCTGTATTATGGCGATTGCACGTCTCGCTGTAATCAGACTCCGGCTGCTTCGTTAGCGGAGAGGTCGCTAACCGCGCTCCCCAGCTCCCGCCATGCAGATTAATTACTCCAGATTAAGATGAATTTACGCCGCGTCTTCATATCCCAAAGCAGGGATTAGCCGTGGATCACTTGGCCTGGAGTCAACAATAACACATTTACAGAGGAAGTGGCTTAGTTCTCCGGTTTTAGCTACTAAATCCATTTCCTTCAGAACACCTGAAGCATTTCAGCTCACTTCTTCTACAACCTTAAACCAGAGAACGTAGGGACAGCATGAAGAATTGAATATATAGCATATCTTTGCTATTTATAGGTTTATGTTTGAGTAAAATTAACATTTTTGTTTTATTCTATAAACTCCAGACAACATTTCTCCCACATTCCAAATAAAAATATTGTCATTTAGAGCATTTATTTGCAGAAAATGAGAAATGGCTCAAAAAAAAAAAAAAAAAACATGAAGAGCTTTCAGACCTCAAATAATGCAAAGAAAACAAATTCATATTCCTAAAGTTTTAAGAGTTCAGAAATATAACAATATTTGTTGGATAACTCTGGTTGTTTTTAATCACAATTTTTTTCATGCATCTTGGCATCATGTTCTTCTCCTCCACCAGTCTTACACACTGCTTTTGGATAACTTTATGCTGCTTTACTCCTGGTGCAAAAATTCAAGCAGTTCAGTTTGGTTTGATAGCTTGGTTTTCAATTTGGTAAAATCAAAGAAACTCATCATTTTTAAGTGTTGTCATTTTTTTTCCTACATAGTAAATTTCCTGGGGCCGTCCTAATGAGTACCAGTTTCATCATCACACCATTTTTGATCGTCTTTGCAGTGACCGCATTTGAGAATGCTTTCATAGAAATTGAAATTGTACTCTTGCAATGCATATATTCCCTGCAATCTATTGATAATTATGTCATAAAAAATACAGGATAAAATAAAATAAAAAAACATCTTTGTTCTTTCACTTACAGTGGCCACTTTAATGGAAACACTTGCTTTCTATCTTGTTCTTCCACTAAAGTTGGCTACTTTAAAAGAAACATCAAACTACTGTACCTTGTGCTTCAACTTACTTGTTGGCCACTTTATTAGAAACACCTACCTTCATTATAACATTTTTTATAACATGTCTTTTTTTGTCTTTGCAGTGACTGCACTTGAGGATCTTTTCAATACTACTGTGTAATTTTGAATGAAACTACCTCCACCATGTTTGCAAGCTGCACCTTAGCCTGGCTAGCTCTTACTGTGAGTTCATCTGCTTAATAGTGGTGCTCTATTACGCCACCTACAGGAGGTTCAAATTATTTTAGAGTCAATTCTAGGAATTCTACATGCTGCTCAAAAAGTTAAAAACACTATAATATGAGGATTAATTATTATAAAAAGCATTTATCTCTAAATTAATAGTTTGGTGCTACTTTTATTTTACTTTATACATTTTTTATTTTAGTACTTCAGGCTACAACCTATAGTTTTGTATTTGTGTTGTACATTCTTTTAAAGTTCTCTACAATTACTATTAATATAATTTTCTATTGTGTCTTATAGTAACTTTTAATTTGACATGTTTTTTAAATTGGGTTTATATTGCATACAGTTTTTAAATGCATAATTTAGTTTGTGTGTAATTTTTACATACAAATTATTATTATTATTATTATTATTATTATTATTATTATTACTCCCATAATTTAAATATTGCGAATTTGCTGATTTTGTTGATTTTTTTTTTTCAGTTTAATTATCTTTTCCAGGGGGAAAAAATCCTTTACAGCATTCAGTTTGTAGCACAATCACAATCTGACAAAGAAAACAAGCTCGTTTATTGAAAACGTTTAGAGGATATTGATGCCCCGAACGCTTGACAGCTCAGCTGATCAATCTTCAATTATCACACCCGATTTAACTGAGCTCCACTTTACGTTTTCGTCCGCAAATCTAATCCAGTCTGCCTCGTCTCTCGTCTTCAGAAGACAAATTACATCCGAGTGAGAGAAACCGGCAGCTTCAGGACCAGACACTCCTCCAAACCCTCAGAGATCTCGCTTAGACACGCGGAAATTACGGCTAAACGACTTCCTGCACTGTCGTCTTTCACCAAAACCTCCCCGTTAGAGTCCATTTAACCACTGACACAAGGTCACAAGAGCTGCCACGATTTACAGCTAATAGTTTAAAAGACCTGTCACAATATACAGCTAATGGTTTACAAGAGCTGCCACAATTTACAGCTAATAGTTTACAAGAGCTGCCACGATTTACTGCTAATAGTTTACAAGAGCTGCTTCAATTTATAGTTAATTGTTTACAATATTTACAATTAATAGTTTACAAGAGCTGCCACAATTTACAATTATTAATAGTTTACAAAAGCTACCAGGATTTTCAATTAATGGTTTACAAGAGCTGCCACATTTTACAGCTAATAGTTTACAAGAACTGTCATGATGTGCAGTTAATAGTTTTAAGAGCTGTCATGATTTACACGATTTACCAGTAATAATACTTTATGAGAGCTGCTATGATTTACAGTTAATAGTTTACAAGATCTGCCACGATTTACAGTTAATTGTCACATCTTGGCCTCGTCTCGTGTCTCTGTGTGTCTTCCCCACGTGACCTGTGCCCCCTGTGTCTCCCGTCTCAGTACTTTTCCACCTGTTTCTCATTTGTAGCTCCGCCCCTTCCCCAGGTGTTTCCAATTCTAGTGTGTTTCATGTTACTATAAAAAGTACTCCTCTGCCACTTTGTCTCCGTCGGTCTTTGCACTAACCTCTGTTGTTTTGTCTCTCTGTGTTTCTCCGCGATTCTATTTCCCTAGCTCCGTGTTTATTCCTAGTTTGTTTCCTGTGCTCCTTATTTCGTGTTTTTCTCTGTTTATCTCCAGTTTATGTTTCTAGTCCCTTGTTTATTTCCGTTAACTCCTTGTATTTAACCCTGCTTTGTGTTTATTAGTTTATTCCCTTGTATTTATTTCCCTGCCCTGTTTGGTTTGTTTATTTTTATTATATTCTCTAGTTTGTTTGTTTTAGTTCTCTGGTTCCTCTCGTTTGTTTTCTGGTTATTTTCAGACATTTAGTTTTTCCCCTAGTTCATTGTATATATCTCCCTGTTCCGAGTTTTAGTGTTTACTTGTTTCTTTGTTACTTGTTATTTATTTATTAAATTATTATTTATTGATTTCACCCTACCTGCACTTGTGTCCGCCTCCTCGTCTCCCTGCCTGGGTATTTCCTGACATTAATAGTTTACAAGAGCTGCCACTATTTACAACAGACAGCTTACAAGATCCGCCATGATTTACAGCTAATAGTTTACAAAAGCTGCAAAATTTTACAATTAAAGTTCAGAAATGATGCCACACTTTTACATCTAATGATATTTTTTAAGACCTGACACGATTTACTGTTATTATTTTACATGAACTGTCATGACTTACAGCTAATAGTTTACAAGAGCTGCCACGATTTACGATTAATAGAGTTTACAACCACTGTAACATCTTATAAACATTTAATATCAATTTGTAAGAGCTGTAAAATTTTACAGAACACATAACATTTACAAGAGCTGCCACATTTTATAATTAGAGTTCATTAGAGCTGCCAATGTTTTTATAAAACATAAAGTTTACAAGAGCTGCCACACAATTTAACAATCAAACTTTTTATGAGCTGCCACACTTTGAAATGAAGAAGTTTACAAGAGCTGCCACGTTTTCCACTCAGAGCGAAAGAAAGCCGGCAGATTTGAGTTCGTAACGTGACACAAATCCCAGGAGAAGTAGCTCAGACGCCGGGAAATCGCGGCTAAACGCCTTCTTTCGCTGCCGTCTGTCGGGGGCTAAAGGTGAGGAGTGAGACTCTAAAGCCTGGCGTTGGAGTGACGGCGAATTAGTGGCAGGATTTATAGTGGAAGCGAGGTGCTCGGACCCCTCTGCTTGGCAGGAGAGGCGGGCGAGCGAGGGAGCGAGGGAGTTTGGCAGCGGCGCTTATGAGGGGCAGGATTCAGAAAGGCTGACTCGGGGGTTTTGTGTTTAATGAGGTGGATGGGTACAAGTATCTCCAAGAGAGAGAGAGAGAGAGAGAGATAAAAAGAGAGAAAAATAGAAAGAGAGATCAAACATTCAACATAAAAGAGGATCTCTATATTTCTGGCGATATATAAAAGTTAGCAGCTACAATTTATTCCATTATAAACTACAAACTAACCAGAACCACAAACACGAGCATCCCATAATGATCACAATCTTACAGTTTTCCTTTTTCTGTAAATTTTATAACCGCTATAAAGAGGAAAGAAGAAGTAGAGATGATTTTATTGAATTGTCCAATAAATTTTTTTGGCCTCAAAACCATTTTTTGTTTTTTTGGCTTTGGACCCCTGTTGAGACAAAATTCACCAACGGTTCAATATTGTATCACTTGATACATTTTACAACTGACAGATTTACAAGAGCTGCCAAATTTTAGAATTAGAAAAGTTTACAAGAGCTGCCACATTTAACAGTCAACACATTTTACAGGAACTGCCACATTTTAATACTAAAGGTTTACAAGAGCTGCCAAATTTTAGAATTAGTAACGTTTACAAGAGCTGTCACATTTAACAGTCAACAAATTTTGAAGTTTGCACTAGCCATCAAATTTTACAGTATATTTAAGAGGTGCCACTTTTTATAATAATTAAATTTACACAAGCTGCCCATTTTATGCTTAAAGTTTAGGAACTGCCACATTTTACAGTTAACAAATTTTACAAGAACTGATGTTTCTGACATTTTAGTGTTTACAATTTTAAGGGAATAAAGTGCCACATTTTAGAATGAGTAAAGTTTACAACAAATGGCACCGATTAAGAAAAGTTTACAAGAAGTGTCACATCTTAGAATTTGTAAAGTTTACAAAAAGTGTCACATTTTAGAATAGGTAAAGTTTAAATGAAGTGCCACATTTTTGAATTGGTAAACTTTACAAGAGCTGTCAATAGACCACTTGCAAAAGCTGGCCCATGTTGCTGTTAATAAACTTTAAATAATATGCAGCTATGTTTTAGAGTTTACAGATTTTACAGTTCACAAACTTGGTTGCACATCAGACTTTCCATTTTTTATTATGACTGATGATGTTTTCGACAACTGCTGCTACATCTTACAATTAAAAAAATTAACTAAAGTTTATAGAAGCTGTCACACTTTATGAGTGATAAATTTTACAAGAGCTGCCACATTTTTACAATTGATGCAACATTAAGATCATATATATCGGTATATGTAATATATGATATATGATATAATAATTTTACATTTTACAATTTCAGTGTGTACACAAGCTGTCACATTTTATAGTAAGTAATTTTATAAGAGCTGTCACATTTTGCAAATTACATTATAGACTGGGTGGGTGAGAATCTCTTGGTTGTGAGAGTTTCTTGGTTGTGAGAGTTTCTGTGTTGTGAGAGTTTCTGTGTTGTGAGAGTTTCTGGGTTGTGAGAGTTTCTCGGTTGTGAGAGTTTCTTGGTTGTGAGAGTTTCTTGGTTGTGAGAGTTTCTGTGTTGTGAGAGTTTCTGGGTTGTGAGAGTTTCTGTGTTGTGAGAGTTTCTCGGTTGTGAGAGTTTCTCGGTTGTGAGAGTTTCTTGGCTGTGAGAGTTTCTGGGTTGTGAGAGTTTCTGTGTTGTGAGAGTTTCTCGGTTGTGAGAGTTTCTTGGTTGTGAGAGTTTCTTGGTTGTGAGAGTTTCTGTGTTGTGAGAGTTTCTGGGTTGTGAGAGTTTCTGTGTTGTGAGAGTTTCTCGGTTGTGAGAGTTTCTTGGCTGTGAGAGTTTCTGGGTTGTGAGAGTTTCTCGGTTGTGAGAGTTTCTTGGCTGTGAGAGTTTCTGGGTTGTGAGAGTTTCTCGGTTGTGAGAGTTTCTTGGTTGTGAGAGTTTCTTGGTTGTGAGAGTTTCTGTGTTGTGAGAGTTTCTGGGTTGTGAGAGTTTCTGTGTTGTGAGAGTTTCTGGGTTGTGAGAGTTTCTCGGTTGTGAGAGTTTCTTGGCTGTGAGAGTTTCTGGGTTGTGAGAGTTTCTGGGTTGTGAGAGTTTCTGGGTTGTGAGAGTGTCGCAGCGGCGAGGCGGGATGAAAAGGAATTTTACAGTAACAGGATTAATAATGGAAGAGGGAACACACTCAGTCCTCATCGGGTCCAGACTGGATCAAACCCGGCCGCTTCAGAATGGCTCCAAGCCACTCGGCTACACATCCAAAAAGTGCAGCTTGTTAGCTTACTTTATATTGCATTTTAAATAACTTTATTATTTATATATTTATAGTACATTTTTTGTAATGTGCACTGTATGTATGTATAAGTTGTTGGTGTTTTTTTGTCTCTAACATTGTTGAATATTTCAGTCAAATTATGCAAGACACATTTTTGTTTCTTGCATGTTTAATGTAAATAGATTATATATATATATATATATATATATATATATATATATATATATATATATATATATATATATATATTCATATGTGTGAGAGAGACTCCTAGAACGAGGAGACTGATATTTTTTTTACAACTGCTATTCTTTTCTTAATGCATATAGTCTTAGGACTATGAGACTACTAATCTTTTGTCAGTCTGTAGTCCTAGAACTATGGGACTACTCACTTTGTCATCTTAGGACTTTTGGACTGCTTCTGTTAAACTATAGTCCTAAAACTATGGGACTTGTAGTCTTTTGCCAATGGATGTTATTTTGACTTTGTCAGTGTTTCCTCAATGAAGAGTCCTAGGACTATAAGACTGCTACTCTTTCATCAATGGAGAGTCCTAGGACTATGCGACTACTAATATTTCATCAATGGAGAGTTTTAGGACTATGGGAGTGCTACTCTTTAGTCAATGAAGAGTCCTAGGACTTTGGGACTTCTAATCTTTCATCAATAGAGAATCTATGGGACTGCTAATCTTTTGTCAATTGAGAGTCCTAAGACTATGGGATTGCTAATCATTTTATTAATAAAGAGTCCTGAGACTATTGGTCTGCCAAATTTTTATCAGTGGAGCGTCCTAGGACTATAGGACAGCTAATCTTTCATCTGTGGAAAGTTCTAGGACTATGGAACTGCTAATCTTTCTTTAGTGCATATAGACTCAGGACTATGGGATTATGAATATTTTGTCAATGCATAGTCTTATGACTATGAGACTGCTAATATTTCATCAATGGAGAGTCCTAGGACTATATGACTGCAAGACTATCACCAATGGAGAGTCCTAGGACTATAGGACTGCTAATATTTCACCAATACATAAAGTCTGCATAGAATAACTCAGGACTTCAGGACTGTGTCCATCACTGTAGATATATAAAGACTTTAAATGAATTAATGAATGAATTAATTAATTCAGTTTTTACACATTTTTCTTTGTTACATGTTTGATATAAATAAATATACTTTTTTTATTGTATTCTAACATTTTTCTGGTTCATCAATGTCCTAAATATATATTCTTTGGGTTATTACTACTTTTTGTCACAGATATCTGCTCCCTTTTCTTTTTTTAGCACTTCTTTAGCTCTCTTTCTTAAAACTAAGCTAACTCCCCAGTGAAACCAGTCAGCTCCCCAAAAGCAAAGTGAAAAACAGCAAAACCAGTCCGTGTTGATCAGTAGACGCCGTCCCGTGACACGTTTACTCGGGGTGAAAGAATTCCCAGTCCTGGAGAAGCTGGAAAACACTCGAGCCTTTGAGGAAACTGGGTTGGGAGGAAGGTGCCAGCGTTAGCGTTAGCGCCACAGTGGCAGAGTGTTGTTCCTGGGTTGTGTGGCTCACGCTGAGCTTCTGAACGTGGATTCCCGCTGGGATTTCACTTTATCTTCACTACCTCACACAGCTACCTTCAGAACAACAGCAGGTTCAAACGGTGAACTTTCAGAAAGTACAAATGTAGCAATATAATAATAAATACATGGCGTGCACAGATACATTAGCAGCACTGTCGTTTCTCTCAGATTTTGCTATGTTATATTCCTAAAAGTATTTGCTCGCATATGAACTCGAGTGACATCAGCTCTCAGTGTGTTTATGGGAATTGTTGACCATTCATCCAGAAGCATAACTGTGTTTGCGAGATAAAAAACCTTTTTGGAAATATAGTGTAACTATGGGACTATCAGTCATCTGTTAATGTATAGTCCTAAAACTATAGGAGTTGTTGTCTTTTATCAATAGATATTGTTAGGATTTTGTCAGTGGATTGTCTTAGAACTATGGGACTGCTAATGTTTCATCAATAGATAGTCCTAAGGGACTGCTGATCTTTGCTGATATTTTCTCAATGCATATATTTTTAGGACTATGGGACTGTTCATATTTTGTCTTCATCTTATGGGACTTATAATCTTTTGTCAATGGATATTCTTAAGTTGTTGGCAACAGATATTTTTAGGACTATGGGACTACTAGATTTGTTCAAGTGTATAGTCTGAGGACTATGGCACTTCTAGCCTTTTGTCAATGCATAGTCTTAGGAATATGGGACACTAGTCTTTTGCCAATGCATAGTCTTAGGGCTTTTGGACTACTAGTCTCCTGTTAATGTATACTCTTAAGACTAACATACAGTCATATGAAAAAGTTTGGGCACCCCTATTAATCTTAACCATTTTAGTTGTAAATATTTGGGTGTTTGCAACAGCCATTTCAGTTTGATATATCTAATAACTGATGGACACAGTAATATTTCAGGAATGAAATGAGGTTTATTGTACTAACAGAAAATGTGCAATATGCATTAAACCAAAATTTGACCGGTGCAAAAGTATGGGCACCCTTATCATTTTATTGATTTGAATACTCCTAACTACTTTTTACTGACTTACTGAAGCACAAAATTGGTTCGGTAACCTCATTGAGCTTTGAACTTCATAGCCAGGTGTATCCAATCATGAGAAAAGGTATTTAAGGTGGCCAATTGCAAGTTGTTCTCCTATTTGAATCTCCTCTGAAGAGTGGCATCATGGGCTCATCAAAACAACTCTCAAACGATCTAAAAACAAAAATTGTTCAACATAGTTGGGGAAGGATACAAAAAGTTGTCTCAGAGATTTAACCTGTCAGTTTCCACTGTGAGGAACATAGTAAGGAAATGGAAGACCACAGGGACAGTTCTTGTTAAGCCCAGAAGTGGCAGGCCAAGAAAAATATCAGAAAGGCAGAGAATGGCAAAGAATGGTGAGAACAGTCACACAGACAATCCACAGACCACCTCCAAAGAGCTGCAGCATCATCTTGCTGCAGATGGTGTCACTGTGCATCGGTCAACAATACAGCACACTTTGCACAAGGAGAAGCTGTATGGGAGAGTGATGCGAAAGAAGCCATTTCTGCAAGCACGCCACAAACAGAGTCGCCTGAGGTATGCAAAAGCAATACATAGAGCAATACATAGTCTTAAGACTATGGGACTACTAATATTTTGTGAATGCATAGTGTTAGGACTTTTGCACTGCTTTTTATCTGTTAATGTATAGTCTATGACTAAGACTATGGGACTTGTAGTCTTTTGTCAGCGGATATTCTTAAGATTTTGTTAGTGGATGTTTTTAGAACTATGGATCTACTAATGTTTCATCAATTGATAGTCCTAGCAATGCATGCAGTGCATATAGTCGTATGTCTAAAGAAGTATCTACAGAGCAGAAATGATATAAAGAATACAGTATCATGTGCATCACTGTAGTTATATAAAGACTTTTAGTGAATCAGTTTTAATGGAATTTCAGACGTGTCTATTTTTGCTCTGCTGTTATTTATTGCAATTGTTATGGATGATGATTCCTGTCAGTAGCTCTTCTGACAAGATAAATGCTGGTGAGGCGTGTTGGTTTTGAAGGCCGGCTGCTCTCTCTCTCTCTCTCTTACTCTCTCTCTCTATCTATCTCTCTCTTTCTCTCTTTTCTGGCCCTGAATAGGCTGTCTGGGTCTGAACCAGGTCTTTATGTTGGAGTGCCAATCTCCCAGAAGAACTGCTCACTCTCTCTCTCTCATTCCTTGTCTATCACTCTCTCTTTCTCTCACTCACTCTTTATCCGTCACTCTCTCTCTCTCTCTCTCTGAGCTGACATCCAGCCAAGAGCATTCCAGAGCCCCATGGATAATTCAGAAGAGCCCCACCCCCCCACCTGCCCAACACACACCATCACTGTGTGTAAGGAAGAAGAAGAAGAGCTATGGAGGAAATAATGGTAGATGTAGGAAAAACGATGCATTTTCTTTAAGAAACCACTTAACACTTAAAAATTATGAGTTTCTTTGATTTTAACAAATTGAAAACCTATGGAATATAATCAAGAGGAAGATGGATGACCATCTGATCTTCTGGTCATGGTGAACATAAGGCTTGTGTTGTGTACAGTAGTAAAGGTGTAAGTGGTATTAGTGAATATAGTAACTCTGTATTGTATTAGAGAAGTGGGCGGAGCTTCTTCTGGTCATGGTGAACATAATAAGGCTTGTGTTGTGTACAGTAGTAAAGCTGTAAGTGATATTAGTGAATATAATATAGTAACTCTGAGGGGTGTGACGAGACACTAATACCACGAGACGAGACGAGACACGATATTGGGTTCACGATAACGAGACGAGACGAGATTCAAAAATAAAAATTTTAAAGAAAACTTTTTTTTTTTTTTTTTTCTTTGGACAAAATCATATACCGCAAACTTAACAGACTGGTTTCTCTCACACATTGATTCTATAAGGAATAGAAATAAGAATAAAAAATAAAAAAACTTTTCTAGGTCTTATATAGTGCAAACAATAAGTGCAAACCACAACCAGTCATATTAAGACTATGGTTTGTGTTTTTTTCTCCTAAATCTCTTGTAATTTAGCTATGCATAACCATAACCAGTCATATTAAGACTATGCTTGAAGTGCAAACAGAGACAGAACATGTTTTTAAATACAGTACAGAGCTAATGGATTATTACAACTGCCTATGAAACAGTCACGTGTAGGATTTACTTACAGTATTTATATATGGTTTGTGTCTTGTTGGTCACTCTGTTACAGTTTATGGTTTTCACTGGAGCCAAAATGCAGCCAGACATACAACTTAAAAGTAGCAGAAGCATCTTCTACATCAGGGGTATTTAATTATATTAAATAATTAAGTGCTATATCCTGTAAGGTTGTTTGAACTGAATGATGTAAAAAATATAGAAGAAGAAGAAGAAATGCCTCTCTGGACAGATTTTGTTTACATTTATCCCCTGTCTCTCTGTCGCGCTCGGCGTGACTAGTTTCCGCCCGTTCTCGTTTTTCCACCTGTTCTCGGGCTCCCTCCTTATAAAGGCGTTTTTTCACAGACGCGGTACCGCGACCCTGACAACACGGGTTCGATCCCGCGTGAGGAGCGGTGTGTTTATTCATTTATTTATTTCCTTACTGCGTCTGCACAGATCTGATTGACTGAAGAGAGCGTTTGGTGATCTTACCCCACACGTGATTGGTCTGTGAGTTTACTGCGCCGCACAATTAAATCCTTCTCAGTAGTTTATCAGTTTGGGTCCGCATTGGACAACGTTTGAGTCCGGACCGCGGTCCGCCCATTTTCCTCTTCTGCTGAGAGCTGCTCTCACACTCGCTGCTACTGTGTTGCCAGATCCGTCTTAAAAAGTCCACATTAAACTGTTTTTTTTTTTTCTCGCGAGACAGGTTTAAGCTTGACGAGAAATATCGTCACATTTAATCTCGCGAGATCTCGTGGCACGATATCTCGTCACACCCCTAGTAACTCTGTATTGTAGTTGAGAAGTGGGCGGAGCTTACTTATTATTTCTATTTTCTATACTGATTCGTCTTTTTCCATATTGGGTTTGTAGCTCCTTAGTTCTCCATGGGAAGCCCTGATTTGGTAATGAGGGCTAATCCTGACATCTCAGAGCTGGAAATCCTGATTCCAGTGTGTTGTGTTGGGATTGGAGGGGGATAATCTGGAGTTAAGAATGGAGGAAATTGAAAAAACTCAGCGTTGCACAACACAAACACTGTTTTCTACGAAATTATTCATTGAAGGATGATCTTCTTAGAGAGATAATGTAAGTCTCGCAAATATACCATCAACATGTAAAGCCTGCACCCAGCGCTGGAATTGCATGTATTTACATATAAAACCGTATCCAAGCCTCCATACAGCTATTTGTCATTGGTCAGGGGTTGCCAGGTCCTGGAAAAATCTCCAGCACAACACATAGGTGACCACTGTGCAGCTAAACCCTGCCCCTAGAGAAACCCTTACTCTGTTATGATTATATTGTACCAGACCCCCACTCTGAATGATTTCATTATCTCAAACACCCACTCTAAACAAATTCACAATCGCAAACACCCACTCTAAGCGAGTTTATAATCTCAAACCCCCACTCCAAGCGAGTTTATAATCTCAAACCCCCACTCTAAACGAGTTTATAATCTCAAATCCCCACTCTAAACGAGTTTATAATCTCAAACCCCCACTCCAAGCGAGTTTATAATCTCAAACCCCCACTCTAAGCGAGTTTATAATCTCAAACCTCCACTCTAAGCGAGTTTATAATCTCAAACCCCCACTCTAAACGAGTTTATAATCTCAAACCCCCACTCTAAGCGAGTTTATAATCTCAAACCTCCACTCTAAGCGAGTTTATAATCTCAAACCCCCACTCTAAACGAGTTTATAATCTCAAACCCCCACTCTAAGCGAGTTTATAATCTCAAACCCTCACTCTAAGCGAGTTTATAATCTCAAACCCCCACTCTAAGCGAGTTTATAATCTCAAACCCCCACTCTAAGCGAGTTTATAATCTCAAACCTCCACTCTAAGCGAGTTTATAATCTCAAACCCCCACTCTAAACGAGTTTATAATCTCAAACCCCCACTCTAAACGAGTTTATAATCTCAAACCCCCACTCTAAGCGAGTTTATAATCTCAAACCCCCACTCTAAGCGAGTTTATAATCTCAAACCCAAACTCTAAACGAGTTTATAATCTCAAACCCCCACTCTAAGCGAGTTTATAATCTCAAACCCCCACTCTAAACGAGTTTATAATCTCAAACCCTCACTCTAAGCGAGTTTATAATCTCAAACCCCCACTCTAAGCGAGTTTATAATCTCAAACCCCCACTCTAAACGAGTTTATAATCTCAAACCCCCACTCTAAGCGAGTTTATAATCTCAAACCCCCACTCTAAGCGAGTTTATAATCTCAAACCCCCACTCTAAGCGAGTTTATAATCTCAAACCACCACTCTAAGCGAGTTTTTAATCTCAAACCCCCACTCTAAGCGAGTTTATAATCTCAAATCCCCACTCTAAACGAGTTTATAATCTCAAACCCCCACTCTAAGCGAGTTTATAATCTCAAACCCCCACTCTAAGCGAGTTTATAATCTCAAACCCCCACTCTAAACGAGTTTATAATCTCAAACCCCCACTCTAAGCGAGTTTATAATCTCAAACCCCCACTCTAAGCGAGTTTATAATCTCAAACCCCCACTCTAAACGAGTTTATAATCTCAAACCCCAACTCTAAACGAGTTTATAATCTCAAACCCCCACTCTAAATAAATGTTTTTATCTTAAACCCCCCCTCTGAAAGAATGTGTTCACCTTAATCCCCCAATCTGAATGAGTTCATCTAAAACCCCCACTCTGTATTTTAATTAGACCCGTAAACCCCCACTCTGAACAAGTTAATCATCTCAAACCCTCACTCTGAACGAGTTCATTTTAAACCCCCACTTTGTATTTTGATTAGACCCCTAAACCCCCACTCTTGCTCAGCCCTGTAGAGAAGACATTGTTGGCAGTGAGGAACGCTAAGCCCTGACTGTATTTTGAATCCATGCCCGCTTAACTGCAAAGCAGCAAACCTGGCAACCCTGCCAGCCCCTGAGCTGCTCTTGGCTGGGTATGTGTGCGTGGTAAAGGGTAATGACAGTTGTTTTCTGTATGAATGTTGAAGCGTTTGCCAGAATTTCACTATTTTAAGCGAGACTCTGAACTGCGAGACTCTGAGAAGGTCTTTATTCCAGAACATGTACAACAGCTATAAGCCTCTTAAAGGATTCTACAAAAGAGAACTCCATTTATTTAGGTAAAGTTGAACAATGAGAGTTCAGTGTATGAAAAGGACAAACTATGACTCTCAAACCCTGCGGTTCCATCTTAAAAAAGGGCATCCGATAGAACCGAAACAGACCTGTTAAAATGAGGCAATTCCAAAAACTTAAAACTGTTACATCACAGTCTTAACTCATTATATTAATACCCGCAAATTTTAATACACCAAACCCACCAGCTGCTTAAAAGCTCTTCATTGAAATTAAGCGTTTTCAGTAGGAAAAAATACTGAAGTTTCCAGGAATTTTAGCATGTGATGTTACATAAATAATGTGACGTAATAATAATTTGTATCACAAAATTATTTAGAAAACGTTAGACGTTTCTTACACAACATTCCCAGCTAGATGATTAACATTATGGAAACGTTAAAAGTAACATTCTCGAAAATAAACTAAAAATTTACACAAGCAGCGTTATGGTAACATTATCAGAATCAGGGTTCTTGCACCATTTCAAAGGTCTAATTAAATGCTTTTAAAGACCTTTTTTTTAGATTATAATAAATATAATTTAAGACCCAAAAATGTAGTCATATTTTCTTTAGTTGAAAATAATTTGTTGTATTGGAAATCAAAACTTAACGTAGCCAATTTACTGGTAATGTTACTATGTTATCGAGCTTGCGCTAATGTTAGCTAGCTTGCCGTTAACCTTAGGTCACTCCGCAGTAATGTAGATAACTGTAATGTGATTACGTTAGCATGGTAGCTAGCTCATCACTAATGTTACTATGTTAGCTAGCTCTCCGCTAACCTTAGTTCTCTCCCCAGTAACGTAGCTAGATAACTTGCTGCTAACGTTAGCAGCTAAGGTTTAACTGAACCAGCCCTGCTTGTTAGCTTCCATGCTGCAGCACCGCTAGGTTGTGTAGTTGGGGAGTGTTTGGGAATGAGCAGTAGGAGGATTAACACAGATACCATGACAAATAGAAACATACTGCCTAAAGCACTGCTGACAATATATGATGGTACAGTACAACCTGATAATTTTATTGTTTACTACTGATAAATATAATCCTTATTGGTCCTTAAAGAGTAAAACGTTGTTGAAGCTTGAGTTGATACTTCAGCTTCTACAGAAGTATTGAGTGCAGTGTTGGACATGCTAATGATGGGACAGATTTGTACTTGAGTAGGAGATGCTGAGGACACGTCCTGCTGGATATGTAGGGCACGGCGGGGGCAGGCCGGCGGGTGGCAGCGGGGTCCCCTGGGCAGCGCGGTGGTCCGGCCCGGGCACCGCGACCGCGGGCAAGGCTTTGATTGGTCCGGAAACAAATGCGAAGGGAAAGGCTGCCAATCCTTCGCTGAAGACGCTAGCTCAGGCTGGGGCTTCACCTCCGCTGCCTTCTGAGAGATCCTGACAGCTGCTCGGAGACAAAACACACACACTCTCTTTCTACACACATACACACTCTCTACACACACACACACTTTTTCAGCGTTGGGCAGCAGTGTGCGGCTGTATGGCCCTAACCGCCGCATGCTCTTTGAGGCATGGCAGCGAGACCAGCCGGCTCAGACACAAGCCTGACCAGTCGCCGGCACCGAAACGTAACGCTTGGCTGCCTCCACACACACACACACACACTATACACACACACACACAGTAGTGGAAAATCATACGCAGTGCTGTGGAAGGAGTCACGCTCAATCAAAAGGTCAGCGTTTGAGCAAACGCTGCTGTTTCCTACACTGAACATGCAATACGCCCTGCATATACTACAGGACACTGATACAATTCAGGGCCTAAAATGTGCTTTTAAACCTGCAGTCCTTAAAGGTGTCCCTCCGCTAAAATCCTCTTTTTCTTGTAGTTTGTGAAATACAGTAGGTCTCTCTAAATTCTGAGTGGTTTATGATGCTGCACATGAAACTCTTCCTCAACCTCCATTGTCTGCAGCAGCTAGTAAAAGTCTATGAAGGAACAACACCATCCAAATACAATAGAGATAGGTAGGTGTATAGATGTTTAGAACAGTTCTGTTCACACTAGTTAAAAAAGTACCCCAAGGTTTTGTTCCAACTGCCTGGGCGGCTCTGCTGCGGCTCAGCCAACAAAAAAACCTGGGGTGGATTTTTTTTTACTTTCTGGACCTGGACTAGCCACCTCTGTGTGTAACTATATGTTTACATAGGATCTCCTGTGGATTTTGGGTTTTACAGAGACTCTGAAGCTACATTAAATTCTGAGGTCTCTAGCTGAGTTTCTGTCGATTCAGTCGCTTCCTCTGTGTTATAATATCACTGACAGTTGGCTGTGGAATATTTAGTATTGAGTAGTGACATTTCATGACTGGACTTCCTATCATCCTATCACAGTACTCGAGCCGATGGAACACCTGAATTTAAGGAGAGCGACCCACTCCTTAACTAATGTTTTTAAAAGCAGTCTGCAGTGATTGCAAAAAAAAAGACACCTAAATTCAAGGAGTTGCCAAATATATCACATACCACCCCGTTACTCGAGCCATTGGAACCAGATCATCAATTTTCTTCTTCCCTTCACCTGGCAGGGTGGTTTTAAATGTTACGACTGCTGGGTGCATAGCTAAGAATAAATAAGAACGGTGTGTATACTGGGCTGCATGCTTTTAAAACACACCCACGAGGAAACGGGGGGAGGAAAGAAAAACAGAAGAATCTGCAGCAAGACTGCAGACTACAAAGTGCAAGTTTTTGAGGGACTGACTTTTCCAGGACTCAAAGGAGTCTCGGATTCAAAGACAATCATTTTAATGACATCCCTGGAGGAGATGCGTTAGGAGATGTGTTATAAATGATACCGCGAGTCACGCTCCCATCCTACGTTCCCCAATCCTGCCTTTTCCATACATACAGGCTTAAGCTAAATGCACGGATGACGTTTGTACGGATGACCACCGCCGTTCCTGCAGACGGGAAGGTCACGGCGCGGAAGACGGAGCGCCGCAGGATGCCCCAGTTTCTCATTTTTCATCCTGTGTGCTATTTTCTTTAGCGTGGTCTACAGCTCCTCCGGAAGCCAAGGAGGATAATGATCCGATCCTCGCATATGCAAACTCCCACGTCTCCCTGCGGAGGCTTTTCCCGAATGCCGTGCCCCGGCAGACGCGGCGCTCCGAGAACGGCGGAGAACGCCGAGTGCTTTGAATCAGCTATAAAACAGATTAATGAACAATTAATCCTGACTCTTTTTCCCCCACACCATTTTTAGCAAACCTCTGAAGAACCAGAGAGGAAAATTATTTCTATTTTGCCAGAAACGAAGCACATAAATTAAACACGAAACGAGCGAACATTACTTTTGCACTAAAACAAACAAGCAGCCTCTGTGCCCACTTGATGCCCAGTCATTGTGGTGCGATTCCACGATTACGTGATCCTATGATTGCATGATTGGGAATCAAATATAAACAATGATGATAAGATACACAGTATTATCACATTATTACACATTATTATTGTTGGGTAAACTCCACAGTAAAAGTCAAAGCGTCTCAATGCATCCCCGACAGCCAACAGAAAAGCCCCGCCCACATTTAACACATCATCACCCAGAATATATGTAAAAAAAAAAACACAACACCACACCGTCCACCATCCGCATGGGTTAGCTAAGCACGCTACAATAATAAGCTAACAGATAAAGATAACGCTTGTAAATAGAACACAAAGCCAAGCAAGCTACTCTACAGTAACCAGCCCTTCCTCCAGGCCTTCCAGGGAATGTAGTTTGTAGACGGTCTGTAATTTGTAAACACTTCCTATCAGGAAACAAGCAGTAAATTGTAGAAAGTCGCTTTTATAAACCTAGCACTGCAATTAATAGACACTTATGTGAAGTAATTTGTAGACACTCCCTAGCAAGACACTTTATGACTTGCATTTAAAAGTAAAAGGGACCATCTATAGGTTACAGTGATTGGTTTTCAAAAGGGACCGTCTAGAAATTTAATTTCCTGGTTTCGGAAAGGGACTGAACATGAATTTGGTTTCTGAAAGAGCCATAGGGAGTGTCAACAAATTATAACACATCATAGATAAAAGGGACCATTTATAAATTTACGATGGTTGGTTTGTAATAGCAAAGGCCTATTAATTACATCCCTTGGTTTCCAAAAGAGACTTACATTACTTGGTTTATAATAGGGAGTGTCTACAAATTACATTACTTATTTTAGATATGGAGTGTCTAAAAATTACATTGATTGGTTTCTAAAGGGACTGTCTACAAATTACATTGCTTGTTTTCCTGAGAAACCATGCTGAGAAGCATTCAGCCGTACAGTGGAAAGCACTCGATGTGTAGACGTTAAAATTGTAAAAGAGGGCGAGAGAGACAGATAATGACTCAATAAGAGAGAGAGAGAGAGACAGTGAGACAAAGTTCTGCCAAAGTTCATTAAAGGACAGGCTAGCACAGCGCCGACTTTAGCACCCGAGGAACCCGACGCTTTCAGGTAATTAGTCTCTAATTGTGTGTCTTTGGGCTCTGGGTAATTCAGATCAGTGTTTTCCTCCTGCTCTCGTTGTGTTTCCTCAACAGGCAAAAGGCCAGGCCTGCTGCCCGGTGGCCCCCGAGGTTAATTGCCAGCGTTCCCCACCGGCCTGGTGCAGGCCTGGAAATAATAGTCGTAATTGGCCAGTAGAGGACCGAGAACACACTGCAGTCGACTGACCTTTCAGACGGCACGGACAGATCACACCTCGAGCGCTCGGAGAGAAAGAAAGAGAGAGAAAAAGAGAGAAAGAGAGAGCATCATACAGTCCTGCAGGAAACCCTGCTACAGGTCAGTCTGGGTTTCTCCTGATATGACTGAAACTCATGAACAAAAGTTAGCATTATGCTAACTGCGTGATCAACTCCTCAAACCATGCAAATGTGGTCTGTAGTCTAACTTTTTGACAGTTTTATGTGTTTTCTGACACTTTATGACTTTTAGGGCCGTCTATAAATTGCAGTGCTTGATTTATAAAAAGGGACTGTCTACAAATTACATTTCCTGGTTTCTAAAAAAAGACTGAGTTTTTTCACTGAGAATTTCACTGCTCTGTTACTGTTTCTGGGAGTGTCAAGAAAATGTCCACAAATTACATCCCTTGATTTCTAATAGGGAGTGTCTACAAATGACATCCCTTGGTTTCCAAAAGGGACTACACTAGTTGGTTTCTGATAGAGATTGTCTACAGATTACATTAGTTGGTTTCTATTAAGGGAGTGTCTACCAATTACATTAGTTGGTTTACTATAAGGGAGTAAGCGTACTACAAATTACAGTTTTTGTTTTATGACAAGAAGTGCTCACAAACTACATCACTTGTTTTCTAATGAAAGGGTCATCTATACATTACAACATATACTTTCAGAAAGTCACAGTGATACTTGTCTGAAAGGGACTGTCTTGAAATTATGTTTCTTGCTTATAGGGAGTAGGGAATGTTTATAAACTGCAACGCTTGGTTTCTGAAAGGGAACGTCTACAAGTTACAGCACTTGGTTTTTCTAAAAGCAAGGGTCAACAAAAATTGCACTTATGTTTTAATGTAGGAAAACATGTAAAACAACAAAGATTATTTATGTTAAAGTATTTAAAATATATTTTTCTGTTTAATGTAATATAAATGCTTACTGGCAGTTCTTTAAAGTTTATGAGTGAGTTTCTGACAGGGAGTGTCAAGGGAGTATCCACAAATTACAGCCCTTGGTTTCTATTAAGGGAGTGTCTACAAATTACAATTCTTGGTTTCTTAAGCGGACTGTCTACAGATTACAGTGTTTTGTTTTGTTACAGAATTTGCTCACAAACTTCATTACAGGATTTCCTAAAGGAACCCTTTTCAAATTACAACATGTAACATATAACAAAGTTACACAATATATTTTTTGAAAGGGGAAGTCTACAAATTACGGTGCTTGGTTTCATAAATGGACTGTTAACAAAGTACAACGTTTAGTATCTGGTAGCTTAACAACTTGGTTTCTCTAAGGGAAGATCTACAAATTACTTTGCTTGGTTTGCAATGGATAAAGCCTTTTTATTGCCATTATATGCCTTGGTTTTCATAAGGGACTATGTACAATTTACATTATTGGTTTCTGATAGGCAGTGTCAACAAATTACATTAGTTGGCTTCTGATAGGGAGTGTCTACAAATTACAGTGTTTGTTTTATGACTACACCAAAGGTTTTGTGAAACAGGTTATCTACAAATTACAAAATATAGTGGCTCAAAGTTACAGTGCTTGTTTTGTAGAAGGGAACGTCTACAAATTACAGCACTTGGTTTTCTAAAAGGAAGGGTCAACAAAAATTGCACTTACGTTTTAATGTAGGTTATTTATATTAAAGTTATTTTAAATATATTTTTCTGTTTTACGTAATATGCATGTTTCCTTACTGGCACTTCTTTAAAGTTTGTGAGTGAGTTAAATGTGCTGCTGGCTACATTCTGAACTTATTTATTTCAGTTTTTCAGGATGCGACTGATCTCTGCGTCCTTTGGGAAGGAACTTCTGTTTCCCAGAGAGGCTGTTTACAGAGGAATCGCAGGGTTTACTGTTCCGCAGGGTGTTTAATGCAGTATTAAGAAACATTGTAATCGTAAATCTGATGTATGTGGCTGTTCCCGTGCCTGAACATTTTTTTTGGGGGGACTTTCGGAAGCTTTGCCGTTGGGTGTCGATGGCGGGTTCGCTCTGCATTTTTCACGGGGCAATCTGTTGGGCGAAGTCCTCGGGGACCGCTTCTTAAATATTGCATGCATTAGAAAATGCTGTGTTTCTACCACGGTAAAAAGTCATGAATTAATCAGAGCGCAGGATTGTAAACCCACTCCAGACCCTGTCTAGGAACAGGTGTGTGTGTGTGTGTGTGTGTGAATACCGATTGCACCTTAAGTGCTGCAGTAGGTGAGTCTCAGAGTGCAGTTGGCAGCGTTCCCACCAGGTAGAGGACGCTCTTTCCTTTACTGAGATGTCCTGGTTTTATTCAACGCTGTTAAAGAAATACTTCAGTATTTATAACACTAATCTCTACCTGTGCATCTGGGTGTTATATCATCATGTAGCTCTAATTATAATTTCAAAACTTTAGGGAATGTCTAATAATTACATTACTTTCTTACTGTCTGCAAATTACAGTGCTTGATTTATAATGCTAATTTCTACCTGAGAATCAATGTGTTATATCATCACGTATCACCATTTATGAATTTAAAATGTTTCCAGAACCTACAGAAAAAAGTTAGGGACCATCAATAAATTAAATTGCAAAAAAAAAAAAAAAAAAAAAAACAACAAAAAAAGAATCATCTACAATTTACAATAATTTTTTTCTTTATAGGGGACTGTCTGCAAATTATAGTGCTTGTTTCTATAACTTGACTGTCTGTATATTCTAGTGTTTGATTCATCATTTTGAGCTTTTTATAAATTGCAGTGCTCATTTCTATTAGGGAATATCTGCAAATTACATTGATTATTTATTTTAGGGACAGTCTGCAAATTACAGTGTTTTTTTTTTTCTTCATAGAGACTGTCTGCAAATTATAGTGCTTGGTTCTTCATTTTGAGCTTTTTACAAATTACAGTGATTATTTCTTTTAGGGAATGTCTACAAATTACAGTGTTTGTTTCTATATAGGGACTGTCTGCTAATTACAGTACTTGCTTCTTGACAGGGAATGTCTGCAAATTGCAGTGCTCCTGAGATGCCCTGGTTTAGGCCACGCTGTTAAAGGAATACATGTTTATTTATAACACTAATCTCTACCTCTCTATTTGTGTGTTATATCATCATGTATCACTAATTATAAATTTAAAACATTTTTCAGAACCTACATAAAAAAAATAAAGACAGTCAATAAATTACATTACTTGTTTTCAATGCTTATTTCATAACAGGGACTGTCTGTAAATTACAGTGCTTGCTTTTTTATAGGGAATGTCTACAAATTGTAGTGCTTACTTCTACAGTGCTTGGTAATTGAAAGGGAGTGTCTACAAATTATAACACTTAATAAAAAAGGGACCAATTATAATGCCTGGTTTTTAATAGGCAAGGCCTACTAATTTCATCCCTTCGTTTTCTAAAAGTTAATGTGTACTTTACTTTTAATAATAATTACTTTAATTTTAATAATAATTACTTAACTTGTTTCTGATAGGGACTGTCTTCAAATTACATTGATTGGTTTCTGAAAGGGACTGTATACAAATTACATTGATTTTTTTTTTGTAAGGGACTATCTACTAATTACACAGATTTGTTTTTGTAAGGGACTGTCTACAAATTTCATTGATTGGTTTCTGAAAGGGACCGTATACAAGTCACATTGCTTGGGATGGTTTAATAATATTATGGAATGTAGAGAGGGAAATACTAGGTAAAATCCCTTTTAATCTTTCTTTGATTATCATATATTTAAACATTTCAATCGTTTTCTTACATATTTGATATAAACTATTTGATCTTCTGCTCATTTTTGCTCCTCGGAGACTCCGCGGTCGCTGAAGCTACAGTAGGAGGTTTAGCTGGTAGCTTTCTGCTATCTGCAGGATGGATCTGGGGGTGTACGGGCGGAGGGCCAGGCCGTTAGCGGAGTGTATCGGAGCGTGGAGATTAGGAGAGCGGCTGATGAGATTCTGAACGCTGCTGCTTTTGTGTGATATTGGATATTTCCATATCAGGGAATAGGCTGGGAAAGGAAGATGTATGGGTGTGTACCTAAAAAAACCCTTACCAGATGGGTTTTTCTACACACACACACACCTACACACACACACTGAACACGCGCACACACCTACACACACACACTGAACACGCGCACACACCTACACACACACCTGTGCAGTAGAGTAGAGCAGTACTCTATACTGATATACTGTATATATTGTGCTGGATTCGATTATGGGATGTGCTTAAAGAAGCCTCCTTCAGTGCCCTACACTAATCCACAGAGACATTCTGGATCATAATATGTTATATGAATGTTTAACAACAGTTTAATAAGGTTTAAGGAAGGTTTTAGTTTCTAACGTTGCAAAAAATAACGTTCCAGAAACGCTAGCATCACAACGTTTGGAATTGAAACGTTTCTCATATAAATTTTCGCAGCTAGATGAATACATATTTAATAACATTATGGAAACGTTAAAAGTAATATTGCCAAAACTAAAAATTAAAACATTTACACTTACTAATGACATTGCATCAACATTACCAGAACGTTCAGAAGATCCAGAAAACGTTTTAAACAGACTGAATGTTCTAAGAATATTAACCCTTTCAGACCTGAATTATGTGCTTGAGAAAAGAAGATGAATTATAATAATAATGCTGTTTTCTATGTAATAATGCTGTAATCAACATTAACATTAAATCCACTTAACTAAAATTAGTAACTGTTTTTTTTATGTTTATTGTATTATTGGATGCCTGTGCTTAACATTTTTAGATTTGATATTGACCTAAAACAAACATGGAAAATTTCTGTTCTAAATTACATACAATTAGTAAAAAATTGCTCTTTTAATATATAAAATGGGCATTTTGGCTTTAGTGCTGTTTTTTTTTTCAGTGCAGTGGGCGGGGCTAAGTTATTGTTTTATTGGCTCATAAACGTTTTCTTAGGTTTGTTAATAGTCTATTCTGATTAAAAACAGGTCTCAATTAGTGTTTGTGCAACAAAACATTTGAAAAAAAAAAAAGATTATTGAAAATTATGTCCATGTAATAATTTGCGTATTGGTGCACATACTGTGTGCAGCTTAATGCTACTGAAAAAAAAAAAACCTACACTAAGGTGCACTTTAAGCAGTATTTGATGCCACTATATATATAGTTTTTTTTCCCAGTAGCATTATTATACCTTGTGTTGTTACATATACCACTATATATACATGTATATGTATGTAACAACATTTATATATATATATATATATATACACATTTTTTTAAGGAAATACAGATAGAGTATATTTACTGTATATTTTCATGAAGTTTATTAAATTTAAAGTGTTTTCCTAATTTGAACATACTTTTAATGCCCCTTTTCACATTCCTTTTATACATTTCTGGGTTCTCTCGCCAGTCCTCAGCAACTACTACGTCATTTTCTAAATTGTCCCACCAGGTGTTTGTTCTTCAAGGTGTGATCCAGGATCTCCGTTTCAGTAAGATTTGTATACATTTGTTTATGGGTGTCCAAACATTTGACTCTATGAAAACAGTGGTTTAATTTTTCCCCCCTGTGTTCTAATTATCTGTTTCACTCTGTGCCACCTAATCCGGCCCGGTACCAGGAGCCTCCTCAGCCCTGTGGTGCATCTTTAATCCTGCTGTAGCTGAAGAAGCGTGCAGGTCTCTGAATGCAGGATTAGCTACGCCGCCACCAATTCCTCTGTGAGACAGACTGAGGGAACACACACCTGCAGAGTACCACCTCCACCCAGCCTTCACCTACCTGCCATTCATCTACCTGCCCTTCATCTCAGTCTAGTTCCATTACTCTACAGTAGGAGAACATCACTATATGAGACAACAAGGAGCACAAGAAGGAACCAAGACTCTTTTGAGTCTTGAAAAAACAAACTCTCTAAAAGCTCAAGAACTTGAAGAAGAACCAATAACAGGAACCAAGACTTAAAAGGAGGCACTTTCCAAGAATAAAGAAGAATAAAGAACTACTGAGAAACCAAGACAACCAATGGACACCAAAAGAAACAATAAGCAAGACGCAAAAAATTAAGAAGCATGAAGAAGAACCTCGACAAGGTGCCAAGACTCAAATGAAGGAACTTTCTGAAATCCTAAGACCATGATGATGGCTCCACAGAGAGGAACCAAGATCCAGAATGAGAAAGTTTCTAAAAAGCTTGTAGAAGAACCACTGAGAATGTTAAGCTAAAATTATTAGAGATTAATTAAAATAGAAATTCTTAGAAATCCTATAGGAGCCAAAGGAAGAACCAATGAAATACCCAAAAGTCATTTACTGAACCTCTAAGACCATTAGGAGGAACCAATAAGAGGAACAAAGACCCACAAGACTTTTATGAAGAGCACAAAGAAGAACCAATCAGAGTGCCCAAGACTCAAAAACATTCATTTTCTTAAAGCTTGAGGAAGAACCGCTGATTTGTTCCAAGACTTAAAGGAAGAGGAAGAGCCTAAAAAGAATCTAAGAGCCTATGATGAGATTTGCAATTTGTATACAGTCCCTATCTGAAACCAAGCAATTACATTTTTTCATTCGTGGAAGGTTCCTTGCGGAAAACAAGCACTGTAATTTGTAGACGTCCCTTTAAGCAATTTTTTTGACACTTTCTATTAGGATAGAAGCAATGTGGTGGACTCTCTCTCAGACTCCGGCTGCTGATGGAGAAGCAGCATGACCTACAGTACTCTCTCTCTCAGACTCTGGCAGCTGATGGAGAAACAGCAGCATGACCTACAGTACTCTCTCTCTCTCAGACTCCTGCTGCTGATGGAGAAACAGCACAATCTACTGTACTCTCTCTCTTTCTCTGACTTCTGCTGCTGATGTAGAAACAGCATGACCTACAGTACTCTCTCTCTCAGACTCCGGCTGCTGATGTAGAAACAGCATGACCTCTGTACTCTCTCTCTCAGACTTCGGCTGCTGATGTAGAAACAGCATGACCTCTGTTCTCACTCTCTCTCAGACTCTGGCTGCTGATGGAAAACAAGCAATATACAGCCGAAAATAAACGTAAAGAACAGACGAAAGGCTCTTTTTTTATTCCATATTTTCATAATTAACGTTAAGCATGACTTAAAAATGAGTCTTTAGAGTAAACCAGAAACTCAGTGTAGGTCAAGGTTGTGTTCCAATCTGGCGGGAGGGTTTATTTTTAGACTTGCTTATCGATTAATCACCTCATCAACCACCTGCGATCTGAAGTGAGGTTAAGCGTGATTGCATTCCCTTCGTCCTGCGTCGATCCGCCCGCAGATACCAACCAAAATAGGGAAACTTCATCAGTTGTTCACCTTCCTCAGGAACGTTTTGACATATCGTCCAGAATTCTCGAACTCTTCACTACGTGTTCTTTTCCCATCTACACTTCTACAAGTTGTTCCGTGGTGATGTGAGCTCGTCATCGCGCCGCAATTAGAGATGATTGATTTCAGAGTTTTAACGAGTATTTAATGGCAATTATTAGTTGTCCCAGAGTGCTGAGCCAGGCCTGAGTACGGCTGCCTCATTACACTCCAAGAGAAACCCGCCGAAGAGCTCGGCATGCGGGAACGTTTCAATCAGACCCTCGCCGGCCGTCCAACGCCATTTTTCCTTCTTATTTCAGAATCTCAGAGGCCTGAGCTTCATAATTCTCCATCATCAGCATTCGGTTGCTACGGGACTCGCCTCAACATGCTCTAATTAAACCATGCAGCTCTGGAATCACAGCTACGCTAATGGCTACGCTAACACAACACTTACATACTTGTAAAACAAACATATTTCTGGTCTATCTCTAGGTCTTCTCTCGCTCTTTCTGCACTTTCATCATACAATCCTTGAATTTTAGAAATGGAAAGCTTTCTCCATCCCTCTCTCTTACTTATATTATTATATCATTAATAAATTGAACCACCCAGTAGAATCCTCATATACAAAATAAAATAGCTTCATTTTTGTAAATTAAATTCAGTGCTTTTTTTCAAAAAACATTTCTTATTTATTACTTTAATTATTTACATTTACATGTACACATCTTAATCTAACAAAAAAGAGCAGGTCATGTCATCTTTTGTTCATTATTACAATATTTTATTAAATAGTTTTTTTAAATAAAACATTTTACACTTTTTTTCTTGAATATCTTTCTCAGAAACACTTTTAAATGTTGAATCAGTTACCTTTTATTCAAAGTCTTGATTTACTATAATAATTAATTATTCCTATTTTCTGCATGTGTTTATTCTATTGATGTTTTTTTATAGTTTAAAATGACCCTTGGCTTCTTTTTCCACAAATATTCTCATTACAATTCCATACTGATCATTAAAATTCAAAGCCTCAACTTCTAAGAATCATTTTAGCTTACCTATATATTTCTTAGGTTGTTTCTGTTTAGTTTATCAAGATTCTTAGATTGTTAGATTTCTTAAAAATCATTAATTAAACAGTTAAATATTTGCCAAATTTTCAGAGTTTTTTAAAAAAAAAGAAAACATGTAGTCTATTTAAATGTATTTCCTTAGCTAGTTAGTAAATTAATTTAGAAAAAATATAGTATAATTCTGATTAAATTAATTTGTTTAATAAGGTGCAAATACAATTTTAAGTGTATTTTTTTTTTATAAAAAAAAAATTAAACATTTTTTATAATTATATTCAGTTATTTTTTTCATATACAAGTTGATTCTTGGTTACTTAATAATTTAGGCATTACATATTAATAATTAAATTATTTAATATTAATTGGAACCAAGTCCAGAGGGTGTTCTGGGTAGACCCTGGATCCACCCTGACCTTGGTGAGGAAAAATCAAATAATATAATGGATGGATATACATATTTAAATCATTAAATGGCATGTACAGTTTTTATTTAGTTATATTTGTGTAACGATTTGTTATATTTATAATATTATTGTTTTTAGTGTTAAAATTACAGCCTGGTCTTTCTATTTCCCCAAATAATACTCAGTGAACACCAGCAGCTGGACAGTAGTGAGTACAGGGGTTCTTCCTGCACCTGTACAGGTGTTCTGATTATTGACAAGGGGGGTGTTTTGATTGACAGCTCTACTGTATCTCCACATGAAAGATTCACACGTCTCCCGTCTTCATGGTCTTTAATACTCAGATCAGGCGGCACCTGTTTTCCTCCTTCTCATCAAAAATAGATGCACGGCATTGCCTTCCTTCCCCAGCTAATTGGTAATGATTAAAAATTCAACAATAAGTGATATTTAATTAATACAACTCCACAGTTCCTGCAGCGGGGCGGCGAGGTCGTGCTCAGCGGATCTACAGGACGTGTCCTGTAAACATCTGTCAGAAAGCATTAAAAATCAGATTGAGCTCAGCATTGGCCGAGTGGAATCAGACCCAATGTAGCTTATATTCTGCAACTGGGGTGTCGAAACGTGTATTGGGACTATTCCCATATTATACTCTGCAACCGGGGTATTAGCTCAAGCATTTTGGGACAATTCCTGTAATATATTCTGCAACCGGGGTGTTGGCACATAGAACACAGACCAATTTACACATTATACTCTGCAACCGGAGTGTTGGCACATGCAAGGATGTTAACTCATGCAACTCAGCCCAATTTACATATTATTCTCTGCAACCAGGGTGTTGGAATATGCATTGTTGGACAAGTATTATACTGTGCAACCGGGGTGTTGGCGCATGCGTCACATGGTGATTCCCATATTATATTCTACAACGAGGGTGTTAGCTCATGCAGCTCAGTCCGATTTACGTATTATACTCTGCAACCAGGTTTTGGCACACGTGTATTGGGACAATTCCCAAATTATACTCTGCAACTGGGATGTTGGCACATGCAACTTAGTCAGATTTACATACTATACCCTGCAACCAGGGTGTTGGCACATGCAACTCGGGCTGATTTACGTATTATATTGTACAACCAGGGTGTTGGCAGATGCATCTTGGGACAATGCCTGCATTATACTCTGCAACCGGGGTGTTTGCTCACACAACTCGGGCCGATTCCCATATTATACTCTGTAACTAGGATGTTGGAACATGTGGCACAGGTCAATTGCCATAGTATACTTGGCAACCAGGGTGTGTGCTGGCAGATACGTATATTATACTCTGCAACCGAGGTGTTGGTCTAAGTTGTGCTGGCAGAGTCCTATACTATGCACAGAAACCAGGGTGTTGGTGTTATAGTGGCAGATTCTTATATTCTACTTTGAATCCGGGGTTTGGGCACATCCGACCCCCTAACCAGACGTAAGCCGATCATTCTAGGGCCAGAATCAGACCTAGATTCAAACCAGAGTCGAGCTCATGCAACTCAGACTCAACTTGCGCTATCTGGCCGGAAAATAGTTTGAGTAATTTTAGCTATCTGGGACGTCATCATTCAGTCAGGACCCACTCCACAGCGGAGATCTGTCCGACACCAGCGTCCATAAATGTCCACAATCCGGATGAGAAAAGGGGGAGAAAAAGAGCCGAAAACTCTCAGAGAGCCCGATAACGCTGCGCTCATTTGTTCGGTGTCGGAGATTTAGTGGAAAAATATATCAAATGACAGATGATTTGATGATGGCATGGCAGAGCCATTTCTCAAAAACTGCCTTGTTTTTCCCCATCCCGCTCTCTCTCTCTCTCTCTCTCTCTCTCCCTCTGTCTGATGGGAGAGATAATTCCATCCATTTCAGCCCAAAGTGCTTTTGTACCTTACTCCAAATTTCCTTGAGTGTTCCTCCCGTTGTCACGGCGAATAGAGACAATCAATGAGCTCTCATACCATTGATTCAATCAATTATGATCCATCCCTAAAAAAAGAGTATGAAAGAAAGAAAAAAATATAAAGAAAGAAATGCACACATATTCCAGATCTATGTGGCTAACAATCAGTAGCAGTACAGGACTTAGCATCACGCTAATTCCTTAATTTATTACACACTGTACTCAAACCATGTGAAGCCATATCTAATGTTATCAATGTATTTTTATGAGTTGTTGTGGTACGTGTGTATGGGTTGCTGTGTTACCTGTATGGGTAGGTTGCTGTGGTATCTGTATATGGGTTGGTTTGGTATGTGAAAGGGTTTCTGCGGTATCTGTATTTGGGTTGCCGTGGTATCTGTATATGGGTTGCTTTAGTATCAGCATGGGTTGCTTTGGCATCTGTATGGGTGGGTTGCTATGGAATCTTTATATGGTTTGCTGTGGTATCTGTATAGGTTGATGTGGTATCTGTATGTGTGGATTGCTGTGGTATCTGTATGGGTTGATGTGGTATCTGTATGTGTGGATTGCTGTGGTATCTGTATGGGTTGCGTTGCTGTGGTATCTGTATGGGTGGGTTGCTGTGTTATCTGTATGGGTGGGTTGCTGTGGTATCTGTATGGGTTGCGTTGATGTGGTATCTGTATGGGTGGGTTGCTGTGTTATCTGTATGGGTGGGTTGCTGTGGTATCTGTATGGGTTGCGTTGATGTGGTATCTGTATGGGTGGGTTGCTGTGTTATCTGTATGGGTGGGTTGCTGTGGTATCTGTATGGGTTGCGTTGCTGTGGTATCTGTATGGGTTGTGTTGCTGTGGTATCTGTATGGGTTGTGTTGCTGTGGTATCTGTATGGGTTGCGTTGATGTGGTATCTGTATGGGTGGGTTGCTGTGTTATCTGTATGGGTGGGTTGCTGTGGTATCTGTATGGGTTGCGTTGCTGTGGTATCTGTATGGGTTGTGTTGCTGTGGTATCTGTATGGGTTGTGTTGCTGTGGTATCTGTATGGGTTGCGTTGCTGTGGTATCTGTATGGGTGGGTTGCTGTGGTATCTGTATGGGTGGGTTGCTGTGGTATCTGTATGGGTTACATTGCCGTGCTATCTGTATGGGTGGGTTGCTGTGGTATCTGTATGGGTTACATTGCTGTGCTATCTGTATGGGTTGTGTTGCTGTGGTATCTGTATGGGTTACGTTGCTGTGGTATCTGTATGGGTTGCGTTGCTGTGGTATCTGTATGGGTTGCGTTGCTGTGGTATCTGTATGGGTTACGTTGCTGTGCTATCTGTATGGGTGGGTTGCTGTGGTATCTGTATGGGTTGCGTTGCTGTGGTATCTGTATGGGTTACGTTGCTGTGGTATCTGTATGGGTGGGTTGCTGTGGTATCTGTATGGGTGGGTTGCTGTGGTATCTGTATGGGTGGGTTGCTGTGGTATCTGTATGGGTGGGTTGCTGTGGTATCTGTATGGGTTACGTTGCTGTGCTATCTGTATGGGTGGGTTGCTGTGGTATCTGTATTGGTTGCGTTGCTGCTGTGGTATCTGTATGAGTATATACATGTATAAACTGACACAGACAAGGAGCACCTGGGGAAGATAACGAGGTGCAGAGTTACAAATAAGACAGGTGGGAACATTAACAACAGGGTTGGGCTATGGTGGAGACAAGACAAAAATAAAATATATCCATGTGTTAAAGAGCACATGGCCAGAAAAATAAGCAAGAATAGAAGACAGGAACAGAAAAAAACAAGAAAATTTAAGACGAAACACATGGGGTAGGGTGTAACACTGGTCCAGCAGGTGGACTCCGGCGGCTCCTTGTTAGGCCTGTCTAGTCGCTCTGCGTCGTTATGTACACTTAGCGTGGAGTGCAGTAATTACAGGCATTAAAACCCTGATGGTGGTTTACACAGTGTTGGTACGCTCTTTGTGGCAGCGCCGGTAACACACACACACACACATACACACTAATACACACACCGGTAATTCATCGGCCTTGTGAGTCATTTTCGAGGCATTGATTTTTTTCCCAGAACAACAGTAACGGCAGGAAAAAAGGAAAAAATGAGCGCTGGTTGAAAACGGGCTTTTAATTGAATCCAAATGCTTTACAACCTTCACTGTCACACACACACTTATATACACATATGTATATATACACACACACACACACACACACTCATACATAACTACACAACTATCTCCAACCTTCACCTGCTTCACCCCTCCATCAGAAAGCAGAAATCAGAACAGCGCCGACCGCCAGCGCCATGGAAACTAAAGAGAAGCAGAGCATTAGTTGAAACATTGGCCTGGGAGGAGGAATAGGACGAAGGACGAAGAGGAGGAGGTGGAGGAAGAGGAGGATGAGGAGGACGAGGTGGAGGGAGCGACAAAGGATTAGTTTGAACATCCTGCCCGTCAATTACCTCAGCCGGCGTAATGAGGGAGCTCGGCTAGTGGAGCCTGATTGTCGGGCAGTGCCGCGAGAAACCGGCACCGCGAGAGGAAACCGGAATCATTAGCATTCCAGGAAGCGTGTCAGGAAGTTCTACAGTATATATATATATTCGTTATATACAGCGCCAGTCGCTCCTCTTAATGTTCCGTATGTGAGCAACCCAACTTTAAGATCTCGTTAAGAGACACTGTTTTCCGTTCTGTGCCTCATTAGCATGCTAGTCGGGGAGCTTGGTAGATTTGGTTTGAGTTGGGAGAAGAAAAACTCAAACCTGAGTGCTATCATAGACATCATATACAGCGCAGGCATACAGGCATCAAAACTATGAACGAACACATGTGGAGTTTTATGTACTTAATAAAAAATGAGCTGTCCTCCACAGTCACCGGACCTGGACCCAATCCAGATGGTTTGGGGTGAGCCGGAGCACAGAGTGAAGAAGACAAAGGAGCAACAAGTGCTAATTAACACCTCTGGGAACTCCTTCCTTCAAGACTGTTGGAAAACTGTTCATTTCAGGTGACCACCTCTTGAAGCTCATTGAGAGAATGATGCCAAGAGTGTGCAAAGCAGTAATCAGAGCAAAGGGCGGCTATTTTGAAGAAACTAGATTACATTTTTTGTTTTTTTAGTTATTTCCCCTTTTTTTGTTAAGTACCTTACTCACGCATTGAATGAGAAGGTGTGTGCAAACTTTTGGCCTGTACTGTAAATAGACGCCGCATCGACTGACGCCGTCTATTGGCGCTGGCGTGTCAACGTGGCGGCCATATTGGATGGGTCTCCCATGTGCCCCCAGTGGATTCATTTAGTAATCACTGAGGAAGGTGTTTAATACACCTGTAATAATCACAACTCCACCCAATTTATACCCGGTTTTCACACAGTTTGGTTTGTTACAAACTGTAGAGATATGTAGAGATGTAGTAATGATACAGGACGCTGTCACACATTACAAATATACAAATGTCGTGCTAAAATACTTTATATTATCCTCTTTAACAAAGGCAGACATATGGTATGTAATATTAAAAGTGTATAAATTAAGTAAATTTGTATTTATATGTACATACGTACACATATCACATATACACATTATATATATATATATATATATATATATATATATATATATATATACAGATAGATAGATAGACAGATAAAAAAATAAAAGACGACTTAAGAATAATGAGTTTCTTTGATTTGACCAAATGCTGAAAGCTCTGCATCCTTTTTGTTATTTCAGCCATTCCTCAATTTTTGTAAATAAATGCTCTAAATGCTCTCTCTCTCTCTCTCTCTCTATATATATATATATATATATATATATATATATATATATATATATTAGTTTATTTATGTATATATGTGTATATATGTACATATAACTATATAATTAATGAATTTATACACTTATTAATGTGCTATACCATCTGTCTGACTTTGTTTAAAAGCATAATATAAAGTATTTCAGTATGAAAGCAGATATTTATAATGTGTGACAGCATCCTGAATCATAACTTCATCTCTGCTGTTTGTAACAAACCAAAACCGTGTGTAAATGTTATATAAATTGGTGGAGTTGTGATTATTACAGGTGTATTAAACTCCTTCCTCAGTGTAAATTAATGCACTGAGGGCGCAGGGTTGCCTCCTCCAATATGGCCGCCACACTGACACGCCAGGAGGCAGGCAATGCGGCGTCTACCTAAAAAATGTCAATAAGTGTTATGAACTACTAAGCTATGGGCGGGAAAAGGAAAAGTGTTGCAAAAGTCAGGTATTACGGAGAAGTAAAGCCACTCTGCTGAAGTATTATCGGCCTGTAGCCTAGCGCTACTGAATTAGCAGCATTAGCATTAGCCGCTAACCACAGCACTAGCTTTTTCATCGTTCAGAGGTGACTATATCGGACTGTAGCCTTTGCATTTACCGTGTTAAAACAAGCTATGTGGGACGAACCGCTAGCTAATATCGCCCTGGCTTACCGGAACACTCAGGGTTCCTCAGTGTAGTGCTCTCAGGTGGCATTAGCGGCTAACCGCTAGTGTTTAGCCGCTAATGCTAATGCTCCAGCCTTAGTGCTGGAGAAATTCGGGAATCTAAGCTTACTGTAAATAAACGGAAGCCCTTTACTTACCCAAATAAGCTCGTTTGACTTTAGTTAGTTTTTTATTACAGTTTTGTTTACTTAACTTTAATAAACTTTAACTTAAGTTCATTAGAAACATCCATCCTGCTTCTCTCAGTTTAATCTTAATCTGTCAAATGAGCGAAACACTAGCATTTTAGTCAGAAAGCTTTGAACTATGTACTTGAGAGCTTGTGGTTTATTTCAGTAATACAGTAAAGTGATTCTGGACCTCATATTTTCAAGAAGGACTATCAAGAGGAATCAAGAAGTAATAGAACTCATTATCATGCTAGTCAAGAAAGATTAGCATCTTAGTATTAGTAGAGGCTTTTTAGATGTTTGAATAGACAGAAGCTTGTAGCTGAACTGAGCACTAGTCCTATTCTCATCCAGATTTTAGAGAATTTCTGGTAGAGGACAAGAAAGACAAGGGGAACCGGCCTCATTAGCATGCTAGTCAGGAAGCTTTGTGTATGCTCCAGTTGAGAGAAGCTTATAGCTGAGTGCTAGTCTCAGTCTTGGTCTTTGGTGTGTGAGAATCCCAACTTTAGATATCCAAAAAATATATAAAAAACTGAGAGCATCTAAGAAACTACAGTTCTGAGAAGTTCAGGTCCAGAAGGTCCAGAAGCAGTGAGGAGGAAACACAAAGCAGAGATGTTTGAGAGAACAGAACTCATTAGCATGCTAGTCAGAGAGCAATACGTCTAGGCTTTTTTTATGGAATAGAGTTCATTTTAGATCAAGAGATTTTATATCATAATTAAAGATTCGAGGCAAGCTCTGTTCCAGGGTCAGTTAAGTGGTTCTAGAAATACAAATTGATCGTGTCGTATTAGCAAACCGTGCTTTTCAAGACTTAAATATGTTCTAATCAAGAGAAACTCAGAGCTGGGTTCTAATCCAACGCCAGGTTCGCACTACACGACTGGTTGTGCTGTAATCGTGAGTCCTTCCGTTATTGAAACTTTATCACTGTGGGCAATCACCAACTCACCTCACATCTCTCCAGAAACAAGTTTATCACGAGAACACACCAGATCTAGCAATGCTACACCAGGGAATCTCTATAGAGGAGAATACGCACTTAACGTGAGTCCAACATGAACGAGTTCATATGAAGCAACTGAGTAAAATCAGAGTTAATAAATGTCTGATTAGTTTTATATTGAAATATGTACTTATGTACTCTACACAGAACTATATATAACTATATATGCTGTTCCTCCATCAGCACCCGGAGTCTGAGAGAGAAAGAGAGAGAGAGAGAGAGAGAGAGAGAGAGTGTAAAGTAGGTCATGCTGTTTCTCCATCAGCAGCTGAAGAATGAGAGAGAGAGATAGAGTACAGTAGGTCATGCTGTTTCTCCATCAGTAGCCGGAGTCCGAGAGAGAGAGTACAATAGGTCATGCTGTTTCTCCATCAGCAGCCGAAGTATGAGAGAGAGAGTACAGTAGATCGTGCTGCTATGCCATGCCTACATCGGTTGTACCTACATATGTTTGAAACTAACCAAAACTAGTTTTGTCATAAGAAGTGAACTTTTCTCTCCATTTCCTTTTATTTCCTGTTATATTTTTAGGTTTGTAATTACGCCCAAAAGTGGAGAGTATCAAGTGCGCTAATGACTTCCTGCAGTGCATCAGTATGAGTAGAGTCCAGGCAGCGCATCCTAGCGAGTCCAGGATGTTCATAATGCATTGCTTTGTTTGAAGAGGATGCAGGATCAATCTATGGAACTTCTAATAGCTTAGAAAGATCCATGTAAAAAATTTAACTGGTTAGGCAATGGACTTCCTGTGGATAGTGTAGTGGTCTCCAATCTCAGAACTTTCTGAACCAATCAAAAACTTTTATCAGGCAGTGATAAATTTGCTGGATAGAGAGGGGTGATTGAGTTTGGTTTGAATCCAAAGTCATGGATTTAAGGCATGTTCAGAGAAAATCTGAGTTTTGGTATATCTATACTTTATCCAGATTGTTTTGTAATAGTTTGAACAGCCAGAAACCACATGAAATCAGATTTTTGCAACCCATACAGATACCACAGCAACCCATACAGATACCACAGCAACCCAAACAGAAACCACAGCAACCCAAACAGATACCAACACATCAACCCATACAGATAGCACAGCAACCCATTCACAGAGATACCACAGCATCCCATAAACAGAGATAACACATCAATTCATACAGATACCAGAGTAGCCCATACACAGAGATACCACAGCAACCCATACACAGAGATAACACAGCAACTTATACTCAAAGATACCACAGCAACCCATGCACAGAGATAACACAGCAACTCATACACAGAGATACCACAGCAACCCATACACAGAGATAACACATCAATTCATACAGATACCAGAGCAACCCATAGACAGAGACACCACAGCAACCCATAAACAGAGATAACACAGCAACACATACACAAAGATACCACAGCAAAACATAAACAGAGATAACACAGCAACCCATAAACAGAGATACCACAGCAACACATAAACAGAGATAACACAGCAACCCATAAACAGAGATACCACAGCAAAACATAAACAGAGATAACACAGCAACCCATACACAGGTATACTACAGCAACTCATACACATAGATACCACATCAACCCATACACAAATATACCACAGCAACCTATTCAGAGATTTCACAGCAATCCATTCAGAGATATCACAGCAATCCATACAGATACCCCAGCAACCCATACAGATACCACAGCAACCCATACACAGAGATACAACAGCAACCCATACACAGAGATACCACAGCAACCCATACAGATACCACAGCAACCCACACAGATGCCACAGCAACCCATACACAGAGATAACACATCAACCCATACACAGGTACACTACAACAACTCATACACAGAGATACCACAGCGACCCATACACAGAGATACCACAGCAACCCATACACAGAGATACCACAGCAACCCATACACAGAGATACCACAGCAACCCATAAACAGAGATAACACAGCAACCCATACACAGAGATACCACAGCAACACATATACAAATCTAAAAAAATAACTTTAGATAAAGAGATTATATCTCATGATCTTTATAAAACGCTGCACACGACGTCTCCTCGTATAGAAGTTAGCCTCATTTACGCTGCTGTTATCCACTACATTTCACAAGTCTCAGAACAGCTCGGGCAACCTCTTTCACCCTCACAGAGGATTATGGGTAAATCTGCTGACTGTACATGTGAAGTCCTGCTGCCACGCTTCTAATGGGCATGATCCTGCCAACTGCTCGATGAGTTCAGATGCTGCACTTGACCTAACTGTGATTGGATCCCGCTTCCAGCTGTTTATGGGTAACAGGGGGGGTTTAATAGTCCTGATTTCGGCTCCAGACGTAGCATTTTAGCATTTAGACCGCTAAGCCTACTTATCCTGATTCATTACTGAGAACAATTCTGTATAATTCTGCATTTCTATATTTTTCTCATGACCTTGTTGCTATGTCTTATTATAACACATAAAATATTGTCTTGTTGAAAAATGCAAAGACATCCCTGTAAAAGACATAATCTTTAACACAGTATATGTTGATCTAAGATCTCACAGATGTCACAGATGTTCAGCTAATAACTTAATATATTTACCAGTATACTGTATATACAGCTCTGGGGAAAAAATAAGAGAGCACTTAAAAATTACGATTTTCTTTGATTTTACCAAATTGAAAACCTCTGGTTATATAATCAAGAGGAAGATGGATGATCACAAGCCATCAAACCACCAAGCTGAACTGCTTGAATATTTGCACCAGGAGTAAAGCAGCATAAAGTTATCCAAAAGCAGTGTGTAAGACTGGTGGAGAAGAACAAGATGCCAGATGCATGAAAAAACTGTAATTAAAAAACAGGGTTATTCCACCAAATATTGATATCTGAACTCTTAAAACTTAATGAATATGAACTTGTTTTCTTTACATTATTTCTCATTTTCTGCAAATAAATGCTCTAAATGACAATATTTTTATTTGGAATTTGGGAGAAATGTTGTCCGTAGTTTATAGAATAAAACAACAATGTTCATTTTACTCAAACATAAACCTATACATAGCAAAATCAGAGTAACTGATTCAGAAAGTGAAGTGCTCTCTTCATTTTCATTCCAGAGCTGTATAAATATAACCTTGTACATATATATTTAACTCATTATTGTGTTTTAAGAGCATGCTGTACCTGATAAGGGCTTATTATATTAAAATAATAGCATTCGCTTGCAAACAGTATAAATCATGTCATTGTTTGTATCATTATTTGTACCTAATGAGTCGCAACAGAAGACTACAGTACTTTTATGCTCTCGTTAGTGAAATTGGTGCTTAGTTTATATGGTTTATATTGCCCAGATCATACGTTAATTAGCCTAGAGGTTAATTTGCATAGAGGGTTTAATAAATGGCCATAAACTCAAGCGTAGGGTTTAGTGGCAGACTGCTGGAAATTAGAGCTTCATTTTCAATGTTATCGATAGCAGAAGTTAATATCTAATAAATACACCAATTAGTGAATCAATTGATCAATAAATCAATCAATAAATACTGTAAAATCCTTGCTAATCATAATAAGGCTGTTAACTGGATATTACGCTGGAGAAATAAACAGAAATCCTGTTTTATTCCCTCAAATTCAGTCTCAATTCAGTATCCCAGGACACTTGGTCATGATCTCTTGCCATCTATATTAAAGCAAATTAAAGCAAATTAAAACAAATCCAACCAAACGCACCCCTTACTAAAGTCAACTCAGCACACCAACCAAATAAAAACACAGGTCCAAAGCACCCCCATCTAAACTCAACTACACAAATCCCAAACCAAATTAAACCAAACTTAATTAAAGCAAATCCAATTAATCCAACCCCCAACTAAACTCAATCACACTAAACCCACACAACTCAAAACCAAACCACACCAAATCCATCTCAACCCAAACAAGGCAAAACCACTCTCAATTAAACCGAGTCAAACCAAACCCAGCCCAACCCGATCTAAACTCCGCAGCACTACACCAAACAAATCCAACCCAAACTAAACTAATCCAAACCAAACCCACCTCAACTACACCAAACCAACTCAACCCAACTAAACTCATTTATACCAAACCAAATCAAATCAAACCAGACCCAACTAAACTCAACTACACCAAACCAAACCCAACCCCAACCAAACTCATCTACACCAAGCCAAACCCCAACTAAACTCATTTACACCAAATCAAATCAAACCAAACCCAATCCAACCCCAACTAAACTCAAGTACACCAAACCAAACCCAACCCCAACTAAACTCAACTACACCAAAGCCAACCCAACCCCAACTAAACTCAAGTACACCAAACCCAAACCCAACTAAACTCAACTACACCAAACTACACCAAACTCAACTACACCAAACCAAACAAAACCAAACCCAACCCCAACTAAACTCAACTACACCAAACCAACCCCAACCCCAACTAAACTCATCTACACCAAACTTAATAAAACCAAACCCAACCCCAACTAAACTCATCTACACCAAACTAAATAAAACCAAACCCAACCCCAACTAAACTCATCTACACCAAACTAAATAAAACCAAACCCAACCCCAACTAAACTCATCTACACCAAACCAAATAAAACCAAACCCAACCCCAACTAAACTCATTTACAGCAAACCAAACCCCAACTAAACTCATCTACACCAAACCAAACCCCAACTAAACTCAACTACCCGGAACCCAATGAAAAGACACCAAATTAAACCAGCACAACTCAAAATCAAAGCACACCAAACCATCTCAAACCAACCCAATCCAAACCAACATCAAATAAAACCAACATCAGGCCAAACCCAGTAGTGTTAATGAAGTGGTCAAATGTTCTTTGTTTCACAGTAATTAGTTAAGTTAATAGCTAATAAATACACCAATTAGTGAACAATTTGATCATTAAATCAAATAAATCAATACACACTGTAAAATCCTTGCTAATCTAAAAACTGTTAAGCTGGAGAAATCCACAGAAACCCTGTTTTATTCCCTCAGTTTCAGCCTCAGTTCAGTATCTCAGGACTCTTGGTCGTGATCTTCCGGTATCTACAGTACAGTTCCTGGGTAAGGTCTGGCGGTCCGAGTCTCGGCGGAGCCGCGGCCGGGAGCTAATCAGCTCATAGCCGTGGGCAAGCTGAGCCCCTGCTGTCAGACCAAAGGCTCGGTCCTGATCCAGTGTGAGCTACATCTGTCCGGCCGTCAGATGGGCACAGATGTGCCCTTCCAGGGGGCATAACGGTGGGTAAACAACAGGACTGCTCTGCAGACACGAAGCGCTAATGCTAACGGAGCAGGAAAGTGAAGTGGGTGCTTTATGAGGTCAAGCTGAGTTTATGACAAGGGACAGTAGTGGACTCGGGGGTGGCAGTTACCACCCCCCCCCCCCCCCCCCAGTGCTCCAATGGTTAAAAAAAGTGTGAGACAAAATCTATTAGTTTATCCTAATAGCTGCCCTTTTCATGAGAAAAAGCTATCAAGCCATAAACTATAATGACACAGTATATATTTGTTCTATATAAGAAACAAAAAAACAAAATTGAAACACATCATACCAACACAACACAACTGTAGACCAAACTAATCCAACCCAAATTAATACAAACCAATCCAATCCCAACTAAACTCAACTACACCAAACCAAATCAAACCAAATCAAACCAACCTCAACTAAACTCAACTACACCAAACCAAATCAAACCAAACCCCAACTAAACTCAACTACACCAAGCCCAACTTCAATTAAACTCAACTATACCAAACCAAATCAAACTCAACCCCAACTAAACTCATCTACACCAAACCAAATAAAAACAAACCCAACCCAACCCCAACTACACTTAATTATGCCAAACCAAACCCAACTAAACTCAACTACACCAAACCCAACTTCAACTAAACTCAACTACACCAAACCAAATCAAACCAAACCCCTACTAAACTCAACTACACCAAACCCAACTTCAACTAAACTCAACTACACCAAACCAAATCAAACCAAACCCCTACTAAACTCAACTACACCAAACCAAATCAAACCAAACCCCTACTAAACTCAACTACACCAAACCCAACTTCAACTAAACTCAACTACACCAAACCAAATCAAACCAAACCCCTACTAAACTCAACTACACCAAACCAAATCAAACCAAACCCCAACTAAACTCAACTACATCAAACCCAACCCCAACTAAACTCAACTACACCAAACCAAAAAAAAAACAACCCCAACTAAACTCAACTACACCAAATCAAACCCAACTCCAACTAAACTCATCTACACCAAACCAAATAAAAACAAACGCAACCCCAACTAAACTTAATTACGCCAAACCAAACCCAACTAAACTCAACTACACCAAACCAAACACAACCCCATCTAAACTCAATACACCAAACCAAACACAACCCCAACTAAACTCAACTACACCAAACCCAGTAAATCCATACAACCCCAATTAACTCAACCCAAAACCAAACCAACCCAATCAAACCCAAACCCCATCAAACACATCTCAACCCAAGCCAAACCACATCAGTTAAACATAATCTAACAAAACCCATCCCACCCTCAACTAAACCCAAAATCAAACCACACCAAACTAAGCCAATCAAAGCAAAACACTCAAAACCAACATTAATTACACTGAATTCAACCCAACCCAGCGCAAATCCAACTAAAATCAACTAATAATCCAACTAATTATTAATACAAAACATTAATACAAACCAATCCAACCCCAACTAAACTCAACTACACCAAACCAAACTCCAATTAAAGCAAATCCAAGCAACTAAGTCACCCACACCAAACCAAATAAAAACACACCAAACTATCTCAAACCAACCCAATTCAAACCTATATCAAGTAAACCGAATCAAGCCAAACCCAGTAGTGTTGAAATCAAATGGTAAAATGTTCTTTTTTCCACAGTAAATAAATTATGTGATGATATTTGTATTGTTATGAGTTTTGGATATTTGCTGAGGCCGGTATCTGGAAGCTCAGGAACAGTAGAGTTATGGTAAATTGCATGCCGGGTTTGATCAATAGCGTTTGCAGTGTGTGATCAATAACCTCCGGCTACAAACACACGGCGTCTGATAGCAGTAATCCAGAACAGCAGTGGATCTGATACAGAACTCTGGAGAGCGGCTGATAAGTGAGGAACAGCAGCGTTTTCAGGTTTAAATCAGCGGTTTAGATCAGCCGGGGTCAGATATAGATATACAGTCTAATCCAGGTCTAATCCAGGAATTACAGACATATTAATACTCATTAACATGCTGCTTATCTGTGGCTATCTATTACATCTATTGATTTAACTCCTTCTGCAATATATTATAGGTATATTAAAGCTATAATAATGAGTAAAATAAACATTTTTGTTTTATTCTATAAACTACGGACTACATTGCTCCCAAATTCCAAATAAAAATATTGTCATTTACACCATTTATTTGCAGAAAATGGCAAAGAAATGACTGAAATAATGAAAAAAAAGATGCAGAGCTTTCAGACCTCAAATAATGCAAAAAAAAAAAAAAAATCAAGTTCGTATTCATAAAGTTTTAAGAGTTCAGAAATCAATATTTGGGGGAATAACCCTGGTTGGTTTTTATTAACAGTTTTTTTTTTCATGCATCTTGTTGCAAGTTCTCCTCCACCAGTCTTACACACTGCTTTAGGAAAACTTTATGCTGCTTTTCTCCTGGTGCAAAAAAATCAAGCAGTTCAGTTTGGTGGTTTGATGGCTTGTGATCATTCATCTTCCTCTTGATTATATTCCAGAGGTTTTCAATTTGGTAAAATCAAAGAAACTCATAATTTTTAAGTGGTTTCTTACATTTTTTTACAGAGCTGTACATTTATATATTTTCACAAATTATTATTCAGCAGTAAAAACCTCCCAACATGATGGGAGAAGGTGTGCTCTGAGCCATATTAGCTGCGATGTTACCATTATAGCTAATAAATTCACTTTTCACCCTCCTGGCCTCCGGGAGGCGCTGCAGGAGTCCCGTACTAAGACCACCAGGTACCAGAACAGCTTTTTTCCCACAGCTGTCATACTACTGAACTGTACTCCAACACACACCAATAACACACAATACATATTATTTATTTATTCTGTTTATACCACTTCATGTTTATAATCTATTATAGTCTATATATTCATATTCATAACTACATAGCTTCAACATATTCAGCAATTTATTGTACATCTGTAATATACATATATTTATATATATTTGTTACGAACTTCTAGATTGATGCAAATTGCATTTCGTTGCTCTGTACTTGCGACGTGTGCAATGACAATAAAGCTGAATTCTATTCTATTCTATTCTATTCTATTCTAAATGTCTGTTCTGATAAACAATAGGTCAACGTCCATTGCAATAAATGCAGAGTCTGAAAGGGTTAAGATGCAAGGAATTCAAGTAATTAACTCTTGATGAGTTCAGCACAGCTGTTAACTGAAAGCCTGAATTCCAGGTGACTCTACCTCATAAATCTGACTGAGATAATGCAGCATATATAGATATAAAACATATTCTAGTTTATTTAACATTTTTTTTTACTATTTACTAAATAATTTCATATGTTTTTCCTCATAGTTTGGATGAGTTTAGTATAAATCTACAATACAGAACATTTTAAAAGAATGAAAAATTGGGTAACACTTTATAATAACGTTCATTAATATATTTTTTACTCGTGATCTGTCAAAAATGTAAAAATGTTAGCAAATCATTAGCGCATCAGAATTTGAACATTAATAAATCGCTAGTAAATACGAATTTTAAACCAGGGCAAATGTTTATCAATCACAGTTAATGCTACCAATGCTTTTAAAAGTATTTATAAATGTGATAGCAACTTTTTAGCTTCTAAAAATGTGAAAAATAACAGTTATTAATCATTAATTAATGGTATATTAATGAAAGTTATTATAAATTCATACCAAAAATGGTATAACCCCAATTGCCTCTGAGCCTATATCGTCGCTGTCCAATGAAAATCAAGTAAGCAACTTTACAGGAGAGAGAAAAATCCTTCTAAACTTTCAAAGGAAGTCAATGTAAAAAGAGTTTATTTCAGGTCATTTTAAAGAGTTTCTATTGGTCTGCTCTTTAAGAAATTTTGGCACAGTGTAAGGGACAGTTTATCTGTTCAAATTATGTAGTAAACAAAAAATCGACAAAAAATGAGATTTTTCTTGTTTTTCATTGGACAGCGACAATATACTGCACATCTACACCACTTGTATACATGGTCAAGCATGACTAATACACATACATTAAGTTTACATTAAGATAGATTACTGGATTACCTTTGTAATCTCTGGAAATCTAAATATATATGCGAAATATCAGCGTGATAAATGGTGATAAATGAAAGATAAGTTTAGAGGTTTAGAGTGAAAATGTTGCAGCAGAGCCACATCAGGTCTAATCCAAGATTTATAGCTCAGTACCTGCACTGTTATTTATTCATAAGTTTATTTATATATTCAGCCTTTCGGAACGTATCTTATAAGGGTGGATTTTTGCTAAATAGCGCAAAGAAAAAAAAAATGTGATCAATAACCCGGCCCACCTACGGACCCCCGGTCTGCCGCCAGTAATCCGAAATATGCTTCCGTAATGAAAGCCCTGCTCTTTTTTTTTTGTTTATTTATTTATTCTTTTTTTGCGCTGGGAGGAATTTTAATGGCGCAGGTTTTTATTTATTTTGTTCCTGTTGGCTTTCCGACCACACGAGTCTCTGTGGATAGTCAATACTCCAGGCTATTCTGGGGATTCAGCAGAAAATATATAAATAAATATATAAATAAATATATAAATAAATAAATAAATAAATATACAACACACCGGACGTCCAGAATATTTTTGGGGGTGGTAAAACGTATCAAAGCAGCATTTTAAACAGGTGTAGACCTGCCCGGGAAAAAAGCTGCTCTGTACAGCACCTTCCTTCACAAAGTTTACAAGAAAGAAAGTGAATAAATAAGTTGAAAACCTCTTTTAATCTTTTTTTATTATCATTGAATCATTAATGCTGATCTTAACTGAGGCGAGTGAGATCCTGCAGTTCTTTAGTTTAGTTTTGGGTTCTTTTGGGACCTCCTGGATGATTTCTTCATGCCCTTTTGGAGCAATTTTTATTCGGAGGGCCGGTCACTCCTGGGAAGGTTCACCAGTGTTCCATGTTTGTTTTTCTCCATTAGTGAATAATAGTGAATCACTGTGGTTCTCTGGAGTCCCAAAGCTTTAGAAATAAATGACTTTATGACCTTTTTTAAACCAATAGATGATTATATTTTGTTGAAGATCAGTGTTCTTCAGATCAGGGTATAATTTGTTGTTTTTGAGATCTTTTATCTGCTTCATGTTGTCAGACAGGTTCTATTTAAGTGATTTCTTCTTTCTACAGGTCTGTAATCAGTAATCAGGCCTGGTTGTGATTAGTAGTGAAATTGAACTCGATAAATTAGTAGATTAGTTTCTTTAATAATTAAAATGATCATTAAAAAATATATTTTTATATTAACTCAGGTTATCTTTGTCTGATATCAAAGTTTGTTTGGTAATCTGAAACATGGAGGTATGACAAAAAAGCAAAAACTAAGCTAAATCTATAAGAGGCAAATACTTGACAGCAGTTTGTTCAAGGGAGGAAAAAAGCTGGTTGAATTAAACACAGCTGCCTCACAAATTCATAATAATTCAGTAAAAATACTGCAAAATATTCCATCATATTACTCATTGTATCCTGAAATGAAATAATTCAGTGCTGCCTGAGCAAATTCGCAGTCTGGGCAAAGAAACACTGCTCTGAAAGCTATTTTTTGTTTATTTATTTATTTTTAATTTTTGGATGAAGGGAATCTGAAATGATTCCAATGCAATAAACTTAATAAAATAAATAAATGTTTTTGTTTTTTTTTTCCGAACTGAAGTGAAGCGAAACCCTGCAGCATGTTTCTAAAAGATTCTTCTAGGCAATACGTCCAAATATTAAAAGATATTAAAAGAAAATATTTACTGTTATACACTATTAAAGTGTAGGGGCACTCTATAATGCCCTATAACATTCTATAATGTTTATATGATCCACACACTCATTCTGACAAACTGTAATACACTACAGGAAGCGTAGAGTTCGCTCTATAATGCTTTATACTGTTTATATGATCCACATGTGGTTTCTTACAGACTATAATACACTATAGGACGTGTAGGGGGTGCTCTATAATGCTCTACAATGTTCATTATTTGATCCACACACTCATTTTGACAGACTGTAATAAACTACAGCAATCATAGGGGGCGCTCTATAAGGCTTTTTTAATTGTTTATATGATCCATACGCTCATTCTGACAGACTGTAAAATATTACAGTAAGCGTAGGGGACGGTCTATAATGTTTAAATGTCGCATCCCTGTAGTATGTTACAGTCTGTCAGAATAAACGCGTGGATCATATGAACATTATAAAGCGTTATAGAGCGCCCCCTATGCTTCCTGTAGTGTATTGCAGTCTGTCAGAATGAGCATGTGGATCATATAAACATTATAGAGCATTATAGAGCGCCCCTTATGCTTCCTGTAGTGTATTACAGTCTGTCAGAATAAACTTATGGATCATATAAACATTATAGAGCATTATAGAGCGCCCCTTATGCTTCCTGTAGTGTATTACAGTCTGTCAGAATAAACTTATGGATCATATAAACATTATAGAGCATTATAGAGCGCCCCGTATGCTTCCTGTAGTGTATTACAGTCTGTCAGAATAAACTTATGGATCATATGAAGAGTTTGATTCCAAAACGCGATAAACGCCATTAAAAACAAAATGAGTTAGAGCCAGAATCAGAATGTTATGTGACCACTCTTGAAAAGCCAATATTCAATTTTCATCAAAACGCCACATCCGCCGTGTAATACTGCCCTGCTTTCTCTCTTTCTTTCCAAAACGCAACAAACGCCAGTCTTGATTTTCCGCAGAATGCCACATCTCCCCTCATCCAATCACAGGGCAGCATTCCACGAGCTATCTAATGTAAACATTATAACACATGCGCTGTTGAGCCGGTCGGCATTTCGTGTAGCTGACTTTCACTTTCGTTTTTCACTCTCAAAGTCTGCAAAAATGAACGGGTTTGATGGTATAGAGGAGCCGGTTCGTGAAGCAGCTATTGAAAAAAAAGAGAAAGCCATCAAAAAAGTCTCCTGTACGTGAAAAGGTAAAGAAAATCAGGCATTCATGAGGGGGGAAATGCCGGCTGTCATCTGCAGTTCACACACACACACACACACTATACACACTACACTACACTACAGCACATGAATGTAACGTGATTTTGGGGATTTTATAGTCTTAATGTCTTGTTCGTTACTGAAATTTTGCACATTTTTGAAAAGAAATGTTTTGAAATTTGTGTTTTTAGGCCCAATGGTCAAACTATTATATTCAGATGTACAATTTACTGTTATTTATTATTGTATTTTGCACATTATTAGTAAAAAAAAAAATCTATTGATGCCAAAGGATATATAAGACATTTTGAAAAAAAAAACTTGGCATGGATTTATTGCGTTTTGCGAAAAAAACGAATTATTTTTTTAAAAAAATCTTTAAATATTAAAATCTTAATTTGATTTTTTTGTGTTTTTTTAACCTTAGTATGGTATTTGATAGTTTGAAACAGAAAACGGTGGTTTTCAGCCTACCACTTTCTCGCTAAAGAGAACCCTTTTTTACTCAAATTGATAAAAATGGATTTATAGCGTTTTGGAACCAAACTCTTCATATATACATTATAGAGCATTATAGAGCGCCCTCTATGCTTCCTGTAGTCTATTACAGTCTGTCAGAATGACTGTGTGGATCATATAAACATTATAGAGCGCCCCCTACGCTTCCTGTAGTGTATTACAGTCTGTCAGAATGAGCGTTTCGATCATATGAATATTACAGAGCATTATAGAGCATTATAGAGCACCCCTACGCTTTCTGTAGTGTATTACAATCTGTCAGAATGAGAGTGTGGATCATATAAACATTATAGAGTATTATAGATCGTTATAGAGTGCCCTCTACGCTTCCTATAGTGTATTACAGTCTTTCATAGACTGAGACCATCTTGACTGTTTTTTCTGTTCTGAGAAAGAATCTGGTGTTTCCAAGAAAGCCCCGATGCTCCCAATCTGCTCCCCTCACCCCGACGCATTATTTATGTATTGTCGGCCGTGTGCCTTGATAGCGGGCTGGCGGCGGCGGAGGCGAGATGACGTCTGTCTGAGGAAAACATTAAAGGACTCGGGCGAAAAGCTTGGTGGAGAACAGCGCTGCCTCCTACTGCGCTTGATTTCACTGCCAAACTGGGGCAGCGGGAAAATTAGAGAGATTGCGTCTCTCTCTAAAGAGGCCTGTTGGATTATTATTTAAATGGCGCGATTCTGTGTGTGCATATATATATATATAAATATATAAATATATATTACAAGGCAAAAGAATATCTTGGTCAGAATCTACTACAGCTTGGTCATTCAAACTTGAAGAAAGAAGTGATGACCTGATTTCGGGGAGCTGCGTGTTCTTTCTCAGCCCAGCACGCCGCCTCCTTTATCTGCTCGATTCCCTCTTCATTTCCTGAGATAATCCTGCAACCCCCAGCACTCAGGTCACCTCCATCCTTTCAACATCCTCTCAAATTGATGCTTTAGTAGAAAAAAAAATCCTTTTACACAGGACCTCCTCACACCGGCCTCAGCACTCTAACCTCAGGCCAAATGTAGCCAGTTAGAAGTTAGCAGTTAGCGGTTAGCATCGATAAAAGTTTGTCTTCTTTTGGTTAGCATTCGAGCTAACAAAGCTAACGTGACTCTAGTTTAGACCCTGTTGGTTCCCCTATCCTGGATATACTGGTTATAAGATGAGATTGAGACCAGAAGAAGTTGAGTATGGAGGTTCTACAGGTTCTGTATGGATCCTGCAGCACATTTATTTACCCACAGATGTTGCTACAGCTGGGCCTGTAGATCCTGTAGCTCTTGGTGAAATAGTCATTGGTGTAACAGTATGGAACATGTGAAAGATCAGCAGTATAAGTAGAGTAGAGTGCTTTACTGGTCAGTGGTGTAACAGTGTGTAGTGTGTTACAAGTCAATAGTGTGGCTGTGAGGAGTGTGGTAAATGTCAATAATGTAACAGAGTAGAGTGTGTTAAAGGTCAATAGTGTAATAGAACAGAGTGTGTTACTTGTCAGTAGTGTGACAGTCTGGAGTGTTTTAAAAATCATTAGTGTAGCAGAACAGATTGTGTGACTGGTCAGTATTGTAACATTATGGAGTGTTTTAAATGGTCAGTGGTGTAACTGAAATTTGTAACAGGTCAGTGGTGTAACGGGGTGGACGTAGGAACAAACGTTGATTCTCACAGTGTCACAAACCATGTAAAGGCATCTATTACAGATTACTGAACACTATAAAGTGTGTACTGATTAGTGCTGATGCTAACTGGCGTACATTAGTTTTCGCTATTGGTTAGCAGCATTAGCTCGTATCTCCGCTGTAGAGCTACGGAAGCCCGGAGCCTTCTCTGCTGTGTCTGAGGGGCAGCGGTGGCTGTGAGGTCGGGGGTGTTTTTGGTGTAAATTAGATGTTTTTATGCAGAACATTCCCGCTAATATTCCCGGTTGGGATGGTCGGAGTGCTGAAGCTCGGCCTGGTTGTGTATCTCTGTGCCCGGCAGCAGCAGCGGGCACACTCTTCCTGAGGGATGCCCGCCGAGCCTGGCACCCCGCCAGCCTACTTGTAATTCCTGCAGCACGGCCGGCCTCCTCCCCAACGCTAAACACGCTCTCCTGTGTTTCTAACACACACACACACACCAGCCAGTGTACAGAAAACACAAAACACGGCTTTTTCTACTTTTTATATTTGTTTATTTGTTGTTTTTTTGTCCCTTTTTCTTCCCTCCCCTCTCTGTTCTCTCTCTCTATCTTTCTCACATGTGCTGAGATGCCCGGCCGGCCGGTCAGCCTGGATGTGTCCGTCTGTGGTTCCAGCCTTCAGGAATCAGCCCTGTCCTTCTACTCATCAGAATTATTTCACAACCCTTCTAACTTCTGCTTATTTTTCTCTTCCTTTCCCTTCTGTTTTCTCTATCTATCTCTTTTACATGTATGGAGATGCCCTGTTCCTGATGTTCCCAGCCTGGCTCTCCACTGCCCGCTGTGTTGTTCTCCGGCTCTGCAACCCTGCACTGATTAACATTAACACACTCAGTATCTGTTTCTGTATTAGCCATAGCTCTATAGTTTGTGCCCATCACATTCTTATATTCATAAATTAGTACCTGTTATATTAGCCATAGTTCACATTAATTCTCTGTACTGTTTTTGTTCTGTTATTTGTTTGTTGTTTGTTTGTACTGAGCGGGTCAACCCGAGTAGGATGGGTTCCTCGGACTGAGTCTTGGTTCCTTCCAAGGTTTCTTCCTCTTAAAGGGAGTTTTTCCTTGCCACTGTGTCACCATAAAATTGGCATCTCTGTGGTGCTGCTCATAAGAGGCGTGGACCTGTTTTTCCTGTAAAGCGGCTTTGTGACAACCTTTGTTGTAAAAAGCGCTATATAAATAAAATTGAATTGAATTGAATTGAAGTTTATTTGTTTGTCGGGGTCTGTTAAACTAAACTCGATCACCCCGTCACGCAAAATAGATACAGAAAAAAGCTTTAATTACCAAACTTTTTACGTTAATAATCCAAACTAAGGATTACAGGTCTTGTGTTGGGATGAAATTTACCACCCGTAACATTTTACAGGAATTAGAACATATTAGTATACATGTAACAGTAATGTAACAGTGTGGAAAGTGGAATTTACAATGTCTTATTTCTCAGTGGTGTAACAGTGTACAGTGTGTTAGAGGTCACTGGTGTTACCCTGTGGGATGTGTTACAGGTCAGAGGTGTAACAATGGAGTCCCTCATGTCTTAATAGTGTAACAGTGTGGAGTGTGTTACACGTAAGTACTGTAACACTGGAGTCCCTTGTGTTTTAATAGTGTAACAGTGTGGAGTGTGTTACACGTAAGTACTGTAACACTGGAGAGCCTCATGTTTTAATAGTGTAACAGTGTGGAGTGTGTTACATTTCAGTACCGTAACACTGGAGAGCCTCATGTCTTAATAGTGTAACAGTGTGGAGTGTGTTACATTTCAGTACCGTAACACTGGAGAGCCTCATGTCTTAATAGTGTAACAGTCTGGAGTGTGTTACATGTAAGTACCGTAACACTGGAGAGCCTCATGTCTTAATAGTGTAACAGTGTAGAAGTCAGTGGAATGTTTTACTATGTATTGGTGTTACATTGTGGGGTTTGATGCTCTGAAGATCAGGTCAGAGGTGTAACACTGTGAAGTATGTTACAGGTCAGGGGTGTAACAGTGGAGTGCCTCATGTCTTAATAGTGTCACAGTGTGAAATGTGTTACAGGTCAGTTGTATAACAGCATAGAATGTGTAACAGTGTGGAGTTTGTTACAGGTCAGGGGTGTAACAGTGGCGTCCTTCATGGCTTAACAGTGTAACACTGTGAAGTGTGTTACAGCATAGTGTACTATAGGTCAGTGGTGTAACAGTGGAATGTGTTTAAGGTCAGTGTTACAGTGGAGTGCCTCATGTCGTAGTGTAACAGTGTGGAAGTCAGTGGTGTAACACTGTGGAATGTGTTACAAGTCAGTGGTGGAACAGCGTGGAATGTTTAAAACGTCAGTACTGTAACAGTGGAGTGCCTAATGCCTTAATAGTGTAACAGTGTGAAATGTGTTACAGGTCAGTAGTGTAACAGTGTAGAATGTCTTATTTCTCTGTGTGTTAGAGATCAGAGGTATAACAGTGGGGTGCCTTATGTCTTAATAGTGTAACAGTGTAGAATGTGTTAAAAGTCAGTGGTGTACCAGAGTAGATACCATAACAGTACATGTTTTATTATATAATGTGTTGTATTACATCAGATAATATTTTTCCTGTGAAGTGAGAATTTTTTAAATATATTCTTTAAGCCGTATTAATTAATTGATTTGTGATTTATTTGTAAACCACTATAAAGACATTTGCATGTTTTATTTGGTGATTTTTTTTTGTGAGGAACAGCAATATTATATATATATATATATTTAAAACATTTAAATTGGGAAATATTTTTAAGTTTATATAAACAATTATATAAATATAATTAATTCTGCAAAAAAATCTGTATCTGTGTCCCTATCTGTTTACCCACCCTGACTACACACACACACACACACACACACACACACCACACACACACACACACACACACACACACACACACACACACACACACACACACTATTGATGTTTGGCTCCTGGCTGCTGCTGCAGCTGCGTGTGTGTGTGGTGTGTGTGTGCGTGTGTGTGTGTGTGAAGGGTCGACTCTGTTTAGAATTACAAATTGCACAGATATCTGCTGTGTCAGCTTGGGGCACACGCACACTCCCTCACACACACACACACACACACACACACCCTCTCACACACACACACACACTCCCTCACACACACACACACTCCCTCACACACACACACTCACAAATACACACACACACACACCTCACTCTCTGACCATCTCTCGCCCTTCCTCTCTCTCTGTCAGGTCAGTTCATATCTTCTTTGTTGCGGCTGCATTAAGTACAGTTTTAAGTCAGCAGTGTAACAGTGTGAAGAGTGTTAAAAGTCAGCAGTGTTACAGTGCTGTCAGTGTAACAGCAATGTCAGTCATATCTCAGTTTGAGCATGTTTTATGTCAGAGGTGTAACAGTGTGGAGTGTGTTAAAGGTGAAAGTCAGTGGAGTAACAGTGTTGAGTGGGGTAAAAGTCAGTGGTGTAACAGGGTGGAAATGTGTTAAAAGTTAGAACTCCTCCAGAGATACAGACATTTGCATTTAATAAAGATCTAAAGAAAATGAAATGATAAAGAAAATGATGCTTCTTTATGAGGCAGATCGGAGCACAAATCATAATAAAATCTGCAGTAAAACAACACTGTGTGCAGGAATGGTTTTATATGCACTGGTCACTGAGCACAGCGAATTGAAAAAACAACACAATATAAAAGCAGTGGGGTTTAAATACAGTCAGGGAAAAAAATATTCACTTTTACCTTTGGCTCCTTTATATAGCTGGAATTAATTAATCTTTATATGTGTGAGTGTAATTATTGTATATATAGATCATATACTAATATTTTAGAGCAAAAGTACTATATAATAAATACATTTATTGGGGTAAAACTGTTAAAAACTATTAAAATAAGGCTCTAGTTTAGATCCTGTTGTTTTCTCTATACTGTACTATACTGTACTGTAATATGAGATTGAGACAGTAGGGTATGAAGTGTTACGGATCAGTGATGTAATGTGCGAAATGTGTCACAGGTCAGTGGTGTAACATTGTGGACTGTGTTATGAGTCAATGATGTAACAGGGTGGACTGTTATGGGTCACTGGTGTAATGTGTGGAATCTGTTACGGGTCAGTAGTGTAACATTGTGTACAGTTTTATGGGTCAGAGGTGTAACAGTGTGGAGTGTGTTATGGGTCAGTGGTGTAACGGTGTGGTGTGTCTTATGAGTCAGTGTTATGGTGTGGAGTGTGTTATGGGTCAGTGGTGTAACAGTGTAGAATGTGTTATGGATCAGTGGTGTAACAGTGTGTACAGTTTTATGGGTCAGGGGTGTAACGGTGTGGCGTATCTTATGAATCAGTGTAATGGTGTGAAGTGTGTTTTGGGTTAGTCATGTAACATTGTGGAGTATGTTACTACCCAGTAATTTAATAGTGTTGGGTGTGTTACTAGTCAGTGGTGTAACATTGTGGAGTGTGTTATAAGTCAGCAGTGTAACAGTATGGAGTCTGGTATAAGTCAGTGGTGTAACATTGTGGATTGTGTTATGGGTCAGTGGTGTAACGGTGTGGAATGTGTTATGGGTCAGTGGTGTAACGGTGTGGAATGTGTTATGGGTCAGTGGTGTAATGGTGTGGAGTGTGTTATGGGTCAGTGGTGTAATGGTGTGGAATGTGTTACGGGTAAGTGATTTGAAGTGTCTCATGCCTCAATAGTGTAAGAGTATGAAGTGTTTTACGGGTCACTGGTGTAATGGTGTGGATTGTGTTATGGGTCAGTGGTGTAACAGTGTAGATTGTGTTTTGGGTCAGTGGTGTATCATTGTGGTATGTGTTATGCGTCTATAGTGCAACAGTATTGAGTGTCTTATGGGTCAGTAGTGTAACAGTGTTTTGGGTCAGTGGTGTAACAGTGAAGTGTCTCACAGTGAAGTGTCTCATGTTTGGAGCGTCCTATGGGTCTGTAGTGTAACAGCAGACAGTAATGTCGGTCTGCACAAATAAACAGAAGTTTAATTTATTGTCCGTTAATATAAACCCACTTATAAGTTTTAGAACCTCAGAGTGAGTCCAGACTTTTTTTACTGTCCTGATCTGAACTTGGTCTCTGAGCAGATAAAGAGTAAAGAGGTAAAGGCAGACGGGACACAGCTGGGGGGTAATGTGGGTAAAACAATGACAGTGTCCCAGGACACGGCAACAAACAAACAGCAACTTTCCACCAAGTAGGTCACACCTGCATCAGGTACGATTATAGTACTTTAAATACAGAAAACTTTAATTCAGATCTTTCCTGTTCCACTTCTTAAAATCGTAAGATCATTAGATCCAGCCATGCTTTTTAAAATCCACTCTACCACTTTTTCTGTTCCACCTTAAATTCTTAAAATCTGTTGCTTCATTTAAGGTGGAACGGGAAAGCTATCTTAGCTAGCTAGAAAAAAACGAGGCTGGATGTTTAGTAGTAATTAATAATATAAATGTAATTGAATAAATTTTATATCATATTGTATTTATACTGAGAATAAAGAGGTAGAACGTAGGCTGTCCATCCTGTCCCTGTAAAATATCATGATAATCAGAATAATTTTAGAAAATCTAAATGTGTTTTTAAAAAAAGAACAATTTTTTATTTTTCACTAAAGTTGTCCACCCTGTCAGTGTCCTCCCTGCCACTATCCTCATTGTCACTCTCCAATCTGTCACTCTCCTACTTTCTGTCACTGTCCTCCCTGTCACTGTCTTCCCTGTCACTGTCCACCCTGTCACTGTCCTCCATATTACTGTCCACCCTGTTACTGACCTCCTCATCACTGTCCTCCCCGTCACTTTTCTTCTTGTCTCTGTCCACCATGTCTCTCTCTATAGAAGTCGAGAAATGGAACAGGGAAGATCTCCCTCTCCTTCCTGTCAATGTCCACCCTGTTACTGTCCCCATTACTCTTCTCCCTGTCACTGTCCTCTCTGTCACTCTCCACTCTATCACTCTCCTCCTTCCTGTCACTGTCCTTCCTGTCACATTCTACCCTGTCATTGTCCTCCCTCTTGCTCACCTCCCTTTCACTGTCTTCTCTTTTACTCTCCACCCCTGTCACTGTCCCCAATGTCACTGTCCTTCCTGTCACTTTCAGCCCTGTCACTGTCCTTCCTGACAATGACCACCCTGTCACTGTCCACTCCGTCACTGTCCTCCCTATCACTTTCCACCATTTCACTGTCCACTCTGTCACTGTCCTGCCTGTCACTCTTCACCCTGCCACTTTCCTCCCTGTCACTGTCCTCCCTGTCACTCTCCACCCTGTCACTGTCATCCCTATCACTGTCCTTCCTGTCACTTTCCACCCTGTTACTGTCCTTTCTGACAATGACCACCCTGTCACTGTCCACTCTGTCACTGTCCTCCCTATCACTGTCCTCCCTATCACTTTCCATCATGTCACTATCCCCAATGTCACTTTCCTCCCTGTCACTGTCCTCCCTGTCACTCTCCACCCTGTCACTGTCATCCCTATCACTCTCCTTCCTGTCACTTTCCACCCTGTTACTGTCCTTCCTGTCACTGTCCATCCTATCACTGTCTTCCATGTCACTCTACACCCTGTCACTATCCTCCGTTACTGTCCTGCCTGTCACAGTCTGCCCTATCACTCTCCTACTTCTTGTCAGTGTCCTCCTTCCTATCACTGTCTTCCCTCTCACTCTCCACCCAGTCACTGTCCACCCTGTCACTCACATTCTCGTCACTGTCCTCCCTCTTACTGTCCTTCCTGTCACTGTCCTCCCTGTTGTGCAGCTTGCATGATGTAACAGGATGGACGCATTCATGACAAGACAAATATAAAGTGAGCAAGTATATATTTCTTCAAAGACTTTAGCCTAATGACTATTTTAAAGAATTAAAATATATGTATTTTGTATTTTAAGAGGCCAAAAGGCACAGTATTCACTCTTAACTGACCAGATCAGCTCTCAGGACACTCAGTCAGGCTAAAGTCTGTTGGGGCGTAAACTGTTTAAATTATTAAATTATGACCAAACAGCTGCTTCAGCATTTCCCACCACTTAATAATAACACACAAACATCCCCTAAATTAATACACTCTATTACAACTTCATAAACAGAGCCGAGGTGCTCCAAACTTCAGAGAAATATAAGGATATTTCCTCATTAATTTCCCCAGTGTTTCCCTACAGCAGCACTGCGAATTAAAGCGAACGCATAAATATTACAAACAGGGCTTTTTAATAAAGAACTGATTCAGGAGAACATGTGTTTATTCTCCGCGCCAAAACTACAATCAGCAGAGCAAACACAGCATCAATTCACATAAATAGGACTGAAAATAAGTCCCAGAATGCCGAGCGTGTGCTTGTGTTTTAAAGCTGGTCCCATGAATAAAACCAACACATTTATCTGCCCTGAGAGCAGCGGAAATACGAGTGTGTTCTTTTTAAACATATTTTAGAGACAAACTTTGTGTTTAAACCAGAAATAAACTTAACAAACTTGTTTAATTAATAAAAATAGTTAAAGGATCCAGACTAAAGCCCTACCTTTATTAGTTGGATTAGTTTCTCAGGGGGTTCTGGGGTAATTTTCTCTTTTATGAGGGTTTTTATCCTCTGTGATTTTATTCCCGTCCAGAACGATCATGTAGGTGTTTTTCTCAGACGTTTTCTGAGAAAATTACAGGCTCCGGTAATTTGATGAGTTTCATCTCCTCGCGTTTCCATATAACTGTCCACCCTGTTACTCACCTCCTCATCACTGTCCTCCCTGTCACTTTTCTTCCTATCTCTGTCCACCATGTCACTCTCCATAGAAGTAGAGAAATGGAACAGGGAACATCTCCCTGTCCTTCCTGTCACTGTCCTCCCTCTCACTGTCCTTCCTGTCACTCTCCACCCTCTCACTGTCCACTCTGTCTCTATCCTTCATGTCACTTTAACTGTCATTCTCCAACCTGTCACTGTCCACCCTGTCACTGTCCTCCATATTACTGTCCACCCTGTTACTCACCTCCTCATCACTGTCCTCTGTGTCACTTTTCTTCCCACCTCTGTCCATCATGTCACTCTCCATAGAAATGGAAAAATGGAACAGGGAACATCTCCCTGTCTTTCCTTTAAATGTCCACCCTGTTAGTGTCCCCATCACTCTTCTCCCTGTCACTGTTCTCTCTGTCACTCTCCACCTTCCTGTCACTCTCTACCCTGTCATTGTCCCATGAATAAAACCAACACATTTATCTGCCCTGAGAGCAGCGGAAATATGAATTTTATTTTAGAGACAAACTTTGTATTTAAACCAGAAATAAATTTTAAAACTTGTTATTCTCGTCCAGAACGATCATGTACATGTTTTTCTCAGACGTCCTCTGAGAAAATTACAGGCTGAATTATCTACTGTTTTTCTCTGAACTCTTTTTCGCGGTAATTTTAGTCCCGTCCAAACGCACATCTCTGAGTTTCGTCTCCTCGTGTTTCATAAAATAGCTATTTGTCCACTGCCGCTCACCGTAATTACTGTACACTTTGGCTGTGCGTTTCCACAGATATCGATGTAAAAACACAACAGCGAGTGGAAATGGAGGAGCTACTGCACACCGTGATGATGTCATGTGACTGAGAAAAAAGCCTAAAAAATTACTGGTCCTCCTGTTTTTTCAAATGCAGTCAGGATGCAGGAGATTTATCAGTTAAGTGTAGAAGAGAGAAATATTTTACACAAAGGTCCCCCTGAGAAAAAACTAATCCTTGTGAAGAAACTTGTAGTAACTTAAAAGTGTTAAACAATCCAAACTGCTCTGTGACGATTTTAGGTGCTCTTATCTGGGGAGCTGTTTTTAACTTGCGGTTTCTAAGGCTGGAAACTCTGATTAACTTATCCTGTACAACAGAGGAAACTCTCGCTCTTCCTTTCCTAAGGCATTCCTGATGAGTGCCAGTTTCATCATTATAATGTTTTTTTATTGTCTTTTTTTGTGACTGCACTTGAGGATACTTTCAAATGTCTTGAAATCCTTGAAAGTCCTATTTTCTTTTTTTTTATTTATTTGATTAGTTATTTCTTCTCAATCTGGATTAGAGCATTACTCAAATATTCACTATTCACTGTATACCTGTAACTCTACCTCTTCACTACTTTACTTTAGCTGATGCTCTCAAACTTTATATTAATAATAATGAGTAATTAACTATTGATGAGTTCAGCACAGCTGTTAACTGAAAGCCTAAATTCCAGGTGACTCTACCTCATAAAACTGACTGAGAAAATCCTATGTAATTCCATATTTGTCCCTTAGTCAAATGTAGAAAATAAATTGAACAAATAAATTAAGAAACAAAAACTGAATGAGAATATCTATCCAAATATTTGACTTGTGCTATATGTATATATATATATATATATATATATATATATATATATATGTTAAAATATAGGCCTCGTTATTATTATTGTGTGTGTGCGTGTGTGTTTGTATAACCCTCCAGTGATGGTAGTCGAGGCGAGAGTCGAGACAAGGAAAGTGGTGAGTCAGGTATGACTCAGTGGAGTGTGTGTGTGTGTGTGTGTGTGTGTGTGTGTGTGTGTTTATTTGTTTAAGTGTCTGAGGGGACCAAATGACTCTATGTGTTTAGAATGATATAGTGTCTTTACATTGTGAATGTTACACTGTAATAATGCAATAATGATGTAATAATGATGTAATAATGATGTAATAACACAGTGAGAGTGAGGAACACAGTCTGCTCCATTTCAGAAACTGGAATTTTTAAGTAAACCTCGTTTTCTCTCCCCGTTTGAGGACAGTAAGTATTTCAGTATCTCCTTCCTGCTCTCAGTAAATATTGACACTCCTAATCAGCATCTCCCACCTGCTGAAACCAGCAGAAGATCAAAGAGCAGGAGATCACCACACACACACACACACTAAAATAGCAAAACTAGACTTAAAAATATACAGCTCTGGAAAAAATGTTCAGAGAGCACTTCACTTTCTGAATCAGTTTCTCTGATTTTGCTATTTATAGGTTTATGTTTGAGTAAAATCAACATTGCTGTTTTATTCTATAAACTACAGACAACATTTCTCCCAAATTCCAAATAAAAATATTTAAGTCATTTAGAGCATTTATTTATAGAAAATGAAAAATTGCTGAAATAACAAAAAAAAAGCTTTCAGACAATAATGCTGTCACGTCTTAGCCCTGTCTCATGTCTCTGTGTGTTATTCCCACGTAACCTGTGCTCCTCTGTGTCTCCTGTCAGTAGTTTTCCACCACGTGTTTCTCATTTGTAGCTCCGCCCCTTCCCCAGGTGTTTCCTATTCTAGTGTGTGACCTGTTTGTTAAACAGATCCCCTGTGCCACTTGTCCTCCGTCGGTCTTTGCACTAACCTCTGTTGTTTTGTCTCTCTGTGTTTCTCCGCGATTCTATTTCCCTAGCTCCGTGTTTATTCCTAGTTTGTTTCCCGTGCTCCTTATTCCGTGTTTTTCTCTGTTTATCTCTAGTTCCCTGTTATTTTCCTTTGTTTTCTCCTTGCCCTGTTTAGGTTATTCATTCTTGTCTAGTTTAGTTATTCCCTGTCTAGTTTAGATTCTTGTTGGTTTCCTTGTGTATATATCCCTGCCCAGTTTAGTTTTGTATTTATTCAGTCCCTCGTTTGTTTCTTTCTCTGTTTATTTATTCCCTGTTTGTTTATATCATTAGTACTTCTTGTTTGTTTAGTTTATGTTCTCTAGTTTCACTGGTTTGTTTTTGGTTATTGGTTATTTGTTTATCTAGTTTCATTTATTTGGTTCACTCCCTTGTTCCTTGTATATATCTCCCTGTTTTATGTTTACGTGTTTACTTGTTCCTTGTTTACTTGTTATTTATTTATTAAATTATTATTATTTATTTCACCCTACCTGCACTTGCGTCCGTCTCCTTGTCTCCCTGCCTGGGTCACCTCCCTGACAAATGCAAAGAAAACAATTCATATTCATAAAGTTTTAAGAGTTCAGAAATAATCAATATTTGGTGGAATAATCCTGTTTTTTAATCACAGTTTTTTCATGCATCTTGGCATCATGTTCTCCTCCACCAGTCTTACACACTGCTTTTGAATAACTTGTCCTGTTTTTTGCAGGACCCCGGTGCAAATGTTTTTTTTACAGTTATGCTGATACATTACTGTTAAATACAGTTGCAAGAAAACAACCAGTAACAGTTACCTAATATTTTTTTCATCTGGTAAATGTATTTGTTCTTAAAATGACAAAAATAAAGCGTTTATGAAAAAGTGTCTTATGATTTTAAGAAAGAAAATTCTTGAATTGATATTTGAATTAAAATATTTAATTTATAAAAGGAAAAATATATATATATATAATTTTACAAAAAAATTACTGTTATGACTACACTAAAATATTCAACCAAAAAATATTCAAACCAGTAAGAATTATGTAAATTATCAGTTTTACAATATTTTAGCCAATTAAAAGGGTCATTAAAAAAACATTAAAGAAAGATCAAACAAACCAAAAAAAAAGTATTCTTTGTTTTAAAAACAAATACAGTTTATAACCAATTTTGAAAGTAAATAAACCAGTAAAGGTTGTATTTATATTTTTCTGTATTCAGAATTTCTTGGAAATATTAAATAATCTGTTTTAAAAGATTTTAGCCACAAAACAAAGTTTAAGTGTTTTCTCTAATTTAACACTAAATTACTGTTGGTATGCAGATAGGCCACTGCCAAATACAGTTTATAACTGAAGAACAAATATTCAACTGTATTTAAAACAGTATTTTTACTGAATTAGATTTTTTTAAATGACAAAATTTTGATATTTTGTGTAATAAGTCAAATTCACTTTATTACTGTGAGACAATAACTGGAAGGCACCCCCCCCCCCCCATACACTTCCAGAAAATTACTGTTGCATTTTCCAGACATTTTCTATCTGTCATAAAAAAACTAATAAAGACATATGTATGTCTATATATTTTTTATTTTCTGAAGCCATACAGTTGAATTTTGCATTTTTATTTGTAGTTATAAACTGAATCTGACAGTGTAATATCCATATATATATTGTTAACAAGGAATACTGAAAATATTTGTAAAAACAAATCTACATTTCTGTTGCCAGAAAAGCATAATAACAGTTTTTTACATTATTATTTTTGATTTATTTTACCAGAGCAGAGCTTCACAGTAACAGGAGATAAAAGCATCAGGAGATTAGAGTGGTACAGTAGCGTGTGAAGGCATGGCAGCGGTTAAATCAGGAGCTGAATTATATCATTACAGCCTGCAGCACTGACAGTGTTGCTGGGGGTTGCCAGGTCTCCGGCTGCATTATAAACCCGGCTCCCTGCTGTGTGTGCATGTGTGTGTGTTCATCTTGTTAATGAGCCCCATTGATCCATCCCAACCTCATCTGGCCTCCACTTCCCCCAAACCAGCATCTACCAGTTTAAAACCATCTAGCATCCATTCCATCATCAAACACCCAATAAAAACACCCCCAGGTAGCTGAACTGATGCTTTATTACACATAATGTTCAGTAAATACATCAATTTTCATCAGATTCAACTGATACAAAACATTTACAAACAACTGTGTCACCATAAAATTGGCATCTCTGTGGTGCTGCTCATAAGAGGCGTGGACCAGTTTTTCCTTTAAAGCGGCTTTGTGACAACCTTTGTTGTAAAAAGCGCTATATAAATAAAATTGAATTGAATTGAATTGAAATATATCATATTCTAGTGTATAGAAGTGTTTATTGATGGTGTTTAAAAACTAACATCTCCTATTCTAGTGTTTAGAAGAGTGTATTATGGCTTTTGTGGACTAATATATCCAGAAACATGCTCAATAACTATGCCTACATTAAAATAAAAAAAATATTAGTCTTTAAACACCCTTAATAAATACTCTTACACACTAGAATAAGAGATGTTAGTCTATAAACACTCCTATACACTAGAATAGGATATATTTGTCTGTAAACACCCTCAATAAACACTCCTATACACTAGAATAGGAGATATTTGTCTGTAAACACCCTCAATAAACACTCCTATACACTAGAATAGGAGATATAAGTCTATAAACACCCTGAATAATAAACACTACTGTACACTATAATAGGAAATATTAGTCTATAAACATAATCAATAATAAACACTCCTATACACTAGAATAGAATATATTAGTCTATAAGCACCCTCAATAAACACCTATACACTAGAACAGAATATATTAGTCTATAAGCACCCTCAATAAACACTCCTATACACTAGAACAGAATATATTAGACTATAAACACCCTCATTCAACATTCCAATATACTAAAATAGGAAATCTTAGTCTATAAACACTCAAGAAACACTTCTAAATACTAGAATAGGAAATATTAGTCTATAAACACCCTCAATACACACTCCTATACACTAGAATATAAGATATAAGTCTATAAACACCCTCAATACACACTCCTATACACTAGAATATAAGATATAAGTCTATAAACTCCCTCAATAAACACTCCTATAAACTAGAATAGGAGATATTAGTCTATAAACACCCTCAATAATAAACAATCCTGTACACTAGAATAGGAGATATTAATCTGTAAAAACCCTCAATAAACACTTATATACACTGGAATAAAATATATTAGTCTATAAACACCCTCAATAAACACTCCTATACACTAGAATAGGAGATATTAGTCTATAAACATCGTCAATAAACATTTTTATTTACTAGAATATGAGATACAAGTCTTTAAACACTAGAATAAGGGTGTAAACTTTAAGGATGGACTATAAAATATACATTCCAGACTAATATCTCATATTTTATTGTGTATGATCTTGGTGTTACTGTCAAAATCTAAAGATGTGTAAAAGCTGAAAGCTCTTAGTATAAGAGTAAAAGTGTTAATGCAGGTGCCAGAGTGGCATTTGACAGCTTTTCAATATGATTAATGATACCTTTGAAAGGAGAGAGAGACAGAACGCGAGAGTGAAAGAAAGCAGTGGGAATGCGTTTTCACTTGTGGAAATTCAGAGAAAGATAAAAAATACCCTTTTTTTTAAACTCATTTCCTCCCATGCTGTTGACATTTGGCTACAGTCTTTGCTTTCCAATTTCGGGGTTTAAAGAGCAGTTAAATTACATCAGTTATAGAAATTCTCTTCCAGCAGTCGGAGCGAAATCAGACTACAGAGCTTCTGTAATGCCAGATATTCACAATATGAGATTATATACTGGCGTATAAACCTTATGAGCATCCATCGGCCTACACAAAACCATCTAACTACACTTCAGATCCCTCTGAAGCTTCGTGAGCTTCACATCTGCATCCATAACCATGTTAATTCAGTCCATAATTAAATAAAACCATTAAAATCATTGAAGCTTTTGGTTATAAAGACTGATGAGCCAAAACAGTATGCCTGCTCAGCTGTTGTTCCTCCATGTCCTGCTGAATCAGCTAATTTTACAACATCTCGGAAACATGGCATCTGTGCAATCCGGCCCAAAGACCTCCACAGTTCCCCTGAATTGCAATTTCTTAAAAATAGTCTGCACTAAAAGTTAAAAATGTTTTTTTTTTATCTTTGAATAGCCAAATCTCTCTAAACACACCTCTCCAAGATGATTTAAGTGCTTTCCTAAGGAAGCTGAAGATACGATAAGCAGATGTCTCCAGAGCTAAACCCTATTGAGCATCTGTGGGGCATCCTCAAACTGATATCACATCTATGCAGTAACCATCCATCCATCCATCCATCTTTCCATCTGTCTGTTTGTCTGTTAATATGGTTATGAAGACTGATGAGCCAAAAACATTATGCCCAGCTCCCTTTACAAGACCTCAAAAAGTGGTCCTCCACACTTCCCCTGAACTTCCTTTTCTTATTAATAGTCTGCACTACAGACAGCTAAAATGCATGAATATTTTTATGTATATATATTTCAGCCTTACCCTGTTTTGCCTTGTTGTTTTCGGAGTCTCAAATAGCTATACCTCCATCCATCAAATCTATTAAAACATATATTCACTTTATCTATTACCCAGGCATCTGTCCGCCATCCTCCTTCCTCCGTCCTCCATAAATTATTGTATAAATGTATATAACAATCCAACACAAGGTCAGATACCTATCTATCTATTCCTCCATCCATTCATCCATCCAATTCTGTCTTATATATTTTTTCAAGTATACAAATTTATTTATTTGTTTTACATATATGTTATACAGCTCTCGAAAAAAATAAGAGAACATTTCAGTTTCTGAATTAGTTTCTCTGATTTTGTTATTTATAGGTATATGTTTGAGTAAATTATCTTTGTTTTTTTATTCTATAAACTACAGACAACATTTCTCCCAAATTCCAAATAAAAATATTGTAATTTAGAGCATTTATTTGCAGAAAATGAGAAATGGCTGAAATAACAAAAAAAGTTGCAGAGCTTTCAGACCTCAAATAATGCAAAGAAAACAACAATTCATATTCACAAAGTTTTAAGAGTTCAGAAATCAATATCACAATATCACAGTTTTTTTCATGGGTCTTGGCATCGTGTTCTCGTCCACCAGTCTTATACACTGCTTTTGGATAACTTTATGCCACTTCTGGTGATTTTAAGTGGTCTTTTATTTATTTTCAGAGCTGTATATATGTCTGTTTGTGCATTCATCATTATATCCATCTATTCAATATTCAACCATTCATCCACACACTTATTTATCTATACAACTGTGTCCTTGTATATCTATCCATCCTTCTATGTATTTATTTATGTATTCATTAATTTTTAACCATTTTTGTTTGTATAAATATGAATCTTTCTAAATATATTTTATTCTTTCATCCATTCATCCATCTAACCATCCATCCATCCAAGTATCTATCTGTACCTATATTTAATTCGTTCCATTTTTCTATCTATCTATCTATCTATCTATCTATCTGTCTGTCTGTCTGTCTGTCTGTCTGTCTGTCTGTCTGTCTGTCTATCTATTTATCTATTTTAGCATTTTATCTAGTAATTTCTCTATCCACCCATCTGTCTGATGCTCTGTCTATCTGTCTGTGTGTATTATCTGCTCACTCATCTGTTCTGTGATTTGGGTCACTTGATCTGAGGCTTGGTTGCCATCACACATCTGATTATCCTCAGCAGCAGCTTTTTTTTTTTCTTTTATATTTAATTATTTAATTAATTTATATATCTATATATATATTTTCTCGTTTTTTCTCTCCATCCCAAACTACCCCCCCCCCCTCTCTCCATCCTCAAACTGCCACCCCCACCACCCTCTCCCTCCTCCTGTCTCCTACTCCTCCGTACCATTTTCTGATTATTGAGTGATTGAGTTTTCCATCAGATCTGAACGAGCTCAGTATAGTACCCCAGCCAAACCCCCACCAACCCCCAATAACCCCCACCAAACAAACCCCCCTGTACCCCTCCTCCTCCTCCTTTACCCCCCTTTTTTCCTTTACATCCAGCGGAATGTACAGAGAGAAAAGGAGCCTCGAGCTCCACAATAACCGTGAGATCAAAAGACGCGGCGGGACGAAAGGGGGGGGGGGGGCAAACAATAAACAACAGTTGTTTATCGATGAGCGCGCGGGCCGATAATGCAATAAGCAGCGCGGCTGATCGAGCAGATGAGATTGTGAGCGCGTGACTGGGAGCGGGCGGACGAGCGAGCGAGCGAGCGCGAGAGAGAAGGAGCGAGGGAGCGAGCGCGCGAGGGGCTGAGCGTGAAAGCTTCAAAGCGGACGGTCTCCGGTTGATTTGCGGTTATTGCCGCTTTTTAGCGGCATTTATTTTAGGACGCTTTTTAATCCGGGGAACGGAAGGGGGGGTTCATCTGCCGCCGCTGCTGCCGCTTCTGCTGCCCAGACTCGCGTGAGGTTCTGTTCCGTTCGGACTGGCGGTTCTGCACGCGCCGGTGGTGCTGCACAGGCTGGCGGTGCTGCTCTCGCGCACGTCGAGGAGTTTAATTATTTTACCGCATTCAACTGCAGTTCCCCCACTCCCTCCCTCCCTCCCTCTCTCTCTATCTCTCTCTCTCTATATATCTCTCTCTACAGCGAGCAAGCGCGTGCGTGAGTAAGAGAGAGAGAGAGAGAGAGAGAGAGAGGGAAAGAGGGAGGGTGGGCGAGAGAGAGAGAGAGAGAAAGAGAGAGAGACACATACACACACATACCCAGCCAGATCAACACCTGTACGCCCAGGCAGACGCAGTGCTCCGGCGAGCTTCTGGAAAAAAGCCCTGAAAACCAACGATACTTCGACGCTTATGCTTCCAGACCAGTCCAGGAAAACCCGGGGACTACCAGGAACAGTTGGAATAAAGCTCAATCCCTTTTTGATGGAATGCTGACAAAACAAAAGACTCGCTCCTCAACACAACGCTCAACACCATCCATCGCAATGTGGACTGACGAACGATGTACGGACTGAACCTTAAGAATTAAATGATAGCCATTTAAACATTGAGATTTTTAGAAAAGCTCAAACCTTTCCACTCTGACTGGACTGATGGATTGATTGTTTGACTGACTGATGGATTGATTTTTTTCTTTTGCCTTTTCCAACTCAATGGATTTTTCCTGCTACCGCAGCTCAGCAGAAGGGTGATAGCAGTAGTTCCAGCACCACCAGCAACACTGAGCTCCAAGCTGTTAAGCTTTCTTCAATCGTAACCGAAAATGCAAAAGCAGGCAAAGAAGAAGCTGGAACATGTAAGGATTTATATGATTAGAGATAAGGATTGAGCTTCCTTTCTTCACCTTTCTATGTACGTACCTACCAATCTACTTCATCTACTTGTCTGCATCTCTTTCCCTTTTTCATCTCTTGCCTTTTCTGGCCATGGACTGTATTAATCAGAATCAAAGCTGAGCCGAGACCCTCAGGAAGGGAGGGAGGGAGGGCTGTGGATTTCAGCACCACGCTAGAAACGGACAGCTCCCACCGCGTTTAGAACTACGGACTGAGAAAGAAAAAAACCCAACAATGAACAAGTAAACAAGTACAAAAGGACAAGACAAGAACAAAACGTTGAGGGACGGAAAAAAAGAGAGACTTAAAAGCATTAAACTGTATCCCTCTACCGGATTTGTACCGTGCAAATGCAAGGTCAGTGAGCGATTTAGTGGGCTTAAAAAAGAAAAAAAAGAAAGGAAAAAAATATAAAAAAGAGATAAATAGATAGAGGGGAGCGATGCTGCCCTGTCTTGTTGTACTGTTGTGTCGTGTTGTTACAGAGAACGCGAACGCACACGAAACACACAAAAAAAAACGAGTTCAGTGATGAGCAGCATAGTGATGATGGTCACAATGATGATGACGATGATGATGGAGAGATAATGATAAAGGTGATACAACAACCGTGATGATAAAAAAAACAATGCTGAATCTAATTCACTGAGGATTCTCTGAGTTTGTCCACGACTTCGGCGGCGACGGGCATGCGTCGGACAGAGCCCTGTTTCAGGCTGGCATGGATGTAACGACCACAAACTGCCGTCTCCTCTCTTTTGCCTGGTGATGCGAGTGCGCACGAGTGTGTGCGTGCGCGAGATGTGCATGTGCGCGAGTGTGTGTTCTTCCCCTCCTTCCGTGCTGGAGGAGCCGAGTGCGTCCACTCCTACCCACTGATTGCGTTCAACAACTCGGATACGGGGATGATTTGCTTGCGTCGATAAAAATGCTGCTTTGGATCGTCTTGCTGAAGGCGGCTCTCTGCGTGGCTACTGGGAACGTGACGAGGGACGTGTGCAAGGAGCAGATCTGCTCCTGCAGCGCCATAGAGGGCGACCTGCACATCGACTGCGAGAAGCGAAGCTTCACCAACCTGCAGCACTTGACTGGTCCGAGCTCCCAGTTTTACCACCTCTTGCTGCACGGGAACTCCTTGTCGAGGCTGTTCCCCAACGAGTTCGCCAACTTCTACAATGCCGTCAGCCTGCACTTGGAGAACAACGGCTTGCACGACATCGTGCCAGGCGCCTTCCTCGGACTGCAGCTCGTCAAGAGGCTGCACATCAACAACAACAAGATACGCTCTTTCCGAAAGAGCACGTTCCTTGGCCTGGACGATCTGGAATACCTCCAGGCTGACTTTAACCTTCTTAGAGACCTAGATCCTTCTGTGTTCAGGGACTTGAGCAAGCTTGAGGTTTTGATCCTGAACGACAACCTCATCAGCGCGCTCCCAATCAATGTGTTTCAACACGTACCCATCACGCACCTCGACCTACGAGGTAACCGGATAAAAACATTGCCTTACGAAGGGGTACTAGAGCAGATACCAGGAATAGTTGAAGTTTTATTGGAGGACAATCCTTGGGACTGCAACTGTGACCTCGTTTCTTTAAAGGAGTGGCTCGAAAACATCCCACAGCGGGCCCTCATTGGCCGGGTGGTTTGCGAGGCTCCCGCGAGGCTCCAGGGCAGCGACTTAAACGAAACGGCGCAATCCGAGCTGTGTCCGTCAAAGGATGGTGCCGATTCAAGCTTGGCAGCGCCACCCACGCAACGTGAAGCCTCAGACTTGGGCCCTCCGCCCACAATATTGGTTACTGAGGCGCGCTCGGGCCGTGGACGCCCCAAAGCACGAGAGAACTGGCAGCTGAAAGCACCTACCAGCACTGCAGGAGAGAGGGAAGTAGCTCCGCCTTTCAACTGCAACGCCACTGGCACTTGCCCTCAGCCATGTGTCTGCAAGCTGATCGGCACGAGGCAGGGGCTTGGTGTGAACTGTGAAGGCAAGAAGATAGAGAATGTTTCCAACCTGAAACCCAAGCCGTTGGGTGCGCACGAGCTCAACCTGCGAGACAACAACATCCACACCATCAGAAGACTGCAATTCAGGGGCTTCGCAAACCTGAATTTGCTTGATCTTGGGGGCAACAACATCAAAGTGATTGAAAATGGCACTTTTCAGAACCTGAGTGAGCTGCGGTGGCTCTACATGGACAAGAACTACTTGGATACCCTCATGGCGGATATGTTCGTGGGTCTGCAGAACCTGGAATACCTTAGTTTGGAGTACAATGACATCCAGCTGATAGTGGCGGGCACTTTCAGCCCCATGCCCAACTTGCGCGTGCTGTTTCTCAACAACAACTTGCTGAAGTCGCTGCCTGTGGACGTATTTGTGGGAGTTTCCCTGTCCAAGATCAGCTTGCACAACAACTACTTCACGTACCTTCCCGTGGCGGGCGTTCTGGAACAGTTGTCCTCTGTCATTCAGATCGATTTGCACGGGAACCCTTGGGATTGCTCGTGCAACATTGTACCGTTCAAGCGCTGGGCTGACCGACTTGCCTCGGACGTCATCGTCAGCGATCTCAAGTGCGAGTCTCCAGAAGAGTTCTGGAAGAGGGATTTCCGGAGGATCAGGGATGACCTCATGTGCCCGCAGCTTTTTGACAAGGGCCCGACCTCCACGGCGACGTCCAGGAACGGCACTTTGGCGTCTGGAGATGGTGGGACACGCTCTGGATCCTACCTGGAACCCAGCCGAGTGTCCATCTCCGTTCTGGTGCCGGGCCTCTTGTTGGTCTTCGTCACGTCCGCCTTCACTGTGGTTGGAATGCTGGTGTTCGTCTTGCGCAACCGTCGCAGATCCAAACGCCGGGAGGGCAACTCCTCTGCCTCCGAAATCAACTCCCTGCAGACCGTGTGCGATTCGTCTTACTGGCACGGTGGCGCTTACCATGCGGACGGACCCCACCGGCCTTACGAGTGCGGTACCCACACACTTTCTGACAAATGAAGCCCTTGGGGTTGAGGAGAAACATGCGCAGGGGAGAAAAAATGCGCAAAATAAGAGGAAAAAAAACGTTGCCTGAAGGTGACGTGCACTGCTGCTGTGACATAGGAGGAAAAGGACGTCGGGAGCATACTTTCGCACTTGCTTCTGTTGGGAAATAGCCTATTTTTTATTCTCTTCACTTGACTATGGTCTTTATGAGCCAGTGCCATGGAACCGGTATTGTAAAATAGGCAAGGAGCACTGCTGCTGCTGCGGGACGATTGGAGAATAAGGACGAGAATACGGCCCGTCCTTCCGCCTCTCGCCTCCTTGCGCCGCCTGTTTGGGAATTATGGCCTATTTTTATTCACTTTAGTTGACTTCAGTGTTTATGAGCCACTGCTATGGAACCAATATTGTAAAATATGTACAGGGCACCTTCCCTCCCACCCTTCCCACAACTCCTGTGCTCTTTCCCTTCCTCCCCTGCCTCTTTCCCTCCAGTCCTCCCTCGCTCCCTCCCCCTCCTCCCTCCATCCTTCCCCCCCTCTCCCTCTCTCTATCTCTCTCTCTCTCTTTCTGCCGCATTCAGACTGAAAACTGAGGAAACAGGGGACCTGAAAAATGGTGCACGAGTGCAATGTGCATGAATGTAATGTACATAAGGAACTGTAACATATCTGCATGATTCGCATGGTTTCGACTCACACTGGGAACCATACCATAGTTACAAAGATGCCAACTCTCTCAACCCTTCTTTCATGATATCAGTATAAATATATATAAATATATAAATATAAAAAATCAAACTCTATATGAATATATTAAAAGTGCCATTTCTCTATTTTTCGTGGAAAATGCGATTAGGATTTGTATTTGTTGTTTCGTTTCCGAGGGTGAAAAAAAAACACTAAAGTGGCGTTCTGTAGACGACGGAAGCGGAATGCATGTAGGTGACTCTTTCTGTTCCGTTCTATCATTTGACTGATTGTTGGTATCAGAATTATTTATATATATTATCATTTTGTGCGGATCCTCCAGAGGGTCCCGCGCCGTCATCTCCTTTATGAATGTATTATTGTGTTACAATGCAGTGTGCCAATCGCTGACCTTCGGGGACGCAGATATAAGCATGACCAGTTAACGTCATACCGGCGCTTATTCTGCAAATTTAGCTGAAAAAACAATGTAGCTGAACTGGTTGGTGATTTCTTGATCTCGTGTGCGACGATGGACAGACCCTGCAGGGTCTTGGAGAAGGTCTCTGATGGAATATCTTACTTCTCTTTTTTTAAACTTAGGTTTTTTTAATTTTATGATTATTTCATTTTCAAATGCAACATGTTTAAGGTTTTTGATGTTCCGGTATGTGAAAAATAACCAAGGTTTTTGAGACTCGATGGACGATGGATTCCTTCGCAAAAGCCTGTGACTATTACTCTTATTCTTATATTATAATTATTCACGTTTAATTATCGTGAGCTTTCGTAAAGCCATTGATTTCATCCAAACAGGAGAAAGGGAAATGGCATTTTTTCTTTCTTTTTTCTTTTCTTTTTTTTGTACCTGACATGTCCTTAACTGTGAATCAAAGTGAAGCGGTGTAAATATATATCCACTACACAGAAAGGCTGAGAGACTGGAGGCACGGCGACCGTTGTACAGGCATAGGTTTACTTACTTTGAGGCGAAAGGCCGCCTCTAGATGTCGCTGTTGCATCTCAACTCAGTTAGAAGCCCAGAGTCTGAGCTCCTTTGGTGGTGCATTGGAGCTGAGCAGCTCCTCCAAGCAGTAGTTGCTGTTCTCCTTCGGTCTGATCTGGGATCAGGTCCTGACGACCCAAAAATGCTTTGTATCCGTCGTTTGTTGCGAGACCTGCCCTCAGATCAGCCAGAATTAGGACTTTGAGTTCTATGAAAACCCACCCATCACTGTTCACACCATCCAAACTAGCAGGCATTCGCTTTTTCTTTTTTCTTTTTTTTCTCTCGATTTCTTTCCAACATTACATCTCTTACAGGCAAGACAACAGAACCTCAGTTAGCGAAACCTAAAAATGTAGTCAAATATATACTTTTACGCAACTTTATCTCATGCAGCTCATGAGTTCATGCTGTTTTCTACGTATGTTTCAATGCAGCAGACAAAACAGAGGAACATTGCTTTTGAGTTTGGCGTACAACAGGCTTTATTGGTTTCATTAGACCAGTGGTTCTCAAACTGATGGTCCACAAGGCTTCGTTGATGACGTTGATGACGAAGAGTGAGATTTCATTGTAGACCAACATCTCAGTTCTTCAATGTTGCAACTAAAGTACTATCATTAAAAATCTTTAAATCAGTTTATTAGTCCTTACAATTGAACCCTGAGTTATACCACAAGATATGCTAAAAAAACAAGTTACCAAGGTGTTACCAACAAGTTTTTGCCTTAAAATTATACATAAATAATTAATCTAGGGTTTTTAGATGATGCCATGTATACTTTGTAGTTCACTACATCGTCTTACACTCCCCCGTTGTTTTCCTCAGTCTCAAATATGTTTGAACTAAATTTTTGGCTGGATCAGCTGAATAAGCAAAAAGAGGAATATTTTTTATCAAACAACACCATTTTAGCAAACAATCCAAACAAATTGTGAAGGCACTCTTTGTAAAAGCAGAAATGGACAAAAAAGTGGAAAAATGAACAAAAATCTGCATAATTTTGTTTGGTTTCAATTTTTTTGGACAATTCTGTTCCATTATTTGCAACCAATCCAAACAAATGATGAATGTCAGTATGGAGTAAGCCACTTTTTTAAAAAGCAGAAATGGTGAAAAAAGTGGAAAAATTAAATAAAAATCAGCTTAATTTTATTTGGTTTAAAATTTTGGGTAAATCGATTCCATTATTTGCAAACAATCCAAGCAAATTGCGAATGCCACCATGGAGAAAGGCATTCTTTGTAAAAGAAGAAAAGGTAAAAAAAAGTGAAAAAATTGAATAAAAATCAGCTTAATTTTATTCGGTTTAAATTGTTGGACAATTTTATTCCATTATTTGCAAATGATCCAAACTAATTGCGAATGCCAGTTTGGAGAAAGGCATTCTTAGTAAAGGCAGAAATGGTCAAAAAAAGTGGAATAATTGAATACAAATCTGCTTTATTTCGTTTTTGGAATTTTTGGATAATTCTGTTCCATTATTTGCAAACAATCCAAACAAATTGACAACAAAATTTTGTTTTGATAAAAATGTTGGACAATTCTGTTTAAATATTTGCAAATTAGCCAAACTAATTGTGAAAGCCATGGAGTAAGACTCTCTTTTCAAAACATTGTTTCTCTTTTGGAAACATTTTTTTATAAAAATCTGCTTAATTTTATTTGGTTTACATTTTTGAACAATTCTGCTCCATTATTTGCAAACAATTCAAACAAACTGTGAATGCAATGAAGTAAGGCACCCTTTGTAAAAGCAGAAATATTTCATACAAATTTGCTTAATTGTGTTTGGTTTAAATTGTTTTTGACAATTGAGTTCCATCCCTAGTCTCAAGCTTTCCAAAATTTTCAAAAACAACATCCAAACACTGCTGGAATCCACAACTTTGAACCACAATTTGGTCCAACCAAAAGATTTTTCAAAAGAAATTTAAAAAAAAATAACTAGGATACAGTTGGTTTGCAGTGTGAAAAGTCTTTATTTAGAACAATTGCAGAAAATGTAATCAGTTTTTTGTCACCATTAAACAATAGAAGAAGAAAAAGAACTGGTGTTGTGTGGAAACCTGTCAGATTACGGTGCTGGTGATTCTGTATCTACTGTAACTGTAGATTAAATCTTATTTATAAACAGAAACTAAAGGAATTTAATGGGAATCTGAAATGTGGACTTTTATTTGAGAACCACTGTTCTAGATTTTTGTTTGTGACATCATAGTCTGTTTTTACGATGAAAAACTATTTCCTTAGCGAGTTTCATTAGCGAACAAGGAAACACATGTCGATTCTTTTCGGGCCTGAATATACAGTAATGTATGGCCTCTATCTCAGTACTGTGAAGAACAAGGTTCTGATTGGTCAATTTTTAAGCCATTTATAGCAAAATAATGCAGCACACACTTATGATACAATATATACAGCCTGATTAAATATATGAATTTGCCCTCCTTAATGTTGCACTATGTTGTTAAAAAGATGTTGAAAAAATGTCAGAGCTTTTCGTTTTAAATAACGTTTCACTTTGGTTAAATGTAAAAGAAGAAAAAATGTATTTTTGAAGTGGTTGAAAAGATGTTTATGTAAGGATGTATTTTCCAGGTATATATTTGGTTGAAAGTTAAAACAACACACATTAACGTCTTTTCAACCACTTCCAAATACATTGATTCAACTTTATCTTTCGAGCAAATCAATATGTAGAAAATGTGTCTTTTTGAAGAGGCTTAAAAGATGTGGATTTAAGGATGTGTTTTCCACATATATATTTATTTATAAGTCCTCACATGAAATGTCTTTTTTTTAATCACTTCAAAACACATAATTTCAACTTTATCTTTCAAGCAAATCTGTTTATGTAGAATTTGTATTATGTATTTTGAAGAGGTTTAAAAGATGTTAATGCAAGGATGTACTTTCCAACTACGTCAAAAAGGTAGAAAATAATTCTTACATAAGCATCTTTTCAACCACATCAAAAAAAGACCATTTTTTAACCTTAAACAACAAAAAAAAACTGTAGATAAAAAAAATACAACCTTAAGTAAAAAATATATTTTTCCCATTTCTGGAAAGATGTTGCTTTGAAGTGGTTGATAAGATGTTTATGTAATCACATATTTTTCACATATCTATTAAAGGAAGGACTTATTAACCACTTCCAAAAGACATTGTTTCAACTTCAATTTTCAAGTAAATCTATTTTTAGAAAAGACGTCCTTTAGAAGAGGTTGAAAAGATGTTTATATGAGGACTAAAAGACTCCAAAAAGGATATTTCTTCAACTCTGTTTTTTTAGAAAAATCTGTATGTAGAAAATTCCTTTTAATAAAAAGTTACATAAACGTCTTTTTGAAGTGGTTGATAAGATGTTTATGTAAGGACATATTGTCTCTGTACAGATTTTTACGTCCTCACTTTGAATGTCTTTTCAACCATTTCCAAAAAACACAGATTCAACTTCAGCTTTTAGGCAAATCTATGTATAAAAAAGACGTATTTTTTAAATAGGTTAAACAGATGTTTATATTGTTCAGCCAGATTTGTATGTAGAAAGTTACATAAAGGTATTTTCAACCACGTCAAAAAGACGTCTTTTCACCTTTTACCGAATATATAGTTAGAAAATATGTCCTTATATATTTTAAAGTGGTTGATAAAATGTTTATGTAAGAACATATTGTTTCCGTTCAGATTTTTACGTCCTCACTTTAAATGTCTTTTCAACAACTTCCAAAAGTCTTCCTTCAACTTCTTAAGCATATCTATATAGAAAAGACGCCCTTTTGAAAAGGTTGAAAAGATGTTTATATGTGTAATAAAAGACTCCAAAAAGAATATTTCCTCAACTCTATTGTTTAGAAAAATCTTATTAATAAAAAGTTACATAAAGATCTTTTCAACCATGTCAAAAGACGTCTTTTCACCTTTTACTGAATTATAGTTAGAAAATATATTCTTACATCTTTTAAAGTGGTTGATAAAATGTTTGTCTTTTCAACCAATTTCAAAAGATTTTAAATCATCTTTTAAGCAAATCTACAATAATAAATGATGTCCTTTTGAGGAGATTGAAAAGATGTTTATATGAGGACTAAAGACTCCAAAAGGACGTTTCCTCAATTCTAGTGTTCATCCAAATCTGTGTAAAGAAAATATGTTTTAGCAATATGTTATATTTAACAAAAACCACGTCAAAAAGACAGCTTTTCACCTTTTATCAAATCTATAAGTAGAAATTTGTTCTTACATAAGCAACTTTTTAAATATGTCAACAAAAAAACACAACAAAATCTAAACATCAACAATATAATCTGACATAAACATATATTTTTTTAAGTGAAGTGGTTGATAAGATGTTTATGTAAGGACATATTGTCTCTGTACAGATTTTTATGTCCTCACTTGGAAAGTCTTGTCAACCACTTTCAAAAGACACGGTTTCAACATAGCTTTTTTGAGCTTTTTAAATGGGTTAAACAGATGTTTATATGAGGACTAAAAGACTCCCAAAAATATATTTTCTGAACCCCAGTGTTCGGTACAATCTGTATATAGAAAAGACCATCTTAACAAAAGAAAAGTTTGAAGTTGTTCAAAAGATGTTTATTGTAAAGATGTGTTTTTTATGTATATATTTTTAAGTCCTTACATGAAATGTCTTTTCAGCCATTTCCAAAAGACATGGTTTTTAACTTCAACTTTCAAGCAAATCTATATTTGAAAAGATGTCCCTTTGAAGAGGTTGAAAAGATGTTTATATGAGGTCTAAAAGAAGACTAAAAGAAGTCTTTTTTAGCTTTCAACCAAATCTTTTCAAATTTTCTTTCACTTTTGACCAAAATAGATTAAAACGTTTCAACAAAAAGCTCTGTCCTTTTTCTGCGTCATATTAACGATAGCGTGCTGCAGGGGGGAGCATTTCTGTAATAACAGCTTTATTATTATTATTATTATTTTTATTAATTTTAGTTATAATTTTTATTCCAGGGCATCTATTCTCTTTTCTCTCTCTCTCTCTCTCTTTTTTATCTCTCTTTGTGTCAATCTCTCTCTATATCATCACGTTTGTGGAGGGGCATTTACCGTCTGTCTCTCCACTCTGGAATACTGTAACCCATTCATGGATTATGGCTCAGTGATTATAATTTCTTGCATTTAATTTTTGCATTTTTAACCCTTTCCTTCCCAAATCCAGAGAAAAAAATCAAGAATACTGTGTCTCAAAGAGTTGGATTTCTTTGCTATTTTGCTACGTTCCACCTGCTTAACTGTTTGGTTAAATAAAGTGTGGTTGAGGTTGAGTGATGTCTACGCTGACGATATGTTCATTACGGTTTCACAACGATAAACGCGTTTTATAGCATAAAATCTCTGATAATGAACACCTCCCTTATTTTTTACACCTGAATTATTGATCATATATCATATAGGACACTTTAATAACTATAGGTAGTTATTAGTCTGATTATAGTCTAATTATAGAACTACAAAGTGTCCTACAGGTGTTGGACAATGAAAATGAAACACCTGCTTTTAGAGAACAATAATTTATTGTGGTGACGGACAGTTCTGGTGGAAACAGGAGAGTTGAGATGCACATTGAATTCTGCCGTGATTTGATCAGCCGTGGTTTTATGTTTTTTGGATACAATCCGGGTTAGCACCCGAACATCCCTTTCAGACAGCTTCCTCTTACAGCATCCACAGTTAATCCTGTTGGATGTGGTTGGTCCTTCTTGGTGGTATGCTGACATTACCCTGGATACCGTGGCTCTTGATGCATCACAAAGACTTGCTGCCTTGGTCACAGATGCGCCAGCAAGACGTGCACCAACAATTTGTCCTCTTTTGAACTCTGGTATGTCACCCATAATGTTGTGTGCATTGTAATATTTAGAGCAGAACTGTGCTCTTACCCTGCTAATTGAACCTTCACACTCTGCTCTTACTGGTGCAATGTGCAATTAATGAAGATTGGACACCAGGCTGCTTCAATTTAGCCATGAAACCTAAAATCCCACACTAAAATGACAGGTGTTTCAGTTTCATTGTCCAACCCCTGTATATATGATAAGTGGAACTGAGAACATATAACTATGATCTTAATGGGTGTAGAAACCAGGTGGTAATAATGTTATGCTTGATTGTTTTATAGTATTATAGGGTTGGGTGAACATGAAACACTAAACGCAACAAGCTACATGTTTAAATTGGAAATACCAAGCAGTGTACCTACATATATAACACAAATATATAAAAGTAGATGCAATAATATGTCATTAGTAAATCAGTGATAGAATGATGTGTTTCTTTGATTTTACCAAATTAATAACCTCTGGAATATAATCAAGAGGAAGATGGATGATCACAAGCCATCAAACCAAACTGAACTTCTTGAATTTTTGCACTATGAGTAAAGGCATTAGGTTATCCAAAAGCAGTGTGTAAGACTGGTGGAGGAGAACATGATGCCAAGATGCATGAAAAAAACTGTGATTAAAAACCAACCAGGGTTATTCCACCAAATATTGATTACTGAACTCTTAAAACTTTATAAATATGAACTTGTTTTCTTTGCGATATTTAATATCTGAAAGCTCTGCATCTTTTTTGTTATTTCAGACATTTCTCATTTTCTGCAAATAAATGCTCTAAATGATTATTTAAATATTTTTATTTAGAATTTGGAAGAAATGATGTCTGTAGTTTATGGAATAAAACAACAACCTATGAATAGCAAAATCAGAGAAACTGATTCAGAAACTGAAGTGAAATTTTCCAGAGCTGTACATTGTTATTTATGAGAGATTGCCTGGTCCAAGTTTATTGTAATATGTTCTATTTTTGTTTTAGATTTTTTTTGGGTTTTGTCTGTTAAAAAAGTAAAAAAAAAAAACAAGGCTTTTAAAGTGGCAAAATTGCGAAATGTACTGTAGCATTGATGTACATAAGTGTATATAAGTGAAGTGTATATAAGAGCAGATTTAGAATACTTTTAAGATATTTTTCGTATCTTGCATGAAATGATTTTAAATATATTGCTATTTATGAT